>NW_028274821.1:29914853-30563309 GCF_037043125.1 Eumetopias jubatus
GAAGAAGGAAAGGCTGAAGGCAGGGTCTCACCACCATTTTTACATCATGAATCAATAGCCCATCTCACAGGAGTCTCGGAAAGCCAAAAGCCCCAACTCCGAGAAAGGAATACCTCGCATGACCTATGCACCTACCTACCTGCTGGCTGTATTAGTCAGGAAGCTCTAACCTGTGGCCTGACCCCCTTGACAACGACCCCTGGGCCCTTCCCTGATTGGTCTGGGGAAAAGCAGAGCACCTGCCCTTTGGGGGAAACATCTGAATGGCTTTTTTCCAGCCAGCCTGTCTTGAACATGCCCTGTACTGGTAAACTGTCCCTGAGGCTGTTTTGGTAATTTTGCTTCTTGAACAAGCAAGGCCCCTAGAGATTATGAGAGTCGTGGTTGCCAGATCCACTGGCCTACAGAAGATCCTAAATGGGAGTGGAACTGTGGTCCACTTGCACATCTGTGACTGGACTCAGAACTTGAGAAGTGGACATTTGGTTGCAGGCTAAATCCCACTGCAGCAAATATTGTCACAGCCAAGAGTCTCCGTGGACCCACAGTGTTTCTCAGAACCTGGATTTCCCCTGGAACTTTCTGCATGTGATTTCTTAGATATGTCTGCTTTATCTGTAAGCTTAGCGTCCTATGGTCTGAGGCTAGCTTCAAGCCTTACAGAAATAAATAAATAGATGCACTCTCCTGTGCTAGAAACCACCTGGCTGCATTTGGGATTCTATTACTATCTCCTCTGGGCTTCTGTAGGCTCTGTTTGGTGTTAACCACACAGCTCAGCCCTGTGGCTGGCTCTGTTCTTGCTGGGAGGTTGTGTCTGTTGGAGGCAGGCTGTCGGACCACACAAGGACTGTTAATAAACTGTTTACTCCGTGCTGGTGTTCAGGCCGGTACACCCACTGTGGTCCGACTCCACCTTAATGACCGGATCTCTGCAGCTAACACCCCCTAATCAGGTACCTCAGAACTGGCTGGGGTTTCTTTAGTCTGGCAAGCTCCTTGCTTTTCATCCTTTACCCTTACATCCTTCCTGAATTTTCTATCCATTCATTTTGGAAAAGCAAAAAATCCAAATGTCGGACCCACCAAGTAGCTTTAAGTAATTGCTTTTATTTCCATATAAAAGGCATTTGGGGAAGCAAGATTGTGTTTTAAGAAACCACCGAGTTTTAGACATTACTCCAACAGAAAGGGCCGCTCATCTTTCACGTAAGGTGATGCTCAGGGTCTATGTATCAACGGCAAAGGGAAGCTGACCGCCATTTTCCTTACTAGAAGGCATTTGGTTACGTTTAGCTTTGCCACTTGCACACTCTAGGAAACTTCTTCAGAAACAGACTGTGAGGCCGAGCCCCCTGGCCAGTGAGGAAGAGAGAAAGACCTTTGTGGCTTGCCCCCTTGGGAGAAAAAAGCAGAGATCTAGAGCCACCGGGCCCCCGCCCCCTGCCTCCCTGCGTGCCTCCCTCAGCCATTCCAAGGATGCTGACAGCCATAAAAAATCAGGCCTGTTAGCAACAGGAAAGATCACAGGCCCTGATTCCTGTTGAGCCCCTCCAACAACAGCTGCCATCTGGCTCACCATCACAGACGAAGGCAGGCCCTGATTTATGGGGCGGCTCGGGTCAGGGAGTGGGCCACGCGCATTGCCCTTTCCCCCACAAACACCCCAGTGGGCCGGGGCCTGGGAGAGGGCTACTGCAGGTCATCGATAAATCCTGGGGATAAAACAATGCAGAGGTTATTAAAGGGAGCCGAGAGGGGACCAATGTGAGTTATTCCAATTACAGGCATGGTTATCTTCTTCTGTGCAGTTCAAAGCGCATGCACCCTAATGCATTTCGGCGGCTAATAAAAGTACTGGAGGGTTTCTTTCTTTCTTTTTTTTTCTTTTTCTTGAAACCCACAGTGCTTATAAATTATAGGGTAGAGGGGTGTGAAAGATACATGATAGCTTTGAAGCAGCGCTGACAGCCTCAAACCAATCGATCATAAAAGGAAGTACACAGCAATAGATGATGAATCATTTATCTAAACCAAAAATAGATGGCCCCCCTTTGGGAATAGAAAGGAAAAAAAAAAAACTAAAATGAGGGGAGGGCATCAGAGAACAAATGTAACATTTCTCGTGCTTCAGTTGCAGGCTCTAAAACCAGAGGCACAGCAGATGCGGCCGTGGCTTAGCTCGAGAAGACCAGGACGGGAGAGTGAGTCCTATAAACGCAGAAGAAGTCCAGACCACCACGGCCGCCTGCAGGCAAGGGTGCGCTCCAAGATGATCAAAAGCTTTATCTTCTGCATCTTTTCCCAGATGAAACTTTCAGCAGAACCTCGATGGCAGGCCACTAAGTCTCATTAGTTTTTATTGTACTAAAATGAAATTGGCCGGAGATTAGAATTAAATTGCATTGATATGGACTGGAAGAGGGGCACACAGAGATTTAGGGAAATGATATGTTAGAGGATGTAGCCATGTGGTCTTTAGTTTCCAAACAGAGTGGTGCATTTTCATGACAGCAGAGCATTGCCGGGGCACCCTGGGCAAGCCTGCTGCAATAACCAGGGAAAGTCCTTGTGGACGCCCCGTGTTGCTTTCACCCAGGAAATTGAAGCACTCAGAAATAGTTTGCTCTTTTAAATAGGTCAAACACTTCCCAAGTCGTTTGTACATTTCCTTAAAGGCAATCACTTTTTTTAAATACAACAATAACAAAAAAAAGGAAGCTGTAGTCTGGTGTTGAAATCCAATCCCTAGTTACACCTTATGAATTTTACTAGATGTGGTGGAGGCGGGGGGACTGGGAAAGAACTACCTCAGCTTCCCCACTCTGCATTTCTCTCCAGACCCCTGCAGGGTTCACACGCTGCCATGCGTTAACCATACACACAGCTTAGAGTATGTTGCTCTTCTGCTGTGATTCCGAGGCTAGCAGGCTCCTCACGGACAGCTTAGCCAAGCCCTGGACGTGGCACTCAAGGCCTTTCCCGACATGCCCTTGGTCTCTAGCCTCACCGCTGGGAGTGCCCACGTTCTCACCGCCCTGTGGCCATGCCACACAACGGGGGCTGGTTCATCCCCTGCCATGCCTCCCTGAGTCCAGGGGCATCTGCCTAGAGGGCCTTTGGCTTCCCCCTGAAGAACTCTCTGGCATGCATCCTTCTAGATGCAGCCTGGTAGTGACCAGTCCACCCCTCCTGTTGATTGGCATATTCTGTTGTCACAGGGGACTTCGAGAATTTGCTCTCAACCCCAGACCCCACTGGGGTGCTGCTGTTGGGGCTTGACCTTGCTGCACTCACCTTGCCGCCTCCAAAGCCATGTGCATGTGCTGCCTTGGCTAGCGTGCAGCGAGCGGCACTTCTTCCAAGTGGGAGAAAGATGCAGAGTGAATGAATGAGAGGGGCTTGGGCTGTGGGGCAGAGAGGTGACTTGGTCCACATCACCCACTAACCAGCAGTAACAGGGGACTCGGAGCAGGCTGCGCTGCCTCCAAGCCAAGTTTTTATCACAATGAGCTGTCAGTTACCTTCTCCAGACCCTGTCGATGGCCTGTTTCCTCCATAAATTAAAACAGAGTGAGGCAGATTTCCTGAGTTTGATTTTAGGATCTGCCAGTCACAAACTGGGAAACTCTGGGGGAGTGTCTTGCCTCTGGGAGTGATAGGATTACCCATATCCCAGACGGTTGCTACAAGAATTAAATAAGACCATATATGCAAAGTGACTAAGATCGTATCTGGCACAGAACAAGAGTTCAATAGATGTTAACTATTATTAGTTATTAATTACTTCAACTAATGCTCATACACAAAATAAGGTCAATTTTCCTATCCAGCAATGAATATGCTATGGAAATATTACAAACAAGGATTCTGCCCCCAGAATTACAATTTTTCCTTCATTTCCCATGGTTCTAATGCTCTTCCCACAAGTATTTTATCCCACATAATAAGAAATTTGCTGGAGGGTCCTAATTTCAAATATCCTCACCAACAGTCCTCATAAACCATCCAAACATTTGAAAAACAAAATATTTTCATCACCCAAACTACATCTCCCAGACTGCCTCTTTGACCCAAAAGTGGAGCCTAATATATATATATTTTTTTAGCTTAAATTTACTTTTTTTTATACTTGGAAAATATGACCTACATCCTTATGGCCCTCAGCACACTGAGGTCACAGGGGCAGCGGCCCCATTCCTTACCCACCTGGCAGTCAGGGAGCAGCTGGGTGGCCCCTGACCTACAACCCCATCCTCCCTGGCTGTGGAGCCCAGGTCCTGCAAGGAGAACCTGGCTCATCTCAAGATCAGCCTGGAAGAGGCTGTGAAATCACCAGGCTCATTCAGGTACTTGATAAACACAGGCTGAACGAGCGAACGGAGTGACCGCATGCACGCACACAGTGCCTGGCCCGGGCGCGCGTACCCTGTGGATGGGGTGGCAGGCAAGGAGAGATCCCTGGCTCCCGCTCCCACCCCGGACACCCCTCAAGCAGACCCCTGGAGGAGTGTGTTGTCCCCAGTGTGGCTTCTGTCCTCTCTAGGTTCCCATCAGAAGGCATCAGTCGCCCTGCGGCCTTACGTGTTGTGAACTGTTTGGTGCATCCGATGCCCTGGGATTCAGATCTCAAAACCCTCTCCCCACCACCCGCCACAGCCAGTGTCCATCTGGAGAGCTCTTCAGCACAGGTGTCTCTTCACTAAACTGCAGGAAGGATTTTCTTTCCATTGATGAACTGAATGCTGCTTGGTTTCCATGGTGAGAAAAGACACTGGCCTTGGGACTGGAACCGGGGCTGGGGAGGGTAGAAGGACCTCCTGCCCAGGTGGGTGGATCACCTGGGGTGGCTGTGGCTCTGGGCACTTCTTGAGCTGTGGTGAACCTCTTCTGCCTGTTTCTTCCATACTGTTCCAGATGGCAGTTCATCTCTCCAGGGGCTGAGGCATCTCCCCTCCTGCTCCTCTCCCTCAGTCTGCCCTTCCTATCCCTTCCCTAGTCTTCTCCAGCCTGGAATCTGGTAAGAGTTGCAGGAAATCACTGGAAAGCGACCTCGCCAGGTGTTCATCGTATAAAAAGGATGGCTCTGTCTGGCACAGCTGTTGCCACTGCTGATTCTCCTGGTCGCCTTGGGACTTGGATTTATTGTCCTACAAGTAAATACTAGGAAATAAATAACAGAAATGCCTTTTTTCCCTGGAGGCTTCCCAGACTCATGATGATTAGCTTTCTCTTTTCTCCTCCCTTTCTCACCAACCATGAAGCAGGGACGTTCTCCAGGAAATGGGTTGCTCCCGACTGTCTTACCAACAGGTGTTTCACGGAAAGGACGAGCTGTCCTGTGGAGGTGAGAGGCAGATGTTGAAAACTGGAAGCTCACAGGTCAATTTGCCCCATGCAATGGGATTTTAAAGGGGGAGCTTACATTGCAAAAGCAGAGACTATACATGGAAAATTCATATTTGGGCCCTCTCTTGGAAATTGGGAGATTTTTTGGAGATGGTGGGCCTACATTCCCACGGGGCATGCCTGCCCCTCTGCGTCATGGTCTCACACTTCCTCGTATCTCTTGAGACCACGGCTGAAAGTCTGATGTACTTTATCATTATATTTGTTCTGTTGTTTTCCTTATAGGAGAGACATATTTTTTCTATGCCCACATGTGGTGAATTGAAAATGGCTAAAAATTCATTATCATCCTTCCCATCAAAAAGTGAAGTCAATTTCCCCTTTTGAGTCAGGGCTGGCCTGTGACTTGCTCTGTCCAACAGAATGTGGTAGAAGTGATGCCGCACAACTTCTTAAACGGGGCCATAAGACATTCACAGTTTCTGCTTTCACATACTTGGAACACTCCATCTTGGAACTCAGCCGTCCTGCTGTGAGAAGCCCACGCCACTTATAGAGGCCATCTGGAAAGAACTAGAACATTCCATTCCACAAACCCAGTTGAGCTCCCAGCCAACAGCCAGCCCAACTGTCAGCAATGTAAATGAGCAATCCTGGACATTCCGGCCTGGTCGAACCTCCAAATGACCATTGCCCTGGCTGACACACCATGCAAAAGAGGCACCCAGCAGAGCCCAGTCCACCCACAAAATCATGAGAAGTAGTAAATGGCCGTGGTTATTTTCCGTCACTAAGTTTTGGGGCGGTTTCTTCTGTGGCGATGGCTAATCAAAACACCCTCTCATTATCAAAGTTAGGGAGGAGAGAAAGGTAAGAAGGAGACATGTCTCGGGAAAAATGGAAGAAAGTAAACATTTTTGGAACTGAAGAGTCTTGCTATGGAATTTGTACAAAAATACCCACCTTCCTTCAAAAATTTACACTGCCAGTTCTCTGAAGCATTTCCGTCAAGGACTCTGGCTCTAAGGGAAAGTGACCACAGATGCATGCAGACCAGGGTCTAAGTTCTGCTTCTTTCTCACTAGCCTTCTAATGGTGAGCAATCATCAATTCTCTGACCTTCGATTTTCCCATCTTTTAAAATGGAATATCCGTATCTGCTCTGCTAACCTTATATGGATGTTTTATAAATTGCAGACAACTTTGTACATGCAAAATGTTGTATTTGCATTTTACATCCCCAATTTTTTTAAAGACTCCTCAACTCTTGGGGGACCCCAAATGCATGCTATCTTTTAATTTGATATGCTGAGAGGTGACTTACAGTGGAATTTGTCTACCCAACTGAGCTTGAATTCCAGGTCTATGGAACAGGGATGACGAAGAGGTTTCAGCTCATATGCCCAGTCCAGGTGTGTTTACTGCCTGGAGAACTGTGTTGAGAATAATCTGAGGCCACATCTGGGAAGGAAGACCAGTACATGTGGGCCCTGAATGGACCCTCTTGGCATGAACAAGCTTTTTTTTAAAGGGCTTTTTCTTTTGTTTTTAAAGAAACTTTGAATGAAATAACAAAGCACGAGTTAGCAGACTGGATTTGAGCTGCATGACTGTGACTGTGGACCACATAGCACTTCTCTGATCTCCAGTCTTGTCATGTGTAAAATGACAATGAGGATGATGATGATGATGTATTTATTGAACATTGACTCTATGGTTGATACATACTATTTTTCTTGATTCCCACAACAACTTCTTGGAATAAAGTTTGCTTCATCATTACCCTCATTTTATACATGAAGACACGGAAGCACACATAGATAGAGAAACTTGCCCAAGTCACACAGCTAGTAAATCTGGAAACTAAGATTTGAACCCTGATAGTCTAGACCAAATGTTGGCAAACTTTTTCAGTAAAGGGCTAGATAGTAGATATTTCAGGCTTTGTAAGCCACACTGTCTCTGTGCAACTATTCAACTCTGCTGTTGTAGCTCAAAAACAGCCAGGGACAGTATGTGAACAAATGGGTGTGACTGTGTTCCAATAAAACTTTATTGGCAAAAACAGGCAGTGAACTAGATTTGGCCTGCGGGCTGTAGTTTGCCAACCTCTGGTCTAGAGAAGTGCTTTCCAACAGAAACAAAGCAAGCCACAAATTACACAGATTACATATATAATTTTATTTTTTATTGTTATGTTAATCACCATATATCACATAATTTGTTTTGGTGTACTGTTCCATGATTCATTGTTTGTTCATAACACCCAGTGCTCCATGCAGAATGTGCCCTCCTCAATACCCATCACCAGGCTAACCCATCCCCCTACCCTCCTCCCCTCCAGAAACCTCAGTTTGTTTTTCAGAGTCCATCATCTCTCCTGGTTTGTCTCCCCCTCTGACTTACTCCCCTTCATTCTTCCTCTCCTGCTATCTTCTTCTTTTTCTTTTTTCTTAAAATATGTTGCGTTATTTGTTTCAGAAGTACAGATCTGTGATTCAACAGTCTTACACAATTCACAGCGCTCACCGTAGCACATATCTTCCCCAATGTCCATCACCCAGCCACCCCATCCCTCCCACCCCCGACCACTCCAGCAACCCTCAGTTTGTTCCTGAGATTAAGAATTCCTCATATCAGTGAGGTCATATGATACATGTCTTTCTCGGATTGACTTATTTCACTCAGCATAACCCTCCAGTTCCATCCACGTCGTTGCAAATGGCAAGATCTCATTCCTTTTGATGGCTGCATAATATTCCATTGTGTATATATACCACTTCTTCTTTATCCATTCATCTGTCGATGGACATCTTGGCTCTTTCCACAGTTTGGCTATTGTGGACATTGCTGCTATAAACATTGGGGTGCACGTACCCCTTCGGGTCCCTACATTTGTATCTTTGGGGTAAATACCCAGTAGTGCAATTGCTGGATCGAATGGTAGCTCTAATTTCAACTGTCTGAGGAACCTCCATACTGTTTTCCAGAGGGGTTGCACCAGCTTGCATTCCCACCAACAGTGTAGGAGGGTTCCCCTTTCTCCACATCCCCGCCAACATCTGTCGTTCCCTGACTTGTTAATTTTAGCCATTCTGACGGGTGTGAGGTGGTACCTCATTGAGGTTTTGATTTGGATTTCCCTGATGCCGAGTGATGTTGAGCACTTTTTCATGTGCCTGTTGGCCATTTGGATGTCTTCTTTGGAAAAATGTCTGTTCATGTCTTCTGCCCATTTCTTGATTGGATTATTTGTTCTTTGGGTGTTGAGTTTGATAAGTTCTTTATAGATTTTGGATACTAGCCCTTTATCTGATATGTCATTTGCAAATATTTTCTCCCATTCTGTCGGTTGTCTTTTGGTTTTGTGGACTGTTTCTTTTGCTGTGCAAAAGCTTTTTATCTTGATGAAATCCCAATAGTTCATTTTTGCCCTGGCTTCCCATGCTTTTGTATAATTTTAAAATTATATGCCATTCATATTTTCTAGTCACATTTTAAAAAGTTCAAAGAGACAGGTGAAACTAATTTTAATCCTATATTTTAAACACAATAAATCCAAAGTATTATTTCAATATGTTATCAATATTTTTAAAATTATTGAGATATTTTACATTATTTTTTCTTCACGTCTTTAAAATCGAGTGTGTACTTTATACTTAGAGCTCATCAAAGCTGGGACCACATGTGGCTAGTGCCACATGGAGGACCCCCAGGTCTAGAACCCAGCCTTTCTGTCTGCCTCACGGGGTTCACCAGGACCTTGGAGCTAACACATGAGAACACACGAGAGAAATGCCAATTATTGTTTTTGATTCATTTGGGTCTCTTGGATGGGCCCCAGGTCCTACCTTGTATGAACCATTTCAAGAGTTTGATTTTAATTAATTAATTAATTTTTTAAAAAGATTTTATTTATTTATTTGAAGAGAGAGACACATCGAGAGAGGGAACACAAGCAGGGGGAGTGGGAGAGGGAGAAGCAGGCTTCCCGCAGAGCAGGGAGCCCAATGCGGGGCTCGATCCCAGGACTCTGGGATCATGACCTGAGCCGAAGGCAGACGCTTAACTGACTGAGCCACCCAGATGCCCCAGTGGTGAAACTCAGCATCCGGTAAGTTTGGATACAACTCAGCTGAAAATAGCCAAAAAATAAAATAAAATAAAATAAAAATTAAGAGTTTTATTTTAATTTAGCGATTTGGAACTCAGAATGCATTTTTCCTAAGAAACAACACTATAAATGGCCGTTAGAGTGTTGGGCCCTCCCACAAAGCCCTAATTGATGGGCAGTATACCTGTCAAACACAGTGTGGCTTGAATTACCCTTAATGATCATTCAAAATGTGATTTTCTGCTAGCTCTCACTAAGGATACTGGGAACAATCTCTAGCCCCGGGCAGTACATTGAAGCAGGTGCCCCCCCAACCCCCCGCCAATCTTTTGTGGCCAGGCCACCCTCTGAGATCTGAGTCATGGTCCAAGCAGTTGCTCCTCGTTGGCAAGAGCTCCGATGCCCCTGTCCCTTGCCCAAATTCTGGGAAGGCTTCGTTCCTAAGTCAGAGGCTGCCCAGCCCAGATGCCTCTCTTCATCGGTGTCCTATAAAGGGTCCAGTATATGCATTTCATTGTTTCCTATAGGCACAAGCTCAGACCTTCAGAAAGCAAGCAATAGAGCATTTAGCAGCGATTCTCAGACTGTGGAATGTAATGGATCAATAAAATTTCAAAAACAAAACAAAACAAAACCAGAGGACCTATATCAAGTGGCCAACTTGTCATTTTTCCAAGTAAACACATTGGGGGGGAACACCATACCATCCACTGGCACCATCATTTTAACACCAAAAGTTAGAATGGCATTTTAATGCCAAGGTAAGGGAGGAGGCCTCAAAATTAAAGACACTTTTTTTTTTCAATTGAATAAATTTGACTTTGTAGAAAATTCCTACCGCCTGGCGTTTAACATTTTGTCAAGGACTTTAACAACTTTGCCTCCAGCGGCCCAGATTGTCAGGCTAGCATTTGAGAGTCCAGGTGAATAAAATGGCTCAGGGCAGTTGCACAGGGTAAGGAATGGTCTGGACAGAAAGCAGAGGGAGAGGTGTGGCCGAAGTTGATCGAGGAGCCCAGAGGTGAGTTGTCCTCCCAGGAGGCTTTTGGGTAAGAGGAATTACCACAACAGAAAACATATCCTTTATTGGCACTAGTATCTTATGTTTGCATCTTGCGGTAGACTTTCAAAGGTATTTACACATCTCTTTTGATCTTCTCCGAAACTCTACAAGTTAAGCAGAAAAGATACGCTGCATATCTTACAGATTAAACAATACCACGGATGGAATTCCAAAGATTGCTCCAAATTTTTTTTCCTTTTTGAAGACTTTTTTACTGCAGCCCATGTTCAACATCCCAGAAATGGATTTGGAGAACCAGAACTCCTGGAAAATAAGGATGACTCTGTCACTCATTCATTTTATAACCTTAGATGTTATCCCATCTGTAGAACAGAAATTATAAACTCAATGACAACGAGGGCCTCATTAATTTCCGTAAAAGGATTTCTGAGCTGCTCTGATGAAAGGAAAAAGCAAAGTAGAAAGAATTCTTGTGATGTCTCCAGGCCTTAGGTTTTCTTCTTGTTTGTGGGCAGGTCCCAACCATCTCTCGCCTGCCAGCAGGGCCCGAGCTCCTTGGCCCTACCCCCGCCCCGCACTCAGGCTCCTAAAAGGCAGCTTCTTTTTTCTTTTTTTAATTTAATTTAATTTTATTATGTTATGTTAGTCACCATACATTACATCATTAGTTTTTGATGTAGTGATCCACGATTCATTGTTTTCATATAACACACAGTGCTCCATGCAGTGCGTGCCCTCCTTAATACCCATCACCGGGCTAACCCACCCCCCTCCCCTCTAAAACCCTCAGTGTGTTTCTCAGAGTCCATAGTTCCTCATGGTTCGTCTTCCCCTCCGATTTCCCCCCTTCATTTTTCCCTTCCTTCTCCTAGTGTCCTCCCTGCTATTCCTTATGTTCCACAAATAAGTGAAACCAGATGATCATTGACTTTCTCTGCTTGACTTATCTCACTTAGCATAATCTCCTCCAGTCCCATCCATGTTGATGTAAAAGTTGGGTATTCATCCTTTCTGATGGCTGAGTAGTATTCCATTGTATATATGGACCACATCTTCTTTATCCATTCATCTGTTGAAGGGCATCTCGGCTCTTTCCACAGTTTGGCTATTGTGGACATCGCTGCTATGAACATTGGGGTGCATATGGCCCTTCTTTTCACTACATCTGGGTTAAAAGGCAGCTTCTCTCCTATCTGCAATAACCCTGCCTCACTCATCACCAGTATGGCCATGCAAATGACACATGGTAGGCATGGACCTGGGTTTTGAAGTTACTTAAGTGACATTTCCTATATTAACCATTTTGGAAGAGTAATTGTCAATAGTAATCTCATCTAGGGTTTTCCTGATGGGCTTGCATTTGAATTATCCCCAGTTTTCAAAGGTTTGAAAGACACACACACACACACACACACACACACACGCACACACACGCATGCGCGCGCGCGCGCACACACACACACACACACACACACACACACACGGCCAAATAAGGATGCCAAAAAGCCAACTTCTTCTTGTTCCAGCTCCATAAACGAGTTCAGTGTGGATATTCTGGGCATTATTGAAGTGGTCTGGGTCCATCCCATCTCCCCACCTCTACCCTCCCTTCCCCCCATTTTCTTTTTAAAACCATGCTTGTGTTACTAATAGTTCCTTCTGAGCCCACCATCCAGTGCTTTGAAGTAACCATATAAAGCAATGGACAGACTGCAAGCAAATGGCAGAGTACTGAGTCTCTGAACACAAAATTATTTTCAGCTTACTGCTGTTTTGCTCTTCACAATCTCTGGAATTTTGCTTTGACTGGGAATCAGCGTTAGATGAAAAGGCTTCTCTTCTTCCGTGTGCTTCTAGCAAATGCTCTGTCTTCAGGGCCCCGCCCGTGCTAAGGGCCCCGCCCGTATTTCCACACGGTCTTGTGTGCAAGCACATGGAACTTCAGTAGCAGCCGGAGCTAAAGGGGTAAGAGAGTCCAAGTCTGGTGCAGTAGCCCTGCTTTCGCAAAGCAGTGTGTTGAAAGGAGCACAAGAGGCTGACACCTTGACCCCAAGCTTGTCCTCAGCTCAGAGCTTCCCTTAGGGGCTTGAGGATTGGAGAAGGAGAAAACATATCTGCATCTTCAATAGTGTTCCTTGAGGAAAGTACCCGCATGGACCTCCCTCTCTAGCCCCTCTCCCCAGGAAGCACGCTTCTCTGCTTTTGTGTTGTTCCCCCCTTAGTTTTCATAACTCTCTCCTGTCCCATCCCCCTTCTCCTGAAGGCAAGCCTTTAAGGTGTTCATTTTCCACGGCGCGGGAAGAGCACGCTGTTGCCTCGCGTGCAGTAGACGATGCTTCTCCAACCTTCATGTGCTCACCTGGGCGTCTTGGTAAGGGGCGGGCCTAGCCTGGGGAGGTCTGGGCGGCAACAGAGGCGGCGCTTCCATCAGACAACCTGGTGAGGTCTGCGCGCGGGTCCCCACCCTCACCTTGAGCATTGGGAGCCCCTAGAGATTTTATTTCTGCCTTTTCACTCTGAGCCACTTTGAGAGCCTTCCTGCTTGCCAGCTGTGCACCTCATCTGTGGCTCCGGGGCCGGCACCCCTCACGCTTTTTCTTCCACTCCCGCAGCCCTCACAGTAGCCACGGTCCATGACACCCACGACCCGTGGGAGTTTCTTGGGTGCCTAGAAGCAGACTTGCTGGGTGTGGGGCTTGGGTCAACTTCATCGGATTCGGGGCTGCCAGACTGCCCGGCAACAATGCAGAGACTTCCCACTGTTATCACAAACTAAAACTTTAATGGTAGTGAGTCACGTGCAAGACAGGCGAATGTGATGGAAGGAAAGTGGCCATCGCTGGCCTCCTTAGGGAAACTGCGCGGAGGACAGAGGTGGCTACAAGAGTTTTGCCTATGGCATGTGACGTAAGCACTAACTTTGTCTCCATGAAACCGTTAATAACTGCTGCTTGCCACAGGCTTGTGGCTTTGGATTTGCGGGAGGTGCAGAATCAGGAAACAGCTGAAGAGCACTCGTGGCAGCCACCGTTTTCAGGCACTTTTCAGGTGTCGCCCCACCTCAGCCCACGTCACCTGGGAAGTAGGTACTGGCAGCTGTCGCCCTCCACAGATGAGAAAACGGAGGCCCCACACCCCCTGGGGCCCAGAGCCTCATCTCTGTGGCATACTGGCTCTCTGGGGGTCCTGTGTTATGAAAATGCAGACTTCCTGGGGAGTCCCGCCTTGTAGGAGGAAATAATTTACTAACACAGTTGAGGAGACCAAGGCACGGAGGGAGAAAGTCTGTCGCCCTGAGCCAGGACACGCTCGTTGTCCCCGGGCCTCCCCAGCCCTCCAGCTCAGGTTGCCAGCTTGCTTACCGAGGTGCAGGGTGTCCATTCAAAGTAGGATGCAAGTGAGCCTCTGTCAATTTCGAGAGCATGAGAGCATTTCCTGGGGAGCGTCCCTTGCTCTCTGTGGGGCGCCAGGCACTGCGGGCGTCCCCTCTATGGCCCAGAACACTGGGGAGCTGTTGGTGTGTGAGGCCTGTGTGCTGCTCATCTGTTGCCACCAAGGAAGCTTCCTGACGGGCACTGTGTGTGGGAACAAAGTCACGCAAGTGCACGCAAGTGCACACCACCATCCTTTCCCCTCAGCCCTGGCTACACAGGTGTTTCTCAAGTGGGGCCAGCTGGGGCCCCCACCGTGACAACTGGGAGTGTTGCCTCACATTTTCACTCATGGGGGTGGGGGTAATGTTGCTCACAGCTCCCTGAGCCAAACTGCCTGTCCTGCGGTCCCTCCTCGGCATTCACCCTGACTCTGGAAGAGCCTGGCTGAGCCTCTGAGGAATGAAGATTCTGGAGAGTAGAGGTGGTTTGCCTGAGAAGACTGAAAAGTGTGAGCACATCAGTGCAGGCAGGAGTCGTGCCTCCCTGGGATCAGATAACCAAGCCTCCACTTAGGTATGATAATACCTCTTTCCTTGAAGAAGGTGTTCCCAGCCAAAGCCCGTGTTCTAGGCCATCAGCGAGGCCCCAGCACTGTGCCTCCCAATGATACATGTGACCTCCTCCCCCAACACCGCTTGTCTCCTATGCCATCCATTGCACGGATGAGCTTTCTCAACGTGCTAATTGTCTTCATCTTTCTCCTTCTCCTACTGCTTCTTCTTATCCTTCCCCTCATTCTCCTTCTTCTTTTTCTATCTCCAAATGCAATAAGACCTCTCGTCATCAACATCATATGCCTTCTCTGACCCAGAGATTGATATGTGATAAAGCAGAAACTGGACTTTAAAATATGTTCATGCTGTACAGGAAAGAATTGTGTCTGGGGCAGAAAATACAGCTGACACTTGAGTGTTCACACGCCCGTGAATGTCCAGAGCTCATACAGCTCAGGATGCTGATGTGACATCCTGAGATACCAAATAATTTCCTCACACAAAAGTTACCCTGTGACCCATTGTGTCACCTACCTGCTTCTATTCATAGCTACATGAACAGAGCCAAATGCAGAAACCAAAGAAATGAATTCTTGCATTTTCAATGTTAAATAGGCTCTTGAAAGTCAGAATTAATGGCCTTGAAGCTCAGATCCTAATTTGTAAAAGCTGAGAATTTTGAGAGAAGGCAGGAAGGTTGAATTTCAAAAGGTTACCCCCTCGCAAGGCATGAAAACAGAAAGTTTGTGTCTTCCAAGGCTGGAAAGAGAAGTAGACAAAGGGCACGTGCCCTACTTCAGGGCGACTGGATAAATACAGTCTGAACCAGGGAGGGGAAGCAGGAGGGTGACTCATGTGTGTGGTACCTCTGCTTGCCCTTCGTGTTCACCAGCCTAGTCCAAGAGAAGGAAAAATAATGGAATCTCTCTTCAAGTTTGGAGGCCCCAAGGTAGAGTCCACCTCCCCCTTATTTCCCTAGCAGATCATCAAGACCTCACAGGGCAGCCTTTGCTCCATCATGGTAATGTAGTAGCTCATGACGTGTATGGGGTCCAGGCATTAAAAAGCCAGCAAAAGCCCATGATTTCTCCCACGTGAAAGCATTTGAGTGTTTCCTGAGCCCGTGAAAGAGGGGGAGGGAGGAGAGGGGAGAGAGGAGAAAGTCTGCATCTAAGACAAGGGGATGCTGGGGCCAGGGTTCACATGGGGCATCCTCACATGTCTGCAGAACCACCCATGGACCAAAAGGTTGAATTCAGTCTCAGTTTAGGACAAAGATTAAGATCAAGATGCGGAGACACCTTTGAACTGATACCCTCAAAGGACGTATGTGAACTCCCAGAGTTAACATACCTCCAAAAAGAAGATGAGCAAGACAATCCGGAATTTGACTAATTTCACTGGGTACAAAAGGTTAGTTAAAATCCCTACCTACGTTGACAAAGCTCTCACAAATCTGACAGGAAGCAGCACTCCCCCTCTGCAAGGGGCCACCAGATGCCTGATGCTGCCACGTACTGAAAGGGAAGCAGCCCCACTCACTCCTTTCCTCCTCCAGCCATGGACCTTCACCACCTTGTTGCTCCTGCCCTGTGTGGGGCTTCACTTGGAAGAGCAACATGATGGGTACCACTGAGCACACCCATGTGACAGTCACTATTCCCCAGGTGCCACATCCAGGTGGAGTCCTGTGCAGAGGAGGGCATGGCCCTCTGCCTGCCTCTGGGCCATACTTGGTGCCTCGAAGCAGCACCACCTATGCACCTTGCTTCAAAGTGTCTCATGGAAAGAGCTTCTTCATCCTCCACCCAGAGCAGAAATTCTGAACTTGGTTTCTACAGATAGAATTCAAGAACCTGGTAAATTTGCTTGGGAAGAAAACCCACATCTTTATTTTTATGAACCACTAACTGAAATGTAACATTTCCTTCTATGATCAATTGTAGTACTGCAATTTTGTCACCAGTAGAACATGGATATCTTTATATCACATATGCTCATCGCTTCCTCTTCACATTACAGTAATTAGACCCACTACTAGGTCTTATCATTAAAACATTAAGAAAGAAGCACACATATTACTATTTGACAAAGCGTTTACGTTTCCATAACTATATTTCAATATAATCAGTTTCCTTTGTAATTCTATGTATTTCATTTCATGCATTAAAAAAATTTTTTTTGATAAGGGGACCAGAAACTTACTCCAGTGGCTGAAACTTAATGCCATAAAAATAGTTAAGAATCCCAATCCAACCCAACCCAACCCATCACCCAGCAGAAACACACGGTTCCTTCTACTGCCCTCCTGTTTCCTCTTAGGTCCTCTGTTTTCTGTCACTCCTTCTCTCCCTCCTTTTCCCCTCTTCCACCCAATATTTATTCTCTCTCTTGCTATCATCTCCAACACCACCCTCCAGCAACCAAACAGGAGACCGCCACAGGAACATGGCCTCTCTCCTCAGCGTGAGTGTAGGACAGAGGCAGAGGTACTCCTTGGAACCACAGCTTCCCGAAGCCAGGTGTGTCTTAGATAAGTGACTTAATTTATCTCCCTGGTGGGTGGCTCTTTGTTTAGGGAAAACAAATAAGGCCCTTTGGCCAAGAAAGTTGACACTGAAAAGGCCCGGACAAGTCGGTCTGGGGGAGAGAAAAAGAGGTGAATAGCTCTGCGAAGTATCATGGGAAGAATTTTGAGATTCTGTGTTCAAAAGGGAGTGGCTCTAAGAAGGGTGAGGGGAGAGAGGAAGCATGGGGCAGGTGGCTAGAGGCTGAGATTTCTGTTAGCACCTGCCCAACACCCACTTGCCCTCCTCTGGCAAAGGCACCAGGCTTTCACCCCCTCTACCCGTGTATCCCACTTGGTGAGAGTGTCAATCACGTGTGCTCCACTCCCCAGTCAAGGGGAGGGTTGGAGACCCAGCCTCAACCAGTCAGACCTCTTCTTGGATTGGAGGGACAGGAGTGTGGGAAGAGAGGGTGTTGAGCCATCTTGGTGACTCCCCCTTAGGTCCTGCCCCCTGACTCCAAGAAATGCTGGTTCCCATCCTTGTTGAGATCCAGTTCTTCAGCTAGCCCTTCAATTCCCTCACTCATTCCTTATCCTTCCTAGAATTTACTTTTTTTAAGCGGTAATTTAAAAAAACAAACGAAATAAATCTATTATGTGTAGACACATAAGTTTATAAAAAGTGTTGATACCTGGGCTGGAATGATACCATAGGGATGGTGGGTGGGAATGGAGGCAGGGAGAGTTGAGAGCGGAACTGCATTGACTTCAAAATATCTATAATATTTTCTTTTTTAGAAAAGAGGTTGGAAGTAAATGTGTTCCAATATTAACATTTGATCCTCTGGGAGGGCTAATTCTTGGGTACCTGTTTATAATCCTCTGTGCTTTTCTGCTTGTTTTCTTATTGATGTTTCAACAACAAAATTATACCCAAGGAGAGAAAACCCCTACCTGCTTCCTCAAGGCCTAGAGGCAGAGAGCTCTCTGCCAGGTGTCACTCCATGGGGACCTCTAAGACCTCCTGCTCCATTACCTGTGGCAGTAATGTTTTCTGCTAAAAATAGAAATAACCCCCTTCTTAGACCCCACAGTTTCTTCCCGTCCACCATTGCTTTTTCCATTTCTTGTATACAAAAGCATCACCACTACCAAAGGTAAGAACATTCTTCCACTGTTTTCCCATGGTGGAGAGTCCAGCTAAAGAAAATTTCAGTTCCAATAGCAAGATAATTCCCACGAAAAATAAATGGGAATGGCACAAAGAGAATGTGATATAAACGTGCAGCACCGAATAGAAGAGAAGGCACAATTTCAAATATGTAAAGGGTTTACAAAATTCAACGTGGGTTCCCTCCCACTATTTTAATTTAAATTCTAGTTAGTGAACATACAGTGCAGTATTGGTTTCAGGAGTAGAATTCAGTGGTTCATCTCTTACATATAACACCCAGTGCTTATCATGACAAGTGCCCTCCTTAATACCCATCACCCATCTAGCCCATCTACCCACCTACCTCCCTCCATCAACCCTCAGTTTGTTCTCTGTCGTTAAGAATCTTTATGGCTTGTATCCTCCTCTCTTTTTTTTCTTTTCCCCATTCCCATATATTCATCTGTTTTGTTTCCTAAGTTCCACCTATGAGTGAAATCATATGGTATTTGTCTTTCTCTGACTGACTTATTTCACTTAGCATAATACACTCTAGCTCCATCCATGTCATTGCAAATGGCAAGATTTCATTTTTGTTGTTGTTGTTGGCTGAAGAACATGCCCCTGTATGCATATACCACATCTTCTTTATCCATTCATCAGTCAATGGACACTTGGGCTCTCTCATAGTTTGGCTATTGTTGATAATGCTGCTCTAACATTGGGGTGCAGATACCCCTTCAAATCTGTATTTTTTTATCCTTGGGTAAATACCTAGTAGTTCAATTGCTTGATCGTAGGGTAGTTCTATTTTTAACTTTTTGAGGAACCCCCAAACTGTTCTTCATGGGTTCCCCTTTCACATAAATAAATGAGTTTCCAATGACAGGAGACCATAAAGTTTCAGATGTGCAAGGATTTCATCGCAGTCTATATTAGCAGGAAATTAATTATTTATATCTCGTATTTTTACATTTGTAATTGATGACTCATTTTATTGTGCTAGAGTCATGAAAACAAGGACAAAAGCCCACATGAAATTAGGTACAACCCAATGCTGCCCTTTTGCAGGTAGACCACACTTTCTATTTCTAGGATTCTCAGAGGTAGTCCCACAGGTTTTTACTGAATCAGGCTGGGAGATTATGACTTTAGTCAACAGAAACAGTTTCAAGGAGGTGCTGTGGGTTGTACATGTATCTGGATTGGAAGGACACATATCCCTCCTTAAAATGCCACCGTATCTGTCCAGTAGTTCTGTTGTCAAACTGTCACCATAAATTAAGTACACAGAACTGCCATAAGGCCAATTCCAGAATGTAAATGTCTAAAACAGGGCCCCTGCATGGCTTCCTGTTACCTCCGACCTCCTAACTCCCTGTCTCCCCAGGACAAGTGCCAAACTCAGAATCCTCGGCTTGCGAGAGGCTTGACTTGCTATCAGATACATCCTAATTGATAAAACTCCTGCATCGACAGAGATGGAGAAGTGCAGGGAAGAATGAAGGGACGGAGATTGCTTTGCCAGCCAAGCTCCACAGACTAAATCGGAGTCCTGTGGTGAGGAAGGCACTTGTTTATGACTAAGGCTGAAATTGAAGAACTGGGTCGAGTAGTTGATGAGATGAGAGTGCATAGGAGCAGGGCTGACCTTGTTTCAGGCCTCCTTGGCTGGGCTGCGGGTACTTATGGTCAATAGTCTAGACTTCGGCAAATGTTCTAATGGTGATGTAATTCTTGTGGACTCCATGCCTGAATACCACACCGTGTAGGTGGTTCTGTAAGGAACAGATGTCCCTACCCTGGGGAGCTGGATGTTCTAGTCTAAAGAATAGGAGCTCTAGAAGTGGATCTTAGAGATAAGATTATATATTTCCTCCCCCTGACATTCTTAGGGTCATTTTTTAGAGCTTGAAGTATGGAGATGTTCAGAGTATCTCCAATGATGGGTGGAGGGAGCAGCCTGGTGCCTGGAGGGTCTGGGTCTGTGTGCTCACTGTAAGCCCTTCTCCTTGTTGTATTTCCATTTCACTGTCTTCAAAGTTCAGAAAATTCTTAGAAAGGTATAGTCTGGTTTCCGCTGTGTGTGGAGAATTAAGGGGAAGGACTGTTTTGGTGGTACAGAGGAAAACATCCCTCACTCTGGTCATCAATGGGGACAGCTGTGCCCAGTGGTCAGTATTCTGAGGGTCATTGGCAGCGGTGGCTGAGACAGCACAGAGGTACAGCTGCTAAAGAATCTGCACTCAGTCCAGCATCGAGGAAGCTCTCTAGCTGTTGTAGGAATCCATCCAAGTTCCTGCTCCTCAGTGAACAATGAGGACCCAATGCTAAACACCTCATAGGACCTCTGACAAATCAAGGAAGCAGACTTAGGAGGTTCTGGACTTCCTGATATTTTGGTCAGTGGGGCTTGGAGTTGTTTTATATGAAGTGTCATGTTTCCTAATATCCTAATATCCCCTTCTTTCTTTAGTGACAGAACCTCTGAAATTGAGTAGGGTAGATGACTTTCCTTGTGGTTACCAGCTTGAGCCCAAGCAGTATTCATGATACATTTGAAAGTTAGGATAAATTTCAGACTGAGTAAAATATGGCAACTTAAACCATGGCTGCCACTGCTGCCAATGACCCTCAGAATACTGACCACTATTCACAGCTGTCCCCAGTGATGACCAGAGTGAGGGTTTAAAAATAAAATTATATTTCTCTGTCATGTAAGAAGGAGAAAAATTAGTGGTGTGGACTCCATCCAGTAAAATGAGGAGCATAATATATGCCAAAGGGAATAAGCCAAAATGAGTTAGTGTCAGATATAAGAAGAAGCAAGATGTGCCTGGAGGTGAGTAACTCACATGCTGGACAGCAGGTGGACTTTCCAAGTCTCCAGCAGCACATGAGGGTGTAAGTGGGGAATCTTGGTTAGAGCATGGAGGGAATCTTGATTAGAGAATAGAAAATGTCGCAAATAGAAACAGCCCACAAATAAATCAGTGGCATATCCAGACCCAGAATCCAAGTCCTGCCTACATGCCTCCAAGTGGCGTGGCAGTGAGAAAGGTTAATACTCTAACTACAAACTTATTTATACTCAAAATAGTGAATACAGACTCATTGTCTGAAAAGCACAGTAATTTGTTCTCGAGCTCCAGAATGAGGTTGGGGGAGGGGACAGGCCACATGCTGAAGTGGACTTCAGCAAGGAGGACAGGATGTGTGTCTAAGTCCAAGCGTGTTTGGGGTTTGTGAATTATTTAGTACAATAATGGCTGGGAATTTATTTATTACATTGAAGTAGAGCTTTTGTGTTTGAATCAAAAGCACACATAAAAGCCTATTGTAGTAAATCAGGCTCTATTGTAACATAAATGTGTATTATATAAAACAAAAAGAAAAGGAAAAAAGGGGGTTTAAAATTACAAATAAACTGTGGAACTTACAAATTATGGGAGAGTTGAGGATAGGATCTCAGAAAAGATCCAAGATGGCTCTTCTGTTCTCTTTCTGACCAGAGTCCCCATCACTACAACCAGCTCTTGCTTCAGCCAGACAAATGGAAATGAAATGGTTCTTCTTCTCCAGTCCTCAGAATTATGATGACTATGGAGCTAAGTGCAGGAAGAATAATAGAATAGGGGGGAAACAAAGAGAATGTAGGTGAACTCCCTTGAAGCATTTGCACACACTCAATAAAGAGAAGTTAAAACTGTCCCTGCCCCCATCTCAAGCAATACTCCAATTTATAAGGATTTCACAGATGGCTGCCCTATGTGGGTCTGCCCTTATTGTGGAAGGGTGTATTAAATTACTGGAGTTCTGGAGCTAGGCTGTATTTTCACTCTAGGTAGTTTTTTTTTAACAGCTTACTTAAGATATGGTTCATATGTGATACTATTTAAAGTATAAAATTCAATGTTGTTCTTATATATTCAGATATGTGCAACCAACACCACGGTCCATTTTAGAACATTTCATCACCTCAAAAAGAAACCTGATACTCTTTAGCTATCACCTGCTATTTGCCAGACCCCACTTCCCCACCTCTGGGCAACCACAAATGTACCTTCTGTCTCTATAGACTTCCCTCTACTGGACATTTCATACTAATGGAATCGTATAATATGTGGTCTTTTGGGGCTGGCTTCTTTCACTTAGCATGATGTTTTCAAGATTTATCCATGTTGTAGCATATATCAATTCTTCATTCCTTTTTATAGTTGAACAATATTCAATTGCATTGTTATAACACATTTCATTTCTCTATTTGTCATTGATGGACACTTAGGTGGTTTCCTTCTTTTGGCTGTGGATAATATTGCTATAAATATTTTTGTACAAGATTTTGTGCAGATATATGTTTTTATTTGTCTTCACTATGTTCCTAAGAGTAAGAATCCTGGATTATATGGTAACTCTATATTTAACCATTTAAGGAACTACCAAACTGTTTTCCCAAGTGGCTGCACCACTTTATATTCCTACCAGTAGTGTATGAGGGTTTCAACTTCTCTACAACCTCATTAATACTTGCAATTATCTGACATTTTTATTACAACCAACCTAATTGGTGTGAAGTGGTATCTCATTCTTTTGATGCGCATTTCTCTGATGACTAATAATATCAACCATCTTTTTATGTGCATTGGGCCATCTGCATATCTTCTTTATTTTATTTTATTTTTATTTAAATTCAAGTTAGTTAACATATAGTGTAGCACTGGTTTCAGGAGTAAAATTTAGTGATTTATCACCTATATATAACACCCAGTGCTCATCCCAACAAGTTCCTTCCTTAATGCCCATTACCCATTTTTTTCCATCCCCCCAACTGCCTCCCCTCCAGCAACCCTCAGTTTGTTCTCTATAGCTTATGGTTTGCCTCCCTCTCTGTTTTCATCTTACTTTATTTTTCCTTCCCTTTCCCTATGTTTATCTATTTGGTTTCATAAATTCCACATGTGAGTGAAGTCATATGATATTCATCTTTCTCTGACTGTGCATGTCTTCTTTAAAGAAATGTTTATTCAGATCCTTTCCTTATTTTTTAATTAGATTATCTGGCTTTTTATTATTGGGTTGTAGGAGTTCTTTATGGATATATGGATCAAAGTCTCTGATATATAATTTTAAAATATTTTCTGCCATTCTCTGGGTTATCTTCTCATTTTCTTCATAATGTCTTCAGAAGCACAAAAATTTATAATTTTGATGAAGTCCAACTTCATTTTTCTTTGTTGCTAGTGCTTTTGGTGTTTATAAGATACCTTTCGCCAAATCCAAGATCATTTCTGTGGGGTTTTTTTCTTAAAGTTTTATAATTTTAACTTTACATTAGGTTTTGATCTTTTTTGAGCTAATTTTTGTATATGGTGTGAAGTAAGAATCCAACTCAAGCTTTTGTATGTGGCAATTCAATTGACCTAGCACCATTTGTTGAAAAGACTATTCTTGTGAGCGAGGCTGCTGGGAAGATGACAGAGTAGGAGGACCCTGGGCTCACCTCTTGTGGTGTGGCCACCTAGAGAACACCCACATTGGCATAAATAACCCTGAAAGTGACCGGAAGACTGGTAGAACAGACACTCCTCAGTTGGATATAGACAAGAGGCCACAGCAAAGTGGGTCTACCTACTACAATACGCTCTTGGCAAGATCCCATCAAAGCAGTGCCACAAGCCTGGCAGTGTGCAAGCAGCCCAGACAAGGGTCAACCCCACTCCAGAGTGAGTCCTGTTCCAGGGAGAGGGGACGATAACCACACATCAGTCTGACTATGACCCCAGCAGTGGGCTGGGGGCAGGCAGCTGATCTGACTGCAGTCTCCACCCACTGATAAAAGTTTCTCAGGGGACAACACAGGGAAAGTGCCCTGTAGTTTGGTGCTACTTCGTCTCTGGCAAACACCTGGTCTTACTCAACTCAAGTCCAAGGCACCCCCGGACTGGCCCACTTACACCACAGGCACCAGACCCTGCCTGCAACAGGCAGAGAATCATTGCAGGCTGGACTGAAGACAAACACAGCTTCACCACAAGAGTAGGACACCCTTGTAGTAACACACATAGGTGGCACCCCTGAAAACCATTTTCTGGTGAAAAGGAGACATTGGACTCTGGGGCACTACAGGACCTCTTCTTCATAGAGCCACTACTTTCACATGCAGGAGACCTAGCTCTTTCCTCACACATAGAAACAGACACAGCAATAGGCAAAATGAGGAGACAGAAGAATATGTCCCAAATGAAAGAGTGGAATGAAATCATAGCAAGAGACCTAAACAAAATGGAGATAAGTACTATGTCTGATAGCAAATTTAAAGAAAAGCTCATAAAGAAACTCACTAGAATTGAGAAAGGGGTGCAGGACGCCCATGAGATCCTCCACAAAGAGATAGGAGACCTAAAAAAGAACCAATTAGAGATAATGAGCTCACTAAATGAAAATAAAAATAGACCACCTGGAACAAATAGCAAACAAGAGGAAGTAGAACAGATCAGCAACTTGCAGGACAGAGTAATAGAAAGTAATCAAGCTGAGCAGGTAAGAGTGAAAAAAATATGCAAAATGAGAATAGACCCAGGGAACTCAGCAACACTGTCAAGCATAACAGTCGCATGATAGGAATCCCAGAAGAGTGACTAAAGGGGGCAGAAGACTTATTTGAAGATATAATAGCTGAAAACTTTCTGAATCTGGGGAAGGAAAGAGAAATCCAGATCCAGGAGGCACAGAGAGTTCCCAACAAAATCAATCCAAAGAGGTCTGCACCAAGACACAAAGTAAATAAGATGGCCAAAAGTAGTGATAGAGAGAGAATTTTAAAAGCAGCAAGAAAAGGAAAGCAGTTAGATACAAGGGAAACCCCATAAGGCTATCAGTGGATCTTTCAGCAGAAACTGCACACCAGAAGAAAGTGGCATGATATACTCAAAGTGCTAAAAGGAAAAAATCTACAGCCAAAAATACTCGATCCAACAAGGCTTTCATTCAGAATAGAAGGAGAGTTAGAGTTTCCCAGAAAAACAGAAGTTAAAGGAATTCATGATCAGGAGCAAAACCAGCCACATTCCCATCACACACAATGCCATCAGCCTGTGGGTCCCAAATTCACAGTCCAGCCACCCTCCTGCACTGCCTGCCACCTGCTCAATGCCAAGTCAATATACCTTTATCTCAAATCAACAAGGACTCAAACTGACACTCTTCCCCTCAAATTCCAACCTCTGTGCTCAAGTTTGTGTACAGAAGTGGGAATAATTATAACAGCAGAATGAGGCAACCCAAATAGTGACACTAATTCTGTGGAATATATAATGGATAAAAGGAGTGTGCTAGACTGAGAAGATCTCCAACAAGCACATCAAAGAACAGTACATACAGCATGATTCTGGTTACTAAAAGAAACAAACCCAGGAAAAATAAAACAAGACAAAAGCAGAGAGGGAGACAAACCATAAGAGACTGTTAATCATAGGAAAAAAACCAAGGGTTGCTAGGAGGGGAGGGGCATAGGGGGATACTGGGTAATGGGCATCAAGGAAGGCACATGATGTAATGAGCACTAGGTGCTATATATGACTGACGAATCACGGAACTCTACCTCTGAACTATATGTTAATTCATTGAATTTAAATAAAATAAAAAAAAAAGAACCCCCCCTCCAAAAAAAAGAAAATACTATTCTTGCTCTATAGGATAGTTTTGGCACCCTTGTGAAAAAGCAGTTCACCACAGATATATGGGTTTATTTCTAGAATCTCAATTCTATTCCACTTATCAACTTGTCTATCCTTTTGACAGTACCACACTGTCTTGATTAACATTACTTTGTAGTAAGTTTTGAATTAAAGAAGTACGAACCCTTCTGCTTTGTTCTTCTTTTTCAAGATTATTTTAACTATTCTAGGACCCTAGAAATTCCATATGAATTTTAGATTCAACTTGTCAATGTCTACAAAGAAACCAGTTGGAATTCTGATAGGAATTTCATTGAATCTGTAGATCAGTTTGAGGAGTATTGTCACCTTAACAATGTTAAACCCTCCCGGGGTGCCTGGGTAGCTCAGTTGTTAAGCGTCTGCCTTTGGCTCGGGTCATGATCCTGGAGTCCTGGGATCGAGCCCCACGTTGGGCTCCCTGCTCAGCAGGAGGCCTGTTTCTCCCTCTCCCACCCCTATGCTTGTGTTCCTGCTCTCTCTATCTTGCTCTCTGCCAAGTAAATAAATAAAATCTTAAAAAAAAATTGGTAAACCTTCTGATCCATGAACATGAAACATTTTTCCAGTTATTTGGATTATCTTTAATTTCTTTCAACAATGTTTTGTAGTTTTCAAGGGATAAGTTTATGCACTTCTATTAGATTTATTCCTAAGCATTTTTGGTGCTATTATAAATGGAATTATTTTCTTAATTTTATTTTTAGATTGTTCATTGTAAGTTTATAGGAATATAATTTATTGCTATATATTGATTTCATATCCTTCAAACTTAATGAAATTGTTTATTAGTTTTAATAGTTTTTAGTTGATTCCTTAGTTTTTTGTATATACAAGATCATGTCATCTGTGAATAGAGATAGTTTTATTTCTTCTTTTCTAATCTGTATGGCTTTTTATTACTTTCTCTTGCCTAATAGCCCTGGCTAGAACTTCAAGAACAATGTTTAATAGAAACAACAAGAGCAAATATCTTTCTTTGGTTCCCGACCACAGTGGGAAAGCATCCAGTATTTCACCATTGATTATGATGTTAGCTGTGGATTTTTCATAGATGCCCTTTATTTGTTTCAGAAAGTTCCCTTTTATTCCTAATTTGTTCACTCTTTTTATCTTGTAAAGTGTTGGATTTTGTCAAATTCTTGTCCTGCATCCATGAGACAATCATGTGATATTTCTTTTTTATTCTATTAATATGATATTTTACATTAACTGATTTTGGGTGTTAAACCAACCTTGCATCCCTGGATAAATCCCACTTCATCAAATTCTTTTTAGGTATTGCTGGATTTGGTTTGCTAATATCTGGTTGAGGAATTTTATATCAATTTTCATAAGAGATATTAATATGTAATTATGTTTTCTTATGATGTCTTTGTCTGGTTTGGGTATTAGAGTAATATTGGCCTCATGAAATGAGCTGAGAAGTATTTCTTCCTCTTCTATTTTTTGAAAGAGTTTGTGGAGAATTGGTATTAATTCTTTAAATGTTTGGTAGAATTCAGTGATGAAGCTATCTGGTCATACGCTTTTCTTTGTTAGTTTTATTATTGTTATCACTGATTCAATTTCTTCACTTGGCATAGTTATATTTATACTGTCTGTTTTTTCTTTAGTCAGTTTTATCAATTTGTGTCTTTCTAGGAATTGTCCATTTCATCTAAGTTATTTAATTTGTTGGAGTACAATTGTTTAATAGTATTCCTTTATAATGCTTTTTGTTTCTATAAAATCAGTAGTAATGTCCTTTTTTGGTTTCTGATTTTAGCAGTTTGAGTTTTCTCTCTTTTTATTTTTATTGACCATCTAGTTAAGGGTTTGTCAATTTTGTTGATCTTTTCAAAGAGCCAGCTTTTGGTTTCAATAATTTTCTCTACTGTATATCATTCATTTCTGCTCTAATCTTTATTATTTCCTGTCTTCTGCTTGCTTCAGGTTTAGTTTGTTCTTCCTTTCCCAATGTCTTAAAGAGAAAGGTTAGGTTATTGACTTAAGATCTTTCTTCTTTCTTAATATGGGCATTTACACCTTTAGAGTTCCCTCTGAGGACTGCTGTAACTGAATCCCATGAGTTTCGGCATTTTGTATCTTCATTTTCTTTCATTTCAAACTCTTTTATAATTTCCCTTTTGATTTCTTAACTCCTTGGCTATTTATGAGTGTGTTGTTTAATTTCCACTTATTCATAAGCTTCCCCAGTTCTTTCTTGCTAATAATTTCTACCTACATTTCATTGTGGTTGTAGAACATATTTTGTGTTATTTTTGTCTTTTAAATTCATTGAGGTGTATTTCATAGCCTAACATATGGTCTATCATGGAGAATGTTCCATGTGCACTTGAGAGGAGTATATATTCTGCTATTGGGTAGAGTGTTTTATAGATGTCTGCTAAGTTGGATTGGTTTATACTGTTGTTCAAGCTTTCTATTTCCTTGTTACTCTTCTGTCTAGCTATTCTGCACATTACTGAAAGTGAGGTATTGAAGTCTCCAACTATTATTGTTGAATCATCTAGTTCTTCCTTTATTTCTGTCAGTTTTTGCTTTATATATTTTGCTCTCATATTATTAAGTGAATATATGTTTATAATTACTATATCTTCCTGATGGATTGACCTTGTTATCATTATAAAATGTCCATTTTTATAACTTTTTTGTTTTAAAGTATATTTGTCTGAGATCAGTTTAACCATTCCAGTTTTTATGTGATTGTTGTTTGCATGATGTGTCTTTTGTCATCCTTTATTTTCAACCTGTTTGCATCTTTGAATATAAAGTGTGTCTCCTGTAACAGTATATAGTTGAAACATTTTTTTAAAATTTTTTATTGTTATGTTTATCACCATACATTACATGATTAGTTTTTGATGTAGTGTTCCATGATTCATTGTTTGTGTATAACACCCAGTGCTCCATGCAGAACGTGCCCTCTTTAATACTCATCACCAGGCTAACCCATCCTCCCACCTCCCTCCCCTCTAGAACCCTCAGTTTGTTTTCCAGAGTCCATAGTCTCTCATGGTTCATCTCCCCCTCCGATTTCCCCCCCTTCATTCTTTCCCTCCTGCTAGCATCTTCTTTTTTTTCTTCTTCTTTTTTTAAACATATATTGTATTATTTGTTTCAGAGGTACAGATCTGTGATTCAACAGTCTTGCACAATTCACAATTTCTCTTTCTTCTGTCTTGTTGTTGGTGTATAGGAATGCCACTGATTTCTGTGCATTGATTTTATATCCTGCCACTTTACTGAATGCCTGTATGAGTTCTAGCAGTTTTGGGATGGAGTCTTTTGGGTTTTCCACATAAAGTATCATATCATCTGCAAAAAGTGAGAGTTTGACTGCTTTGCTGATTTGGATGCCTTTGATTTCTTTTTGTTGTCTGATTGCTGAGGCTAGGACTTCTAATACTATGTTGAATAGCAGCGGTGAGAGTGGACATCCCTGCTGCGTTCCTGACCTTAGGGGGAAAGCTCTCAGTTTTTCACCACTGAGAATGATATTCGCTGTGGGTTTTTCATAGATGGCTTTTATGATATTGAGGTATGTACCCTCTATCCCTATACTCTGAAGAGTTTTGATCAAGAAAGGATGCTGTACTTGGTCCAATGCTTTTTCTGCATCTATTGAGAGGATCATATGGTTCTTGTTCTTTCTTTTATTAATGTATTGTATCACATTGATTGATTTGCAGACTTTGAACCAAGCTTGCAGCCCAGAGATAAATCCCACTTGGTCGTGGTGAATAATCCTTTTAATGTACTGTTGGATCCTATTGGCTAGTATTTTGGTGAGAATTTTTGTATCCATGTTCATTAAGGATATTGGTCTGTAATTCTCCTTTTTGATGGGGTCTTTGTCTGGTTTGGGGATCCAGGTAATGGTGGTCTCATAAAACGAGTTTGGAAGTTTTCCTTCCATTTCTATTTTTTGGATCAGTTTCAGGAGAATAGTATTAATTCTTCTTTAAATGTTTGGTAGAATGCCCCTGGGAAGCCATCTGGCCCTGGGCTTTTGTTTGTTGGGAGATTTTCGATGACTGCTTCAATTTCCTTAGTGGTTATAAGTCTGTTCAGCTTTTCTACTTCTTCCTGGTTCAGTTTGGGTAGTTGATACATCTCTAGGAATGCATCCATTTCTTCAAGGTTATCTAATTTGCTGGCATAGAGTTGCTCATAATATGTTCTTTTCATTGTTTGTATTTCTTTGGTGTTGGTCATGATCTCTCCTCTTTCATTCATGATTTTGTTGATTTGGGTCCTTTCTCTTTTCTTTTGGATAAGTCTGGCCAGGGGTTTCTTTCTTTCAAAGAACCAGCTCCTAGTTCCGTTGATCTGTTCTACTGTTCTTTTGGTTTCTATTTCATTGATTTTGCTCTGATCTTTATTATTTCTCTTCTGCTGGGTTTAGGCTTTATTTGCTGTTCTTTCTCCAGCTCCTTTAGGTGTAGTGTTAGGTTGTGTATTTGAGACCTTTCTTATGTCTTGAGAAAGGCTTGTATTGCTATATACTTTCCTCTTAGGACTGCCTTTGCTGTATCCCAAAGATTTTGAACAGTTGTGTTTTCATTTTCATTGGTTTCCATGAATTTTTTTTAATTCTTCTTTAATCTCCTGGTTGACCCATTCATTCTTTAGTAGGATGCTCTTTAGCCTCCATGTATTTGAGTTCTTTCTGACTTCCTTCTTGTGATTGAGTTCTGGTTTCAAAACATTGTGGTCTGAAAATACGCAGGGAATGATCCTAATCTTTTGGTACTGGTTGAGACCTGATTTGTGACCTAGGATGTGCTCTGTTCTAGAGAGTGTTCCATGGGCACTAGAGAAGAATGTGTGTTCTGTTGCTTTGGGATGGAATGTTCTGAATATATCTGTGAAGTCCATTTGGTCCAGTGTGTCATTTAAAGTCTTTATTTCCTTGTTGATCTTTTGCTTAGGTGATCTGTCCTTTTCAGTGAGGGAGGTGTTAAAGTCCCCCACTATTATTGTATTGTTGTCGATGTGTTTCTTTGCTTTTGTTATTAATTGGCTTATATAATTGGCTGCTCCCATGTTCAGGGCATAGATATTTACAATTGTTAGGTCTTCTTGTTGAATAGACCCTTTAAGTAGGATATAGTGTCCTTCCTCTTCTCTTATTACAGTCTTTGTTTTAGAATCTAATTTGTCTGATATAAGGATTGCCACCCCAGCTTTCTTTTGGTGTTCATTAGCATGGTCAATTGTTTTCCACCCCCTCACTTTCAATCTGGGGGTGTTTTGGGGTCTAAAATGAGTCTCTTGCAGACAGCATATCGATGGGTCTTGTTTTTTAATCCAATCTGATAGCCTGTGTCTTTTGATTGGAGCATTTAGCCCATTTACATTCAGGGTAACTATTGAAATGTATGAATTTAGTGCCATTGTATTGCCTGTAAGGTTACTGTATATTGTCTGTGTTCTTTTCTGGTCTATGCTGCTTTTAGGTTCTCTCTTTGCTTAGAGGACCCCTCTCAATATTTCTTGGAGGGCTGGTTTCGTGTGTGCAAATTCCTTTAGTTTTTGTTTGTCTTGGAAGCTTTTTATCTCTCCTTCTATTTTCAATGACAGCCTAGCTGGATATAGTATTCTTGGCTGCATATTTTTCTCACTTAGTGCTCTGAATATATCATGCCAGTCCTTCCTGGCCTGCTAGGTGTCTGTGGATAGGTCTGTTGCCAATCTAATGTTTCTACCATTGTTGGTTATAGATCTCTTGTCCTGAGCTGCTTTCAGGATTTTGTCTTTGTCTCCGAGACTCATAAGTTTTACTATTAGATGTCGGGGTGTTGACCTATTTTTATTGATTTTGAGAGGGGTTCTCTCTGCCTCCTGGATTTTGATGCCTGTTTCCTTCCCCACATTAGGGAAGTTCTCTGCTATAATTTGCTCCAATATACCTTCTGCCCCTCTCTCTCTCTCTTCTTCTTCTGGGATCCTAATTATTCTAATGTTGTTTCGTCTTATGGTATTGCTTATCTCTAGAATTCTGCCCTCATGATCCAGTAGTTGTTGATCTCTCTTTTTCTCAGTTTCTTTATTTTCCATCATTTGGTCTTCTATATCACTAATTCTCTCTTCTGCCTCATTTATCCTAGCAGTTAGTGCTCCCATTTTTGATTGCACCTCATTAATAACCTTTTTGATTTTGACTTGGTTAGATTTTAGTTCTTTTATTTCTCCAGAAAGGTTTTCTCTAATAACTTCCATGCTTTTTTCAAGCCCAGCTAGTATCTTTAACATCATCATTCTGAACTCTAATTCCAACATCTTAATAATATCCCTATTGAGTAGATCCCTGGCGGTCAGTACTGCCTCTTGTTCTTTTTGTTGAGGTGACTTTTTCCGTCTTGTCATTTTGTCCAGAGGAGAATAGATGAATGAGAGAACAAAATGCTAACAGGGTAACAGCGTCCCCAGAAAATAAACTCTAAACAAATCAGAAAAGACCTGAAACCAGGGGAAAAGAAAGGGAAAGAAAGAAAAAAGAAAAAGAAAAAAACAGAACAAAACAAAATAAAACAGAATATGATCAAATATGATCAGACTGGTTCATAGATCAGTGCCACACACTGATTTTGGGTGTATGTTGGTCTGTTAGAAGAAAGTACCTCCCAAAATTTTAAGGAAAGAAAAATTTATATATGTACAAAAATAAGGGTTAATACAATGAAGAGATGGAATATGACTCTAAAGATGAAAATTATAAAAATTTTTATAAAAGGAATCGATAAGATTGTTAAAAGTTGTTAAGATTTTCAAAAGTTATTTGAAAAAAAGAAAGAAGAGAATTAAAAAGAAAAAGGGGAGAGAATGTGATCAGGCAGGAGACTAGAACAGAGCCATACACTAAAGATTTAGGGTATATTTTGATCTGTTAGAAGAAACTGTATCTCAAAATTTTAAAGAGAGTACAACTTATATGTATATGCCAAAAAGAAGGGTAACTACTATGAAGGGATAGAATATGACTCTAAAAATGAAAAATAAAAACGTTTTTATAAAAGGATTGATAAGATGTTGGTTGAAAAAGGGAAAAAGAAAAATTAAAAAAAAAGAAAAAGACAGTTAAAAAAATTAACTTTGAAAGACTAAAGAATCATGGGGAAAAAGCCATGGATTCTATGTGCAGTATTTCCCTAGTGCTGGAGTTCTACCATTCTCATTGATCGGTAAACTTGGTCTTGGGGGCTGTTCTTGCTGATCTTCTGGGGGAGGGGCCTGTTGCCGTGGTTCCCAAATGTCTTTGCAGGAGGCGGAATTACCCCGCCCTTGCCTGTCCGGGCTAAGTAATCTGCTCCGGTTTGCTCTCGGGAGCTTTTGTTCCCTGCAAGCTTTCTGTACAGCTTTGGAGGACGAGAGTGAAAATGGCGGCCTCCCAATCTCCTGTTGAGTTCGTAGGTGTTCAGAATGGTTTGATCCCCATCCAGCTGAATTCCTGGGACCAGACGAAATCCAGGTCTCCTACTCCTCTGCCATCTTGCTCTGAACCTAGTTGAAACATTTTTAAAAATCTAGTCTGACAGTCTTGGTCTTTTGACTGGATTGTTTAATCCATTCACATTTAATATTATTATTGAGATAGTTCAATTTATGTCTGTCATTTTGCTTTTTGTTTTCTATATGCCTCATGTCTTTTTGCCCTCTATTCCTAATTTACAGTTCTTTTACACTAAGTAAATGAGTATAATATTTTCTAATGTAGCATTTTAACTGCTTTACTGATTTTTTACTATGTATTTTTTAGTATTTTTAGTAGTTACTCTAGGATTTACCACATACATCTTCTCAGAATTGGCTTCTGGTTTATGCTAGCTTAATTTCATTAATGTATAGAAACGTTATTCCTATATAATTACATTCCCCCTCCTCCCTTTTTGTCATATTATTTTTACATATATTATTAGATCTATTAATGTTACAAACCCAATATATCATTATAATTATTTCCTTGCACTCTGTAGTCATTTCTGTAGCCTAGTAGAGCTTTGCTCCCATTAACATGCTTTGTGCTATTACTGACAAACATATTATACATATTCTACATACTTATGTTTTCATAGGCCCCAAATACATTATATACATATTATTTTATACCAGTGTCTTAAAATTAATTAAGAGAAGAGGGGAGAAAAATGTGTATTTAAACTATGTTTTGTAATTACATAATTTCCTGTGGTCTTTGTTTCTTCATGTGAATTTGAATTACCATTTGGGGTTACTTGCTTTTAGTATGAAGAAATTCCTTTAATATTTCTTATATGCCAAATTAACTAGCAACCAATTCAGGTTTTGTTTATATAGGGAAGTCTTTATTTCACTTTCATTTCTTAAAAGATATTTTGCCTGATACAGAATTCTTAGTTTACATTTTCTCATTGAGCGTTTTGGGTATGTTATCCCACTGTTTTCAGGCCTCAATTGTTTCTGCTGAGAAGTTAGCTGTTAATATTATTGAGGGTTCCTTGTTAGTCATTTTTCTCTTGCTGCTTTCAAGAACTTCTCCTTGTTTTTAACTTTCAATATTTTTACTATAATGTGTCTCTTTGTGGCTTGGTTTGAATTTATCCTATTTGGAGTTTGTTGAGCTTCCTAGACGTGTAGGTTAATTGTTTTTCAATAAATTTGGAGATATTATGAGCAACTGTATGTCCACAAATTTGGTAGCCTAAGTGAAATGGACCAATTCCTTGAAAGGCACAATCTGCCAAAACCCACATGAGAAGAAACAAACCATCTGAATGGGCCCATATCTAGTAAAGTAACTCAATCAATAATTTAATAACCTTCTAAGACAGAAAGCATCAGGCCCACATGGGTTCACTAGTGAATTCTACAAATATTTAAGGAATAAATTATGCCAATTCTCTACAAGCTCTTTCAGTAGGTAGAAGGAAAGGGAATCCTTCCTAACTCATTTTATGAGGTCAACAATGCCCTAGGACCAAAACCAGACAAAGATATTACAAGAAAAGAAAACTACAGACCAATATCTCTCAATAAATTTGGGAAATTTTCAGCCATTATTTCTTCAAATATTTTTTCTGTTCCTTTCTATCCTTTCCTTTGGTCTCGCATTACTTGTATATTGGTGTACTTTCTCCTCCCTAGGAACTTATTCTGAGTTTTGTCCTGCAGACTAGCAGGCTTACAGTTCAGCCTTCAGTATCTTAAATATTTTCCCAATTGCCTTTCACCATAACCTCCATGGTTTTTGAGAGCACACTTAGCTTGACTTTCTCCAAGCACTGTTGCAAAAGAATTTAATTCCTTTGAGGAAATATTAGAAACTATCTTTTTATGGCCTGTTTTTTCCCTTGTTTCCAACCCCATCCTCAAAACATTTGAGCCAGTCTCTGGAGCTGGAGGTAGGGACAATGGCAAGCTTCTTTATGAGGGACATCTCCACTCTAAATGCTAAGCACTTGGCAGAGAGGTAGGGGCAGCCAGAAATTCTCTAAGTTTACATCTTCTACCATGTCATGAGCTGGGGCAAGAGTAACCAAGGCCACATCCTTCTCAGCATGCTCAAGGTAGACCTTCCATTCCACAAGTGGTAGCTGGGTAGCAGAAGAGGGAGGCCCACCTCTGAGCCACACCCATCTGGAACTTAGTCTCAGAGACAGGTAACAGTGGACAAGATGAGAACTGCCATACTTCTCTGGGGAAGAAGGCCTTCTGCATGCTGGGGGGAGAGGGAACCCTGTGCTCTTGGCTGCAGAAGTTTGGAGTGGACTCTCTACCCTGCTGAACTGGAGCTGGCAAGGAAGGAAGCAGTCTTGGTTCAAATATCACAGATACTCACCTATCTTACCAAATTTTTGTAAATTTTCTTAAATAGAAGTTTCTTCGTTTGCTGCCTTTTCTTAGGACCATTTCCAGAAGCTTTAAATGGTTGGAGTTTTATAGTTTTCCCCAGTTTTATTTTGAGTATGTAGCTATTACTAATATCATTGTGTATAAATAACAAAGAACTTCTGGCATATTCTCTTTATGGTGACATCATGGGCTAGGAATGAGGTGTTGAAGTCCTAACCCCTAGTACCTATGAATATGACCTTATCTGGAAATAAGGTCTTTGTAGATATAATCAAGTTCAGATGACAGCATGCTGGATTCAAGTAGGCCTAATCCAATGACTGATATCCTTATAAGTGGAGAGAAATGTAGACACAGACACACAGGAAGAATGCCATGTGATCACAGAAGCAGAGACTGGAGTGATGTGATGACAAGCCAAGGAATACCAAGGATTGCTGGCAACCACCAGAAGTTGGAAGAGACAGGGAAGGATCCCTCTCTTAGGGCCTTCAGAGACACCATGGCCCTGCTCTTGATTTCAGAATTCTAACCTCCAGAACAAAAGCTATGCAGGACATTTGGTAACATTGTCTGGTAGATAGCTGCTTTGAAAGGAGTTTCAAAAAACCATGTGGAAGGGTTACCTCTATTCTGTTTCCCATTTAACATCATCTCTTTTACTTTTTTGTTTCATGAAAGGCTCCCTGGAAAGACTACATTTCTGTAAATTACTCTTTCAGTTACTTATTAAATTTGAGAAATTCCTGGTTTCTAGAAACTTGTTTTATGGAGTAGGTTTTAACTGCCACACCCAAAAATTTATAATAACTCCATCCCACTGTTTAACAAGGCAATAATTAGTCCTCAAGTTAGCATATCCTCCAAGGCCTCTGTTCAGATTGTTTTTTCTTTGGTGAATGAGTTACTGCCTGTAAAACAGCACAGTAGTGCTAAGAGTGAAAGGAAGGGGCCATCCAGAAATCTGATTAATCAATGCCTTTTTCCCCCATGTTTGGCATAGTTTTATTCTTGGAAGCAGTATATAAAACACAGTTTGCAACATTTATATTTTTCTAACACCTAATAATTTTCTCTTTTACGATGTAAAATCTGTTTCTATGGACCTTTTTTCAATTTATTTCTTACATCTTTGTGTGTCTCTACAATGTGGCTAATCCTCAAACAGTGAAATTTAAGTGCCCACATTGATACACATAATAGTGAATGAAACTTTCAAATCCAAGTTAGTAATGGACTATTTTAAATAACTGATGGTAACTTTTGTGTCTCTGGACAAAGACCTCTCTAGATCACACTTGAAAGCGATCACTATGTGATGCTGTGCACTCAAAAGTTTTGAGAACATTTGGATCATCTTGCACTGCTAAAGATGTTGGACTGTAAAAAAATATATGAGAAAAAAGGGAGAAGAGGGGTTGATGCCCCAAAGAGTTACTGTTTAGGAAATCATTAGCCCTTCTCCCCCATGTCTACCATACTTGTTAAGAGAATGGGCAATATCCAAGTGAGAAATACTGAAGTTTAAAGAACAAGGCAACCCAACAGTGAAATGACTGCTTTAGAAATGCTCTAGAAATATAAGGGCACTGATGAGTTAGTGTGTAAAGGAACCCTGTGTGTATATGTGTGCACATGCATATGTATTTGAGTGTGTGTTGTCTGTGTGTGCTACCATTTGAGCATGGGCTGGAAGGGAGAGAATCTTCTCATCTGGCTTCCTTCTAGAGATCACCACCTGGCTTTCTCCACCCCTTCCTTTTCTACCTCCTCAGCTTTGGCTTACCATCCTTTGGTTCAGATGCCACCCAACCACATAACTGCAGTCGTGTGGCTTAAAATCTAAGGAAGAAAACATATCAGAATATGTCTTCATAGGGTTTGCATTCTTTTATTATAAAAATAATCATTTGGGTTTCATTGGACATTTATCTAAAAGCAGGACACCCCGCCATTGTTCTTCCGGGACAACACTCTTTCTCAACATCTGTTAGAATCTTGGGAAGCCTAAAACCACAATTAATTAAAATTCTTCTCTCATTTCTGGAAAACTAAGAAGGGCCCAGATTGAGTAATATCTTCACTCTCAAGCTTAATATTTTGTAGATAATGTGGAAGTTTGAGTATTTGTTAACCTGGCAGTGGTGGACAGGACAGGTTGAACTGGGGAGAAGAAATTAGAAGCTGAAAGATACCTGAGTAGCCTGTGGACAAAGCCAGAAACAGGATAAACATAGACAAAGTAAGGTCAGTGGGAGGAGAGAGTGGGGGAGATTCTGTTGGCTGATGGACTTCGGGAACCACAAAGAGGGAGGAGTGAGCAATGACTTGAAGATGGGATCTTGGCTAGCAGAACAGTGAGTTGGAAAATATTCTTAGAGGCAACATGGGTTGGCATCTGAAAAGCACCCCCAGAAACTACCTAGCCTCAGAAGTCAAAATTCCCTTTTGACATGACTAAATATCATAGGAGTTAATAGTCCATTTCAAAGCCCTAGTGAGATTTACCAAATGCAGTGAGTTGACCTTAAAGTTAGTCCTTCAAGAATGTGAAAAGATTTATTTATTTATTTCACAGCTGATGCTCTCCCTAGGTTTGGCTAACCACCTTATTTGGGGGTCCTTGTCTAATTACTATTGCTGTTCACAAGACTCTTGCCCAGAAAAAAAAAAAAAACCCAGAAACTCAGTATTCTGACTATTCAGTGCAGAACAAGACATCCATCTCTTCTTTCAGACTATGACCTGGGCCGGCAGGCAAGACCCTTAAATCTCACAACCAAATGCATAATCACAGTATTTTCATAAAGAGCCTGATGGTGAGAGTTGTCATTTCCCAGATTGCCTTCCTGTTTTCTTTGCTTCACTTACTTTGTCCTTGCTATTCCTGCCTAGGTTCTACTTAGAAGTTACTAATTCATGGAGAATGCCCCATTCCTGACCCTGTTTCTACTCCTGGCCTTTCCACCATCTTCTGTCCTCAATTCCTCTTCTTTTCCTAGATGCAAGGCCATGAAGAGCTGATTAAAGTCTCAGTGAAAATGACATAGTGGTGGCAGTTGGAGCCAGGAACAGTGGCTTGGCTAAAAGAATTGACCTGAAATTTGCATTTTGGCTCAAGCTGTCCTTGGGATCTCTAACTTGTACTGGTTCTCCACCTCTACCCTCACCCTGCCGCATTGGATCTGCTTAGAAGTTCTTGTCTTAGTCATGCCATGTGTCATCAATCCTGAACAACAGGTTAAAACATTTGGACAAATACTCCCTTGTCCTCTCCCCCAACCTACCTGCTCATTTGGACAAAATGTGACCTTCACCTGCTAATGCTGGTCAGTCAGGCATCTGAGTGGGCTTTCAAGTAAGAAATTCAGAACTTTCCTGTTAAAACAGTAAAATCTAAATAAAACACAAAGCTGAAAGACAGCCATGCTCTCTACCTATGCCAGCAGAAGGGCCAACATGGGAGATACCCCCTCAAATGAACCACTCTTGGCCAAAGCAGACTAGACAATGCTTTGAACAACAGGATTCTAGAGGCATGACAGGTCTGCTATACATATACATTTAGTCCTAAGGATCAACTTTCCACTGACAGTTAAATAGAATTCTAACTTCTTAACATCACTTATTTCCTTGCCCTTTTCAAAATACAAATGTTTTTGGGAAAGTTACTACTTTATGCAAATCTTTCTCATCTTAGTGTGAAATAACTTATTAAATAACTTTCCAATCTGATTGCCAGCTGAGACAGACCCCAAGAAAACAGAGTGTAAGGAAGCTGATGGCAAACAGGGACACAACATTGATGTACTCATGAGAGTACTTGGTGACAAACAACAGAAACCAACTCAAACTTGAGCAGAAAGGGATTTTATTGGAAGGATTTAAAGACAAAAATCATTGGAAAGCAATGTATGAAATGAATGTGCAATCTGGAAGATCCAGTTCTAGGGATAGACAAAAACAAAGAAGGGGTACTAGACAAGAATATAGAAAAGTCACCCCATAAGACTTGCTGCTTGGGCTACCATCAGTGGTACAGCCCAGTGGATAGCACCACCAGATCATTGGGCCCTTGTTGCCACATGTCTGATCTCTTTTCTCTACTGTCACTTCCATGAGTTCTTTATGTCACACTTTCAAGAGTCTAGGGCCTGACAGGAGAGTCTGGCTGAACCAGTCACATTGCCTATCCCACTCCCAAAGATAAATTGCTAGAAGATTCATCTGCACACAATGGGAGACATGGCCCAACCTCCCATAGATCTTGGCATTTCCTCCAGAGAGGTAGGCTGCTCAGTGCTGGGCTGCAAAACATGGCAAATGTCCCATACAATAGATAAGATCTGGGAAGATGCTAGAGTGGTTGGACCTTAACTGCATTCAGTCTGTTCACATAGGTTAGTTCATTTAATTTGCATGCCCAGGGAGAGTTCATTATGTCCAGTTTTATGAAGGAAGCAGCCAAGATTCAAAGAGATTGAGTAACTTGCTGAAGTTAGAAGGGAGTGAATCGGGATTCCATTGTGTCCCTGACTCCAACAGGATGAGAGGATGAGGAGCAATGGAGTGGAGATGGTCTGGGCTATTAGAGCAAGGAGGGTTCTACCTGAAGACCTGGGCTTGGAGAAGGTATATTAGTTTGCTTGGACTGCCAAAACAAAGTACCATAGACTGGATGGTTTAAACAACAGAAATTTATTTTCTCACAGTTCTGGAGGCTGGAAGTTCAAGATCAAAGTGTCAACAGAGCTGGTTTCTTCTCGGCCTCTCTCTTTGGCTTGTAGGTGGTTGTCTTCTCCCTGTGTCTTCACAGGGTCTCTCCTCTGGGCATGTCCATGTCCAAACCTCCTCTTCTTATGAGGACACCAGCCAGATTGGATTAGGGCCCACCCTAATATCCTCAATTAATGTAATTACCTCTTTAAAGGTATAGATAGGCTCCAAACACCATCATATCCTGAGGTACTTGGGGTTAGGACTTCAATATAAGAATTGGGAGTGGGGGTGGGGATGCATGGGTGGCTCAGTCATTAAGCGTCTGTCTTTGGCTCAGGTCATGATCCTGCGGGTCCTGGGATCAAGCTCCGCATCGGGCTCCCTGCTCTGTGGGAAGCCTGCTTCCCTCTTTCCCATTCCCCCTGCTTGTGTTCCTTCTCTCGTTTTGTCTCTCTATGTCAAATAAATAAATAAAACCTTAAAAATAAATAAATAAATAAATAAATAAGAATTGGGAACAGGGGAGGGGGAGAAGAGCACAATTCAGCCCATAACAGGAGAGTAACCAGGAAGGGAACCCCTCATGACAGAAGAATGACGGAAGAGGAAGATCGTGAGACTGAACATATAACCCCCTCAGCCCCCATTTCACAGATCTGATGAATGACTGCGCCACCTGCCTTCACTGCCATCCAAGCTGTTGGGTTAGTCTTTATTTAGAGCTATTTAAACCCAAGGCAGTGTGTCCTCTCTTCCAGGTGAAATTTTTACTTATTTATTTATTTATTTATTTATTTATTTATTTATTTATTTTGCTTGTTTTGTGCATCAGAGTTCTGTCCAGTTTCAGCTACTAAATTGCCAAACCTATGCTGGGAGGTCTATGCAGTAACAGCGTGCTATGGATTGAATTATGGCTCCCCAAAAGTCATGTAGAAGCCCCAGCTCCCAGGGAAATGGCATTTGGAGATGGGGACTTTGGAAAAACATCAGGTTTAGATCAGGCCATGAGGTTGGGGCCCTCACGATGGGATTAGCACCTTTATTAGAAGAGATGCCAGAGAGCTTGCTCTTGCTCTTTCTCTGCCATGTGAGCACACCATGAGACCATGGCGATCTGCAAGCCAGGAAGAGAGTCCTCACTAGAGACCAGCCATGCTGGCACCCTGATTTTTAACTCCCAGCCTCCAGAACTGTGAACAAATCCATTTCTGTCATTTCAGCCACCTTGTCTATAGCTGCCTATAGACTTTGTTATGGCCACCTGAACAGACTAAGACAGGGTGGGAGGACCTGTTACACCAGCCCGTGCCCCTCCCTGCCTCTGCCTCCACAACTGTTCCCTCCCTGAACTCTTTGTCTTCCTGTCTTGCTGCTTCCTCCTTTCCAGATCTCTCCCATTTCACTTGTTTACTATGGCTGCTGTAACAAATTACCACAAATCTGGTAGCTTAAAACAACAGGAGTTTATTCCCTCAAGGTTCTGGAGGCCAGAAGTCAGAAATCAAGGTGCTGGCAGGGCCACGTGCTCTCCAGAGGTTCTAGCAGAGACTCCTTCCTGCCTCTTCCAGTTTCTATGGCTCCTTGGCTGTGGCAGCAGCACTCCCATCACTGCCTACTTCTTCACGTGGACTTCTTCCCTGTGTGTCTCTGTCTCAAATCCCCCTTTCTCTTGCAAGGAGTCATTGGATTTGGGCCCACCCTAAATGCAGGATGATCTCATCCTGAGATCTTTAATGTAATCACACGTGCAAAGACTATCTTTCCAAATAAAGTCACATTCACAGGTTCCAATGGTTAGGACTTGGGCATATCTTGGGGGGGGGGCATTTTCTACACATACACACACACACACACACACACACCACCAGAGCTCATCTTCCCACCTCCACACCCCAGCTGTCCTCCTCCCTTTCCCAGGCCTGGATCACAGAACCTTTGGCTGGATTGGAGCCAGATTATTACTAGATCAGATATTGCATCTTGTCCCCAGATCAGGACCCTCAGTACCTAGAGAGGACACCTTTTTCAGCCTCCAAGTAAGGACATGAGAGCAGTCTTATAAAGAGCCTCTTTACTGGAAAGGAAATAGTTTACACATTAATATGAGTGTGTTTATACAAAGAATATTTACCCAACTGGCAACGTCACAGTTCTGTAGACAAGCCCTAACAGCAGTTGTGCCTTGTTAAGGATTCGTTGATTTTGGGTGGCCCAGATTCCATTGTCACCTACGATATGATCAATGTGGGCCAAGTTCCAAATGCCTTTGGCTGTGTTCGGAGCATGAAGAAGAGGGGGAGAGTTAAATAGCCCACTACACAGAATCCGAAGGCTTTATTCAGATGCCCAAGCACTTTTTCTCCACTGAATAAAACATTCTGTACCCAAAAGTGAGCCCCGTCCCCAGCTGGTACCATTCCCAACACCCTGCCGGCCTCCTGGCAGCCTCTCAGCACAGAATCCTCAGGGTCCACCAGGGACCCAGCTCCAAGATTCAAACTCTGCCCCATAGCCAAGAGGATGTCTGTTCCTACAGTGCATTATCAATGAATCCTTGATCACTGTCTCCACCAGGAGAATCCCAGGAGGCAGCCTATGAATTACAATGTCCTCAGCCTGGGGAAGAAACAGGTACAGCTTGCCCATGTTGTTCAGCTGGGAACTGGGCTCAGACCAGAAGGGCCACTCTCAGCTCAGACACCACTGTTCCAGGCAGTTCTTGCCTTTTCTACAAACACCCCCAGGGAGGCTTTTGAGTCCCTCCACCACTCAGCCCTACTTTTCCTCCATTATAGCCAAAGAAAATTTTTTTCTTTTTCTTTTTCTTTTTTTTTTTTTTAAGTAAAGGGCTAAAAAGAGCAATGTCTATTCTTTCAGGTAGACACCAAAACATTTCCCTCATACAACATTGTTTTAAATTTGGGAGCTTTAACAAAGGCTTACATTACTGTTAATTCCTTGAGAAAAGTCTGGCAAATTCAGAGTTACCTAGACCTGGGAGCAGTGTCTAATACTCTGGAGCCTAGCAGAGGTTTCTTTATCACCTGCTCTGATTCTGCATTAGAAGTGGAGGCTCTTGCCATATGTAGATACCTCCACCCCACCCCACCCCCAACTAAGAAATGAGGCCATTTCACTGGAAATGTGGTGGGCAGTTAGGAGACAATGGAATTGTCCCAAATGTGGATGAGAGATTCACAGGTGGGTTGGTTCATGACTTTGGGTGTTATGGCTTTATGGAAATTTATGTAAAAGTGATGAATTGCATACATTCATTCCTCTCCACTCCCTCCCAAAATCCCATTAAAGTGAGAAAAAAGATAAAAAGACATTGATCCACAAGGGCAAAGAGAACATGAAAGGAGTCAGAGCAGACAGAGGGAAGAATGCAGCAGTCAGATCTAGTGGTGATTGACTGAGCAGACCAGAGGAGGCAAAAAGCCAGCACTGGGCCAGGAGATATGGGTGGGTTCATGCCCAGAGGAAATCTCAGGAAATAGAAGCATCAGGTGTTTCTCATGGGTAGGGTCCTGGTGGGTGGGTTGAGAATGAAGTCACAGTCTCCTTGCTAACCCCACACAGCATGGGACCACCCCTCCATCATCAAGAAGGAGTGTCACTCTTTAAAGATGTTAAAGCAGAGAGAGTCCAAGTCCAGGGACTAGGCCCAGGTATAAATAGCAGGTAGGTTAAAGTCAAGCCCCTTTCCTCACTTGGCTCTGAGCTCTAAAAGTCAGGCTTGGATCCTCCCCTCCACTCCATCCCACAGCAGGAAATTAGAGAGTCCCTCTCTGGGGAAACTGGTTGACCCCAGATATTTGACTATCAATAATGACATTTCGGAGTTCCTAACAAAACAGCCAGTTACCCGTCGGGACACTCTAACAAAAGGAAAACCTTTGTGTACAATACAGAGTTTCCTGTACTGTTGTAATAGTCACTCTTAAATAGAACTCAAGGGTTAGCAGATATTTGAGGGAAGTCTTTGTAAAGAAAGAGAAAAAAACCAACTGAAAAATAAGAGAGATAATGTAAAGATCAAGATTTCTTCTTAAAATCTGTAATTCAGGGCGCCTGGGTGGTTCAGTTGGTTAAGCGACTGCCTTCGGCTCCGGTCATGATCCTGAAGTCCCGGGATCGAGTCCCACATCAGGCTCCCTGCTTAGCAGGGAGTCTGCTTCTCCCTCTGACCCTCCCCCCTCTCATGTGCTCTCTCTCTCTCAAATAAATAAATAAAATCTTTTAAAAATTTTAAAAAATAAAATAAAATCTGTAATTCATTTTTAAGTAAAGAGAAAAGGAGATACTGCATCCATAAAACAAGATCAAGACGTCATATAAAGAAGAATATACAAAAATAAGAGCATGAATTTTTAAAACTTCATCATGGAAGTTGAAAGGTAGAATTGAAGAAATACATTTTTAAAAGATTTATTTATTGGGATGCCTGGGTGGCTCAGTAGGTTAAGCATCTGCCTTCCGCTCAGGTCATGATCTCAGGGTCTTGGGATTGAGCCCTACATCGGGCTCCTCCTTGCTCAACAGGGAATCTGCTTCTCCCTCTCCCTCTGACACTCCTCCCTGCTTGTGCTCTTTCTCTATTTATTTGAGAGAGAGCATGCACACAGGCAGAGGAGAGGCAGAAGAAGAGGGAGAAACAGAATCCCCAGCAAACTCCCTGCTGAGTGCAGAGGCAACATGGGGCTCAATCTCACAACTCTGAGATCATGACCTGAGCCAAAATCAAAGAGTAGGACACTTAACCAACTGAGCCACCCAGGCACCCTGAGAAATACATTTTTTTAAATGGAAGACATATAAACAAAGAATTGGAAAATAAGAAAGCAAATACCAAAAAAATTAGATGGTTAGTCTACCAAATTTGAGAGCTAGACTTTCTTCACTCTGAATGAGGAAAATTATCAGAAAAATAAAATAAGAGAATTTCCCAGAACCAAAGGACATAAGTCTCCTGACTGAAAAATCCTACCATTTGGCACAATAAATGAAACAAACAACAAACAAACCCGTCAGAGCAGACCACCTTAAATTTTCAGAATGTTTGAGAAAGTGAGATGATGCTACTAGGTTCTAGAGAGAAAAATAGGGCACCCACAAAAGACCAGGAATCAGAATGGCTTTGGAATTTTCAGAAGCAAGACTAAAGCCAGAAAAGTAATGCCTTCAAAATGACTTCCAACCTAGAATTCTATCACCCCCACCCAAGTTATCAGTCAAAAAGTGAAAGTAAAAAATAAATACATTTTCATTTTCAAACATGTAAGCCTCAAAAACAAAACAAAACAAAAATAGGAAGCTATTGGAGGCTGTGATTCACCAAAGCAAGGAAATACACAAAGAATGAGGAAAATATGGAATCCAAGAAACAAACATTCCAACACAAATTAGAATTCCTAGGGTGAGGGATGAGATCCCTAAGTTGATGACAGTGGCTCTACAGTCTAAGAAAGAACCAGTTCATACTGGAAGTGGAAAGAGGAACACTCTGGGAAAAAAGTCTATGGGGAAAAGACTGAGTAAAATAACTCATAGATTGGAACAGAAATCTCCGGAAGGATAATCACCAAGGAAAATATGAATCACATTGATTACCTGATGTGTTAGAATGTTTTGAGAAATGTATACTCTGGCAAAGAATTTGAGGATGAATAAATTAGGTACATTACAAAATTAGGAAATGAAAATGTGAGGCAATTTTTAGCTGCCAGGGAGACAAACCAGTGACTCTGAAAGGAAATAATCATAGTATACTAACAGCTCAGCTATTTATACAATCATGACATTAGCAAAAACAGAATTTTGGTTTAACCAAAATTAGAAATAACTGTAAGGGGAGAATGTGGGGAGGGGTGTGTGAAAGGAGCCAGACTTTATATTCCATAGTTAAAAGTTAATAGGTGATACCTGTTATGCATTAAATGTTCACTTCCCCACAAAATGGGTGTGGGGGAAATGTTGAAGCCCTATGCCACAAGGTGATGGTGTTAGGAGGCGAGGCCTTCAGGAGGTAATTAGGCTTCGAAGAGGTCATGAGGATGGAGCCTTTATACACAAGATTAGTGCCAGTCACAAGAGAGCTTGCTTCCTCTGCTACCCATGGGAGGACACAACAAGAAGTCAGCAGTCTGCAGCCCAGAAGAGGGCTTTCCTCAGAGCCTGACCAGCTGGCACCCCCATCTCAGACTTCCAGCCTCCAGAACTGTGAGAAATAAATTTCTGTTGTGTACCAACTATCTCATCAATGGTGCTTAGTTATTAGCTCAAATAGATGAGGACAATATCAAAAACTATAAAATCAAAGAATAGGAATGTAAGGTTATTATTTTACAGAGTCCATACATGTTCTGTCCCCGCAGGGAGGACTGGGGTACCAAGGTAAGAAAGCTGTGTCTTCACACCTGAAGTCAGGTGGGGAGGTCAGCCCTGGGGTGCCCACGCTGCGGGACAGAAGCCCAGGGCGCTACGGGACAGGAAGCGCAACGTCGCAGGCAGCCATGTTGCCGTCAGGGCTTTGTGCATGTCTTGAGCGGAGGCACATTACTAAGGTTACCTTAATGAAACAGACACTGCTGCTCTCTGCTTTCTTTCTGGTTTGTATGAACTATTTTCATGTATCATGCCTATATAATCAAAGAAGTACAATGAAAGTTTTTCTTTAGGGGTGCCTGGGTGGCTCAGTGGGTTGGGTGTCCGCCTTCAGCTCAGGTCATGATCCCAGGATCCTGGGCTGGATTCCCACATCGGGGAGCCTGCTTCTCCCTTTGACCCAGCCCCTGCTCGTGCTCTCTCTCTCTCGCTCGCTCTCTGAAATAAATAAATAAAATCTTAAAAAAATAAAAATAGAATTGTTTTAACATCTATTAACGCTGAGTTAGCCTCTGACGGTGTCATTTGCCCCTACAAATTTTTATTATAAAAAATTCAGTCAACTAAATATGATCAAATATTGAGAGAATTCTTAGAGAAGAGATTGCTATCTGGAGGGCAGAATAAAGGATTATATTATGACCAAAAAATTTCTTATAAGCACAGCTACTAACACGGTGTCTAATATGGTCAACACAGTCAAAATCCCCATCCCTGGAGTCAAAGAGAAAACAAATGGTAGTGGGTCATCTGTAATATCATCTGCTCAGCACACCTACCATTCTTCCTCTGGTCCCAGCACCTCCAGATTTCCTTTAGGAAACTGCTCCTTCCTCTCAAACCCTGGGGAGGTTTGGATGAGACATCAGTCATTGCACCTTGCCACGGGGCATTGGGTCATGCTCCATAGTGTCCTCTCTGGAATCTGAGGTGGTGGGATAGCCTTCACTCCTCATTTGAAGCACAGGCCACACCAATGTCACATCAAAGCTGCCTCCTACATGTCCCTTCCAGGGGGAGACACCTTGGAGAATAACATTAAGAACTGGGGCCTATTGAGCTCTGATAATAGGCCAGACCCAGTTTTAAGGATTTCCCATGCTCTAAGGATTAAATTTATTTAATTTATTAAATAATAATTTAATTTATTTATTTAATAAATAAATAATTTATTAAATTTATTTAATCCTTAGAGCAATCCTATGAAGCAGATTCTTTTTTTTTTTAAGATTTTATTTATTTATTTATTTGACAGTGAGAGAGAGAGAGAGAGCACAAGCAGGCAGAGTGACAGGCAGAGGCAGAGGGAGAAGCAGGCTTTCCGCTGAGCAGAAAGCCCGATATGGGTCTCAATCCCAAGAGGCTGGGATCATGACCTGAATAGAAGGCAGACGCTCAACTAACTGAGCCACCCAGGCGCCCCTATGAAGCAGATTCTAACATGATCCCCACTTTACAGATGCAGAAACTAAGGCACAAATACATTAAGTAATGTTTGCAACCAGATTCCCAGATCTAACTTCTCAATCAACATGCAGAGCAGAAGCCAGAAGTGTCTTGCAATGGAGAAAACTCTCACTCGTTCACAAACCCTGACTGGTATACACATTCTAAAACATAAGCTAAGAGCTCTTCTCAACCTATAGGCTAACTGAAAGAAAATGGGCATTGCTAATGTAACTACAGCCAAACTCAGAGAACCTGAGGTGCGGATCATTCAAAATCAAGTGTGAGATAAGAGAATGAGCACCCTGTGTGGCAGTCCATCTGCCCCCCTCGCTCTGGGTGTGGACGAGTCTGCGTGTGATGCAGCCAAGTAGGACTGAGGTCAATGAGGACTGAGGTCAAGGCTGACCTGCGGAGGATGACAAATAGAAAGAAAGAATCTGGGTTCCTGATGGTATCATTTGAGCTGTGAAATAAACCAGCCCTAGAGCCATCCAATCTCCAGACTTTGTTAGAGAATAAGTTTCCTCATTAGCTCACTTGTGTTGGAATTTTCTGCCAGCTGGAGCCGACAGTGTCCTGTGTGATACTCTGGCATCTTGCCCCTGACACTTTTATCTATATGATAAATATAACTCACGTGTAGAGCCTCCTTCTGACTCCTGGAGACTCAGTTTCCTCCTCTGAAAAATAGGCTCAGAGTGCCTATTATTAGAGACCTTTCTAAGAGGAAAGTTGTGTATGGCAGCTGAAACCAGGCAGGCAGTTCAGAGCAAGTTGTGTTCCAAGCACTAATACGCCATCCTTCCAGGTCAGTGTAGAACCATGGAAGCTTAACGAAGACACACAATGTGTTAAGCCTGAGGAAGGATAGTGCTTCAGGTAATCTTGGGCTCTGTGATGAGACAGGGACATGAGGATTGAGGGCACAGGGACCCCTGCTGGTGCTCAGATCTCTGTATCCCACAGGGGAGCGTCTCCTGAAATGATACGTACCAAGGACAAGAGAATATTCAAATTTATGCTGCAGAATTATTCAATTAGGAATTTGAAGTCTGTCATGAAGCATGTGCACACACAGCGTGTTTTCTTCTAGCCAGGCTATGCAGTTAGAACCCAAGTTAGAAAGGCCCCCAAAGTAGCTAATCAGAGTCCAGCCCCCCGCCCCAGGTGAAAATGCCTTGCGGGCAAAGGATCCAGTATAATCAGCAACTATTACAGAGGGACCACATCTGGCTCCTTTGTATTTATCTCATCAGACAGGCCCACATTTGAATAGGAAATGGAAACCAAGCTTCCAACCCAACCTTAGAGGGTCCCCTAATTTCTGACTAAGGCACATTCATTAGAGGCTGAAGAAATGTCACTACTGCTTATATCAGCCGTCTCTCAGCCCATTATGTTCATCTCTGCTTTGAAGCTATTCCAAAAAATAACCAACTTTAACTTTTAAATGGAATACTTTTTTCTCCTACAATTTTCTCTGAGGACCCATGGATTCCTACAAGTGGTTCTACAGACTTTCTAGAGTTTACCCAATCACTTCTTTGGAGACTCCATCCACAGACAGGGTGGTCTCAGTGGGGTTTCAATCACACCTCCCTCTGAACACTCACGCCCCCAGCCCTGGCAGCAGACCAGGTCCCAGATGGCTGGAGCACCCCTGGCCACAGGAACCGCCTCAAAGACAGGTAAGCAGGTGAGCCACTGAGGCTGCTTCTCCAGGACTCCTCTGGAGAGCAGAAGCTGAACACCTGTGACTTCAAAATGTACTTTGTGAGTCCTGCATAGCATTTTCAAAAGCAGAGACTTTTATAAGAAAAATCCAGATTTCTGGCTTTTCTTGAGAATTGGAGGACCTGGTGACCCCTGGGCCACATCCCCGAAGTGGCTGTGGCTGGTCGTGGTTTGTCACAGTGCCCAGCACATGGCCCTTGTCACACATTTATATTTCCTGCCTGGCCCCGCTCCCTGCTCTGTCGACCTGCTGCAGGAGACCACCCTGGCCTGAAGCCCCCGGGCCAAAAGACTTCCCACTGGGGATTTTTCCTTGAAGGGAGGAAGGCTGTGCCCAGGAGGGGAGAATGGGACAAATTCAGAAGATGGCTGATCCAAAAAGCAGAGTGACTCTGCCTAAGGATAACAGAAGCAAGACCGAGGGACACTCAGAGATTCAGCCTTTCAGGGCCTCGTGGTCACATCCAGGCCCTGCTGGCCTCCAGCCATCGGCCTTTCTCCTCAACCTGTTCCTCTGCAAAAGGGGATGAGGATGGGGCCATGATGGCTGTGTGGTTTGAGGGCTAAACGCTCTGGCTCAGGCAATCTGTGCTCAGTGCTCAATGCACATTTGCTCTCCCTTCTCCCACTGGAATGCACACCCCAGCCCATCTCGACTTCCCAGCTGCAGAAGCCCAGAAATGGCCTTTGGTGCTTAGGTCTGTGTGGGGCCTTCTGTCATTCATAAGTTTAATGGCCACTAATACAACCAGAAATCTTCGTTCCCAGAGAATGTTGTTTTGGGCTTCCCAGGTAGAGGGACGACTGGTAATCACCCTGCTGCAAAGACTCTGAAAGGCTCTGGCCTCACAGATACGAGTAGGGTTGGAGGTTTTTAAAACCCCATAAGTCTCTGTCCCACCTTTTCTCAGGAGGGCCTGACAGATTACTCAGGAGATGTTAATCCCGAATAAGTAACAGAGGCAACATGCAAATGCTCTGTTTTGCTCCTACCAGTGCCCTGGGCAACAAAGGCGCCGGAATAAGGCGCACACAGGGAATGCTTCCCCAGAGCTGGGAGGCCACGTTGACCTGAGGACAACCTGTTTTCTATTTCAGGCACCGTGGGTTCCACGCAGCAAGATTCGATCTCAAGCACGCACAGACTTCTGAGAAGTCCTAAGGGTCTTTGGGGCTTTCTGCTGTTTGGGAGGCTGTAGATTGTGACTGTGTGTGTCTGGGCTGCTCCTCCCCCGTTTGTGAGTTGAGAGCCAAAGCACTCAGTGGGTGCATTTGCAACTTCTCAAAGGAAGGAGAGACAGCCCGTAAAAGGACCCGGTGCTTTTTCTGGGGCTGTTTACAGAGAAGTAACCCCTGTGTCATTTTCCCTAGCAGGGAGGTCCTTCCCTTGATTGCTAATCGTCTGTGTACTTTAGCCATGTGTGGCGTAAGCCGTGGTCGGGGCTCTGAGCAGCGAGGTCCCTCCACCCGCAGCTTTCTTTTAACTGCACAGAACACAGCAGGCCATGCCGGCCGGGCCACCCAGGGAGCAGCCACCGCAGAGTTCTCCTGCGGGAGACCTCCCTGTATTCTCCACTCTGCCCCTGACCACCAGGACAGCTGAGTAGCCCTCCCTGACCTCCCACTCAGGACACCTTCTCGTGCCTTCCACCCAGGTCAGCAGCGTGACCAGAGTGCCTGTCCTACTGAGGCTTTCTCAGAGCCAGCCAGCAAACAGCTCTCCCTTGAAGCCTTAGGAACAGCCCAGGAGGGGAAGTGGGCAGAGGAGTGGCCAATGGGGAGCGTGGCCTCCAGCCTCACTGCCTCCACACTGTACCAGCAAGGGCAGCTCTGGTACCACCACAAGAAGCGTGCTTGGGAGCCTCCATGGGACCCTTGATGGCTCAGAGCACTTGGGATGATTGGAGGCCTGAGGGGCTAGCTGGATCGAGGGACCAAGGGAGGAAGGAAGGGGAGGCCAGGGCCTGATCAGAACGTTCTTGTTCTAAGGACAGTGAGCAAGGGATTGATGGCAGATTAAATTTCCATCTCTCAAAGATCCCTCCGGCTTCAGTGTGGAGGCTGGCCAAAGGAGGGGCAAGGACAGAAGCCAGGAGACGGGGCCAGGAGCTCTCATGGTCCTCCGGGGAGAGGGGAGGGGTGTGAAGGAGGGTGGGGTCGGTCCTGGTGTGTTCCAGGAGCTGGCCAAAGCCACTGCCTTCTTGGGATTTATGTTCTAGAGGGGCTGCTAGATAATAATACATAAAATTTCCACTTTGATCAGTTCTGTAAATAAAACTATGCGGAGTGAGGGGAAAGGGGTGATGAAGCTTGCGAGCACACAGATCCTGGGGCCCCAGCTCACTGAATCAGCACATCCAGGGGTGGCTCCCAGAGATAAGTTTGTTCAACTAATATCCCAGGTGAGTCTTATCATCAGACAAGCTTCAGAAAGAGACACATGAGGACCGTGGTTTGTGAAATCAGACACCCTAGGGCTTTAACGCTGCTCCTGCCACTTTTCTTGTGACCTTGGGCCCTCCACTTAATCCTCCCCAGCCTCATTTTCCTCACCTGTAAAGATGGGAACCCAAACAGTGCTAGTCTGACAGGGTTGTTATAAAGATCAATGATAAAATGCACATAAACCACTTTGCCGGGTGCCTGGCCCATAGTGCGGTATATAAAATATGGGGGAGAGGCTCCATGAATGTTTATACTTGGTTCTATTTTATCAAGTCAATGAGTCTATACTAAACTTCACTATTCATATTTTACATTTCAGAAATCAAACTCCTTTTCCCTTGTCCCCCAAGTTAGATCAAGTCCAGCTGGTCCCACCTCAGACCATGTGTCCCATCCCCATGGCCAACACTCTGGCAAAGCCATCATCCCCACTGTAACAGCTTCTGACCAGGGCTCTCCCTTACCACCTCCAAGCCTCTCATTCTCCACGCCTCCACCCTGCTGTTGTTGTAGTCAGATTGGGGCACTTTCTCTCTTAGTTTAACAGCTTTCCATTGCTTTCCAAATAAAACTCAACATCATTACCGTAATTCACCCAGTCTCACCCTAATCTGGCTCTAGCTCCACACTCTGGCCTCGCTATGGAAACTTTATGCCAGGAATTCTCACTTGCAACTTAAACTTATGACTTATTCTGGAAACCTTCAGTCCCCCCTCTGATATGCTTCCATAGCCTAAAACTCATCAGACTTAAAATTCATTAGTCTTGCTAGTGGTCATTTAATGTCTGTCTTCCCTTGAAATATTAAGTGCCATGAGAGCAAGTGTAGGGTCTGTCTTCTTAGAGACGTGCATCATATTGGGATTAAGAGCCTCAAATAATGAGACAACTTCCTAATTTCAACTCATGAGACAACTCCCTAGCTTCAAATCTCGGCTCCATCACTTACTGAGCATGTGATCTCAGCCAAATTATTTGGACATTCTGGGCTTCACCTTCCAAATCTACCAGTCTATGGGATTATTTTATAAATAAGTTAAATAATACATGAGAACTGCATAGACCATTGCCTGATAGACAGCAGACATTTACTAAAATTTTAACTGCTATTACAATTACTCACTCTAGACCTATATTTAGACATTATGTACTCAATAAACACTTGTTGAATGAAGAATATTCTTTATCTTACTTAGTATCGTGGCTTGAATATGCCCAACAGCTACCATTTAGTGGTACTTCTACTCCAGAGCTAGGCAGTCTTAGGTAGATAACTCATGTATTTTGTGCAGGATTAAGAATGGAGTTCCTATAGGATGATTTGGAGAAGAGATTCTGATTTCAGGAATAGAATATGTGTCATCAACCAGAATTTTCTTGGGTACGAGGTGATTTTGGAGTAACTCATTTACAGAATGCTTTGAAAGCACTTTGGCTTCCAAGTTCTCAAATGCAATTAAAATAATGGAAATATTGTAGTATAATCTAATTCTTTTCCTTCAGGATTGCTTACTGCTGGTTAAAAAGTGTTGATTTTAGTATATAGAAAGCTATACAATATAGTGACATGGGTCCAATAAATGTCTTTAAAAAAAATCCATGCTCTGCATCATGAAGTGTTGCCTATCTTCACCAACACCATCTGAAGGCAGAGTTTTTGTGTGCTAGAAAAATATCAGGGGTATCCTATACACAAGCTCTGCAGAGCTCCCAACCACCATTTGGTGCATTTGATGTGGGATTTCAAAACAGTATGAACGTGCAAACCTCCTTCTGGACCCACCCCAGCAGGCAGTTCCTTCTAAACATTAAGGTTTGTTTTGATGCTCAAAAGTTTACCTGGGTCATTAAATACCAGACTTCCATATGCGTGACCGGGCCTAAAAGAGGTACCAGGAGAAGTGAGAATAGACATGGACCAGCCACATGCTCCAATAGTAATTGATACATAGTATCAAGCTGCATCAATAGATCCAGAAAGGGAGGGAGACTATATCCTTCACATTTCCCAGGTAGAGCGGGGAAGGAGCAGAGAGGTGGGCTGAACCCCCCACATGCACCCAACTGAGTTTTGACCTTAAGACAGTCTACAAATCACATTTCTTCTAAAGAGACCAAAATGTTGTAGGTCACCATTCTAGTACTTAACAGCTCACCCTATGTCCCCATACTTTGGCTTTCTCAATGTCTTTCCTCAAAATGAGCCACACCTATCTGGAATAAACCCTATCACATGGTAATTTAAACCAAGGCTTCTTTATCTTGAATAAGAAACCCCTGGGGATCATATTCAAATGCAGATCATGACTCAGGAAGTCTGCAATGAGGCCGAGGACTCTGCATTTCGAGCAAACTCCCCAGTGATATTTATGCTGATGGTTTGTGGGCAACATGTGGGGCTTCGGTTGCAAGGGTTAGCCAGCTAGGTGCCCGCAGGGTGTGTGTGTGAGGGGGTGGGTACCCAGGAGACAACAAAATCCTGGAAGTGGTGTTCATTTTGGTTATAAAACATTTTTCCATTCCTTCTTTCCCAGTCTCCACACCAGTTTTATTCACACTCCATGGAGCCAGTCACCTTCACCCCAACCACGACTGGTAAAAATATGTTCATGTCATGCTCGGAATTCATCAGTCTCCATGCTCTATTGTCTACCTCCGGAGATGGAAAAGACGTTGCCTACTTTATTAGCTTGCCATGGTCTTCCCAGACTGTTCTGTTGTTGATTTTTACAAAGAAAATAAGCAAACAACTGGGAGAAAGGGAGCTGGTTAACACGGATAATTCTGCTGTTCTGTTAACTTTAAAATTGTGATGGAATTTCTGCTTTAGCTCAAAGTATCTGTCGGCCTTATTCCCCGACGTCAGCGTTTTAAGCAGACCGTCCGTCCCCACAATCCCCACATTTGGTTCTGACAAGAGTCTTGATAGTTTTTTAACATGTGCAATTGTAGGCCAAGATGTTTGTGTTTATGTCCCAAGCCCAGAATAAATAAATAGCTACATGGTATTGAAATCACCTGTCAAAATATCCTCTGTGTCTGCGGCACAAAGAGAAGTCTCTCGGTGTGATTGGCTAACTTGCTGGAAGAATTCAAAGGCTGTTTATCTCATTTAGTAAAAAAAAAAAGACCTATAATTACTACATTTTGACCCCAAGGCAGGCAATTACTTCACAAAAGCTCTCCCCAGGAAACCAGACATTAGCCTGGCTAATTAGGCTGACCTCACTGCAAACTGCTCTTCGCTGAGCACATGGTGACTGGACACCGAGGCAGGCTGCCGGGCTGCGCCAGACACAGGGCCTGCCAGGCAGAGGACACGGGCTGGCACTGCACTGTGTGCTGTGTTTTGTGTTTTACTACTTACTTTTATGTGCTCCTTGAAGCCCAGTCCCTCTCCCAGAGACGGGCTCTCATCAAAAAGAAGTGGCTCCCAGACAAACTGATCTTTATTGCGTGGGGTGGAGGAGGAAGCTGGAAAAAAGAAAAAAGAAAGGAAAGCAACTGAGGTCGTAAATTCTTTTTCGGTCTTTGCCCTTTAGGAAAATGGCTTGTTGTGTCAGCCAATTAGGCACATTTCCTAGCCCGCTTTTGTCCTCGCACACTTTGGTGGTTGACTTCTGTTTGGGTTCTGGGTTCTACGAGGCTGAGCTGATATATATATATATTTTAATGTCCCAAGCATGTAGAATTCTCTCCTGCTAAAAAAATCAGAAATCTCCCCAAGTGGTGCTGGGAGGTGGATTACAAAATCATCGGGCCCCTTCCACACATGAAGAAACGCATAGGAAGATGGTGTGAGCGGTTCCATGGCTGGTGAAAATGCTCTCCGTTGGCCCTGAACTCCAGGACACTCCAGCAACTGAAACAAGGGTCTGCACATTGGGAGGTTTTCAAGGAAGGGGAATTGGTGATTCTCTTCTAGGGATGCAGGCTAGAGATGTCCAGGGGTGAATGCACAACAGGATGCCTTGGAAGATGCAGAGATGGTTATTTGGTTGGGGCAGGTCTCAGAAAGCAGAAAGCAGCCCACATCAGCTTGAGTCAGCTTGGCTGAGGGGTCAGAATGGCCAGGCTGAGTCATCTCTTTGAGCTCACACGCTAGTGGTGTTAAAGAAAAAAATTATTCTGACACTTGTTAAAACAGAAGGAAGACGTTAGTCAGGACTATGGCAACAGGTGTCAGGACCGTGGCAATGGGAGAGAGATGGGGCTCCACTCTGAATACAGCCAAGACAGCTGGGGGTTTAGAGCCCAGGAGCAGAGCAAGAGGGTCAGTGGATGGAAAAGTACTAAGAGGAGACATCAAGGTAGGAGGATTCTTGCTAAACCAACCTAAGATCCTTGCTGAAGGAGGGCCAGTGTGATCGATACGGAGGGTAAGGGATGAGGAATTTGATCAGATATGGAAGGTGATCAGATATCAGGCACAGTGGGATTCTCCCTAACCTGACTTAGCAGGATTCTTGCTACGTCACGAGGCAGGCTGAAGACAGGGCCCGAGGATGAAGCCTCGTCGAGAAGAGGTTTCGGAGGAGTCTAAAGTTTGGTCAAGGAGAGAGTCTTCGTCCATGGAAGGTTGAAAGGCAAAAGGTGCAGAAGCACCTGGACCTTTCACCTAACGGTTTTAAAACAAGGTCCAGAAAGGGAATGAAGCAGCTCTGAGCCAGGAGAGGTGGGTGTTCTCGGGTGTGCACGTGGCTCATCTGGTGCTCCTGGCTTCTGGACAGCTAAGCAGCTCCAGCTGCCTGGCCACATGAGAACCAGGTGGAGAGCATTCCAGGAGGTCCTGAGGCAGAATCTCCCCAGGCTTCCTACAGATGAAAGAGGCGAGATGTTCTGTGACTACACTCTGAGCAGCCAGCAGCATTCGGTGCTGTACCTGCCATCGGAGGATCTGATGTTTACTCTACTCTACCTTGTGCGGCACTCTGGGAGTTCCAGGAAATTTCCCAGAGCTGTATGGAAAAGCTAAGACTAATGTTACACACTCATTCTTCCTCAAAGGCATCTGGGAGGGATAAATAATGACAAAGTGATGATGCCAGCATTTTGAATGACCATTTTGAAAGCGCATCACCTAATAATGCTCTGGTTGCATGGCTTGGGCTGTCGTCAGTCCCTCGTCTATCTCTTTCACCAAACTAAACCCTTTACTCAGGGTAAGATGACTCAGCCGAGTAGGGCCCGGGGTATGACAGAGAGGATTTGTAAAAGGTAAACCATGGCTCTCATAGGAATATCAAATGAACATATGCCAAGGATTTTATTTGACTTATCAATTAATGAGAGAACCAGTAAGATGTTAGCACTGGTTCAAAGGAGAACCCAAGGGACACACATCCATAGGCTGTTAAGAATACCGAAATGAATTTGCTTAGTAGATGCAAAAGTCACTCCTTCCACAGTGGGGGAAAGAAATCAATGGGACCTCGATCACATGCAAAATGTGTTTGCATTGCTGTCAGTTATCCACAATTTACAGAGCTCTAAAAAGCTCAATGGCAGTGAAAGGGGCAGACACCACATAAAACTGGACATAAAATCAAATAGATCTGGAAGACAAGCCAGATAGTGCCTAGTTTTCCAATGAAGATGCCCAGCTATCTTTTTGGTTTGTTTCAAAGCTTTTCACAGTTTTTTTCTAATATGTAATATGTACACACACACACACACACACACACACACACACACACACGCCTGGGTGTGTTTTTCCACCTCTCTATTCATGCAAATGTTGTTTACTTTTTTTTTTTCAGAGAGAGAGAGAGAGAGGTGAGCACATGGTAGCTGGGGTCGGGGGGGGGGAAGGGGCAGAGGAGGAGGGAGAGAATCCTAAGCAGACTCCATGCTGAATGAGGAGCCCGACTGGGGGCTCCACCTCACAACCCTGATATCCCGACCTGAGGCCGAAATCAAGAATAAGACACTTAATGGACTGAGCCACCCATACGTCCCCAAATGTTGTTTACTTTTTAATTAAAGCACTCTTCCCCCTTGTTCCCAGTCTGTCCACATATGACTTACCCAACCTGCCTAGACCTAATAAATCCAAATCTGAGGGGGCCCAGGACTCTGCCTTTTAAGCAGCTGCCCCAGGTGAGTCTCTGATGTACAGCATACCCACCAGAGCGGTGGGGAGATGGTTCATGGATTAAAATTGAAACTTGAACCGTGGGCAGAATTTGGGAAAGAGAGCAGAAGGCATTCCAGGAAGTGGGTAGCTGTGGGGGAAAGGGCAGGGAAGTAAGGGTAAGTGTGGGAATGTCTGGGGAGGCAAGGATTCCCGCCTGAGGAAAGCATGGCGGGGGGGGGGCGGTGCAGGGAGGAGGGGAAGAATAGATCAGATGAGTGGGAGGTGCAGGAGAGGCAGACTCAGTCCTGAGTTAATGCACATATTTTTCAGCAGCAAATCAATATAAGAAAAGCAGTGTTTAAGGAAGGCTTGTGGGGGTTATAGTAGACAGCACAGGCTCTGTTCTCCGATAAGATGGAGGCATGTTTCCTGAATGTGCTGCTCCATTTCAGTCTGGGAAAGGGGGAGATGCTTATTCAGAGAGAGAGCAAGAAGTGGTTGATTTCCTTAGATATAATCATTGAGAGACTGAATACATAAGCAGGCAATGGCCAGACCATATATAAAAATAGAACACTGACCCACAGTCTGCATCGGCCACCCAGGAAACCAATCCATGATACAGTAACCAGCCCAGAAAACCAACCTGCTGTCTCTAAGGTTTTTACAGGAAGTCCGACCACTATCTCTAGCAGCTGCGCCAGGCAGCCAAACAATAACCTCTGTAACAACCGGCCCCAAATAACCAGGACTTGGTTAATAATGGACAACTACCCTAATTTTTGTCCCTGCCTCCAGTTTAAGACCAACCAGAGAAAGCCAAATTCTAGACAATCGAGTAGAATGCCCCCCTTGTAATTATCCCTCCTCCAGCTTTCCCAGGCCAAACAGCCTCCAATCAGTGCACACCTGAAGCCTCCCCTTCTCTCCACTATAAAGCTTTCCCACTCGTCTGCCTGCCTTGACCCTCTGCCAAATGCAAGTGATGGTGGCTGACTCCCTTGCTAGAACACACTCCGAATAAATAGCTTCTGCTTGTTCTCTTTGGGTGGTCTTTGTTTATTTCCACACCACAGTCATCTACATCTCTGCTCCCCCAGCATAAGAACATTTACACCCACAGACCTGCCAATTTGAACATGCAAGATTATTTTCCCTATTAATGCAATAGGCTTCATCTCCAGCATACCATTTATCATTCCTGCATGCCCCATATATCTCACTCATTACATCTCAGTAAAAAAATAATTCCATCAGGCAGCTGCAGGAAGTACAAAGAAAAAGTAGGAACTTAGAGATCATGGGTTCTAGTCCCAACCCTGTACCATCCATGTCTTCCTAGGTCAACATCTTCAACTTTCTGGGCATTTTTTTCCTGTTCTGTGAGATATGGAAATTAGTAGTAGATGGTCTCAGGTTCCCTGTAGTTCTAGCAACCCGTGATTTCAGAAAGAGCTACATTTCTCACTCCAGCATATTTTTAACGCATTGCTTTCAGAATTCAGAAATCCTTATACACCTACATTTTTAGGTGTCTTTGTCTTTCACAGGCTAGCTCTTTATTCATTGAGTTTTCTCACTTAAAAATTTTTTTCAGATGTTTCAGAATTGTATAGGAAAATGGATAAAAACTTCTTTTCCATCTGTTCCAAAACTTTTACTAAGCACCCACTCTGAAAATCACAGCACCGAATTACTTGGTAGTAAAAAGAAGATTAATGATTTGGTTTGTGCCTTGAGGACCTCACTCACAAATTGGAGGAATATGAAATTTGAGATTGTAAATCTACCTAAAAAATGCAGATGTAAAAAAATGGGCCTGAACAGGAAGTGCAGCGAGTGAGCACACGAGGCAAAGAAATTTGGTAATGACTTAGTCATGGAGAAGGTGGAATTGGAGCTGGGTCCAGAGGTAGGCAGTATTCAAACAGGTGGAGAAGAAAAAGAGAGAAGAGAAGGCTTTCCAGGAAAGACAAATGGTGTAAATCAAGAAAGAATAACTTGCGAGGCACCTGGGTGGCTCAGTCGGTTAAGCGTCTGCCTTCGGCTCAGGTCTTGATCCCAGCGTCCTGGGATTGAGCCCCACATGAGGCTATCTGTTCAGTGGGGAACCTGCTTCTCCCTCTGCCTACTGCTTCCCCTGCTTGTGCTCTCTTTCTCTCTCTGTCAAATAAATAAATAAAATCTTTAAAAAAAAAAAAAAGAATAACTTGCTTTCAGAATCCCCCAAGTAGCCTTGTCAGACTGAGTTCTATGAGGGAGCAGAGATCAATAGCACAGGAATAGTGACTTTCAGTCAAAACACACAGGACAACCAAGGCCAAGCTGAAAGCTGCAACTTGTCTAAGTATTGCTTGGCACTATAAATTCTGTTTCCCATAAATCCTATAGTAAAACAGACTTCTTATTAGGGATTGAACAGACTTCTTCTTCCCGAATGAGGGGAAGAATTTGGCAATGTTTGCTCTGTGTGTGTGTGTGTGCATACACGTGCATGTGTGTGACCCTATTTATCTCTAGTAATGCTTTTAAAAAAATTATGCTATCATATACACAACATAAAATTTACCATTGTAACCATTTTTAAGTGTACAGTTCAGTAGTATTAAGTACATTCGATCATTTTTCATCATCCCAAGCTAAAACTCAATACCCACTAAATAATAATTCCCATTTTCCCCACCCAGGCCTCTGGTAACCACTGTTCCATTTTATGAGTGACTACTCTAGGTCTCTTATATAAGTGGAATCATTCAATATTTGTCCTTTGTGTCAAGGTGTTAGCATAATGTCTTCAAAGTTTATTCATGTGATAGCATGTATCAGAATATCATTTGTTTTTAAGGCTGAATAATATTTCATTGAATGTATATACCATATTTTGTTTATCCATTTATCCATTGATGGACATTTGGGTCATTTCCATCTTTGGCTATTGTGAACAATGCCACTACGAACATAGGCGTACAAATATCTGTTTGGGTTAGTTGCTTTCAGTTCTTTGGGGTATATCCCCACAAGTGAAACTGCTGGATCATATGGTAATTCTAGGTTTAATTTTTTGAGACTCTGTTATCTCATTTTTCATAGTGATAACACCATTTTACATTCCCACCAGCAAAGTACAAGTGTTCCAATTTCTTCACATCCTCATCAACACCTGTTGCTTCCTGTTTTTTTCCTCAGTAACCATCCTAATGGGTATGAAGTGGTATCTCATTGTGGATTCTGATTTGCATTTCCCTCATGGTTACTGATATTGAGCATCTTTTCATGTGCTTTTTGTCCATTTGTATGACTTCTTTGGAAAGTCTATTCAAGTCCTTTGTCCATTTTTTTTTAAATGGGTTGTGTGGGGTTTTTTTTGTCGTTGAGTTGTAGAAATTCTTTATAGATTCTGGACATTAATACCTATCAAATAGATGATTTGCAAGTAGTTTCTCCCATTCTGTGGATTGTCTTTCCATTCTGTCGATGTGTCCTTTAATGCACGTACAGAAACATTTAATTTTGATAAAGGTCAATTTGTCTTTTTTTCTTCTATTGCCTCTGGTTTTGGTGTCATATCCAAGAAATCACTGCCAAATCTAATGTTATGAAGATTTCCCCCGTGTGTGCTCCTAAGAGTTTTATAGTTTTAGCTCTTACATTTAGATCTTTGATCCATTTTGAACTAATTTTTGCATATGGTTTAAGGTAAGTGTCCAGTTTCATTTCTTTGCATGCAGATGTCCAATTTTCCCAGCACAATTTGTTGAATAGATTGTCCTTTCCCCCACTGAATGGTCTTGGTTCTCTCAGTGAAAATCGTTCCAGCATATAGGGAAAGGCTTATTTCTGGTCTCTCTATTCTTTTGCCTTTTAAGATAACTCATAATAAAATGATGCACCAAGATGGTGCCCTCTACTCCAAAAGAGAAAGAAATTGCTTTTCCTGATAATTGTAATGAGCTTCTAGTGTGAGAAAATGCTTAGCTTTAGTTATTTACTTTTCTCTTTAGGAATTTTTAATAATTATACATTCACAAGAAGTTACAAAAATAGTCCTGAAGTCCCATGTACCCTTCACCCAACTTCTCCCAATGGTATATCTTATCTGTCTATAGGGAAATATCAAAACCAAGAAATTGACATTAGTATAATCCCAGATCTTATTCATATTTCATCAGTTTTGCATGTACTTGTGCATATGTGTGTGTGTGTGTGTGCAGTCCTATGCACTTTTATCACACGTGTAGATTCATGTAACCACCACCCTAATCAAGACACAGAATAATCCCACCACAAGTTTCCTTCGTGCTACCTCTTTATAGCCATGCCCACCTCCCTCCCTTCTCTCCCCCTCCCTAACCCCTGACGATCACTACATCTCTTCTCCATCTCTATGATTCTATCACTTCAAAAATGTTACATAATGTATGGAATATTTTGAGACTGTTTTTTTGCTCTCAGCTTTATTCCCTTGAGATCCCTCTCAAATGTTGAATGTATCAATAGTGGTTCTTTATTGCTGAGTAGAATTCCATAGTATGGATATTCCTGTGTGTTTAACTATCTGTCCATCAAGGAACATTGGGGCTGTTTACAATTTAAGGTTATTACAAATAAAGTTAAAACAATCATTCCTGTACCTGCTTTTGTGTGGACAATAAATTTCAATTTCTCTGGGGTAACTGCCCAGGAGTAAAATGGTTAGATCATATGGTATGTTTAGTTTTATAAGAAATCTTTAAATAATTTTCTAGGATGGCTGTACCATTTTACATTCCCACCAGTAATGTCTGAGGAGACCCGGTTTCTCTGCATCATCCCTAGTATTTGGTTATTGTGACTATTTTTTATCTTAGCTGTTCTAAAAGGTGTGTAGTGATACCTTACTGTGATTTTTCAGAAATGGCTTATAATTTGCCACATACCAGTTCAACAACTTTGCATTACTGTCTTCTTCCTCTGAGTCCCACTTGGAACAGAGAAAACTCATTCCACATTCCCTTCCCATTCCTCCCTTCATTATCCTAGGACTAAAGGAATGTAGAAAAGTGTCCCCATTTTCTCTTAGGTCACATAGTCCTAACCAAGCCTCAGTGATGGCCTTACCTTTGCTCTCAGCACTGGCCCTGTAGTCAGCAGGGAATGAAGGAAGGATGCCTCCGGCCAGAGGACTACGGGGAAGAAGCAAGGCTGTCCTTTGTGTCTGTGTAGATTTATTTTCTAGTCATAGCGCAGGTTGTTTTGCTTTCTGCTGCTTGGGGAGAGAGGGAAATGTAAATGTACCCACTGTTGGTTAAGCCTCCTGGACAGTAAAAACAAAGGCAGCTCTACTGCTTTTTTCCTAAATAATGTCAGATAAACCCTTGGAGAACTCTTCAAAGATGATTTGCACGTTTCAAAGACTTTTGAAGTTAGAAGGGGTCCTGGGCAAGACCCTCAGTAAACATCGCTTACGTGCCTACTGTGTGCCTGACTCTAGGAGGGGCGCTGGGCTAGAGCCCCGCGTAGGAACGAGCCAGACTCTCCATCTAGTGTGGGCAGATAAGATTGAGGCAGGTCACGGGCTCAGGCAGAAAAGAACAAGTGGTTGCTGGGAGTCGGGAGGACCCTGCAGCTCACTGCCCGGAATTGGGGAACTCAGTGATCAACTCACCCAAGGCTTCTCAAGCTTGAAGGAGGCTGAGAATCACGTAGAATGCCTACTAAAAACATAAATGCCTGGATCCCACTCCAGATGGACTGAATCAGAACCTCTGGAGGAAGAACCCAGGAAACTGTGTTTTATTTTATTTATTTATTTTTTAGGAAGCTGTGTTTTAAAACAAGCTATCCATATGTGCTATGGATTGAACTGTGTGCCCCCCTCGCCAAATTCATTTGTTGTTGAAGTCCTAAACCCCGATGTCATGGTATTTGGAGTTGGGGGCCCTTGGGAGGTAGTTAGGTTTAGATGAGGTCATGAGGGCGGGGCCCTCATGATGGGATTAATGCTGTTATAAAAAGAAACATGAGACACTTGCATACACGGATAAATGACCATGTGAGGGCACAGCAGGAAGATGGCCATCTGCAAGCCACAAAGAGGGCCCACCCCAGGAGATGAATCAGCCAGCACCCTGAGCTTGGACTTCAGCCTGCAGAACTGAGAAATCAATTCCTGTTGTTTCAGCCCCCCAGTCCTCGGTATTTTGTCGTGGCAGCCCGAGCAGTCTCATACAATAGGATTCTTAGAATTAACCTGATGGAGAACCATGGACCCAATCGAGCCCTCTCATTTGACAGGTGAGGAGACTGAAGCACAGTGAAGTTAGAAACCTCATCTGGTGTCCCCATACCTCATTAATGGCCTCCTCATGACTGAGTCCATGTTCTCTGATTTTTAAGCCAGGGCCCATGCTGCCCCCTCAAAGATGACAAGTAAGTTTATTTGCACCTCAACTCTAGCTGATGGCCAGTGGCTGCCAAGAGACATTGTGTCAGGAAGGAATCTGAGGACAACCCCAGGCTCAGGCGGTGTGGGCACCGTGACTGGCAGAGAGGGCACACAGAGTCAGAAGCATCACGGTTTCGGTGGGAAACCCGGACTTGGAATCCAGCTACCCAGGTTGGTAAGGGCTCTTACCACTTGACGTCACCGAGAACAGTACAACTTGAAGTTGTGGCCCAGGACAGCAGAATATACAACGGTGTATATTCTTGGGTCCTAGCCAGACTTACTGGATTGGGATCCCAGGGAACAGGGCCCGTGAATCTGTCCCCAGGCTGATGCCCGCGACAGCTTGAGAAGCGCTGCGCTAGAGAGTAAGGACCACGGTTCCATGTCTCTGGGTGGGGACCATGAGAAGACAGGATAAAATAAAAACTGCTTTACAAACGTGGACTGGTCTCCATCTCCCTAGCAGGAGTCCTACTGCCACAGGCTCACTCTGTGCCTGTGGGATGGTGGCTGCCCTGCCCGGGTCTCAGTATTTAGCAAGGCGCCCCTCACGTCTACTCCTCTGGTTGCATGTGGAACAAATGGAATCCCTCAGAGACCTCCTGAGAATGTCAGGATGTTTCTTCCAGTCCTCATCCCTCATAACCAATGAAAACATGCCAGGGCTGTGTATTTTTAGTTCAGGACATCTGTATATGCCAGCCCCCGAGCCTGCCTTCTAGCCACGTGGCCCGTGTTGTGCAACCACTACACTCCTTTATTACAAACCCTTCCATTTTCTGTTAAGTAATGTGTTTGGAAGCCTGACTGAATTAGAGACAGTAAGTATTTGATTGCTTACATTATTTTGGTTCAAACATGGCTCAAGGCCTGGGACTCATTTATTTATTTTTATACGGTACATTTCTATTTCACTTGGGGATTTGCCACCCCCATTCTCTCTTCCAGCAGCTCTCCCTTCGCCCATCCACTCCCCTTGCCACCTTTCTTCCCCATTCTGACTCTCTTGTGGGGTGGAGAGTTTGTGAAAGATGCCCCATCAGCAGCCTCCAAGCCAAAGACTCTGTTCCCTGCCAGTGTGGTTCGCTCGCACGTTCTGCTGCCCACCCAGGGCTGCAGACCTGACAGACAGAGACCACCTACCAGTGGCTCAACAAAGGCATGCATTTTCCATGAACTAGCCAGCCTGCTCCCTTCGGGTGCCCTGCTCCCTTTGGATGTGGGCCTGAGCTTGTGAAGGGAGAACCCTTCTTCCAGGAGCCACTAAACTTGGACACAAAGCTTGGGGCAGGTTTTTGCTGAACATCATCCTGGGGAGGAAAGCTAGCAACATGGACATGACAGAATCAATATCTTATTACAGGTCCCCTGAGCCAAGCTGTCCCCTGCCTACCCCTGCCCCCATTTGCAAAAACAGCCTGCTCTGCATATGGGATGGAAACTGTGTCCTGGCAAAACACAAAAAGTAAATATTTAAAGGGAAAAAAGCACACACAAGGAAACAAAATGCTTTGCATTTATGTTTCCATGGTCTGCCGCCAAGTACCTCCCAGCCTCTCCCGGCTGGTGTTCAGCGTGCCATATGGTTGGAGACCAGCGGATTAAACCCTTCCATGGTTGTGAAAAACATCAGTCCATTTGGTCTGGCCTTTCTCTGCCTGCATTTGTTGTTCATTTGCGAGTTTCTCACATCCCCCGGCTGACTGCTGTCAGTGTGTTTACAGGTTTTAGATTTCTGATGGAATCTAAAACGCCACACCACACAGAGCCTGCTGCAGACCATCTCCAGGAGGAAGGGAGGGGGCCCTAAGGCGCTCAAATGAATGTTGGCGAACAGAGCCCTATGACATGTATTGTCCAAACCAAGCTCACATTTTGATGCTGCAGTGATGAATACTTCCCCCCAAAACTCAGGCCTCCCAAAAAAGTGATTTTCTGTGTTATCCCCCACTTGGCATCCTCCTGTGATCCTGCTGACCCAGAAGCTTGAAGGGTGGGGCCTGGCCAGGCAATAGGGGAAAACTGGCCAGCATTGGAGGGAAAGATACACGAGAGGAATGACGAATGACACCAGGGCTGTCTTAGAACAAAGCCTTGTCCACTTCTCACTTGGGGATGGAACTAGACCCCTGACTTTTCATGTTGAAGGTATTGCAATTAATTGTCATAAGAAATGAAATTAAAATATCCCCCAGTTGGGAGAGTGAAAGCACAGCACCCATGTGATGATTAAGGGAGACAAACAGATGTAAGGGAAAGCTGGGCCTGTTAAGGAAGCTAAGAGATAAGCAGTTGGAGTGTGATTTGCACATCAAAATTGGACTTCCAAGCCCTGGGCTCATAGCCTTTTCCCACCATCCCTCATTTTGCCTAGTGGCTTCTACACACAAAGCCTTATGGAGAAAATTCTGTTCTTATTTCTCACTCAGCTCTATCTAGTTCACGCTGGGATTCTGTTCGATTTGGGCCCTGTAACACATTGAGTTGGTTGAGGAAGATTATTCAGCAGGATTTGTAGGCGCCTCTTGGCTGTGGATTTCTGGGTGGGCTAAGGCGCCAACAGATGTGTGTTCATCTTTGAACACAGGGAAAGACATAATACAAACTCATCGCATTTATTTTTTTGCAGCTTCTAGCCTGGGTTCACAGAGAGGCTGTCACTATCATGAGTCGGAAGTTCCCTGATTTGGAAAGATAAGAAGTATACTTCTTTATTATAGCAAATCATGCCTTGAAGTTGCATGATTATTGGAGCGAAGACTCTAGAGACTTGAAGAAGTCATTTCACCCTCACCTCTGGTCCTTTGAGTACTAACTTTCAATTTGGACTTTTATAGGACCGCTGACTTGATAAAATGTCCTAATGTGTCAAAATGTGTCTAGCGTCATTCACGTGAGTGATATTTACAAGACCAGAAGTGATTGGAATTAACCTTTGAGTATATTCTAGTAGAGAATCTCAAACCCTAAGAGGTAACACCATGAGCCAACACCACCAACACCACCAACATAGCTATGTAAGACTAGAAAAACGTGCCACTAAATATAGTAAGCCCCAGAGTGGACATGAGAGACAAGTGAAGGAAAACTGAAGAGAAGTGTCCCCAGATCTGCAAGGAAAGCCACATTTTGACCAAAGCAAAGAAGCAGCCATCCTCCTGATGTTATGAAGAGATAAGCAATTTTAACTGCGAAACATATAAACTAGAAATGGAACACAACATTCTTTCAAAAAATACTAATGTCACTTAAAGGCTATAAATTTTCCTCAGTATAGAAATCTGACCATAACTCTTAGGTTTCAACAGGAAGTGTTTTTTTTCCCTTAATTTTGAGATAATTTATCATTTTTTAATTTAAATACAATTTAGTTAACATATAATGTATTATTAGTTTCAGAGGTAGAATTTAGTGATTCATCAGTTGCATATAACACTCAGTGCTCATTACATCACGTGCCCTCCTTAATGCCCATCACCCAGTTACCCCATCCCCCTACACCTCTCCCCTCAAACAACCCTCAGTTTGTTTCTTACAGTTAAGAGTCTCTTATGGTTTGCCTCCCTCTCTGTTTTTATCTCATTTTATTTTTCCTTCCCTTCCCCTATGTTCATCTGTTTTGTTTCTTAAATTTCATGTATGAGTGAAATCATATGGTATATGTCTTTCTCTGACTGATTTATTTCACTTAGCATAACACTGTCTGGTTCCATCCACATCATTGCAAATGGCAAGATTTCATCCTTTCTGATAGCTGAGTAATATTCCATTGTATATATGAACCACATCTTCTTTATCCATTCATCTGTTGAAGGACATCTCTGCTCCTTACACAGTTTGTCTATTGTGGACATTGCTGCTATGAACATTGGGGTGCAAATGCCCCTTATTTTCACTACATTTGTATCTTGGGGTAAATACCTAGTAGTGCGATTGCTGGGTCATAGGGTAGCTCTATTTTTAATGTCTTGAGGATCCTCCATACTGTTTACCAGAGTGGCTGTACCAGCTTGCATTCCCACCAAAAGTGTAAGAGGGTTTCCCTTTCTCCACATCCTCGCCAACATTTGTTGTTTCCTGTCTTGTTAATTTCTGCCATTCTAACTGGTGTGAGGTGGTATCTCATTGAGGTTTTGATTTGTATTTCCCTGATGGCTAGTGATGTTGAACATTTTTTCATGTGTCTATTAGCCATTTGTATGTCTTCTTGCGGGAAGTGTCTGTTCATGTCTTCTGCCGATTTCTTGACTGGATTATTTGTTTTTTGGATGTTGAGTTTCAGAAGTTCTTTATAGATCTTGGATACCAGCCCTTTATCTGAAATGTCATTTGCAAATATCTTCTTCCATTCCGTGGGTTGCCTCTTAGTTTTGTTGACTGTTTCCTTTGCTGTGCATAGGTTTTTTATCTTCATGAAGTCCCAAAAGTTCATTTTTGCTTTTGTTCACTTGCCTTTATGGATGTGTCTTGAAAGAAGTTGCTATGACCAATGTCAAAGACATTACTGCCTATGTTCTCCTCTAGAATTTTGATGGATTCCTGTCTCACATTGCGGTCTTTCATCCATTTTGAGTTTATCTTTGTGTATGGTGTAAGAGAATGGTCCAGTTTCATTCTTCTGCATGTGGCTATCCAGTTTTCCCGGCACCATTTATTGAAGAGACTGTCTTTTTTCCATTGGATGTTCTTTCCAGTCTTGTTGAAGATTAGTTGACCATAGAGTTGAGGGTCCACTTCTGGGCTCTCTATTCTGTTCCACTGATCGATGTTGTCTGTTTTTGTGCCAATACCATGCTGTCTTAATGATCACAGCTTTGTAATATAGCTTGAAGTTAGGCATTTTGATGCTCCCAGCTTTGGTTTTCTTTTTCAACATTGCCCTGGCAATTCAGGGTCTTCTCTGGTTCCATACAAATTTTAGGATTGTTTGTTCCAGCTTTGTGAAAAATGCTGCTGGTGTTTTGATAGGGATTTCTCTGAATGTGTAGATAGCTCTAGGTAGCATAGACATTTTAACAGTATTTGTTCTTCTAATCCATGAGCATGGAATGTTTTTCCATTTCTTTGTGTCTTCCTCAATCTCTTTCTTAAGTGTTTTAGAGTTTTCTGAGTACAGATCTTTTACCTTTTTGGTTAGATAATTTATCATTTTTAATTTGCCTTTTTTCCTTTTAACAGGTACCACCAGATTATTTTCCCAAAGTGTATGCTAGTTCAGACCCTACCAGCATCATAAGGCATGAGAGATAAGTCTCCCCACATCTTTACTGGCACTGAATATTATCACTATTATTTTTTGCCAAGCTAATTGGCAAACCATTGGATCTCTTTATTGTTACATAACATTCCTTCAAATACTGGTGATGTTGGGCATATTTTCAAATGTTTGACAGTCATTTTCATTTCAACTTCAATGAATTGCCCACTTTCCTACTTTCTTTCTCTCTTTATTTTTTTGCTCACCAACTAAGGACCTGCACTACTATGTCTGGGGAAAGGGGCAGGCATGGTCCTTGCTGGGGGTGGTCACTGCTGACATTATGCACCATCAGCTAATGGTGCTGCTGCCACCAGATAACAATTCTTCACCATTGGTAGGCACTGCTACCCCAGATGGCATCAAGATGTCCTTCATAGCTGTCTTCCCTGCTGGCTACTTGTTGAACCCCACAGACCCTTGCTGCCATCCCAAAGCCACAGCTTAGTGACCCACCTCTGCAGGTGCCCAGGCAGCTGGCCACCTGGGACCACACCTGAGAGCAAAGCTTCCACCCTGCCCCTCTCCACCTCGGAAGCAAAAAAGCTGTGCTGTTCTTCAGAGGACTAAACCCTTTTCAAAAGATCCAAGTGGTCCCTGAAACATTTTTTAAAGGCTGTTAAATCTTAATTTCCCCCTCAGTAGAGGGGTCTCCTCAAGAAGAAGAAGGGAGATACTTCCATTTTTCCTTGGTACATTTACCAATACAAAGTAAAATTTAAAAGATACTAGTTAATTTTTAATTTGAGATGATTTTTTAACACTGCTTTTCAGCTTACTGTTACTGAATGCATAACCTGTAGGCATATTTTCATACTCTTAAATAACCTTTAAAATACTATATTAATAGATACATATGTGTATTATATATGTGTGTATGCATATATAACTACACATATACAATAGTTTCCACTAAATGTAGGGATGCTCCTATATTTGGATTCAATCTTGAATTTTTGCCAAAATCTACTTCAGATTTAGCATCAGCCTTTAGAGGGCCAAAGAACTGAATGTTGACTTCAACTTCATTTCTGGTATCCCCAAACTTGGATATGACCAATGATTGTGAGAACCCACAGATTCTCATCATATCTAATCAGGAGAACAACAATAGTAATATGAACCAAGCAAGATATCATTTGAACTGATTATTAATGTCTCATTATTTACCTTAAGGTCTACATAAGCATTCTGAATACAACAGGGGACAAAATCTCCTTATGTATTTTATATGTTAAAATTCTATCAGTCAGTTATAGATTGTGAAAAATATTAACTTCACATGAAAAACAATTGTTAACAATTTTCCAATTATTAAATGGGGACATAGACAAATGATTAATACAAATTTTAAAAGAGCAAGTTAGCTAAGTAACTAAAAAAATATTGTATCTTTTTAAAGCCAATATACATCAATAAAAATTTCAACAATATAAGGGGGAAATAACCATTAAATTATACTATAATGCTAATATTTAGAGAATTATTTGGCAGGGAAGCATTACTAATGTTAAACAAAGCAAACTTTAAGAACTATGTTGAATTTCTGGTTACTTAATTCCACATAGACCATGGATCTTTCCAGGAAAGTTCCTATTTTGGAATTCTTATCTATGAGAATGAATTTAAGGCAGAATTTCATATTTGTCACCCTGAAATTTTTTAAGGAGGAAAATAAATCCACAATCATACACTATAACCTACACACCCTGATAAATAACTATTAATCCAGTTATAATAAAGAATAAAAATTAAGAAGAAAGTCCCGCAGATAAATGAGTTGCTCGAAGTATATACTTTCACTAGCCAAATTTCAAAACAACAGATTTTGTATGAGTTCTTTCAAAAGATAATTTTTATGGTTTGAGGTCTATGGAAACTAAAATTTTGATCAAAAACTTGTCAAAATCTTGCTCTGGTGAAGGCTGTTTTCAGTAGATGAAGACAAAGGACTTTTGTGATTTGATTTACTCAAGTGATTAGGTACAAAGTTCCTCCCAGAAAAGATATTATTTTTTTTTAATTTTTATTGTTATGTTAATCACCATATATTACATCATTAGTTTTTGGTGCAGTGTTCCATGATTCATTGTTTGTTCATAACACCCAGTGCTCCATGCAGAACGTGCCCTCCTCAATGCCCATCACCAGGCTAACCCATCCCCCTACCCCCCTCCCCTCTAGAACCCTCAGTTTGTTTTTCAGAGTCCATCATCTCTCATGGTTCGTCTCCCCCTCTGACATACTCCCCTCCAGAAAAGATATTATTAAGAAGTCTTTCCTCCTGAATCATATTCTGCTGTGTGCCGAAGGCTTAGTGGTGTTATTAAATGTGCTACTTTTGTACTTTTTACATCAGTTTGAAGTCTAGTGTCCTTCATCTATTTTGATGCCGGGAGGCTCTGGTTCTTCCCAGCAAAGTGAATCTTATTGAAGAAATATTTATAAAATGAAAAGTCCATCAAGAAAAGTGTTGGGCAATTGCCTCTGACAAGAACAAACACAGTGAAGGCTACAAGTGATTTAGGAGTCACAAGCATCCCACAGTTGTTTGCACTCTTTAGTTGCGTACTGAGAAAGCTATGATGACACAGAACTGCTGCCTGTGACTGCCAGTGAGTGGGCCTCCCATCATTCCTTTCCATCCAAGGACAAACCACACGACATAGAAGGAATTGTGGAACTGCCTTATCGTGTAATTTTACGAAATGTACCAACAAACTCAAATAGCCGCTATTAGGTGTTCAAAGGCTGCTTGAGCTACAAAAAGCTTTAAACTTGGGCCATGCAGAGAATGCCAATTTAGCATGTACAAACAACCAAAATTTGCTTGCAGAGAAAGTAGCTCATTTGTAGTGCATGCTGAGAAATGCACCACCTGATGGGCTTTGAGAAGGCAAGTGTCTCAGTCTCTAGCCTGCTGTAAGGTCCTCCCACATTCCCGCTGCCAGAAAGGTATTGGGCTTGGCACACAGGCAAGGGAGAGTTGAAGTGTATGTGGAAATTCAGATGATAGTGTTATCTTACAAGCCAATTACATTACTCCATTGCTCTATTTTTAGAGTGAACATTTAAGGACAAATTTTTCCTCGAGTGCATGCAAAAATATTAGAAATAAAGATGACCAAGGTTTGTTCTTTCTCTCACCACGGTTTGTTGAAGTTGAGTTTTTCTTGCTCCTTCTGGGCTATATAGTTCTTTCCAGGCTACTTTGCAGCAAGTTGAGTCTTGAGCACCACCTTCCACTGGAATCTGAAGATCTAGTAAGAGCTTCAGTACGTGACTAAGCTTTCAATGGACTCACCAAAGGAAGCTTTACCCAACCTGGGCCCCAGAGACTTCTCAAATGCCTAGTGAAGAGAATTCCCAGGAAGGCTCAGCTACCTCTCAATTTATCTCAGAAGTATCAGTAAGGAACCATAGTAAATTGACTCTCAAACCCTAGTATCAAATTCCCTTCCCCTCTATCAAATAGCAGGACAGAGAGAAGAACTCACAGTGTTTGGTTTACTGCACACTCAGCAGGAGAAGGGGTAGAGTAAGGACATTGTTAACTGCACAGAAAGAAAGGATGGAAAGGATAGATGGTGCCATTTATTAAATACCAGTGCCACCTCAACCAGCTCTCTATGCTTCAAAAAGAATGACAGCAGAAGGAAATTGATGTTGAATCAAGGGTGGAAAGATTAGATGTAGCTGTCATTATTGCCTGTATCATAGAGATCTTTCTGAGCGTACCAGCATGGAAAAGAAATATGACATGGAGTCGATGTAAACATAAACCTCACTCTTGTACTGTTTTTTCTTGCTAGTAATGTTAAGATCATCATGCAGCAGGTTGGGAACACTGCTTTATGTTAGGACAAACTATGTATTTTGATAATCTATGATGTAAGCTCTGTCTTTTTTGTATCTTTTCTACCTTGATACCAGTCATTTGTGAGGAAGCCATGTAGTTTGCATTTGAAGACTTCCGTATACTTTAGCTCCACTTTTTGATTTGACCCAAAGAAGCACTAATAGGTTTTGAGCATTGCCTGTGTGTTTTAGAAGCCTGAAGTCATTAAGAAAAAACCTAACACCAAAAATTGGAAGCCAAGTAACTTGTGCAGAATGAATACATAGAAACCATTGGGAGGTTTGGCTAGAGCATAATTAGGGTAGGGTGCATAAACTAGATTTTCTGGCTTTCAGAACTTTGAATTGTAATAAAGATTTTTCAGTGTGCTATTTCACTTTTCAGTAGCAAATAAATGTGTGTGCACAGAGGATCTTATTAAAATTGAGACTTATTTGAAAAAAAAAAGAAAGAAAGATGACCAAGTGAAGGCAGCAATCTGAGGTTATATTCAGGTATTCTCTTCAAGCAGTGCATTCATTTTCAGTTTGGGGGCTGCTCCAGCTCCATAGACGAAATCTTCAGGCACAGGAGGTAGAGACAGTAGAAGATTTGACTTTAGCTGGTTATGTTTACAGAGGGTTTCTCAATGTTTGCCTTATTGACATTCGGAACTAATAACTCTTTGTTGTGAGGGGCTGGCTGTCTTGTGCACCATAGGATGTTGAACAGCATCCCTAGCCTCTACCCTACTGGGGTCAGTAATACCTCTCCCCCAGTTATGACAATCAAAAATGTCTCTAGACATTGGCTAATGTCTCCTGGGGGACAAAATCACCCTGAGAATCTTTGGCTTAGAGGAAGGAAATCTTAATCAATAGTACGAGCATTTCTTGCACGATAACCCTCCATAAAGATGCTGCCATCAACCCCCCTTCCCCGGCCCACAATGAGGCACTAGCATCTTCTATAAGACCCAACACTGACAAAGTTGCCAAAACTCACCATGCTCCCCGTGCTGATTTCAGCTGGAAACAGGCTTCTGTTTAGCTCACACATGTGAGCACAGGGTCACAGGAGTACTCTGTTGGTGGTGGTGCTGAGATGTCACTGTTACCACACTATACTATAAAACTTTAAAAAGTTAACCATTGGGGGGCACTTGCATGGCTTAGTTTGTTAAGTGTCCGACTCTTGGTTTTGGCTCAGGTCATGATCTCAGGGTCGTGAGACAGAGCCACCCGTCAGGCTCCACGCTGAGCATGGAATCTGCTTCGGATTCTCTCTCCCTCTCCCTCCGCTCCTCCCCCAACTTGCTTGCACTCTCTCTCTCTCTAAAATAAATAAATAAGATCTTTTTTAAAAAAAGTTAACTACTAGAATTATTTAGTGAACATTGAAATGTTAGCTAAATTCTTAAATATAATTTCAGATGTATCTATGGAGTCCAAAGTTCTAGGATGGTAATATGTGGCTCTCCCAGAACACCTGTTTACAAATGTGGGCATTCAACACTGGGTCAAACCATGTATTCAGAGCACACATCTGAGGAGAAGCCACCTGAAGTGGGACTGGGGCCAGGGCCATGGCGGGCAGTGTGGCACGGTGCTCAGTAGTATCCGCTGAATAAATGATTCAGCTAGCCAATCTTACATTGTGGAGCCTTGAAGGTATTTGCAATAATTTGGTCTTATAAATTACTTTGTGGTGAACTTTTTTAATTAGAAAGTAGTGAGATCCTATTTAGCCCCTTCAAAAAAATTTCTGGAAGTAGAATTATGGCATCAAAAGATCTGAACAGTTTTATGCTTTTTTATACCTATGATTGTGTCCCCCAGAAAAACCCATTTACACACTCAGTGATGATTGTCTTGGAAGAAGCTGGGTATTATCATTTTTTCAAAGACCTTTACTAACAGGATAGGAAAACATTGTATCTTCTTTTTATTATTTCACATTTATTTGGTTTCAGAACAAACAACAACAATTACATAGGGCCAAAATGATCTTCTATCACTGTTTCTTTAGTTGAGCATCTGATGACACAGTTGGATTGCAGTTAGGGTGCATGAGGTATGAGATCTATGCAGCTTTAAACCCAAGAGTCACACTTGGCCTAGCAAAATGTTTGCACTAGGGGGGCATGAAGGAAATGGGGTCTGTGAGGGAACAGCAGGTGCTTACCCCCCAAATACAGATTCACTGAATGGAAGAGTGAACACACGCAAGAGATTTTCAAGCTGCCTTGTTCGAACAAGATATTTAAACGAGCTGGAACTACTCGCATTTTTAACCTTGTCTGTTCCCCCACTCTCTCCTTGCCAAGGAGGGATAGTTGAATTTGAAAACCATGAAGTCATATCTGACATAACTGTAACACTCCAACACTTACGGAGTTGCTGCATGTCTCCTGGATAGCGTGTGATCCCACTCACTCTCTGAAACAATCTTCCAGGTAGGCAACATCTCTCTGTTGTCAATAAGGAACCCGAGGCTTAAAAACTGGTCTCAGGTCTAAGGCTAGTGAGTGGCCAACCTGGAATTCACATCCAGTTCTGCCTGATTCCCAAACTTCTACTCTTTTATTTCCTGTAGCATATGGTGTACCAGGATCAGCCACAAATCCTCATGTTTCCTCGTGATTTCCCCCCTCCCCTCAAGAATGAAAAGTCCATGGTTCTCTCCAACTTGAGTTCAAAGAAAGCCACTGAAATTAATTAATTATTTTGATGACTATTCTAGAACATCTGGTTCTCCTTTTCTCCCCTGTTTTATGGCAGGGAAGAACAGGTGGGATGGTAAGGGACTAAAAGGAAAATTAGATTTCCTGGTACAAGGAATCACAGCATATTACAAAAGTAAACACTCGGTCATTTGTTTGTCTCTCAACCCCCTCTGGTTTTCAGCTTTGTGTCACAGCGACATGATGTGGGCAGAGCCTGGCCCAGCCTGTACTTTCACGTTCCCACTTGAAAATGTCTGAAGGAGTACAATTATTTGCTTCCTCCCCAGTGGGACTTTTTCTGGCTGGGGACAGACCTGGCCTCCTGGGTTGGTGTCCCTCCAATGCTATCCTTCTGTGATGATTTTTGTCTAGCCCTCACAGGCCCTGGCAACTAGAGTCACTACTATCGGATGACCATGGTGTTCAAACTGCAAAACAGGCTCTACACCAGAATTCCCAGTCTTCCAAGGGTGAGAGAGTGAGCAGTTCCTGTCCAGTCCCCACTGAGTACCAGGGCAAGACGGGTGTTTGAGGTCCTGTGCTCATTTCTTAAGTTAGATAACAAGGAAGGACACCCAGCGCCTTGATGATCTGCCTTCCAATTCCAGAAAAGTCACTGTTAATCATGTGACCCTGAGAACTTGCCTTAACTTTCCAGACCATCTATTCTTGTGAAGATCACATAGAATACACATGTCCTGGCCCATGAAAATCTTGAAGCCTCTCGCAAATATGTTACAGATTAGTATTGCTCAAATAACACTTTCACACATCTAACCTACTATATATTTGACTTATTCATTTTGTTTCTTTTCTATCCTCACATTTTCTGAACTTCCTTCACCACCGCCCCCCCCCCCAATGCAAGTGTAATGTATGTCCCATGAAGGCAGGAATTTGGGCATTTCGTTGATTATTATATCCCCGGAGATCAGAGGAAGAACAGGCTTAGAGACAGCACTTTATAAATGTTTGCTGAATGAATGAATTGATGATAATCCCTCTGGGGAATTACCAATGTAGCCTGTAAAATTTTATTCCCTGAAAAACTTTAAGAGAGAGGCAAGCAGAGTCCTATCCAAATGAGTTTAGTGATAATACTACCTGCAGACAAGAGTGGAACCAGGAAACTCTGACAGCTACTTTGAGTCCTGATTCTATGGTTTATGGCTGTCTATCCAGTATGGGTTCCACTGGGCCAGGCCACCCACCATGTTCAGGTCAGGATTCAAAGCCTGATCACCACCTTCCTTTAAAATCTATAAAACTCTATCTCAGAAAATCTAAAAAACTTGTTATAGACTGACCCCCCCCCTCACTTATCCTGCTGAAGAAAAAAATGCATTTATCTATCATAGATTGAGCTACCGGACACTCCAGTACACCTGAGGCACCAAGTCTACTCAGGACTTTTCTAAGTAGCCTTCAACTTGACGGGCTGGCCAAGGTGTTTCCAGGATCCCGGTAACTAGCCACCAGTGGAATCCAGGGCTGCAATATTTAGTCAGCATTCAGCTTGCACATTCTGTCTCCTTCTTCCCCCCTCCAGGAAAACATATGGTGAGAGCTGCTTTTTTTGGAGCAAATCCTTAGGGGAAAACAAACTCTTCATCTTAAAAAAAAAAAAAAAGTTCCAGTAAACCGTTCTTACTGATTTCTAAGGAAATCTCTTCAGAGCTTAATTTTGCATTTCCCATCAGAGCAATCACTTCTGTTACGGGAGAAAGTGCAGCTGACGAGGGTTTTGAGTCAGCAGCGAGTGTGGGTTTGCGTGCCCAGGTGCGGGTGTGTGCACACATACATGTGTGTACAGACAAGTGTGTATAGTAAGCTTCTGAATCACAGAAAGCAGTGCTCGAGAATAGTCCATTTGTTTTTCCAAAAATGGCCAAATCATGACATTATTGAGATCCCGGCTAGGTAGCATCTGCTGAAATTTTTGGCCCTGTCAACGCCAGGTGTTGATGACTCCCTCCTTCTTCGGTGCCTCTGAACACTAAAAGGATTATCTGTGTGTGTCTGAGGAGCAGAGAGCGCATGCAGAAGCAAAAGAGAAGGCAAAGGTGGGTTCTATGGGTCCTTGCTTCCTTTGCTTCTCCTAACAAGGGCAGGACTCAGATGCGAAAGTCCGAACTGAAGGCAGCCAAGTGTCAGCCCTAAAGACAAGAATGCATTTGAAATTAGTGCCGATGTTAATTGTACTGAAAGAGAATCAAGCTCACTTTTGTCCTGGGTCTGGGGGTCATGTCCCATAGGAAAGCCCTGTTACTCCATCTCTTATTTATTTATTTTTTGCAGTGTTTAATGCGGGATTTTATTTTATTTTTTTCAAAAATAGATGGAAGTTTACATAACACAGCTTCCTTGTTCTTACCCCAGACACCTGCAATGTCAGCCTAACCAACATAGGAGCTACTTCCTTTCACTTTTCTAAAACCTGAGACTTCTCTTCACAGGTGCAAGTGCGCCCGGCCCTGAGAGACGCAGGGTATCATCCCTGAGGAATTGCCTGATGGCGAGCTCAGCCTATCTATTCCGAAATGCGGTGACTCCGGAAAAGGGCAGCAGAGGTGGTTAAGCAGGTGGCCTCTCTGAGGCCATGTGTGGGGCAGGGATACCAGGCACGGCAAAGCTGCAAGAGCTAGAGAGAAGGGTCCATGTCGAGAATTGAGCACCATGCCTCATGCCCAAAAAGGAAGCACTCGATAACTCCAATTTTTAGCAGAAGATATTAAATAGCCTGGCAATTATCACAGATCCACCCCGTATAAAAACACTGTTGATCTTCCAAAGAAAGAATCGAGCCAGCAGTCAGGGAGAGGAGAGTGGGGTGGGAGCTGTGCACATGTGTTCTTGATGTGGCTTTTGAAGAAGTCCAGGAACGCCTTCGGGTCTCCACTTAGGCTTTCCTGTGTCAGGCAACACGAGGAGGATGGCATGTGCTTCTCAATATCCTTGTCCAGGATCTTTAGTTACCTGGTCTACCAGGAACTTCAGTGGATCGAATTCACAGCCACAAACCTGTGGGGTATCTCTGTGAGAATGAGAGAAAAAGCGCCCCCTGTGGGCAGACACAGCCCCTGGGCAGACAAAGCCCCTCCCCCAGAGGGCGTGGCTTGGTGAGCAGAGCAGAGCTTGGAAGTCTAGCCCCTGCCTTCGTGTGCTGCTGAAATTGTATAAGTGGGCGCAGCAGAGCTCACAGATTTGAAGCTGCGGCTAAGGAAGGGAGAAAATACAGCCTTTGCATTAGCTTGGCATGCTACCTGCAAGGGGTGGTCCCACTGGTACATTTCAAAGAATTCCCCAAACTGGAAAACTGGTCTTTCATTACCACCAACCACAGAGGTGGTCTTCTTCAGTTTCCTGCTCCAGGAATCAGAATCCACCCGGCTTTCTCTCTATCTTCTATCCATTGTTCTGGTATACAGAGGTGCTCAATAGATGTTTGGAATTGGCTGAATGCGCTTGCTAACTCAGCATCCTCAGAGGATGTGAACGTTTTCCTTACGTCAGCTTTTCCCTGCCAGATTCATTGACCCCTTTGTTTCAGAAGATTGCACGCAGGGATGGCTCTCTACACGCATCCTGGTTTTCACGAAAATCCACAAATAACAACACATGAGGTCTTCACTCCACACAGTTAGCACAACCCAGACCATCCACACTCCCAAACAGCAGGAAAAAAATTAAGTTAAAGCACCAGGCCAGGAGCAATTTGAGTTCATTTCACCCTGGCAAGACTTCTTAAGATTGAGTTGAAGAGAAGTAAATGTCTCTAAGGCAAGAAGTCTGGTGACCCCCCACTCGTCCTGGAGGTGATTCAACCACAACTCCACAAGAGCCCTGCCTCCCCCACCACTCACAGCCTCTGCCTCAAGAGCCTTCAGTGCAATTGCAGTAGGTATTTTTTTGTGGTTTCCTCTGGGAGAAAAATGCAACTCAGATGTGAAGAGACAGATGCAGAGACATTCATTGGCCACAGTGAATCAGTTCCTCTTCTGCTTAGAGCAACTTCTCTAATGATTAAGCTGTCGATAGAAACCACTTCAGTGATTGTGGCTTTCCCAACAAGCCCAACTCCAGGGAGACAAGCACAGACATTGGTACCTGTGCCATAGTAACCTCTGAGCCCACCCCTTATTGAAGCTTTCAAGTTTAAGCCATATTGAACTCTGACTCACCACTTCAAGGTTACACAAAGTTGGGGGCCACCCTAACATCATTGTGAATAGAGAAGTGACAGTTCTTTTTTTTCTCCCTTGGGAACTAAACCTTATTTTTACAGCATGTTTAAAGCTTTAAGTGTTAACTTTGTTGATTTACATTTTTAGATAAAAATTGTTATTGCAATCATCATCTTTTGATACATTGTCTAATTTCTCCCTAACCCTACCCTCCCTCTGTTGTTAGCTAGCAGTGGCAGGTGAAGTTGTTCTCGCCAATGAGTCACCTGAGGGGCCAGGACTCTCCCAGAAGAACACAATCAGGTTGGTAACTGTGTTGTAAATGGGCAAACACCTCTAGACATGAGAATCTTCACCATGAGGCACTGAGAAGGGGGGGCAGGAATGGTTTATATCCACAGAGCTCAGGCACACCTGCAGGCAGAGAAAGGAGCTCACTGACATGTCCAGGATAAAGGGAGAACAGGATGCAAGCAGCCAGTCTTCTCAGGTGGGAATGTCTATCCTCAAGGACCTCTGACCACTAGTGGGAAGGACAGAGAAAGAAGGAGGGAAGAAAGGAGGGAAGGAAGGTAGGGAAGGAGGGGACTCAAACAGGAAACATGAAATGGGAGATAAGTGACCCCACTTTCTCTGTCTCATGTCACCCTTACACAACCTGTACCCCAAAAGATGTATCCTTTTTTTCATCTTCTTGTTCCTAATGGGGTTTTTAGGATATACCTTTTTTTGTGGTTCTTGAGCTAATGCCTACATTGTTCGATCTAAGGCCCCGCCTACACAGAGCTGTGTAGGTTTGTTTCCAAGGCAAGAATTAGAATAAATCCAGGGAAATATCTAAGAAAGAAGTCAGAGAAGTCATGCTGGAGGAGAAAAAAAGTCTTTATTGCACATAAATGGAGAGTGGAAACACTGAGCTGAGTTTTTGTAGATTTCCTGGAAACTTACAATAATAATGCCTTCATCATTTATTATATTTGTTGATCCCTGTCTATTCCTGATAGTCACAGGCAGTAAAAAAATTTTAAAACAAAGCAAAATTGCAGAAGGTTTATGGGATTTATTTTGAAGGTCAAGAGAGCTACATCATATCTCATTGTTCTGTGTAACTGGGGGAGACAATTCTGGGAGAAAACCAAAGGAAGGCAGGTTGGAAAGAAAGGCAACATCCTGTGCCCTCTGGGAGAAAAATAAATGGAAGAAACATGGATTCAGCTTGGAAAGAACTGGCTTTAGCGAATCTACCTCCACAAAAGTCACTTTCCTTCTGACATCAAGTCGTAGAAACTTCCCGATAGCTTTGGTTGAGCGCTAAGCCTGTGCAGGGTTATGCAGAGATGTGCCCCTCACACTTCAGTCTTCTGATCACTAACACTTCACTGAAGGTAACATCAATTATACCCTCTTTCCCCAGAAGCAAAATTAATTCCCAGTGAGAATTTTCAATGAAAGCTACAAATTCCTCAGCTAGTTGTCTGTCTCTCATTTCCCACCTGTCAACAGGCTTAATAGTCTATTGCAGGTTTCAACCTTATAAATCAATAATAATAATAATAACAATAATATTAGCCAACGTTTACTGAGCATTTAACATGCGCGAGGCACCATTTCATGTTCTCTATGTATGTTAACTCACGCCTCAGCATATCTCTTAGGAGGGGACCGCTCTTATTATCACTTTACAGATAAGGAAACCGAAGCTTACAATCATCAGCTAGTGGGCAGGGGAGTCCGCGTGCTTGCAGACAGTGATTCCAGAGCTTCTAAACTCGGAAACACAGAACATCTAAACGCTAAGCATCTTCCAGCAAATACGGACTTCAGGTGGGGTTTGCTGTTTTCCCAGACCGCCTACAGTCCTGTAGCTTTCAAAATGTTCCACCTCGGGAGCTCCTTTCTCCAACTAAAATCTTGCACAGAAGCCACAAATCTACACTAAACAGATAAAATAGAGGTTTCTGGGTCAAATGAGAGAAGCAAGGATTCCTGCCTTTTCCCACCTCCAATCAGCCCCTCGCTGGTGCCCTAGAAAGTTCCCCAAGGTTTCTGTGGAACACAATTGGAAAACCCCTGGACCAGTCTCTAATTAGTCTCCTTCCACTGGTAAAATTGCCAGTTCCAGAATTTCTTTCCAACTTGCTTCCAAAACTCCAGGGTTTCCTGTTGTTTCTAGGATAAGTTTTGAAATTCTGCACTGGGAATTCCAGGTTTTCCTAATCCTGTCCACACCCCATGCACCCAGGCTTTCCTTCTGGACCCGCATTCCATCCAGCCTGCCTGACATCCCTGCCATCCCCAAACAGGCATCATTCAAAGAATGATCTGAAGTGACCTCTACTTTCTCCTCTGCTTCTGCAAATTCTAACAGCACAGACCGAGGGGAGCACAGCTTCTCTAAGCCTGACTCCTCTAGTCCTGCTCATGCTGATTTCCTGTCCTAACTACCAGGCAGGTTCCACTGCCAGAACAGAGACCAAAACAACAATGACTTAAACAAGATACAAGTGTATTTCTCTTGCAAGAATTGTCCCAACGTGGGCGCCGGGGTGGCTCAGTTGGTTAAGTGACTGCCTTCAGCTCAGGTCATGATCCTGGAGTCCCCAGATCGAGCCCCATGTCAGGTTCCCTGCGCGGCAGGGAGCCTGCTTCTCTCTCTCCCTCTGCCCTTCTCCCTGCTCCTTCTCTCTCTCTCTCTCTCAAATAAATAAATAAAATCTTTAAAAAAATTTAAAAAAAAGAATTGTCTCAGGGTGTTACACCCTGGGCTGATAGGGCAGCCCCACAGTGCGGGACCCACGCTTCCTCCAGGTTGTTGCTCTGCCACGCTATCTGGGGTGCGCCATGGCTCACCACCACCACATCTGACTTCCAGCAGGAAGGGGAAGGGAGAGGGAGGACACATCCTTCTTTTTAAAGGCATCCACCTCTACTTCGAATTATATCCCACTGGCAAGATGAGAATGGGTATTTAGAAAACTAGCAATCTCTTCCACGTTGAACCATTTCAAGGAAAAGGAAGAGGGGCATTTTCTCTCATCTCCCTTGTAAACTCCTGGAATAAAGGGACCCTCTCCCACACATTGTATCCCCCACAGCACCTGTCTAACCTTGGCATCTTTCTATACACCTTAAATGTACTCAGTAAATATTAAATAAGAATATATAGGTATAGGTATTAGTGAATGAGAAAATGAATACATGGACATTTTCAGAAACGAAAGATAATGTTGAATTTTTTTATCAGTGCTAAATTTTTTAAAGTTCCCAGCTACTGGGTCCTAAATCTAAAATGGTTTTATATACCTACTTTTAGAAAATAAGAGAATATCTGAATGGCTAAGACTTTTCTGAACTGCCTTCCTCTTGCCCTCTGAACACACACACACGTACACACACACGTACACACACATACACACATATATACACACGCACACGTACATACACACACATACGCACCTCCAGTTTATTCAAATACAGAATCTGGGAAACGGCTTCATTTATACACATACCTCTTTCCTAAGATAGTTAATACAAAAGCAATGAAAGGTTTGGAAAGCTAAAGTTTAACTGGATGTTATATGCAAACAATGAATCATGGAACACTACATCAAAAACTAATGATGTAATGCATGTGATTAACGTAATAAAGTTTAAAACATAAAAACATAATGATACAATGACCTTCCCAGCTAACATTCTGTGGTGATGGCATCTTGGATAGTCCACTGAACACTTGAGCAGATGACCAGAACTTTGGCAATGTTCTGATCTAGGTGATATTACTATATTATTTTAGTCTACCTTCTTTTTCAAAGAGAATATATTCTTCACTCTGTATTTATTTTATTTATTTATCTTACATACCTTTCTTTGAGGCAATATTTGGATTTATGTGTTGATAATTCATCTCCACGCACACTAGATGACAAACCCCACCAAAGGCTTCAGGAAGCTCTAAGGCACTACAGTTAAGGAACAGTAGCTCCCACGTCCCCTACTTGACAGTTACAAAATACTGAATCAGTTCAGACTTGCTGGGCCTTGAACAAAGCATGGGAAATAATAACACCAACACTAATCACAGAAGCAACTTCCCCCTTGTACCTCCTCTGAGACAGATATTGTACCAACTGCATCACCTGGATCCTTCCAATCCTTTAACAACTCCATAGATAAGAAAAACAAGGCTTGGAGAAGAGATCACTAAAAGTCCTGCCAAAGTGGATTCAAATCCAGTAAGCACACCTTTCCAAAGACCTTCACTTTGTCGTATATGGAGAAATCAACTTAAGAGTTGTCACTATTCTGCTCCGTGTGTGTTTGGTACGGAGTCCTAGGCAGCTGTTTACGAGATGGCACCAGCTTGTGTATGCACATCTCCTGGCATGACTAAAGGGACTACCGAGAGCACGTCTACAGAGGCCCCTCCAGTGCGGTCGCACAGAAAGACTCCCTCAGGGACTGGGAAGCTCAGGAGACCCTGAGTGCCAGTGAGGGCACCTGCTCTTCCCCTGAGACCCTGGACCGGGTGGGACAAGGCAGTGTAGAGGTGCTGACCCAGATCAGATGGAGATGGGGGGCATATCCCTCAGAGGAGGCCTCCTGGTCCTCCCACTTGAACATGTAGACCGTCCTCCCTCAGTGAGGCATTTCCCGGTCTACCTCCCCCAGCCCCCTAAACTCTGTTCTTGCCCCTGGAGTCTGGGCTCTGGCACAGCCTGAGTGAAAACCAAACCACTTTCCCGCTGCTATCACCGCAACACTGGGAGTACTGACAAAGCTACTTTGTGCTTTGAATTTGACTGCTCCTCAAGGCCTGGAGACCCCAGGCGAGGTCCAGCCATACTCAGCAGGATTCTGGCAGCATCTCAGCTCATGCATTCTTCCAGGTCCCTCCAGGAAGTACTGGGGATTTTCGCTTCTCCTCACTACAGAAAACCGTCCAATCCCCCTTCAAAGAGCCTGGCTGCAAGAGACTGGCTCAGAAGCACACATGCATGAAAATATTCCAGGATTTAACTCTCCCCTGATGCTAAATTTGCAGGGTAGGACACAGGCCAGCACATCCCGAGTAGACACAGGTGGCTTGTGTCTGCAGCGCGCTCCTCGGTGGAATGAGATCTCGCCCAGACCTCCTTCACAACACGCTCTCCCACATGAGCCTTATCTTGAAGTCCTTCTCCATAAGTTTTTCTCTCTCTGTTCTAGCCCAGAGTCACTCAACTGTGGTACTATCAACATTTTAGGTCAGATCATTCTTTGTTGTTTGGGCTGTCCTGTGTTTTGTAGGATATCTAGCAGCATCCCTGGCTTCCCCCCACCAGATGCCATAGACCCTCCCAGTTGTGACAACCAATAGCATCTCCAGACGTCGCCAGATGTCCCCTGGGAAGCAAAATCACCATTTGAGAACTGCTGGTCTAGCTGGTTGAGTGCCGTCCTGTTCTGAAGGCCTCAAGCTGCTTTTCTCTGAGGCAGAAGGAGCACCCCATCCCACCAGGGTCTCTCAACACAGCCTTCAGATATGAAAACTCTTGCACATTTGTAAACACGTGGGTTTTCAGCTCTTTGAGCTCATGCTTCCCCACTAATAGTCAAATGGCTACAGTCCGAGTGCCCATTCTGTGGAACTGCCAGAATATCCTTTCCTGGGCATTTCTGCAAAGAGCAGCTTTCCCACCCTCCCCGAGCCCTGTCATCACTGCCGTGCTGCTACTGATGATCATTCAGTCTAACCACAGGGTTGGCGTATTGCTTAAGCCATTCTGGAAGGAGACAGCCATGCTTAACCATCTTAACTAGCAACCTTGAGGGATTATAAGGTAAAAAGGGAAAAGAGGCCTAGATATTAGTCCTCATTGCTCCTAATCCCCAGTGGCCAGTGCCTTTGTGTGGAATCTCCTGCTGGTTGTCTCCTCCACCCCTAGCTTAGCACATTGTCCCTTGAGTGTCATCCCTCCCTGCCCGTGCCACCCCCTATCCCCAGGATGGTCAATAATCTCTGCAGAGATGCACTCTGCTTCAGTGAAGACCAGCAATTGCCCTTCATGAAGCAGGACACAGAACACTCTATCCTGATGGGTGATCGCACTGCACACCTCCTTGGGCAGAACTCCCACAGAGACATCGAGCAGGTGTTTGCTGTGCACTTTCCTGATCTTGGCCTTTACCAAGTCTCAGGAGCCGCACGGCACCATAGTTACAAAGCCACCTTGCCCTGTTCGGTCACTTGGGACCTCATTCCTTCCCAGCATCACACCAGCTACCACCACCCAAGTTGACACCACCTGAAAACACGACTTCCAATTTTAATTACTTCCATGCTGTGGGGCTAAGAAGTCAAATTTTTCAGCTTGTCCCATGCAAACGTACTGGCGGGGGACCCCAATCATATGAGGAGCAGTTACTATTCCAGAAACATCCCTACTCTGCCCCTTTCAGAGCACCAAGTTAGAGCGAGCTGGAGAATCGCCAGTGCTGGTTTTCAAACCTCCCCCAGCATGACCACCCTCTGTCCCACATGTCCAGCTGGGGCCTCCAGTGGGGCCACACCAGCTGAGGCTGGCTGGGCCCGGACACGTGACCTGAAGTATAATCAAAAGAATGATGGCCTCAGAGGATGACATGAAGAGGAACCCAAAGGGCTTCCCTAGACCGGGCTCAACCTCACACTACCGACATTTGGGGCTGGGTCATCCCATGTCGGGGTTGGGCTGTCCCAGCCTATGCATTGTGACTGTGTAGCAATGTCCTTGTCCTCCGCCCTCAGGTTGCGCCTTCCCCTGAGTTGTGCAAGTTGTGACAATCAAAACTGCCTCCAGATATTGCCCCGTGTCCCCTAGGGGCAAGAGCACCCCCAGTTAGAACCACTGGTGTATTTGGAGCACACTGGACTAAACTGAGGAAGGCGCATCTGTGGTTTTGTGTAAGACTTTGTTCTTATCCTCCAGAAACTTAACATTTGTATAAGTCTAAATCACACAGTGAAAATTTCAATAAGTCAAGATAACAAGAGATGTCACAAGATGGCATGTAATTAATTGCGTCTTTAAATAATGTTTTCCTAACACTTGTTACATTATACTTTATTAAAATTATTTGAATATCTGTCTTCCTGAATATAAAATGAAAATGCCATGAGCACAGACTGAATCTTCTTTGTTGCCCACAGACAACCACCTCCAGTGACTGACACCTAGTAGGTGGTCAGGTCAGTGTTTGTCAGGGGATAGCTTTGCACTGTCCAGGGGGCTTTGGGCACGAACCAGTAAGCGGGTGGCAGGATCAATCTAATGCTTAACTGTACCTGGTCAGGGACTTTTGAAGCACTTTTAATTAAATATATATATATATATATATGTATCTCTTGGCTTCGAGACAGAGTGTGCATGAGAAAGAGACAGAGACAGAATGTACGAGGCGGGGGGAGGGAGAGAGAGCTCAGCAACGTGAAGGAAATCTTTCTGGGGAGGGAAGATGTCCAAGGCATCCTCAGAAGAGAGACATCCTCTCCCTCCATCACTGACTTTGTCTGCTTTTAATGCTCTCAAAAAGGCCAAAGGATTGCAAAATCCAGTGACAAACCCTGGGCTGGGACAGACAGGCCACCCCCGGCGGGAGCAGAGATGAACGCGTGGGAAGGAAAAGAGGAGACAGCAATCTAAACCCTTTAGCCGGCCCTTCCACATTCGCGATTTGTTCATTTGTAACCGCGCATGGAGCCCCTGCCCAGTGCCCAGACACCAGCCAGCGCGGAGCCGAGAAAGCCCGGCTCCTGAAAACGTCCTTGCCTCACGCACCTTGGCGCGCATGGAATCGCTTGCAGAAGGTGCAGAAAGGCTGGCTGGGTCCCCTTTCCCGAGTTTCTGACTCAACAGGTCCCAGCAGGGCCTGGGAGCGGCCTTCCTAGCGAGTGTAGGGCTGAGCCGGCGCTGCGGGCCGCGGACCGCCGTTTGAGTAGCGAGTCGGCCGCTGCCTGCAGAGACGCAGCCGTGCAGTGTCGGGCGGGCAGAGGTGGGCCAGGAAGAGCTCCCAGGGAGCGCCTGAAAAACCCAGGATGACCTGGCCCACGTTCCGCCCTGGGATCGGGGACAAAGACAGGCCTTGGAGCTTCTCTTCTCTCCTCCGTGCCTGGAATGCCTAGGGAAGGACGTGGTCACAGCCCCCGCAGGGACACCAATCCCCCCCGCCCGGGCCCCGCGTCGCCGTGGGTGGCAGCGGGGGCCTCCTGCCGGGTCGGGGACGGCCTCGCAGGGGTGAGGGCGCGGAGCAGGCACAGCCAGCCTGCGCCTCCGCGGGTTTATTTACTCAAACAGCAAACAGCCCGCCTTCCGTGGGGCCAGGCCCGGGGCAGTTCCTGAATGGGACGAGACACTGTGTCTTCACAGAAGCCCACCCACGTCGCCGGGCGGCCTGAGCCGTCCTGCCTGGGCTCGAGGAAATGACAGGCGGCGCGCAGGGCGACGCGGGCTGCCCAGGAATGTGGGTGACAGCCGCCCGCCGCCCCGCGGTGGCCCGAGGCGGCCCCCTCCTCCACGGCGCTCCTTCCTCTGCCCGGGTTTGTCTCCCTTGACTTTGCCTTCAGAGTTTTTATTCTTGTCAGCTGCGGCGGTGATACAGACGGGCAGATAAAAAGGGAAGAAGAGAAAAGTTGTGAGCTTTCTCCCTCAGAAGGGAAAACAGAACTGAATAAACAGAATGTCACTGGAAAGACAAACAAACAAGACTGTTTCTGGAAGAACCAGATGGACTTCCAAATGGCCTTCGGGGCTGCGCTGGGAGCAGCGTGGACGGGGGATGGGGCCGGCTGCCCGGCGTGTGTGGGGTGGACCCGCGGGATTTTAGATCAGGATTCTAAGTCCTCATGTCAGCCGGTGAAAGTGCACGCCGTTTTGGAAACTCCAAACCTACTGAAGTGAAATAATATAAAACAAGCCCTTTATTATCTTCAATTTTTTTCTCTAGCAAGTCCTATATCATTGCTTTCTTTCTGACGGATCACCAACCTCTTGAATAAGGAATTGCTGACCTGGTTCTTTTCTTATTCCAATGTTGAGGGAGGGGTGGGTGTTTGTTTTTGTTTTCATTTTTCTGAGCTTTCCCAGACTTAGCTAAATGACCATGCACAAAGTTTCACTGGCCCTCTCTCCTTATCTATTTAATTGGTCCTTTATCCACTAAACCAACTATATTTTTAAAAACGATATCTAACTAATACTCAAATTCCTCTAATAATTCCGAACAGCAGGGTGATGTATGCTACACAGATTGAAGGGGAGAACACTTGCCTTAAAAACCATTTTTCCATTCTCTAAGGATAAATTCTATTTTTTTTAAATAAACTTTCCTTTTAGAGCAATTATAGCTTTGTAGCAAAATGGGGCCAGTACGGAGATTTCCCATATAATTCCTGTCCCCACACACGCATAGTCTTCCCCACTATCCACACCAGAGTAGTAAATTTGTTACAGTCAATGAGCCTACACTGACACATCATTATCACCCAAAGTCCATAGCTGACCCTACGTTCTCTCTGGGTGTGTTACATTCTGTAGGTTTGGACAAATGTATAATGACATGCATCCATCATCATAGTATCACAGAGAGTAGTTTCACTGCCCTAAAAATCCTTTCTGGGCTCCACCCAGATAACTTCTATTTTTCCAAAAATAATCAAATTTAAAGTATGAAGTGTCTCCTATTTGCTGTTTATATGCCACTCATTTAGTGGGAAATTTCTTTTCTGTCAAATCTTTAATTCTGAAAGTTTTGAAGAAGGGCAACAGCTACCCTAGTTGCTAGAATAAGTGCAGGTGAAATTTCCCCAAACAAGTCTGAAATATGCTGCCAACATCACTGGGGTTGGAAATCTAGGTCCCAGGCATCATTGGAAGCTCAGGCACTAAGGTCCTGCTGGTCTACCAGATCCACCCAATTCTAAGAAGAATGGCCTGGAGCCCTCAGTGCCCCACTGGACAACTGACTCTTGAAACTCTACTGCTGGGACTTCCCTCCATGCTATGATGTCTCAGGGCTCACCTTCAGAGGCTCCTCCAGCCAGTGGCCCAGAAGAGATGGAACAGGAGGCAGTACCTAAGAGGGAAAGGGATGGGGGCCAACAATAAACCCAGACCACCGTGGGGTAGTCTCAATACTCAATTCTCCTTGGGCACCAGTGAAAACAGGCCAAGCACAAGGGATGACAATGGCAGATCACAGTGTATTACCGAGTAGGCATGCATGAGGCAGGAAGGCAGAAGTTCTGAGTTCGTATATTGGCTCCAATTCTGCTGCCATTTACCAAGGAGATTTTGACCAGGTCACTCTCCCTCTCCAAGCCATGCTGTCCTACCTGCAAAAGGGAATAGTCAGAAGGCATCACTTGTTGTGGGAATATGGAAAACCAGTGTCTATAAAGATTCCCTCACCATGATATGTGTTTTCTTTTAATGAACATTTATAAAGCAACCCTATTTCCAGGTGTGTGAGATAAATGTAGATTTATCTGAGGACAGAGACATCTCATCAGATTTAAAATTTTTGATATAAAATTAAAAAGAAAGGAAGGAAATAAAATTAAAAAAAGGAAGGTAGGGAAGATGGGAAGGAGGGAGAAAGGAAGGAAGGAAGAAAGAAAGGGAGAAAGGAAAAGGGGGAAGAAAGGAGGGAAGGAGGAAACAAGACCCAAAGCAAAACTGGTCATGCATTTTTGACAGCAGTGATAGAAGGGTTTTTCAGCTATGCCCTCAGTTTTAGGTTGAGGCAATGCCAAGGAGCATTATTTTCTAGTATCAAAACTCCATTACAGGCTATAGTTAAGAACTAGAGTAAAGAGGAAAAATCTTCATCAAGGCTCATAAACTTGTTCACAGCAAAATTACAACATTACATCATGGCTTAAGGATTCCAGAATTTCCTAATATGTGGCCTAGCTTCAAAGGACATGGTGACATTTCATCAAAACATAAATTCATCATTTCCTCAATGTGGCCTCGTTTCCATTGGTTGACAAACAAAGAATTTTTTCTAAGCAACAGTTTGTCAGGCACATTTTATGAGCCTTACCACACAGGAACAAGGCCACCAAAACCATGCCCAGCTGTGCTGCTCCCTTGTCCATGTCCCATGCCTAGAGCAGTCATTCTCCAACTCTAGGGCTGCTCCAGAGTCACCTGGAGGGCTTGTTAGGACATAGACACTGGGCACCATTTCCAGAGCCTCTGCTCCAACAGAGCTTGGGTGGGCCTGAGAGTTTGTGTTTCTCAGAAGTTTCTGGGTGATGCTGATGTTGCTCGTCTGGAGGCTACATTTGATATCCAGTGGCCTAGAATAAGACTTGGTGCATACCAGGTCCTCCTGAATATGTGCTGTTTGTATGAAAAGACAGTGTCTCAGATTGTGCTTCTGTCCAGTCTCAGTGTTTGGGTTGCACTGCAGTATTTCTGGAACTCAAGAAGAAACTCATTGATCCTTAGGGCCAGGTTTTATTAATCAAACCTATTCAATGACCTACAGAAGAGCCATAGCACCCAATGACTTTCAACTTATCCTGCCTTCCCCTTCCCCAAAGTACTTATACAGAATTGTCAGCCTATTGTTCTATTTCTACTATGGAGAACTAGTTCCACAACAAAGTTTCTATGAATCTTCATGGCGAACTTTGCATTCATTTCTGATTTTAAGCAAGTTTCCAAGTTTTCTAAGATTGAAGGGACTGAGGCAGTCACTTGAGATTTTAAGACTTAGCCAGAAGCTATACAAGAACTGGTGGTTCACAAACCTGTGATGGAATTACTCCCCTCTTTTTAGCCAGTAGCCTGCCCAACAGTTGTCCGGCTGCCCATCGATAACTCACAAGTCTGGTTACCTGATGAGTCCAAGTAGGCACCCTGCTTCTCTAATGAAACACAGCATGCCTCATTTAGGTCTATGAGTGATAGACATCTAACCAGAATATTTCTTTGGTGATAAGAGAGAGGCACTATGTCTCAACCTGCCCAGGCAAGAAGAGAGTGGTTTCATCTCTCAAGATATGTTAATATTAAGCATATCGCACCCCATCATTGAGCCAGACCACATCCAGTGAGAAAACAGTGCTGAACTACTGATATTCCAAGCTCTTTCAAGCAGTAAAGGGCACCAGACAGATGCTGAATAAAGGAGTGTTTTTTGGTTGATTGCTATGTTTGAATGTCCCCTTTGAACCAAAGTTCAATCCTTTCCAGGAGCAAATCTTTGACATTCTAAACAGAGCCTGAAAGCCTTTAATGATAAGGAAAGGAGAATAGCATAAGTTTGATAATAAGTCAAAGAATAGATCTTACACCAGGCCAGGGAGAAACATTTGCAAGGGTCTGGGAAAATAAGAGGGAAGGACGGAGAGAAAGGAACGCCCTGTTGGACTATGACCATTTTTGTAGGTCAAAAGTGGTGTAATATTGACAATTTCCCCTGGTTCAACTTAACAGGTGAGAGAAGTGCTCCCTCCTTACCCATCTGGCATATACAACCTCCCCTTCCCAGAGTCTGGGCAGTCCCACCTCCAGCCACTTGCTAACAGCCATGTGACTACTATTTCCTCAGTGGAACAAAAACAGGAAGCATCAAGGCTCTAGACCAACTAACACCCTTTGAGCAAAAGTAAGGAGCAACATGTGCTAACTCCAAGCACATTTTGGTTTCCCTTTTCCTTTAGTCTATGAAAAATCACCTGCTGTAAATACCTCTTTGGGTTAAGCTCAAGCAGCAAATGGTTAGCATTTTCTGAGAAGATAAACCAACTCAAAACCAGTCATGAGCTGAGTGGGAAAAAGTGTCCTTCATGGAAGAAAATCTAAAGCTTTCATATCCAGTCAATAAGGACATTACATCAGTGAAGTTAACATTCTACAACTATAACTGTAATATAGTAGCAAGATAAAGAGACATAAAATGTGGGGTGGGAATATTTAGAACATTATTCTTATGTAGACCAAGAGGTAGGATCCTGCTCCGTGACCAGCTCTTTGCCCTTAGGAATTCATTTCACCTCCTTGAGCCTCAGATCCATCCCTCATCAGTCAAAGGAGAAGACTGGATTCAGATCATATAAGGCTACCCCTCAACCCTGCCCTGCTTTATAGTCTATGACCCCTGGAGCTGTTCCATGAGTGTCCTGAAGGACTATAGTAAATCATAAGCAGGTGCATATGGGGGTGGACCACTAAGTTCCCCATTTAACTCATATTTCTTCAAAATCATTCATTCCAGCCTTGACAAAGGAAACCTCCTAAACTTCCAGTTTGAGATGTAGGGCTTATTGAAGAAGAGAAAGACAAAAGGCAATCACCCCCATTAGGGTGAAAGTCTGACTCTACCACATATGTCCAATGTTTGCCTGTTTGTTTGTTTCAAAGATGATCGGTCCAATCAGGTACAGGAGAACATAACAGGTAAAGAGCAGGGATCAGGACCTTCAGTTGATGGGATGAACTGATACTAAGGATGAACTTATACATTATGAAAACTTTTCCTTTCAAACTTTAATAACTTAGGTCTTGAATATGATGGAAATCATTTCTTACTGGCAATTGAAAGCGAATGTATTATACCTCAAAGCTATTTAGCAATTGAGGTCAGAATGTGATAGCAACAATATCAAAGTTGTAGGTTTAATCCCTGCATGGCACAAAATGGGGCCTGGGCCCTTCTGTTGTGCTCACCACTGTGTAGCTAGTCCCTGCACAGGGCAGGCCCTCAACATATATTTGTTGAATAAATGCATTCCCTGTTTCACAAGATTGTACACAATACACATGAATCTCCAAAGCTTTAGAAATAAGATAACTTCACTGGTTAGCAGAGTTGAAATCTCAGAACTATGACAGGAGAATTCAACTTAAATGGTATCTATAGATTGTTTCTATCCCATTTTCAGACTAAATTTTTACAATTAAAAAAACTGCGCAATGGTTGAAAGTAGACCCTATCTTTAAAATATACTTGTAAGTTTGAAAAAAATGACTAGCCCCTACTCATTTTTTACCACCTTATCCCAAAGTATGCAAGTAATAATGTTAATGATTAATGTAAGAAGAAAACATGTTGTATCTGTATTTAATATCCTTTTACTATTTGATTTGAACCTATTTTTAACACAAAGTATTGATAAGGTTGGGGTTTTTCTAATTCTAAGCTCTTTGACCACAAATAGAAACCAGCTGAGGACAGAAGGCTCTAAAATTGTCCTGCTTAGAAAAAAGTACTACGGAAGGAAACAGAGGGTATGCAGCTAACCCTACACATGAAAGAAGAGGAACCTTACTAATTGTTGGAATTTAGAGACAACTAATCAATTATTTTCTGGAATTAGCAGACAGCAGTTAGGGAAAGATTATCCCCGGTCATTTGAAGATTCCAAAGGAGAGCTAAGCATTGAAGAGCTGCAAGGTTTCCAAATCTCTAGTAATGAAAGTGAGAGAAAGACATAAAGACTCTGTTTAAAACAACATAAGAAAATGAGAGAAAAAAACAGTAACTAACAAATTTTAATTTGAGATTTGCACCCAAGTGCTTGTATTCCTTTAAATCTTGCTCTATGATACATTATACTTGAAAGGGCATTTAAACATTCTTTTTAATGCCAATATAAGTAAACATTATCCTTTTTAAGCTAAAAATTTTTTAACTAAATGGGAAAATGCTCTATATTCTATCTCTTCAGTCAATCACAACTATGGGAAGCCCCCTCTTTGGACCACAGAACTTAGCACAGGAGCCCCCCTTCACATGTATCAACACGCACAGGAAAATAAAGGTTTCCCTTAAGCATGTCTCATAAAACCAGGAATGATGAGAAATTTCCCCAGTGCTGTCAACATGGCTTTGAAATTTCCCATCTAAACTTTTAGTCTTCCTGGCTAAGTAGACAAGCCACAATTCTCAAGGCAAGCATAAAATATGATTCAAATAAACATCTACTGAGTTTTCAGTTTTAAAATTTACCTAATATTTATTGAATGTCTATTATATACAGGGAACTTGCTGAACATTTCCAGGAAACAAAGATGATCAAGACATAGATCTTGATCTTCAGGGAAGTTACAAACTACCAGAGAAAAAGAAAAAAAAATGTCTGCACAAATAATATCAAACCTACAGATATTTTCTTTAAGGGGAAATACTAAGAACTATCTTAGTATTCAGAAGATGGCTCCAACAGAAGGATCAGGGATGCGACATGAAGAAACTGTCATTTAAGCTGGATCTTGATAAGTTGGAGGGCATTAAGGGAAAGGAGCAATGACACAAAGCAATGGAGTTTATGCAGCCCATGGCCAAATCCAGCCAACAGATGTGTTTTCTTTGGCCTGAACAATGTGTGTGTGTTTTTTTAATGTTGAATCAATTGCCAGCATTTTAAAATTGAGATACCACAAAAAATTCTGGATTTTTAGCTTCTTTTGAAAAAATTTAAAGATGCTAACAGTGGGTCCACATCCCCACATACTAACAAGAGTCAGCTAGAGCTCTGTCACAGCTGCTCAGTCCAGAAAGGGCAACAGCTCACCAGTGTACCAGGAGCCCCACTCAGCCCACCTCATCCTTTATGGGTCCTGTGAGCCCCACCGTGGGAGCTCGCCAGTGACTCCTGATTTAAAGTAGGAGAGTGGGTCAGACCAGTGGTATGATGGTGAGTGTTTAGCAACAGACTTTCTAGGAAAGAAATTGTTTTAAAAAGCCCTGATTGTAGCATTTGCCAACTTCTGTGGTGGACTCTCACGACGGTCAATTTCAAGCTACCGTTTTGTCACTGAACGTGGAATTGGGAAAAGATGCACACTATGTGCACTCACAAGCCAGTAAAACCAACCCCAGCAGATTGCAGACTCACAAAGACCTGAGTTCCAAGTCAGGGCTTCCTGGGGATGTTCCTTACCTCTCCAAGCATCAGTGTCTTCCTATGTTAACAGGGAGAAACAACTACCTGCCTCTCAGGACTACTGTGAGTTTTAAATAGTTCCACAGGTCTGTCTACCAATTCAGCAGTTCACAGTTGTGACTAGCCTCCTGTGTAATCCCAATCCTGAGTTTTTTATGTCATACTGCATCTTTTTTATTTCTGGAATTCATATTTGGCCCTTTCTCTAAAATTTTCTATTATTTTAAAATAATATCTTGTGAATGGATGAAGAAGATGTGATATATATAGACATAGGTATAGATGTATATACACACACACAGTGGAACACTACTCAGCCACCAGAAAGAGTGAGATCTTGCCATTTGCAACGACATGGATAGAACTAGAGGGTATTATGCTAAGAGAAGTAAGTCAGTCAGAGAAAGACAAATACCATATGACTTCACTCATGTGTGGAATTTAAGAAACAAAACAAATGAACACAGGGGAAGGGAAGGAAAAAATAAAATAAAATGAAAATTGAGAGGGAGGCAAACCATAAGAGACTCTGAACTCTAGGAAACAAACTGAGGGTTGCTGGAGGGGAAGTACGAGGGAGGGATAATTGGGTGATGGGCATTAAGGAGGACACTTGATGTAATGAGCACTGGGTGTTGTATGCAACTGATGAATCACTATTCACTATATTCTACCTCTGAAACTAATAAAATAAATAAACAAACAAAATATCTTGCTTTTGCCTTCTGTGAAGTCATTACTTCCGTCACCTCCTTAAACAAGATGCTTCAGGTGGCCCTTTGTCTGTGCTGTTGGAGTGTGTGAGATCTCTCAGTGTTGCCTCTATTTCACTGAGGGCTTGTTTTCCACTGCAGTTGGAAGTTTTTCATGAGGGATCATCTTCAGGAGTTTGCAGGAGAACTGTAGCCTCTGCTACGACATGATGCAGTTGTGCAGATCTAGCCTACATTTGATATTAATTTATGGGCTCAGGATTCCCATAGTGCAGGAGTAATGGAGACTCCCAACTGTACATGGACAGCCTGAGGTTTAAATTTTAGCCTAAGTTTCTTTTTCTTCCTCAACCTTGAATAGGAAACCTTTCCTTGCCATAGCCCTGAACTGGGGAGTAGAATTTTTCTCCGGTGGTAGATGGACAGTCCTTAGAGACCTTTGGCTTCGTGCAGGGGGCTCACTTCCAGCCCCTCCCCATGCCTGGACTGAAGGCCTTCACCCCTACATGACATTCTTGGTCCCAATACTCTCTGACTCTGGATTTAGCTCCTGCTAGCCTCTCTGGCTTAGCTTCTGGCACCCAGGAATTCCCTTTCTGAATTTTGATTTTACGTTGAATTTTTGTGTTAAATCTGTTATATTTGGGTAGCAGGAGGAGACTGTTGACAGCCTGTCTGTGAGCAGTAAATGAGATAGTATAGGCTAAGTACCTAGGACAGCTCCTGGCACACACTAGGTGCCCCATAAATGCCGATCAGCCTCACAGAGGCAGGAAAGGCTCCAGCACCGCCTGGTTGTGGAAACACAGGACCACGAAGAGGGTCCCAAGGATGAGACTGAAAAGGGGGTTTCATCCAGGTCATGCGATGTGAGGGAGGCCACTATCAGACTATAGCATGGCCTCAGACAAGAGAACAGAATGAAGAATTTTGAACACGAGATGAGAGTCCTGCTTTTAGAATTAAATTCTGGAAACAGATCCAAGAGGGTTAATTAGGAGCCTCTTGCCACAGTAAAAGGAAGAGGCCCTGGAAATCTGAGTGGGGGACTAGTAGGGTAGCAACAATGAGGGAAGAGATGCAGGATCAGTACATTCTGAAGCCTGCCTAGCCGTGGACTATTACCAGGAGCATGTGTGTGTAGGAGGATACAAGAGTGAGGACATAGAGGATTTATTTAATTATATTTTGGCTGAAGTCCAAACAATAGAAGAAAACAGGGGCTGAGGCTGGTGATGAAGTTAATGCTACCTTGTGCTCACTATGGACTTAGTGTAAGTAAGGGGCAGGCACATTGGGCAGGAGTCCTTCCATTGGCCTCTCTAGGTCTACTCTCTACGTTTTCCAATGCATTGGGTGCCCTGGAGGTTGACCTACAGCAACACCATCAGATTACCTACCTTTATGGTTCCTGTTGGGTTTGGATAGCAAGGAGCCCTAGCAGCATCTAGAGGGAGGGAGGACAGTGAGGTTTGGCATTTATTCACCCCTTCTCCCCATAGGGTCACTTCAGTCTTTCTGCACCCCACAACTGGAGCCTCCTGTCAAGCAGGCCCTCTTGTTAGCCCTCTCTAGCTTCTGGCAGTAAGTATGTGCCTCCATTCATTCAGCTCTCTGTTACATAGGCTCAGGTCCTGTAGGTTTCCCAACAAAGTGCCCACATCTTTATAAAGAGTCCTTTTTAAGTTTTTTAAGCTGGTAAGAGCCACAGAAGTCATTTTGATCAGCTTCTGAATTTTATTGAAGAGGACATTGGAGCCAACAATTATGATTTGCACAAAGCAGGTCTGTGGCAAAGGGGGAACCAGGTAGAACACAGGTTCCCTGACTCTCCATCCAGAGGTGTCCTTCCAACCCATAAGTCCTGGCCTCCATAATGGTGGCATCATCCTTCCAAAGTCATGAGTGAGCCCATTGCATGTGTGGACCTACACACATGTAGACATACACATGGATAACACACATAAACAAAGACACACAGACACACACATAGAGAAAAACACACACACACAGAGAATGACACTCAGAAACAGATACACATATACAGACACACACACAGATACACACAGCGTTATGCAAGTAAAATCAGGTTAAAGAGGTTGTAAAAAGCCTTCTTGGGAAAATAAGACAGGAGCACCACAAGGGGTATATAGGAAAGGAGAGTAGAACTGTGCCATTTGCCACCCTGGTAGTAGAGATACCTAGGGACTGACTGCAGCCCAGCCTCAGGCTTCTTCTTGCACCCATTGGTCATGTTACCTCCTCTATTTGCTTGCTTCCTCACTGGGAGTGAGCACGGGTCCAGTGGATATGATTACCATGCTTTCCAAATCCCAAATAAGGATACATGCTTCAACATAGACCCATGGAGTGGCTTCCAGATACAAAGGGCAGTATGAGAGATGTGGTTTGAGCACTACTATTCTGAGACTTCTGGCCATCCCAATGGTTTATAGGGGAACAAGCATGAAACATAGGATATATATACATGTATACTATAATGGAATATTTCTCAGCCATCAAAAAGAATGAAATCTTGCCATTTGCAATGACATGGATGGAGCTAGAGAGTATAATGCTAAGCAAAATAAATCAGTCAGAGAAAGACAAATACCATACGATTTCACACATATGTGGAATTTAAGAAACAAAACAAAGGAGCAAAGTGGTGGGGGAGAGAGAGAGACGAACCAAGAAATAGACTCTTGGCTATAGAGAACAAACTGATGGTCACCAGAATGGATGTGGGTGGAGGGATGGGTAAAATAGGTGATGGGGATAAAGGAGGGCATTTGTTGCAACGAGCACTGGGTGTTGTATGTACGTGTTGAATCACTATATTGTACACCTTCCCATAGCCTTCCTAAAGGAAAGGACAGAGGGAGAGAAGATGGTGAGTGATGACCAAGTAGAAAGAAAGTCATAGAGGATGGTGACACACAGAGGACTGTGGCAGACCCCTCATTGGCCCTGACTGGTCTTGAGAAAGCATTAACGTTCCCAGGGGGCTACAGATGGAAGCACCCTTTTGTGTGAAAAGCTGTTGTTCAGGAGCATTTTATGACCTCACAGCTTTTTAACCAGAGGAACTTTACCAAGGAAAGTTTCCTTCAAAGTTTCTTTATGAAGTGTGTGAGCTGAATTCACTATTTCTCCTCCAGATTGAGCTCTGGTCTGAGATGTTTTTTTGTTATCTTTCATATTCTTTAAAAGAGAGAGAGAAAGAGAAATAGTTGAGTCAGTTTCCTAGAGAACAGTTTTAAAGAGAGGGAGAGATTACATTTGAGGCAGGAATCTCCTCTGAGGTTGGTTTTCCCAAGACTAAGACCCTGGCAATGCCCCATGGTCCATGACAGCCCTCTCAGCTTCTCCACATATCTTGTTGTGAGAACTAATTATTATTTTCCCTCACTTAAGTTCTTTTTGGGAAATTATTTGGAAAACCTGTAGTGTTGTCCTCAGAATTAAAGGAACCCCAAGCCTTATATCAGGAAATTGAAGTCACTTTGATGGCATGAAACAAAAAAATCAGGCTCGAGGAAGCACTGCCATATCAGGAGGTGACCATTCTAGAAATGACTGGTCCCTCTAACTTGGTGCTTCCCTGAAATTCTGAATTGGAGACAGTCAGTCAGCACTCACCTCCCTTGAGAATCTGTAAGAAATAAATGGCCCATCCATTGGATGGTCCAATGACAGAAGCCAAACTTGTTATCTTGGATCTATGGTTTCTTTTTTTTTTTTTTTTAAGATTTTATTTATTTGTCAGAGAGAGAGAGAGAACACAAGCAGGGGGAGGAGCAGAGGGAGAAGCAGGCTCCCCACTGAGCAAGGAGCCCACTGTGGGACTCCATCCCAGGACCCTGGGATCATGACCTGAGCTGAAGGCAGACGCTTAACCGACTGAGCCACCCAGGCGTCCCTGGAGCTATGGTTTTTATATGATCAAAAGCAAGCTACGGGTGAGGAAAGGGGGCACGGGAAGTGAGAAACTCACCAGCGCTTTGCTAGCTAAGAAGTGGGAGAGCTTCCTCACGCGGCAGTTGTAAACATCACAGGAGATGGTGTGTACGTAGCCCTCATCCAGAGGCAGTTATCATATCATTAGCTATTTTCCTGGCACTGCAATGAAAACATATATTTTTTAGATTGTGTGTTTCTGGAGAGTATCTGCAAAGGCCGGGGGAGCGTTTGCTTGTTTGTTTTTTCTTCTTCACTCATGCAGCCCTGGGGAGGTGAGCCCCTGGTTACAATGGGTGCCGACCACCTGCAGGGTGTCACACTCCCAGTAGAAAAATGGCTAGAGCTGTTCCTGATCTCTGACCCTCACTCCCACCCACCCTTAGGAGGAGAGCTTCTGTCCCAGTATTCATAAAAAATATCCAGACATTCCTTTTGCTTAGATCACACACCCACTCCTCAATGACATGCTCTGCCCAGGGATCTGGGCTGATGTTGGCTCACCCAGAATCCCCTGGAGATCCAGATGCAGTTGTTACAAAGAGGGAGGAGAGACTGATACAAGGATAATGGAAAGGTCCATGACACTGAGTCCCCTAGGTGTGCACATCTTGTCCAGGTTTTAAAGAGAAAGTATTGCGGGTTTTGTTTGGTTTCCGAAGCATTTTGTGCACGTTGCCATGAGTGAAGATTTAAGGGAGCTGTTTCATCCTCCCACTTTCTAAGTATTCACAACAAAGCAAATCACATTAAACTTTAATGCCACAATATAGAAACTTTTATGGCAGCGTTTCTCCACCTCAACACTATTGACGAGTTCAGCCAGATCTTTGTCGTGTGCTTCGAGGTGTAGCATGTTTAGTAGCATCCCTGGCCATTTGCAAGTTGTGACGATCCAAAATGTCTCCAGACATCTCCAAATGTTCCCTAGGGGCAAAATCGCTCGAGGTGAAGAGTCAGAGCTCTGTGAAAGCTCCTCTCTGGTGGCCGAGTTCACAGACAAAAACCCTGCACGGGGGTCAGGGACATGAGCTCTGGGATCATTCCATCCTCTCCTCTGTAGCGTGGGGATACCGCAGTTCCTGCCCCATGGGGCGGTTGTAAACATCACAAGAGATCGTGTGTACGCAGCCCTCATCCAGAGGCAGTTATCAATACCATTAGCTATTTTCTTGGCACTGCAATGAAAACATATATTGTTTAGATTGTGTGTTTCTGGAGAGTATCTGCAAGGGCCGGGGGAGTGTTTGCTTGTTTGTTTTTTCTTTTCTTTTTAAATCGGAGCCCTGCTGGGGAAGAGCAGCAAAGAAAACTTCTCTGCCCACTGTTTTTGTGGTTAGACCTCCTTGAGTCTTCCCTGTTCAAAGAGAGCCACTCCTTGTCTCTTGGAAAGGAGTGGCCAGTGGAGACAAAAGTCAGACAAGCTGCCGGTGAGCGGACGGCTTTCGGAGGCCGCCCCACGCAGGCCCTGGTGTGTGCTGTGGGGGCAGCGGCCACCCGACCTGCTCCCCCAGCTCTGCTCGCGAACACGCCTCCAGCTCAGTGGGCTCCCCCTGGGTGGTCCCCGCGGCAGGCGCCTGCGGCTGCCGGCGACCCCTATGCTCCTGGTGCAAGAGAAGGGCCGTCAAGATGGCAACCTTGCTTTGCTTCCCTAGAAGGCTGTGCTGGCTCTAAAACGTCAGCCATCATTTGGCTTGGCCTCCCTGCCTCCTCCACCTCTTTTTTAAAAAATCACATTCTATCAATCTCTGAAACCCTTAAGGAAGACGCAGGGGCACCAATCAGGAACTTGGGGGCTTCCCAACACGACATGGAAATCTGGGAAGCCGGACGTGGCGAATGCACTCCGATTTTACGACCCCGACTTTATGGCCAGCACAGAGGCAATAAAGAGCAGTCATCAACGAGACAGACGCCCGGCTGAATCTGCACACGGCACTTCAGCTCTCTGTGCGGCCTCTCCCTGTCCAGGGCGCCTTCCGACATGGCTTCCAGGGGCCTTCACAAGAAGTACGTCAAATGCTGCGTTCCTGGGAAACTGCGCAAGGGAGTGGCGTGGTGATCAAGCCTCGGAAATGGGAAGGCAGATGAGAAAGGGGTGGATTCTCGAAATCATGACCTGGTGAACCAGAATATTAAAACATGAAAATGAAAAGAAATTGGAGTACGTGCTAACTCGCAGCACAACTGTTCTAGATGAATTACCATCAAATTCTCGGTCACTAGTATATTTTAATTTAAGAATTTGTTTCACTACGTTTTTACAGGAAAGAGAAAAGATCCATTATCTTTTCATAGAAAATCCTGTGAGAAGAGCATTTTGTAAGTTAGATTTCCATCTCTGGGCTTTAGTTTTCTGATTTGTGGAAGTATGTGAATCAAAAAAAAAAGAATAATAATAATTTAAGGTCTCAGGACGTAAGAACAGTTAGCAATTGGCTGATGTTTCTGCTTTCCGGTTTCCAGAACTGTTTATTTTAAGACACTCTGCTTACATCAACACTATTTACATCCATTACATCCACGTAACAGTGATAACAATGTGTAATCTCATAAGGGGTATGATCAGTAGAGACTCAAAAAATGGGCAACCATGTTATTGGTTTTAACTTTTTTTTTTAATTCCATAGACTCCTCATAGTATTGACATTTCCTGTTAAACAAATGATGCCACTAAAAAAAAAAAAAAAGACGATAGAGATAGGGATCCGATTTGTGGTTAACAGAGGCGAGGGTGGAGGAGGGGAGCTGGAGGAAGGTGGTCAAAAGGCACAAACTTCCGGTTAAGAGAAGAGCACAGCATGATGACTGCCGTTAACACTGCTGTATGGGACCTGGCAAAGCCAGTGAGAGAGGAAAGGCTACAAGTTCTCATCACAAGAAAACAATTTTTTTCTTTTTATGCTTTCACTTTTTTATTGTATCTATGTGAGATGCCGGGTCCTCATCCCACCGCGTATGTAAATCAAACCATTCTGCTGCACACCTTACACTTACACAGTGAACTGTGCCAGTTATATCTCAATGAAACTGGAAAAATATGTAAATGAATGATTCCAGCTTGGAATCAATGAACAGAAAACTGAGCTACAACTTATAGAAATGCATGCCCAGGTGTGTGTGTGTGTGTGTGTGTGTGTGTGTGTGTGTGTGTGTGTGTATATATATATATATATATATATATATATATGCACATTATGGAAAAGATAACTTAATAAGCATAACTGAAATGTGCTCCCCAAAGTATTTAATAGTAAGTAATAAAGTGCAAGGGAGATTGAAAGTAAGAGAGACCAAAGTGTAGTCAGTCAATCTGGAAAGTGGAAGTCCTGTGTGGCATTATTAGTCTCTGGCTGCTGGCGGTCCTCCTTCTTGTCAGAGACACCGTGGAGTGACCGACTGTGAGAGCAGAAATCGTGGTTCTTAACGAACGACTGGGGGAACTACCGTGTGCACTCCCTTCACCTCTGATCTTGGTTGGCTATCCTGCCTTTGTCCTCAGGCCCCTCGCCTTCGGAAACGAGCATAAGCTCCCATGGCCAATCGAAGAACCAGTTGTAAAACATATTGCGATCAAGGGGGCCCAATTCAGGAGTGGCTGCGGGGAGTCCTCACAGGACGTTTGTCCCGGAGCAACATAGCTCCGCTCTCACTATCATTCTGCCAAAGAGGCTTTTCTCTTTTGTTTTGGAGGCTTCTTAAGCACTCATTTATAAACTCATTTTGTGACACGCAGTAAAGAGGCCAAACCAGAGGTCACCCTGCCAACCCAGAGGCACACAGCTTTTTCTTGTCACAAACTTTTAATATGAAGAAAGACCATGAATTTTGACTGTTTTTTATCAGAAGCACCACCCATATTTTTGTTGCAGAATGGAACCAGTTCTCAAAATCAAGATGACACAGAAGCCAGATCCAATTGGGGTCTTGTCCCAGCTCGGGAGCTGGTATTCTACTGTGTTCATAGAAAGTCCCCAAGGAAATAATCCTAAGAAACATTTGTATGAGGGCCTTCTGACAAGCTGCTGGCCACAGGGCATGCCCCTCTTCTCCTCTGGTGCACTGGTCATGACCCTCTTGTCAGCCAGGGTTGAAGGACCTGGCCTTCTGCAAGTAGATGCCTGGGACTCCAAACTCTGCAGTACTGGAGTCTGCAGGAGGAAGACCATCTGGCCCAGTGTAGCCAGATGCAACCTGAGGGGAAATATAGCCACAGAAGTCCCCTCACCCTTTAACTTGCCACTCTTTCTCTACTCACAGTGTTTATTTGGGACACCATGGGACAAAATGGGACCCAAAGATAAATCTTACCTGGGCCTATCTAAAATGCAGCCCACTTCCCACCTTAGATTTACTTGCGAGGTGAGAGCCTCAGCTAAAACTACCATGTTTAGGTCTTGTGGGCTAGCCAATCCCGGCCTCCACCACACTCTGTTTCCAGGTCACTGGTGGAAGAGTCTGTTCCTTGGTGTTAGTCTAACAAAGGGTCATGTTCTTTTTTCTTTTTTTAATTTTAAAGAGAGAGCATCTGGGTGAGGGGAGTGGCAGAGAGAGAGGGAGGAGGGAGAGCCTCTGACGCAGACCCCCCCTGAGCGTGGAGCCCAACGACGCGGAGCTCGATCTCATGACCCTGAGATTCTGACCTGAGCCAAAATCAAGAATTAAACGCTTAACTGACTGAGCCACCCAGGTGCCCCCAAAAGATCATACTCTTAAGGAGATCTTGTCCCTGAAGGATGGGGTGAAGAAGAGAGACAAGGCCCATAGCAACAGAACCTTAACTAACTACCCCAAAACTTTGTGGCTAACATAATGACTGCTTTGTTGTAACCCACGATTTTAACCATAAGAGTTTATTGGCAGGAGTTCGGGCAGGGCCTCTGCCTCATGAGGCAGCCACAAAGGTCACTCAGTGGCATTCAGCTAAGAGACGGCTTCACTGCCATGTCCCGCACCTTGGCAGGGACCGTTGGCAGGCTCACCTGGGACTGTCACGCCTTCAGCCTCCATGGCCTGGTTGATCCCAGGAGTGCCTGTTCGCGCTGCATCGCTTGTCGTGGCCCAGCCTCAGAAGTCTCATGGCATCACTCCACCACACCCCAGTGGCCAGAACAGTCACCCACCTGCCCAGATTCAGGGGCTGGGGACATGGAGCCCACCTCCCACAAGACATGTGCCAAAAACTGCAAGATGTCTCATCTGCCATTCCTAAGAACTATTCCCTCAGAATCCTGGTTCCTCTGGTCTTCTCAGTGACAGAAGGCCACCGACCCTCTGTCCCATCTTAGAGGCCTCCTCATGGGAGAGCCCCCCACCTCCCACCCAACCACTACTTTTGGTATATGTCACCAGTGACTTGTACTAGGCTCTTCTTCAGAAGAGCAGTTTGACATAACTTGTTCAAACCCCTCTAAATACGTGAATGAAAAACTTCTTTATTCCCTAGATCGAAAACCTCCATGATGCCCCATCACACACAGAATAAAATTACACTTCTACTGCAACCTCAGATAGCCCTGGCTGGCCTGACCCTGCCCACCTCTCTAAGCCTCTGTTTCTTGTCATACTTCCCCACTTGTCGTCATTAGCCACCCTGGTCTTTCTTTTCTCCACCTCACCAGGTTCATTCTCCTCAGGGCCTTTGCACTTCCTATTGCTTCTGTGGGAATGTCTACCCCTGTCCTTCACTTGGCCATTCCCCTGAGTCCTTCAGGTCCATCCCACGTGTCCTGAACTCAGGCCTCCCCTCACCACCTATTTTACTCCTGGTTACTGCACTCCATTCTATTGTTATTGACACAGACATCTAAAATCATCTCATGAGTTAAGGCTAATCTACATGAGAGCAGTTGGCCTCTGTGCAGCCAGCTCAGCATGGACTGCACTCAACTAATACTGGTTGAGTAAATGAATGAAAGAATAAATGAGTATGATTCCCCTGGCTGACTTCCCAACCCCACTGGCAGGACATGGGCTCCTTTCGGGCTCAATGTGAAATTCCACACAACTAGGTCAGAGCCCCCCAACCCCAGAATCATTTGTTGGAAGTTTGTGAACTCATCTCGCCCTTCCCGCTGTGCCTGGACTCAGATATCTGGAAGGCTGGGTGATGACTTTCAGTGGTCCCCCAGGAACAAGATACAAGTGCAGTTCCGGGAAGTCTGGGCATCCAGTAGCACTACAAGGTATGTATTCACCATAAACTATGAGTAAACCTGTTCCTCACTGAGAACCTGTCTACCACATCTGTCAGTGGATCCCTACTGCCAAGAGGGCCATTTAAACAACTTTATTCTAAAATGGGCAATAGAGCAGAGCTGACCTGGGTTCATAACCTGCTCCTCCCACTTACTCCAACTCAGCTTCCCCCCCATGCTCAGTTTCCTCAGCTACAAAATGATGTTGAAAATAATATTAACAATAATATGAGAACTAAGACACGTTAAGTGCTTAGAACATTGCATGGCACCTAGGCAATGATGAATAAGTATCAAATGATTATTAATCTGATTTTCAAAGCCTTCCATGAGCCAGCCCCCACTTACACTGATAAAAATCTTCTCTCCTTCCCTGAGTTTAGCTGACCCTCTGTCCAAACTAAACTGGTCTTCTCACTGCCTGAGAAAGTCCCATGTGCGTTCCAACACCAATGAGGAGGCTGGGAATATGCCTCCTCAATATCTAGTCTACCTCCTCTGGCCACTCTATATTTCCAAATCCCACCTTACTTTCTTCCCTGAACCCAGTTCAAACTCTAACCCCTCCAGACTAGAAAGAGTTCTCTCCTTCTGGTACAACATAATATGTATAAATTATTGATCAGTTAATCATGTGGCAGCCATTGGTTTTAAACCACAAATCTTTTATTGTCATTTCAGACTTTCACATGTTGAAGTTCTATCTCTTCGACTAGACTAAGTCTCCTTGAGAACATCCCGACTGGGCCTTCTCCAGAATGGGTGCTTAAGTCATCACTCTGGAATTGCCATGACTGCAACCTGGGATTTGCCTAGTGGATTAGGCACAACTGGACAAATAGCCTTGGTAAAATTTAAGGTCCATTAAAACCTTCAAGTCCAATCAGAAGGGAGGGAAGAATGAAACAAGATGAAACCAGAGAGGGAGACAAACCATAAGAGACTCTTAATCTCAGGAAACAAACTGAAGGTTGCTGGAGTGGAGGTGGGTAGGAGGGATGGGGTGGCTGGGTGATGGACACTGGGGAGGGTATGTGCTATGGTGAGCGCTGTGAACTGCGTAAGACTGATGAATCGCAGACCTGTACCCCTGAAACAAATAATACATTCTATATTAATAAAAAATAAATAAATAAATAAATAAAGATGAAAAACCTAAAAAAAAAAAAGAAGAGATTACTTTTAAATAACAGCTCCTGCTGACAGCTCCAAAGTCCCCAACAATCTGTCTTTAAATAACCAGCCTCCCAGAATTCAACCTCAGAGTAGAGAGGCCAAACATGTATTATATTCCCAGTCAATTGCTTGACTCTAGGACTTAGACTTTTCTGATTTTAAAAATTAAAGCTAAAGACGTTCATTGATTGTGTAAAGCAAAGACTTCATACCACGCAATAGTCTGACCCTGTGAAAAGGAATACTGACTATCCCCAAGTGGAGGATTCAATGGAAGGACTGTCAGCTGACAACTCAAGAAAGCAGTATCAACTTGCAGGGTGAATGGGGGGCCACAGCCATGAACAGCCTGCTCTGCTGGGGGAATATCCCTCTCCCGAGGACAAAGAGGTTTAATAGTTAACAGGAGTGTTGTTGGAGTGTTCTGAGCAAATGTGGCTGGTAGAACTGGGGCAACTGCCTCAGCACCCAATGGGTTTTGTTTGGGATTTCTTTCCAAAATGCTTTTAAAATTTTAGAACTGAATTTAAACTCAGTGCCATCTTCCCTTGAGCATCGCTTACCCAGAATCAACAGTTTATCCCTTTTTAATATAAGATTTATTTATCTGAGAGAAAGAGAGAGCAGGGGGAGGGGCAGAAGGAGAGGGAGAGAGAGAGATTTCAGCAGACTTCGCGCTCAGCATGGAGCCCAATTCGGGGCTCCATCAAACGACCCTGAGATCAGGATCTGAGCTGAAACCAAGAGTTGGACACTTAATTGACTGCACCACAACAGCTTATTCCTAAAGCACCTCTGGAAGGTCTTCAGAGATTTGCTTTTATGGTTTTGCTTTTCTCAAAATTAATTTTCTATGGTCTGCATCCTACTATGTGGCCATGACCACAAACCAGGAGCCCTATTGTGTAGACACCCTACAGACTAGAATTCGTCAAACTTTTCTGAATACCCATGCCTGAATAGGACAGTCTTCTGCTCTTACACTTAAGTATCTCCTGGGGCCTGGAATATGCTTCTTTTTCAGTACCTTTAGGTGAGGATTAAAACTATTTTGCAAGTGAGTTGCAGCATCTATGCCCCAGCCTCCATCATTAGCAAGCTTCTAAATCTGTAATGGACATCCACTTTTTACCAATCCCAAAATATCAATGGGCACAGACAAAAACAATCTGGAAGAAAAGCCTTCTCTCTCTACTCCTTGGAAAAGGGCAGCCCATCAGGACAAACTTTTAGATACCAACAACTCGAGTCCCCCTAAACACTTCTGCCAGCAAAGGTTGGATAGCCTAGACTTCCATCCTCACCAAACTATAACAAGGCACCCAATTCCTCACCAGGGTGGTGCCAAAGAAGGTCAAATGGGGAACGAGAACTTTCAACCCATTGGACAGTGACAAGCCCCTCCCAAGACACCGCATCCCCAGTGTCAATGGAAAACATGTGGGGAGCCTGGACTTCCACCTGTACCTGCAGGACCAAGGCGCCCCTCCCCCTCCTTGCTGGGGCAGTGTCAGGAGGCACAGTGGAGAGTCAAGACTTACACCACCTCTCAGCAGTAACAAGGCCACATCCCCCACAGTCAGTGGAGGCCACATGGGGAGCAGTAATAAGGCAACCTTCCCCATCCCAAGCAAAGTAGTATCAATGGAGGCTTAATGAGGAGCTTAAATTTTGAAAATTAAATATGGTTTATCCTTCAAGAAATTGCATGGCCCTAACTGGTGAGCACACGGGTCTGATGATTAGAGAGAACAGGTGATACCCTTGCCAGGGCACAGGATGACTTTCTCCATGTGAGGCTTTCCCACCATCTTACAAGACCTCATTCGTGTGGCTGGAACAGCCCTAAACATACCCCACAACTGCAAAAATAATTCCAATTGTAACCTGGGCCTTAAGATGCATCCACTTTGGGGAGGCATTTTTCAGGGCCTCGGCTCCCGAATTCTCGAGCTAAGTCATCTGTTTACCAAATCCAAAACCAATGCCAATTGATGTCCATGGGTTTGGGGTTTTATTTAAAGTGTGATGGAAACCGCTGGAGGGTTTTAAGTGGGGTTTATTAAGTTAGATTTATGGTTTTTAAATTTCTCTCCTTTTAGAGCACTGTGGATAATGGATTTGGGGAAGGGGAACAGGAGATCAGCAAGAGCAACAATCAGGTCACAGACAAGGGTGGCTTGAACAAAGGTGACAGAAACAGGGGGAAGGGATCAGATTTGAGTCACACTTCTATAGCAGGGCCACAAGGACCGCTGTTGGATTGGATCAGGAACATGAGAGGAAGTGAGAAACCGAGTGTTTCTCACCAAGGCAGCTGGGTGGATGGCAAAACCATTAACTGATCTGGGAAAGGCCAAGGGGAAGGAAGAAGGATAGAGACCTTCCAGAAGCAGAAATGGGGAGTAAGGAAGCCACCGAGCTCCACCTCCCACCCTGAGGGGCCGTAGTGTAAGAGAACAAGCTGCCTCTGCCACAGCAAGTGAGGTGCTCTGCTCTCAGAAGCAAGCCGGCCCCCATAAACACTGGAAGCCATGATGATGTCTGAGGGGACTGGGGATGTGGGGAACCAGCTCAGCCCAGGCCACAAGCCCCTGGAGCAGGGGGGAGGGTGGGAGAGAGGAGGCCTGGAACCATGGGGCTTTAAAGATGACTGAGGTGCCCAAGGTAAACAGGAATATGAGGCCCGTCCTGGGTCTGGAAGGAAACACTAATTGTTTTCTTCTAAGGAGTTCTGCTTTGGGGAAGGAGCAGTGGGCACAATGGGTGTGATGGGTGAGGGTCAACCTCGAGGCCTTACCTCTGGAGGGAAAGCAGAACCCCCCCACTGTTCTTCCCCGAGAAGAGCCGTCCATCTCTTCAAATGAGAAAAGCCCTCGATGTGTCTGGGAACTGTGCTCTGGGTGGAAGGTAGAGGAGCAAGCACAGGAGAATGACCAGCTGCTTCAATCGCGGCTGGTTTGCTCTGAAGACATCCAGAAGCCAACCCACTGTGCCTTAGTGAGGAATGAGTTCAGTCATAAGATGCTCATTTCTTATCTGTACCAGGGATTCATGTTTCTTCAATTAATGTGATGTTGGCCATATTTCTTATGGAATAATAAGCTTGGCTTCATTTTGCTAAAGTAACATTCATGCCCTCCCTGCCCTGGTTATATCACAAAATGTCCTCTTATTAACTGCTCATTCATTCATTCATTCATTCAACAAGTGCTTAATGAGCACCTACAACGTGACAGGCCCTGTCCTGAGCACTGGGGCTACTGAAGTGAACAAAATGGGAAGAGAAAAAACCAGACTGAAATCTCCGCCTGGCAGTTTATATTCTAATGAGGGAAGATAGAAAGCACTACAACATGAAACAATAGAAGAAAAGAAAACAGCAAGAGAAGCAACCTGTAGGCAGGGGACAAGTGCTCAGGGGAAAAGCAATGTTGGAGGCATCAGGAGTTGGTGTGGGGGCAGGGTGGCTGGAGAAGCTTCTGTGAGAAGGAGTGCTCTGAGCAAAGCTGGAAGGATATGCTCCATCCTGCCCAAACCACTTCTGAGGAACCCCTCAGTTTCTTTCCCAGCTCTGCCCGAAGGAAGGTAGAAGTGTCCGTCCACCCACATCCAAACCTTCTGAACCAGGTCCTGGCTGGAGCAGTAAATGCAGGGCCCCATTTTCTGTATTATGATCTACCACCTCTTCTCTCCCTGCTCCAGGGTCCTGCTTCTCCCACCTGCCCCCCTTTCTACCAGCTAGCCCCTCCTCCACTTGTCCGAATTGCTCTCGTCCCCTGAGCCCACTTGGAACTGATGTATGAATGCAGGGTCCGTGCAAGGACAGAGCGAGAGGAAATCCTTCCTCCTTGAGACTTACATGTGCACTAAGTTATCTCCATCTACAGCGACACCCTTCTGGCTTTTGGACCTTCCTGCAGAAGCTTCCTTCTGTTACCAACAGCGAGCTCGCATGTTTATCCAGGGTCCCTCATCTGCCCCTCTTGTTGCTCCTATGACTCTTTGCATCTCCCTTCTCACTGTCTTCGTCTTTCACAGACAACTGCTCATTGCTGAGCACAGGGAGACAGTGGATGATGAGTCCTGACTTCACCTAATCCCCAAGCCCCTTCCTGACCTGGTGGGCAAGCCTCTTTGGCCTCCTTCTGTTCCACCCAGCTGGAAAGCCAGAATGATGAGCAACCCTTCCCTGCAGACCAAAAATCACATCGGCTTCAAGCAGAACCCTCTTGGACTAATATATTTTACCAAAAAGCTCGACCTTTCATTGCCAAAAAGAGCATCTTGTGTCAATCATGGACATGAAGGGGCTGCCCCATGCAAAGGGGACTAAATTTTTAGGGAGAAGAAAAATTGCCAGAAAGAAATGAGAACATGGAAGAGGCAGCAAGAACAGCTCTTAGGGGGCCAAGTTGAAATAGAGAGAGTGTGCAAGAGCGAAAAGGGGGAGAAGCAAAACAGTAATGGGAGACAAAAGATGAGAGACTGAATAAACATGGGAAAATGGAAGTTAATAAGAGAAGAAAGCTGAAGAAAAAGCTAAAATTGGGTTATAAATACATCATGGTTCTTTTCCTTCAGCAATTGCGATGCAGCACAAAGCAGGCTCCTGCAAGCTGCCGTTAGCACATCGTTCACAGAGGAGTTTCCTCGTTGGGCTTTTATGTAGCAGTTCAGTTTCAATCCCAAAGAAATATGTCTAGGTAAACAATGAAATGTACAGCAGGGGGTGTAGCATGCTACCAGTTACATTCTTCAGCATATATATATAGATGCACAATCTCTCTCTCTCTCTCTCTCTCTCTCTCTCACACACACACACACACACACACACACACTCACATGTTTGTGTGGAGGGGGGTCATCTCTGATATGAGAGAAAAACAACTGATAACAGAGGTTGGTTGGGGGACAGGGGTAGGAAGTTACCTTACTGTTCGTTATATACCCTTTTAAATACTACATATGTTTTTTAAACATTTTACATATTACCAATTCAAAATCAAGATAGAGGAAAAACAGATAAAACTCAAGGATATTTTTTGAGCTTCAAAAAAAGGATAACACGGTGGCAGGGGGAGGGGGTTGGAATCTACAAAGCAAATTTCATTCAAAACTCTACATCCCCCCTTTTACCCCCAGATCTGAACAGAATGAGCCACAAGATAAGAGAGTACAATGCTGCAATGAAGCAATCCCAGCTTCCTTCCTTTGATCCTCTTGGGGGCACATCTTGGCTTGTAGATGTATAATATAAAATAAAATGATCTGCTCAAGTGTGAATTTACTCAGGGTTTGGGCATGTCACATGGAATAATAAATCATTCACTGTCTACAAAAAGAATCTGTAAAACAGACTACCACTGTGCCAATTTTTTCCCAAGTATCTAATTGTGGTTTCTTCATGTCTCAGGCATCATAAAAGTTAAACACCCTAAGTCCTGCATTTCTATAACCATTTAAGTGGATTGTGATCTAAACAGTAGCCAGGGACTCCTTGTCCACCCTACATCTCTATTTCTTGCTAGAGGCCTCAGGTCTATTTATCAAAATCAGCATTTTCTTTTCATTCCCCAGTAACTAAGGCTTTGCATGTTCAATCATGAGTGAAGAATTATAAAATAGTAAAACTTTCTCCTTAAGAGATCGATTCAAGTTTAGGGAGGAAACAAGTAAGACCTTTGCTTCTGCCCTAACCTGAAATAGCCTTTTACTCATCCGGACAATAGACAAACCAAGGACACAAAAGTCAGGCGATACATTGAGTCACGACAAGCCTTTAAATGAGGAAAATCATTAAATGTAAAATTCAGTGTCAAGGGCGCCTGGGTGGCTCAGTTGGTTAGGCGACTGCCTTTGGCTCAGGTCATGATCCTGGAGTCTGAGGATCGAGTCCCGCCTCGGGCTCCCTGCTCAGCGAGGAGCCTGCTTCTCCCTCTGACCCTCCCCCCCTCATGTACTCTCTCTCTCTCTCATTCTCACTCTCTCAAAATAAATAAATAAATCTTAAAAAAAAAAACTCACAATGTGAAAACAAACTTTAAATACATAGTGTGAGAAAGTGCACGGAAGAAGGCTTTGGGTTTCCCCCCACCATTACTATTTTTGGTAAGCAATGATTCACACCACTTTCTGGAAGGTTTTTATTTGGCTGTGGTGTTGGACAGATGGCCCCAGGATGTTCTCCCTGTGGGTGCCCCTGGGAGCACAGGATCCTTGAGTTGCCCCATGCTCCCTCAGTGGGGTGCTCCCTCAGCGGGGTGCCCTAAACAAGATTCGTGGGAATCTTCCTCTGAAGGAACTTGGCCACTTTCCGCCCTTGAAGATTCCTTGTTTTCAAGCACATGTGCAAGACACCAGCGTTGCTTAAGCTGCGCAATGGTGATTTATCCCAAATCCCAGGCAAGGCAAGCTATGCAGCCAACAGGAACCACAGACGTAAAATGATCCTTTAGAATCACTGAAACTGGAAATGCCAGCCCCTGGGGGTTCAGAAAGGAAAAGCAATTGGTATAAGAATGTTTCCCCTCCTCAGACACAGGTTCTCAGATGATAGTGTCAGCAATTATAGATGGACCGATGCCCACCACCTACCTGTTACTGGTCCCCTGGTGCTCTGCTGAAGTTAGGCCACCTCCCCAGGCTCTCCAGGCCCATTGTGTCCCCTCTTTAACGGGTCTATTTGCCTTCAGCGTTTCCACACTTTATAAGCCCCGCTAATGCCTTACAGGGCAGCTTCAGCCAAGCCCTCCCCAGTATGCACACTTTCTGTAAATCCTTGCCTGGCCCTTAGCCTCTAGTCACCCCTTCCAGAGTCACCTGTACAGCTCCCTCAACCTACACACTTCTGGGCTAAGGCCTAAATGACCAAAAATAAGTCAATCAAGTGGAGGGTTAGCAAGCATATTCCAGGAAGTGGGGAAAGAATGCGCAAAGTCCCTGAGGCCAGATAGAGTTTGGGCAAGACCAAAGAACTGCCAGAGGCCGGTGTTACTGGAAGATAGTAAAGTAAGGGGGCACGGCAGCCTAATGCCGGGCAAGAATCAGAGCCAGCGACCAGCCTGTGATTGTCACAGAGAAGAGTTTGCTTCTTTAGTCATTAAAAGGCTCCCAGCCTAATGCTGAAATGGCCTCATATACGTTGGAAGATCCCAATGGCTGCTATGTGGAGAAAAGATCAGGACAGGGTTAGGATGGGAAGGTGGAAATGAGGGCTTCTGGAATAGTCTGGAGTGAAGTGATGGAAGCTTGCCTAGCACTGGCGACCATGAAGGCAAAGAGAAGTGAACAGACTCAAGACAATTGTGGGAAGCAGATAGAAAAGGATTTGTTGATGGAGCAGATATGTGAAGGACAAGATGGACTGAGGAGAGACGAGAAAACCAAGATAGACTCCCAGGTTTCTGCCTTGAGCAGAGGGAGAGGGTGGCAACCTCCACTGAGATTGTGGAAACTGCTGGAAAGACAAGCTTCAGAAAAGAGCTCATGAGTTTGGTCTTGGAAGTGGGAGACATCCAAATGGAGACAACTAGAAGGCAGCTGGCCCTGTGATGGTAAAGCTGAGCTCCGGGGAAGGCCTGGGCTGGAGACAGGTATCCAGGAGCCGTCAGGGTGCAGATGATCTTTCAGGCCATGGCAATCAGCAGGAGCAGCTTGGCACGCCCAGACCCTCGGACTTCAACCGATGCCTCGCCTGCCATGGAGCCCCTGGCTTTCCTGGCCCAGGTGCCCTTGGGCTCATAAAAATCCCCCTCTCTCTTACCAAACTCTGACAAATTGTACATGCTGTCTTTTCCAACATGCTCGAAGCTTCTTAAGGGGATGTGAAAAAAGATTGATTTTGAAATCCAAAGTACAAGAAAAGCCTAGTGATAATGGGAAGGGTCCAATCTTACAAACCCAAAATGGTTCCCAGTTGCTGGCAGGATTTCCAGGCCCTTCTGCCCACACAGGAGCTGCTAGAGCAGCTAATCAGCAGAGGACCAGCCCTGCCAGGGGAAAATCTGATCATCTATCTAACAGCATCTGATAGCAACACCCGAACTTCCTGCCCCTCCTTTGAAAAATCTCTCCACACCCCCCAGCCCTCCGAAGAGACTCTGCATTGCAATCACGAGCTGAAGCTAGAAAGGGGCCTTGGCTTAAAGGATGTGCTGAAAGCCAGCAGAGAGAGATTGATGTGGATCGCTGGGCTGCCTGAGGCATGTGCTCGCCATCTGTCAGGCGGAGGGAGCCCTGCCAGCCCTACATGGTTATTCAGTATTAAAAGAATATTCGTGAGTTTGACTGACACCCTGGGCAGCCTCAGCCAAGACAGTTGGGCTCTGGGGTCCAGATGGGATGGAGGGGCCTCCGCTCTCCTGAGGGAGATGCCTCTGCAGGGCTGGGCCACCCAGGGTAAGCAGGCAGGCTCTCCGGGGCCTGGGAGTAGAGTGTGGCTGGCCCGCGCTGGGCAGGCCTAGGCCTGAGCGGGGACTTTCATGTGTGGCTGGGCTTCAAAGACAAGGGTGGAACTGAAAGGAAATGCTCGTCACACATTACTCCTGCTCCATATGCTCCTTCGGGGAACGGCAATGCCAGGCTTGCAGGGTGCCTCCCGCAATGGAAGGATCAACTGGAGGCTTTCTCTGAATACTTGGACGAATAGGTAAGTCTTTTGTAATAATTTCGGTCCAAGAATTGTCAAAAGCCCCTTTGAGTGCAAACCCTGCTGGCTCCGTGGACTATCCCAGTTGCCCTCCGAACAGCGACCCTCTGCCAGGAACGATCGGTATTCCCTCCCCGTGGAACACAGGAATGGCCAAGTGACCTGCTCTGTCAACAAAATGTAGGCAGAAGTGAAATGTGCCAGCTCTGGGCAGAAGCATCCAAAGCCAGCAGGTGGTTGGCCAATATCTCTTCTCCCTCTGTCACACCAGCAAGTTCCAGACACAGGTGCTCTTCAACCCTGGATCCCAAAGCCTAGCTAACATGGAGCAGAGCGATGGCCAGCCATAACAATGTGATGACGTGAGTGAGAAGCAAGCCTTTCTTTTTAAACCACTGAAATTCCAGGTCATCCTGACTGCTATGCTCACTGTCCCACCCACACCACCACCATGCCCTTCACACACCTGTGAGGTGTCGGAAGTTTCCGCTGGTTCCCAGCAACAAAACTGAGAAGACAAACTGGAGGAGGAGATTTCATTAAAGCCCCTTGCTCATTAGGTATTCACAACTAAAAACAGCACCGGGCCTGGAGCCACAAGAAGGTTGACTAAGAGGCATTGGGTTTGTGACAGAAATAAATGAAAACTGGAGACTCAATCAAAAGAAAAACAGACTCAAACCTCCCCACCACTGATGCCATGGTGTGAGGGTGTAAGAGGTGGTAACTCGGGGCAAGGAGAGTGGGTGGGCAAAACGTATGGGGGAGTCACCTAAGCCTCTCCCCGCTCTAAACACGTGTGAGCTCCTTTTTCTCACCAGACTGAATCTCTAACACTTTCATCTTGCTGTCTGATCTAATCTCTCTGGAGGTGGATTGGTAAAAATCAAGCTTTAGCAATAGTGCCTCTTTTGGTTCACTAAGAAAAAAGAATTCCACTCCTTTTAATCAATTCCAAGTTTATTGGCGAGTCTTTCAGGTGTGAGAGCTATCTGCACCCTTCAGGGCCCTCGCTGAGAACACTGAGAAATACCCGCAGCCAGGAGGGTTCCCATTTGGTTAGCAGGCCACTTTCAGCTCCGCAGCTAAGCCCCGACATCTTTCTCGAGAGCTGTTCCCCTGAGATGCTCCAGTTGGCTCTCAGAACTGAACTTCACATTTTCTGTTGTGTTGTCAGTTACCAAAAAGAGTAGGCTTACCCCCTTCAAAGAGAGGCTCTGGAAAACCTGCATCTGATTTAGTGTTCAGCTAACAACTCGGCACTCCAAACAGGTTGAAGTCATATGAACTGGGGGCACACGTGCTGTTTACACGAACACACATGGCTACACGTGTCAAGTGGCAACACTCTTTCCGCCACAAGGAGAGGGCCCTTCCAGTGCATTTCAGATGCCCGCCCAGGATACATGGGAGGTCTCTCCACCCCCGGAATGACAGCATTCTGTGACAAAGGATGGTCCGCAGGAGTGGCAAGTGGCTCTGGAATAAGGAAATATTTGCCTCGCTACAAAACTATCATCTAGTGGGACAATTTTTTTAATTTTCACTTTTTCCTTCTTCCTTCCCTCCCTCCCTTCCTTCCTCCCTTCCTTCTTTCCTTCCCCATCCTTCCCAGTATCAACGTGTGAGGCTATTGTGTGCCCCCTCATCCTTATCCTAGACACGCACCCCACACACCCTCCTGCCTCAGTTTGAAACTGTTAGACCCCATCGTTTTGGTATTTCTGCCCACAAATAAGCCTCAACTTCCTAGCAGGAAAAATTTAAAAAAAAGCACTTGTGTTAAAATCTAATGTTCTGAAAGTAGTTAATAGCAGTATAAAAAGGAGCATAAAGAGAAGTATGCTCTACCACCACACTTGGACATAACTTAGAAGGAAGCACAAATAAAAGGAGAGAAGGACATGACTTCCGGCGTACTTGGAGCATGCGCAGTACCAGCCTACGGACAGGTCTTAAAATGTTGTAGCCTCTCCTACGGCCTGCTCTAGCTCACGTTAAAATGCCGCAGCTGGAGCCTCCTTTGTGGTTTTTTTGCAGTGGGTCTTGGCCTTAATTCTTCCCTCTTGGAAAGAGGAAAGCACCCTTGGGAGCTAAAGCAATGGGGCTTTGTGGGTTTCAAGCCGGGAGTCATGGTTTCTCCCCCTATAACCCCTATCCTCCCTCAGGGCCCTCAGTTGTTTTGCCAAGGGACAGAACCATGAGTGGCTTCTGGCAGAAGGCACCCTATGATGGGACCTGGGTTGAGAGTCACTTGGATTAAGTACAGGCTGTGGGTTGTGTCTTGAGGCAACGCCAGGGAAACCTTCCTTTAGCATTGTCTAGACCTGCTAGTTTGACATTTCATCATGGGGAATGGTCATTCTTTTGGGGCTTCTGGATTTTACTATGCACTTAGTCCCTCAATAGGAAAACTTGTCAAAGGTCACACACACACACACACACACACACACACACACACACACACATACAGCCTACAGGCAACGAAGAGTCAAGCCCAATGGTTAGGGCAGAGAGTCTTGGAAACAGAAGGCCTTGCTGTGTGACCTTGGGCAAGCTACTTAACTTTTCCTTCTCTTTTCGGTAAAACGGGCACAGAAAAACCCACATCTTGGGTTTGGTGTGACAGAGAAACGACATAAGGGATGTCACATGCTCATTAACCCAGAAAGGGTCCAGTAAACTTTTTTTATATTTAGATATGGAGTTCATAGTGGAAGAAGTAAATAAGCCAGGGGAGGGACCCTTCACATTTCCTTCTCCTGTGGCTCTGGCGGTGAGAGGGGGTGAGGAAGAGCAGCAGCTAGGAGTTAGCTAATTGCACAACATAATGTCTTAGAGTGTTTCTCACTCATAAGCTGGGTGCTTAGTGGGTGCTTTCTGTCTAGAGCAGCACTGTCCCATAGAACCGGCTATAATGATGACAATGTTCTCTATCTGCGTGGCCCAACATGGTGGTCACTAGCCACATGTTGTCCTTGACAGAGGAACTGAAATGCTAATTTTATTTAATTTCACTTAATTTTATTTTTAATTTAGTTAGCCTTTGTGGCTAATGGCTACCATACTGGACAGTGCCGCTCTAGAGATTCATCCATAAATTCTGAAAAAAATGTCTTTTTATTTTTTATTTCTTCTCCTTTTCCTGGTTCCAATTTTGGTTTCTTCATATTTGGACAGCCTTGACTGATCCTCTTGTGTTTCTTATATTTTATTTTTTTCCACCTCTGCCTTTTCATTCTTCTTCTTGGGGCATTTATTTTCTATTTCAACTTTTTTATTGATATTTTTTCTTTTTGTTAACTTTCAGAAGCTCTTCTTACTGTCTGATTGGTTTTTTATTGTTTATTTTTTAAAGGGTTTTACAGTTGATACATAGATGTATTATATTACTTTATGTGTCAGAGTTTTTGTGGTAATTTTGTTGTTGTTGTCTTTACTTTTCTTGTGTTCTGGGCATTTTTTTTCCTCTTCCCTCCAGATTCTTGTATTCTGACTCTGTCAACCTTAGCGATGTTCCTTAAATATCTGATGATCCAGGATTATTTGCTTCTATTTAAAACTTAGGTGCTGAAGTCTGACTGAAAGCTTTGTGTGGGAGCCAGAGCTTCTCCATCTGTGGGATTCCCTTTGAGCCATTAGGCGACAAGCCCTCCTTTTGGGCCATTTGGTTTCTTAAGACAGGGCTCCCTCAGTTTCTTGCCTGTGACGGGGCAGGAGCAGGGCCAGCAGTGTGTCTGCTTTCGACGTTCTGAGAGCAAAGAAGGTTCAGTAAGAAATCTGGAGCTCCTGCCGTGCAATAGGAAGCCTTTCACCCTTTCTTCCCATTTTCAACCCCATATCTGACCCGCTTCTCTGTTCTGCATGCTGTCTCTGCTGTGCCCTAGCCCAGCGCTGATCTGGCTCAATGGTCACAAGATAACCTCCAGCCTCCCTGGGGGAGAGGGCTGTAGTTACTGGGTGAGTGGGAAGCTTCGTCCAGACCTTTATCAACCCTTGGCTTTTGCTCCACCTTCCATGCTACCTGGTCCCTTTGAGACCTGACAGCTTCTGGGTGACGAGTAAACCCTCTGTCACTTGTGTCCCCTCTGCCAGCACTTGGAATGGACACCGCGGGCCCTGCTCTAGCTATTATTACTTCTCCCACAGCTGTCTTCCCAAGACTTCCTGAAATCTCTCTTCTACTGATGTGCTGGCCTTTGTGGGTTGTACCCTTGTATTTCCTTTACTGTCATCTTAGTGATTTTTGAGGGCATAGGAGATAAACACATGTAGCCAATCCACCACTGCTTTTTGAATCAGATTGAAATTCTCTACACGGCTTTTATCCATCGATGGGCCCCACGCACATATTCACTCTTATCGCCCACAATGAATTCATACAGGTCTTTACCTCTAAGCAAATGGCACACCCATTCCCAACTTCATCCTATTGTTCACATTGCTTCCTTCACTTGGTATCACTTCCATAGTTCGTTTGAATGAATTTGACCTCAAATATCACTGCTTCCATTAAACATTCAATGACTGGCTCAGCCCATAATAGTATTTTGGTTCTAGCCCTATTTATGTATTTCTTCATACATTCATTCTTCTATTTATTGACTGGGAACTTGTTTCTAAAAGTCTTTTAAGTGAGCCAGAGTATAAACGTAAAATGGAACCATTAGAAGAGCATATCCTATCATGTATCCAGTTCTGCACTCTCAAAGAATGCCCCTTAAAATTGGCATCCCATGTTCTAGCAGCCAATATGAACAGGGAAATGTGATCAGTTATTCAAAACTGAACACTCAACATGACAGAATCCACCTTGGGGAAGTTAGATTATCCAGCCTGTGCCTACTGCTCAGGAGAATATCGATTACTTAAGGCCTGAGTTTTCATGAAGGAGATCCCCGGACATGCAATGAACTGCCATCTCAGCTACACCATCTCAGAATCCCCCAAGAGGGACTCCACAGGGCCACTGTGAAAGTGTCATTAAGCTTTCATAGCTAATACGGCAGAAGAAAACTATCACATTCTTTCGTCAAAGAATATTTGAAACCCTTGTTAGAAACAAGGACCTGGACCACCAGGCTAAACCAGGATGGCTTTTTCACTGGAACACCAGCACTGTCTCTTGGGAAGCACTTCAGACTTGAGTTACAGGCCCAGTGGATCACTTTTCACATGAATCCCTGGTTTTCTCTGAATTTCCCTCCTTATGATATGGTTATCCTCCCCACCACTCAGAACTAATACGAGAACCAACTGAGTTCATATCCAAACACTATGAAAATTTTTAAAATACTGTACAAACGCAATGTATTATTATCTTGTCATTGTGATTTTTCCTGAAATCTAAATTACCTTTGTGAGAAGCTGTACTGTCAAACCTCACATGGTGTGAAGATGACACACTCCGAGGCCTTCTAATATGTCAGGCTGACCTGTGTCCTGAAATACAAAGCCACTCCCAGTCAGATCCGAATGCCTTGAGCTTCGGACAGGGAACCTAACACAGCAAAGGCTCACTACAGGCAGAAATGCAGCCAGTCAAGATGGCAATGATGTAGTGGGCAGCCTCAGAGCCCTTCCACATACTCTGTCTCATTAGATGCCTGCAACAAGCCAGTGAGGTATGAGTTTTACTCTCAACTTACAGAGAAGTTAAATGAATTATGTAAAAATCACTTAGGAATGGTAGGGCATTCCTGAGTCTTAAATTTTGTTCAGCATCCACCACAGTCTAAAGAAGTTGTCTAATCAGGGACCATGATGTGGAGTCAGATGGACAGGGGAATTTTGAGTCTTCCCTTATCTGTAGCAGACACTCCTGCACACGCACACATATGTACACACACACACACTATAAAGAATCATTTGCAATCCAATGGCTCTACGAATAATTGTAGCAGGCACAAAACGGTAATAATAAAATAAAATCCTCCCTTCCGGGCATGGGCTGGGCGAGTTGTTTAAATCTGGTTTAAAGCTAGATTGAGGGAAACATGCTTTATGGAATCTTTGTTTAAAGCCTTGGCATATAAAGTCCTTTGTTTAGAGTCTGTTTCATGCCCCAGGAAAAGAACATTTTCTTTCTTGAGCTTTGTCTACAATCCCTAGAGTAGAAGCCCCTCTGCTCCCAGACGAGTCACTTGAAACATCTCTGGGGGCCGGGGAGGTTGGAAGGAAAAGAAGGCTGTTTTCCCACAACTACCAGCACGCTGAACACCACCAGCTCCCTGCTGGCCCCAGACTGCTGAGCACTTAGGAATCGCTCAGCTCGCAGGATTGGAGGCAACGTAGTTTTGCTTAAGAGTGTATGCCCACAGGGCACGTGGGTGGCTCAGTCGTTAAGCGTCTGCCTTGGGCTCAGGTCATGGTCCCAGGGTCCTGGGATTGAGCCCCGCATCGGGCTCCCTGCTCCGCGGAGAGCCTCCTTCTCCCTCTCCCTCTGCCTGCCGCTCTGCCTACTTGTGCTCTCTCTCTCTCTCTGTCAAATAAATAAAATCTTAAAAAAAAAAAAAAGAGTGTATGCCCACATGACTGATAGGCTGCAAGACGGGGGGTAAAAAGCAACCAACAATACAGGCCAATAAAGGTCTCCATGTGGAATTCCTGACTTCTGGTACTGGGCTGGGTAGTCTTTAAACCAACTCTCCCACTGAAAACAACCAAAAATGCTGATTTTTTTCCTTCTGTAGAGCATCAAAGAATTGATCATTATCATTATCAAGCCAGATCTAAATGAAACCAGAAACCCAGAGAGATAGCTGTGATCTGAAGCTCTTCGGCCCTGGGGCATTTGCTGAACTTGGCACGTTTGAGACCTAATTTTCACAGCCTGCTGGGGCACTGGGGAGGAAGATGACACCTAGGGACCACCCAAGGTGGGAGGTCTAATATAAAAGTGTGACCGTTGAGGCTGCCCCACCCTTCCCCCCGGGGAACCACAAAGAAAAATTGCCTGGTGCTGAGCAGAGCAGGGGGAGGGAAAGCCATCCCTGAAAAGTTGTACTGACAAGCCCGCCCTCACCAGTGTTTGCAGCCAAATATACAAAACCTCAAGCTGTGAATTTAGTTAAAAGTGTTCCAGATGGACAGTGGCCTCAGGTGGCAGAGGAAAGCACAGATGCTCCCTGAAGACACTCCCTCATTCCAAGCCTCAAAGAATTCCCACAAATAACTTTCTAAGGGCGACGAGTGACAGGGAAAAATAAGCACGCTAGGAAAAAGGCATCATGGCTGAAAAGGAGCTGAAACAAAGTCGAGGTGCCAGGCTTTTGTTGAATGCCTATTCCAGTATAGTCTCATTTTGGGGAAAATTGGGGAGGTGGAAATCTAAATGATGCGTGTTACTCTCAGAGCTAGGAAACTAGAGCCAGGTCTCCTGGTACTCTAATTAAAAAAGAGCCACCACAGGCCGGATCTGACCACACGAAGACCTGAGAACACTTTAGCCAAAAAGAGAACAGAGCATTAGAACAGGGGATTGTCCCCAGCACACAGGGGCATATTGGCTGCCTGGTAGCCTAGTTCCCTGAAATCTAAAGTCACTGGAAAATTGAAGATGTGCTTTGGGTAGCTCTTCTACCCTTTCCCTTGCCCCCCACTGTTTTCACTCCCACTTAAATCATGCGAGAAGGTGCCTACTCCTATTTCCAGCTGCTGGGCCCCGGCTGCTCCCTGACTAATCGGCCCACCTACCTCCAGTAGGGAACCCACTCGGGCCTGCTTTTAGTGCCCCAAGACCTGGAGGTCTCCCCTAATTCAAGATACCCTCAAAGTTAATCTGGCCAAAATTCACTCCATGGAAACTAACGAGTTTTCTGCTAATCCTACAAAATCTGACTAATGTGGTTTTTTTTTAAGATTTTGTATTTATTTGAGAGAGAGAGAGAGTTCAAGAGGGGGGACGGTCAGAGGGAGAAGCAGACTCCCTGCTGAGCGGGGAGCCCAATGCGGGACTCGATGCCGGGACTCCAGGATCATGACCTGAGCCGAAGGCAGTTGCTTAACCAACGGAGCCATCCAGGCGCCCCAGTCTGACTAATGTTGATCAAAAACCATTTTTATTGGCCTCAAGATCTTTGCACTCTTTTGTCAGTAACCATCTTCTGTTCAGTATCAGTGTCCATGACCGCATGAGGTCCGGCTCTTAGTCTCCCTATTTTCATGTCTCCTACAATTTTCCCAGGCACTTGGGCCAACCACCCACAGCACCACCACGAATCAAGCAGGGCTCCCTGGCCTCTCCCCCAGTCATCCCACGGCAGCTGAGCACCCTTCCACATCCCTGCCACCACTGAGCCAACTGTGTACTCCACACGGGCTTGAGCTTCATGACCCTGCCCCTTCACGTCTCTTTATACTCACTTCTCTACCCAGCCTGAGCTCCTGACCCGTCACTGTAACGTGGCCACCTCTGGGGGAAGCTCTGCTAGGTTTGCTAACCTCTGAACTGAGACCTGACAGCCAAGCAAGCAGCAGGCAGGCCAAATCTGAGGCAGGAGACCTCCAGGCAGAACGGTAAGCAGGTACAAAGACCCTGAGGTGGGGACACGCTTCCTAGGTCCCAGACACAGAAATAGGCCAATGCCCTGGATGGGGGTAAATGAAGGAGGTGTGACAGGAGAACAAGACTAAATAAATGTATGTGTGTGCAAACGTAGCTCAGGGACTGGCACGCGAGGACATGCTCAGTAAAATTGTATTTCCCTTCCTTCTCTGACCAGTGGCATCCAAACACTCCCAAGCTTCTTGCATGGAAAGTACTCTCACGCCGCCAGATGATGCAAGGGCCAAAGACTGGGGCAAAGCATTGGAATTCACCCCAAGCCCATGGAAAGCTGGTGGAGGGTTTCAAGCAAGGAAATGGCTAGTCTGAATCATATTTTTTAAGAATCATTTTGGCTGCTGTGTGGAGAAGGGATCGTCAGGGAGTGAGACCCATCAGGAAGTTGCTGCCTTCGGAAGGTGGATGGGGACGGTGGCTGGGCTAGGAGAGTGGCCTCAGTAACAGCTGAATGAAAGAGGAATGAATGGACAGGGGTATACGTTGGATGGAGAGCTCCCTGGACTTGCTGATGAAGTATGTCTCAGTGTCCCACATCCCCTGACTCTCTGGCTTCCCGCTGCCGGTATCTGCATCTCTGTCCTGAGACTTTTCCCCCAGAACCTCAGAAGTCACTCTGCCATGTGCCTGCAACAGGCAGGAAGGCTTGAGGATTTAATTAACACACCCTTGCCGCCCCCACTAGTAGCCCTGAGTCGGTTACTCTCAAGTTTGGTGTGTCAGTCCCCCGACTCCCTTGTGCCTTGGGCTGGCTAATTCTGAGATGTGAGTTTCCCCGAATTTCCCCATGGGACTGCTCCAGCCTTCCACTGGACTAGCTGGCTTAGTGCTCGCCTGCTCTTGGCCACCTCCCTCTCTTGCCTCTCAGGTCCTTCCAGGGGCATGGGCAGGAAGTAACCAAGCTCCCTGGTGGCATTCCAGGGCCCAAGGCCCTCCCGTCTGTCGTCCACAAGTAATAAAAGCCCATGTTTCCTGGTGGCTACCTTCATTCTCCACTTCACCTGGAGGGAGGCTCCAGGGTTCTGAGTTTGAGAGAGGCTAAAAGGCTTCACCTACTTAAAACATCTCCCTCTTCCCTGTGCCAGACCTAGAAGTTCAATTAGAATCACACTTCTGTCCACAGTGGCCCCAAGGGAATGGCGGGAGAGGCCACACGAGCATATCAGCCATAGGAACACACCATTTCCAGCTGGGTTTGAGAATTAGCAGCAAAAGAGAACAGAGACTCCAGTGAAAGTAAGAAGAGTAAATATTTTATATGAAAGCAGTGGTGATCTCTGGGTGGTGAGCTATGAGTGAGTTTTCTTCTCCTTGACTATACTTTCCAAGTCATCTAAACTGTATATGTGTATAAGAAATGGGATAGTCACAAGACACTAATTGTGAAGGGGAAAACTATAACTTTACATTGGAGAAACCTGGCAGACACCACTTAATCAAGTGATAAAAGTAATTTCCCCAGTAATGGTACAAAAGGACATCATCTGCCTCCTGACGGAATGTCCTGGGAAGAGCCCAGCGCCACCTCTGTGGGCTTCCGCCCTCTATCATGACAGAACATCAGACAAGGCCAAATTCAGGGACTTCTTGCAAAATACCTGGCCTATACTCTTCAAAAATGTCTAGGTCATAAAAGACAAAGCCAGACTAAGGAACTGCTCCAGATTAGAGATGCAGTAACTAACCCAAGGTGTGATCCCGAAAAGGATGTTCATGGGCAATGGGGGAAATATGAATGGGGTCTGGGAGTGAAATACTAGTTACAGCATCAGTGTTAATTTCCCCATTTGATCCTTAGACTATGGCCATGTTTTTAGGCAATACAGACTGAAGCACTGAGAGGCAAAGGGGCATCACACCTGCAAGTCACTCTCAAATGCTGTTGTTGAAGGGATTGGAGCAGAAAGTAAATGGGAACTCTTTGTATAATTGTTCCACTTTTTTATAAGCCCAAAATTACTCCAAAATAATAAGTTAAAAAATAAAATGTATATTAACTCTATAATAAGAAAAACTTTTCAGGAAGAAAAGGTGTCCATGTTAGAAGCCCGTGCTACGAACCCAGGGGATAGGTTTCTGCTGACAGCAAAGTTCCCAACAGCCAGGGAAGAACAAGGAACAAAACCCCTACTCTGCCCTCCCGAGCTGTCAGAGTGCCAGACACACACAAAGTTTGGCCTCTGAGGGCTTTACTGAAAGATAAGTGCTGATAAGGCCTGCAGGTCATCTTCATGAGCCGCCGGCCCCCCAGCTCGCAGAGAGGAGGCCAGCCCTGCCAGAGCGCTGTCCGACATAAGCCAGAGTAGAACAAGCTTCTTTTAAATCGAAAGCTGCTGCCGGTTCTCCCCCGCCCCGCCCCGGGTATGAGCAGCCCCACAGCGGGGTGGCCTCCAGAGTGGGGGCCCTGCTGTCACCCCTTCCCAGAGAGGCCGGGAGGTCACTGCCAAAGTCTTGTCCAGATTTATGGGGATGGCATTCTGTTTGGATAGGTTCAGGAAACTGATGGAAATCCCAACATCACTCTTAGTAAAAAGAGAAGCTACGAGAACCAACCAGTGGCCTAAGCCTGTGTCTTTCTCATCAAGCCCAGTGCAGAGTGGACCTGGGAAAACGTGTCCTTGGCCAGTCCTTGGGCGATGCCCGCCAGGCCCAGGGGACACTGCAGTCTATTTAGTGGTTGCTGACTTCCAACCCTGCTTCTTGCAGAGCAAAGGACCACATTTCCACATTTTCCATAACAACCATGCAAGTGTCTCCCCGACCCCCTCGCCACTCCCACCCCCGCCCCTGCCAGGCTGATCACACTGACTAGTTGTTGTCCCAAAGAAGTGTTACTTTGAAACATTGTCCAGTCAAGGTCTGAGCCACGTCCCCCTTTCAGCAGAGGCAGAGGCCAACCGTCTCCATGGGACCCTGGGCAGACTGACCCCAGCTGGATCAACAAAAGCAAACAGAGGCCATGATCACCAAAGATATAAAACGCGGCTCTCTCCCATTTATGGGGGGAGGTCCTCGTTATCCAACCCCCCATTTTTTCTTTTTAACTTCTGGAAGGTGTACCGATGACTCAAACCCACTCCAGTACTTCCCAACCTTCCAGAGAAAGGGCAGGACGAGGGGGCCCCCGTTGGAGCGCTAGCGCGGAGGCACACTGCCCTCGTGCGGTGGCTGTGGGCGCGACCGGTGGCCTGCGCTCCCACCCAGGCCCCTCACTCACCATCTCCGCCTCCGGGGGTGGGGGGTGGGGCAGTTAAACTAGAAGTTTGGCTTGCCTACATCACAACTAAAGATTGCCGTACAGAGCAGCTGGATGACTGATGCTGGGAAGGAGAACATTCCAAACGGGGAGTTAAAGCCACAGGTTTAAGGTCTGGCTCTGGAACTCTGAGCAGGGTGCTGGAATTCTCTGTTCTCTTCCACAAAAGGAGGAAAAGAATTTAAAGCTGTGTTGCTGACATCACAGAGTTGTTGTAAAGATTACATGAGGTAATGTGTGTGACGTAGATTGCATCACGTGCCCACGCACACAGCACGGTAGTCACTACCCGGTTTTAAAAGGATTTTCAAGAAACCCTGTGCCCTTTAACACTCTCCAACACAGTCCAGCCTGGCGCTCGGGCTCACCTGGGATCTTTTGGTTGTAAGGAACGGACATCTTCCCACCCACCTCCTTGAGCCCAAGGATGGGGTCGGGGCTGGGGTGCTGTAACACTGCAATGGGTACTGGTGAATTCCAAGGACAGAGCCAGCCCTTCGACCTCAGCGCAGGCTTAGACTCCGTGGGGTGTCCACTTTGATGATGCGCCACATCATAGCCCCTGCCACCTGGCCTTCCTCCATTTGACTCACCCCTCTGTCATTCTCATGGTTTCTGGCTCAGAGAAGCTGTGTCCCGGTTCAAACTGTGCTATCCGTTCACATTCCCCCGTTCATAAAATGCTGCCACCAGCCTCAATCTCTCCTTTTCCCACCCCCATGTTCCTGAAAAGAGAAATCTGATGAGCCCTCGTGGAGCCAAGCCACTGAGGGCACTGACCAGCCTGTGCATGGATCACACCCAGACCCAGGGGAAAATCTGCTTGTGTCTTGAAGCAGGGCCCTGAGCCAAACGGGGCAGTTATGTAGGCCAAAGACCCAGGCAGAAGGTGGGGAGGCTGAAGGCCCCACCCCTTTCTTGGATGCTGGCGTATAAGCTTTTTTCTTTTCTTTTCCTTGAGTTTCAGGGGCTACAAAGGCACCCTGAAGCAGAGAGCCAAAGCTTCAAGACTATTAGTTTTTATTCCCAGAAAAACTGGCCTATTCCAACATAAGGTCCAACCTGGTATTACCGACAAATGCTTTTGATGAAAGACTTTTCCAATTACCAAGAATGACTCAGAAGTGGGAATCAACACGGTAAATCATCATACCTGATTCATATTCAAAATAGAGACTACAAGTTCCTAAACTTGTGGTAGGTTGAGAAATATGAAGCAAGCTTTGTGGTCAAAAGAAGCTTGCATCTTTCCCCCTAAGGTCAGGAACACGGCAAGGATGTCCACTATCACCACTGCTATTCAACATAGTATTAGAAGTCCTAGACACAGCAATCAGACAACAAAAAGAAATAAAAGGCATCCAAATCGGCAAAGAAGAAGTCAAACTCTCACTGTTCGCAGATGATATGATACTTTACGTGGAAAACCCAAAAGACTCCTCCCCAAAACTGCTAGAACTCATACAGGAATTCAGTTAAGTGGCAGGATATAAAATCAATGCACAGAAATCAATGGCATTCTTATACACCAACAACAAGACAGAAGAGAGAGAAATTAAGGAGTCGATGCCATTTACAATTGCACCCAAAACCATAAGATACCTAGGAATAAATCTAACCAAAGAGGCAAAGGATCTGTACTCAGAAAACTGTAGAATACTCATGAAAGAAATTGAGGAAGACACAAAGAAATGGAAAAATGTTCCATGCTCATGGATTAGAAGAAAAAATATTGTGAAGATATCAATGCTACCTAGAGCAATCTACACATTCAATGCAATCCCCATCAAAATACCATTCACTTTTTTCAAAGAAATGGAACAAATAATCCTAAAATTTGTATAGAACCAGAAAAGACCTGAATAGCCAAAGAATGTTGAAAAAGAAAAGCAAAGCTGGTGGCATCACAATTCTGGACTTCCAGCTCTATTACAAAGCTGTCATCATCAAGACAGTATGGTATGGGCACAAAAACAGACACATAGATCAATGGAACAGAATAGAGAGCCCAGAAATGGACCCTCAACTCTATGGTCAACTCATCTTTGACGAAGCAGGAAAGAATGACCAATGGAAAAAAGACAGTCTCTTCAACAAATGGTGTTGGGAAAATTGGACAGCCACATGCAGAAGAATGAAACTGGACCATTTCCTTACACCACACACAAAAATAGACTCAAAATGGTTGAAAGACCTCAATGTGAGACAGGAGTCCATCAAAATCCTAAAGGAGAACACAGGCAGCAACCTCTTCGACCTCAGCCGCAGCAACTTCTTCCTAGAAACATCGCCAAAGGCAAGGGAAGCAAGGGCAAAAATGAACTATTGGGACTTCATCAAGATAAAAAGCTTTTGCACAGCAAAAGAAACAGTCAACAAAACCAAAAAACAACCGACAGAATGGGAGAAGATATTTGCAAATGACTTATCAGATAAAGGGCTGGTATCCAAAATCTATAAAGAACTTCTTAAACTTAACACCCAAAGAACAAATGATCCAATCAAGAAATGGGCAGAAGACACGAACAGACATTTTTCCAAAGAAGACATCCAAATGGCCAACAGACACATGAAAAAGTGCTCAGCATCGCTGGGCATCAGGGAAATCCAAATCAAAACCTCAATGAGATACCACCTCAAACCAGTTAGAATGGCTAAAATTAACAAGTCAGGAAATGACAGATGTTGGTGGGGATGCGGAGAAAGGGGAACCCTCCTACACTGTTGGTGGGAATGCAAGCTGGTGCAGCCACTCTGGAAAACAGTATAGAGATTCCTCAAAAAGTTGAAAATAGAGCTACCATACAATCCAGCAATTGCACTACTGGGTATTTACCCCAAAGATACAAATGTAGGGATCCAAAAGGGTACGTGCACCCCGATGTTTATAGCAGCAATGTCCACAGTAGCCAAACTGTGGAAAGAACCAAGATGTCCAATGACAGATGAATGGATAAAGAAGATGTGCTCTATATATACAATGGAATATTATGCAGCCATCAAAAGGAATGAGATCTTGCCATTTGCAACGATGTGGATGGAACTGGAGGGTGTTATGCTGAGAGAAATAAGTCCATCAGAGAAAGACATGTATCATATGACCTCACTGATATGAGGAATTCTTAATCTCAGGAAACAAACTGAGGGTTGCTGGAGTGGTGGGGGGTGAGAGGGATGGGGTGGCTGGGTGATAGACACTGGGGAGTGTACGTGCTATGGTGAGCACTGTGAAGTGTGCAAGACTGTTGAATCACAGATCTGTACCTCTGAAACAAATAATACAATATATGTTAAAAAAAGAAGAAGAAAATAGCAGGAGGGGAAGAATGAAGGGGGGAAATTGGAGGGGGAGATGAATCCTGAGAGACAATAGACTCTGAAAAACAAACTGAGGGTTCTAGAGGGGAGGGGGTGGGAGGATGGGTTAGCCTGGCGATGGGTATTAAAGAGGGCACACTCTGCATGGAGCACTGGGTGTTATACACAAACAATGAATCATGGAACACTACATCAAAAACTAATGATGTAATGTATGGTGATTAACATAACAATAAAAAATTTAAAAAAACAAACAAAAAAAGAAGCTTGCATCTTTTTATTTGCTAAAAAATTATTTTTTAAATCAATATAATCTTTAAAAAAAAGCTTCATGACTATTAAGTTAAGGCTCAACTGCACCTCGCCCTAGTTCTGTGAGCCTCTGGGGGGGCAGGTGCCTACTTGTGGCAGATGACAGGTGGGCTTGGCCTCAGTGGCTGGGGAGCAGGGTGGGCCTGTCTTCCAGCTCCACCTCGAGGAGCAGTGACTCTGAGGACAGGGACACGTGTGTTCTCCAAGCTGTCAGAGGACAGACGGCTCTTCAGCCTCCCTGACCCAGACAGACCTCTACATCCTCACCACAGATAAAAGATTCCAATTCATCAAGAATGACTTTTCCCGAATCCCATTCTTTTCATAACATTTTGCTCACAGGAAAAAATCAACAAGCTTTTCTGTGCCCTTTCTTTCCAACTAGATGTAAAAGAGAAGCCCCTTACACCAGATCTCCAATGCCTCGCACACCACCAGGCATATATTAGACAGACAACAAATACTTATTGATTGAATGGAGGAAAAAGAGAAAAAGAAAACTCAGCAAAGACTCTGAAGTAGGGTCAGAGTCACCAGATGGGGGCTCCCAGGAGGACACAGCCCCACTCAGTGACTCTAAGGGTCCCCAAAAGGATATAACCCAAACAGTCCTAGCCCAGAGAGAAGGGTCAGGCACAGTGTCCTCGGATATATTCCACTACCTGGAGCACGTGCTGTCACAGGATCTGAACCCCATATTGTTCTTGTGGCATCGTACAAAAGAGGTGTCAAGTGATAAGAAGGTTCTGAGAAAGACGAAAGATTGAATTTCAGATAAGCTTTGATGTTTTTAACAAGATTTCAACTAGCATAGATGTTAGGAGTGTTCTAGAAGAAAATAGCAAGATCTTGGATTAGCTCACAGCTCACATGTGTGTGATATTTCAAAATCTCTCAGCCAGAGGAACTTCACTCCAGGCCCAAACCCTCCCTGCCCCCCACCTCCACCCAGCTGCTGGGGTCCTTGGAAGCATTGCCTGGATCCGTAATGGCCAGTCTCAGACTGGCACAGGGCCTGTTACTTCACAGTCAGTAGGGAGTTAGTGAAAGACTCAGATTCTGCAAGAATGTGAAGCAGCTGGGGCTGTCACACACTGTTGGCGGGGGGGGGGGGGGATGTAAAATGGTATAACCACCTTGGGAAGTAGTTTGGTACTTTAAAAAAATTAAATAGATACTTTTCATGTGACTCAGCCACTCTATTCCTAGGTATTTACCCAAAAGAAATGCAAATACATGTCCACACAGAGACTTGAACATGAGTGTTTGTAACAACTTCATTTCTAATAGCTCTAAACTGAAAACAACCCAAATGTCCATCAACAGGTGAGTGGATAAATAAATTGCTGTACAGCCAATCCATGGAATACTACTCAGCAATAAAAAGGAATGATCTATACATACAACACCATGACATGAATGAATTTCCGAAATAATTATGTTGAGTGGAAGAAGCCAAACCAAAAAAAGAGTACATACTGTATGATTCTGTTTACATAAATTTTGGGGCACCTGGCTGGCTTAGTCAGTAGAGCATGTGACTCTTGATCTTGGGGTTCTGAGTTCGAGCCCCATGTAGGGCATAAAGATTACTTTTTAAAAAGTCTTCCATTTACATAAATTTCTAGGAAATGCAAATTAATCTACAGTGACAGAAAGTAGATCATTGGTTTCCTGGGGTTGGGATGGGGCAGGAGCGAGGGACTGTAAAGGGTACAGTGAAGTTTGGGGGGGCCTAGTTTGCTAGAGCAGCCATAACGAAATACCCCAGGCTGGGTGACCCAAACAACAGTTTAACAGGTAGCAATCAATATTGCAGTTGATTGTGATTGATTGTGGTCATAGTTTCAACACTTGTTCAACTATACACTTTTAACATGTACAAGGTTTTTGTATGTCAATTTTAGTCAATAAAACTGTTTTTAAAAACAATAACAACAAACATCAGATCCCTGGGCTCTGTCCCTTCGAGATAAGCTAGTCCAGGTCGTCAGGAGTAGAGTCCACAAATCTGTTTTCCAAATTGTCCTAATGACTCCAGGGCAACAATCAGGTGGCACATTTTAGGTGGCACAAATCAGAGAGGACAGCAACCCAAAGTCCACTCCCAGCATCACCCTCCACACCCAGGCATTCTCAGAAATATTTGGGGACAATCAATTGCCACATGCCCTGACAAGCATCTCCAAGCAAGGGAAACACCAGGAGGCAGTTTGGGAAAGTGAGCCTTTCAAAAATGCTATCTCCGCACATCCTAGGTGATCCCAGTAACACACCCTCTAAGTAAAATGGTGTATTTAGCCCCTGCTCTCATTCAGATGACTGTCCTTAAAACTCCCTTAAATAGAAATTCTCAGTCATGAAGTCCTTTCTTCTCTTAAAGAATCAACTCCAGCCTTGGTCAGTGACAGACACTCCCACACTACTCACTACACAGTGGTTCAAAACATCCTTCCTCATCTAGTCCATGTTGGGACCCCACCTATATCATCTCTTAGTCTTGCAGAACATGTACCCATTGGCCACCAGGATCTTTACAGATCCCACCCAGCTACCAAACATTTCCCAGCATGCATGTGTTCTCTTTTTGAGGGTGGTCAGTAAAGTATCTTCATAGGTAAGATCATATTGTAATGGTTCTGGTCTTGGTTCTAACAGCATAAAATTTAGGCAGTCTGCTTAACCTCTCCAAGCTTCAGTTTTCTTGTCTATAAATCGAATATCATGAGATCTTTGAGGCCAGCTTCCCTAAAGCGCTCATACTGTTAGTGGAGCAGTTCCTCCTCCCTCAGCAACTCCTTCTACTTTACACTCTGGACATCTCCTACTGGCATCTCTTGAGTTGCATTAGTGGTTTTGTTTTATCACTGTGGGAGTAGACAAATCAGGCCCATTACAGATACCACCTATGCGTCAGGCACTAGACTTAAAAGAAATGACACACACCCCATATCATGGACCAAGGAACAGGCTTTATTGGCGTCTGCTCAGCTGCCATAACCACAGACTGAGTGGCTTAAGCAACAGAAATTTATTTCTCAGAGTTCTGCAGGCTAGAAGTCCAAGATCAAGGTGTCCCCAGGTTTGGTTTCTTCTGAAGCCTCTCTAGCTTGCAGATGGTCACCTTTTCCCTGTGTCCTCACATAGTCTTTACCTCTGTGTGAGCAACCCTGGTGCTCTCTGTGTGCCCAAAATAAATTTCCTTTTCTTATAAAGACACTAGTCATATTGGATTTAAGACATCTACTCTAACAATCTCATTTTAATTTGGCGACCTATTTAAAGATCTTATCTCCTAACATGGTCATATTCTGAGGTTCCAAGGATTAGGACTTCCACATATGAAATGTGGGGAGACACAATTCCGGTCATACCACTGGGGAAACTCAATAGGAAAGATCAGCATTATCCCCACAAGGTGGGTTCCAGGGCCAGGGCTCTCTGATGAAGATGTAGTGTGGATTTGCATTCTAGGGGAGAGTCTCCAACCCTCACTGCCCTCCATTATAGGGAAATCCCAAGAGGAACCAAGTTAGTGAAGAGATTTACAAACTTCTTGGGCACCAATCTGGATTTGGGTTCCAACAGTTCAAAAGAGTTATCTGAGAAAGCCAACTGCCCAACACCTATGGACCTTGGGAAGTCATAGCTCATCCAGCTGGTGGAGGGGAAGAAGCCAAGGATCTTATGGGAGACCGAACCTGATTCAGTATCTCCTGTTGGGATTGGTGAGATCCCAGAGAGCTCACTGTCCAGGCAAAGCAGCAGAGTTTCACACATTATGCAATGTGTGCAAAGTGGAAGAGGAGAGTGGAAGACCATTGAGATACTTCAACTTTCTTTTATTTCCCTTAATCCTACAGTCCGTGTGGGACAGATTCACTGCTTAACATTGCAAACATCCTCATTCTTCTTATAGAACAACATCCTCTAGACCTAACTGAAATAAATAAAATAAATTAGAATGAAAAGAACAGGGTCCATTAAATATATATAAATACATACATACATACATAAAAATCTTCTAAGCTAGTTGTCCATGCTTTATATCACTATCCAACCAGCAGGGAAGAATCAGGCAAAAGAAAAAGAGAAAAATGTCAATGAGTCAATAGCTATGGAGTAAGCTGACTGTGTTAATTAAGAATCATCTCCCAAAAATATGCTGATCCAGGCAGTGTTAGAGGCAAGTTTTTTCAAACCTTCAGAGAATTGGAAATGTCTTTGCTATTTAAACTGTTCTGTAGAATAGAAACAAATGAAAAGCTTCCAAGTTTATTTTACTAAAACTAACACAATCCTGATGCCATGGCTGGTGGAAGGATAAATTAGCAGGCTTGTCCTAGAGCAGCCAGTGAGATAGAAGGAAACAAAGGTGTGGTATCATGAAGTCACATGGATAACAATCAAAATAAGAACCAAAAAGTGACTGCTGGATTAGCAATGTAAGGGTCATTGCTGACCTTGACAAGCATAGTCACAGCAGAGAGATGAGAACAGAAGCTGAATGGAATTGGCTGAACAGAGAATGTGAAGTGAGGAAATGGAGACAGTGACAAAGGGAAACTCTTTCAGGAAGCCCATGAAAAGGGACAGAGAGACGAGGCAGCAGCTGAGGGATGATGTAGAGAGAAGAAATATTATCTAATGGTACACACTAGAGCTTGTTTGTATGTTCATGAGAATGATCAAAGAGTTGGAAAGGAACTGACAGTGAAGAAAGGAGAGGAGACAATCATAGGCAAGATGGGATGGAAACCAAAGGACAGTGGCCTTGGATGAGAGCAGGGATCTTTCATTCATAGTAAAAGGAGGAAAGTAAAGAATGTGAACATTTAGGGGTGTGCAACTATGATGTGCATAAAGCTTTTGCTATAAGAACATTTATTGAAACATTGTTTATAACAAAAATAAGTAAATAAATAAACCAAATGCCCAATAGAGGCATTGGCTAAATACACTAGAATATTAAAAGTGATGTAATATACCTATAGCTGACATTTACTTAATGGTAAAAACTGAATGCTTCCACTTAATCTCAGAAACAAAACAAGGATTTTTCTGCTTTCATTACTCCAATTCAACATCCTACTGGAACTCCTAGCCAGTGTAATAAGGTAAGAAAGGGAAATAAAATCCATACAGATTGGAAAAGAAGAAAGAAAACTGTCCTGATTTGCAGATGACATGACTGTCTATGTAGAAAATACAAAAGAATCTTCAAAAAAGTTCTTTTTTAAAAAAAGATTTACTTATTTATTTCAGAGAGAGAGACTATGCACACGCAAGTCGGGGGGGTGGGTGGCAAGGGGAGAGAATCTTCAAACAGACTCCCTGCTGAGCACAGAGCCTGACATAGGGCTTGATCTCATAACCCATGAGATCATGACCTGAGCTGAAACCAAGAGTCAGATATTCAACCACCTGAGCCACTCAGGTGCCCCACAAAAAAGTTCTTAGTATAATAAGTGACCTTAGCAAAGCACAGGTTTTAAGGTCAGCATGCAAAAAAATTAATTTCTATATACTAGTAATGGAAAGTGAAATTTAAACCACAATACCATTTATAAATGCTGGGGAGAAAAGAGAAAGAAGAGTTAGGTATAAATTTAACACAATATGTATAAGATCTGTGTGCTTAAAACTACACAACTCTAATGAAAGAGATTAAAGAAGATCTAAATAAATGGAGAAACATACCCTGTTAATGGATTGTGAAGACTCAACATAGTAAAGACGTTAATTCTTCTCAAAGTGATCTACGAGTTTAACACAATTTCTATCAAAAATCCTGTCAGTATTCTTTGTAGATATAGACAAGCTAAATCTAAATTTTATTTTATTTTTTTTAAAGATTTTATTTATTTATTTGACAGAGAGAGAGACAGTGAGAGAGGGAACACAAGCAGGGGGAGCGGGAGAGGGAGAAGCAGGCTTCCCGCGGAGCAGGGAGCCCGATGTGGGACTTGATCCCAGGACCCTGGGACCATGACCTGAGCCAAAGGCAGAGGCTTAACTGACTGAGTCACCCAGGCGCCCCGCTAAATCTAAATTTTATACAGAAAGGCAAAGTAACTAAAATGATGTTTTTTTAAAGTGTTACCTGATTTTAAGACTTACTATAGCTATAGCAATAAAGCTAATGTGATGTCAGAAGAAGCATAAACACATAAATCAATGAAACAGAATAGAATTTTCAGAAATAGGCTCACACAAGAATGGCAAACTGAATTTAGACAAAGATGCAATAGGAAATCAATGGAAAAGGGGTGGTCTTTTCACAAAATGGTACTTGAGCAATTACGCACTCATAGGCAAAAACATGAACTTCAACCTAAATTTCAAACATTATACAAAAATTAACTTAAAATGGATCATAGATCTAAATGTAAAATTATAAAAGTTTTAGAGGAAAACAGGAGAAAACATTTGTGACCTAATATTACAAACAAAATTTTTAGATATGACAACAAAGGCACAATCCATAAAAGAAGATTTTAATCAATTGGACTTCACCAAAATTAAAAATGTTTGCTTGGCAAAAGATCTTACTATTAAGAGGATGAAAAGACAAGCGCACAGACAAGGGAGCAGAGGATTGCAGATCATATCTGCAAAACTCAAAGGACTTATATGCAGAATACATAAAATCTCTCTAGACCCTACAGTAAGTAACAAACAAACAAACAAAAAACCTATTTCAAAAATGGGTAAAAGACTGGAACAAGCACTTCACCAAAAAAGATACATGGATGGCAAAAAAAATCCATAAAAAGATGTTCAATATCATCTATTTGGTATAAACAGAAATAACTCCACCAGGTTTAAAAATGTGTATTCTACAAATTCACTGGGACACTCTCTGTTGAAGCTGAGTTGCCAAGTAAGAAGATCTCTATACTGTGAGGAAGCCCAAGCAGGTAGGCTTCAACTGACAGCTCCAGCTGAAGCCCCTGCCAATAGCTTACATCAGTTGCTAGATGTGTAAATAAAGAGACCTTCATATGATTCCAGTCCCCAGCCATTGTCACATCCATGCATCAAACATTCCCAGCTGAGACTCCACACACCCCGAAGCAGATACAAGTCTTTTCCAGCATGCCTTATATGAATTCATAACCTGCAGTATCCATAAGCACAATAAAATAGTTGCGCTAAGCTGCTAAGTTTTGGAGAAATTACCCAGCAATAGTAACCAGAGCAAACTGGCCCTCTTTGTTCTCTCTATAAAACCTACTGACTGCAAATCAGTGAGTATGCTCACTAAACATCTGCTACCAAGTATAAAGCTCCTCTCTGCTATGTACCCTTTCATTTCTTCCTAGCCATTAAGTTCTGTGCTTATGAAAAAGTATCATGTTGTTCCCAAACCTGTTTATGTCAGTTGTATTTATCATTATAATTATGCAATTGAATTTAAAGTTATATAAACCAATAAAATCTTGGCATCAAAAGAAAAAGAATTATTATTATGAAAACTGAGGTGAACACTTTGGAAAGACTCAATAAAAGCAAATCAATAAAAATTACTTCAGTTAAATGTGGACAAGACGACTGTGAAAGGTTGTTGGGGGCTTTTGAAAATCCAAAAGGATTCAGCATCCAGATTGTTTTTAAATGTCTTTAAAGAAGACATTCCCCTTTAAAGAAATAAAACCTATATATTGTAGTTGATGCATTATATGCATGTGATTTATGTGAGAAAGACTAGTTGCAATTCCAATCAGTGGATGCATACTTAAAAGAAAGGACTTGGCCCTACATCAAAAAGTTGGCAAAAGAATAAACTTTTATATGTTTTAAGTTAAAATAAAATGTTTAATACACTAACCCTTTGACCTAGTAAATTCACTCCTGGGTATAAACCTAAGAGAAATGGAAACATATGTCAAAAAAAAAAATTTAGACAAAAATGTCCATAGCAGTATTTGTCATGATAACCCAAATTGGAAACCTAAATGTCCATCAAGAGGAGAATGAATAAGCATTTTGTGATATATTCTTACATGAAATAATACTCAACAGTAAAAGGAACGAATACAACAACACAAGTGAATCTCAGAGACATGATACCAGAAAAAGCCAAACACAAAAGAATCCATACTGTATGATTTCATTTATATAAAATTCTAGCACACAAAACTAATCTATAGTGACAGAACTCAGGAAACTTTCTGAGGTAATGGAAATGCTCCATATCTTGATAGGATTATGGTTCACACACCTGTATCCATTTGTCAAAATTGTATAGTTGGGATTTGTGTATTTTAATGTAAGTAAATTTTACTTAAAGAAAATGGAATTTTATTTTATTTTTTAAAGATTTTATTTTTTTATTTGAGAGAGAAAGACAGAGCAAGAGAGGGAACACAAGCAGGGAGAGTGGGAGAGGGAGAAGCAGGCCTCCCGCTGAGGAGGGAGCCCAATGTGGGGCTCCATCCAAGGACTCTGGGATCACAACTGAGCCGAAGGCAGATGCTTAATGACTGAGCCACCCAGGCTCCCAGAAAATGGAATTTTAAAGCTTAAGTGGGGGATGGGCAGAAAATGAAATTATAGATAAAACAAGAACGGCAAAATGTTGATAATTATTGAATAGTGTAATGAGGGTATGATACACTATTCTAATTACTTTGTGTATGTTTGAAATTTTCCATAATAACTTTATTTTAAAACGTTTAAAGTATGTGTTATCCTCTATGATTCCCAGATTTAATCCACCTTTTTTTGATGAGCTGCCCAACTTCCTGCCCAAGTCAGGGGCCTCTGCCACATAGATCCTTTTGTGTTCTCTCCAGAGGGCTGAGTCACGGCTCTGGTGTGAGGTCGGCACATGGGAGCTTTTAAAACCACAGCCTACTGCTGGAGGGGGACTACGGCTCTCTGCCACATATTCTAACGCTTAACAAATATCTGCCTTGTTTTATAATTGATTCATGTCTTGGTACCTCATTAAAACTTTAAGTGAAAGGTGATGTGATATACCAGGAGGAAAAAACCATTAATTTTGTTATCAGGCAGAGTAGGGGTAAATCTCAGGTCTTGCATTTTTAATCTGTGTGGCTTATGACAATTTAATGTCTATGTCCTTCTCTGTAAAAGGGGGACAAAAATTGTGCACAGATTGCTGTTGTCTCCCCATCTCTGTTGCCCATTCTGTTTCACGGTAATAGAAGTCTTGGGATGTGTGTATGATGTTGCAAAAAGCCAGCCCTCCCTGCAGTTAAGTGTGGCAGGATGACTAAGCTCTGCCTATGAGAATAAAAGAATGTATCGGGTGACAGCTTCTAGGAATCTTCCTTAAAATGAAACTGGCATACACTCTATGCTCCTTTTTTATCATCCCTTTCTTCCATCTTGCTGCCTGAGTGTGAATGTGATGGCTGGAGATCCAGCCACCAGCTCTGAATCTCTATGAGTGAAATAGTGGTAAGACAGCAGGAGCCTGGGCACTTCGAAGCTTCATTCAGCTGAGCTACCATTCCTGCCCTTGACTGCCTATCTACAAATTTTCATAGGAAAAAGAAATTAATGTCTCCCATTTTTAAGCCACAGCTGGAGTCTCTATTACACAATTATAAGTTCACAAGTGAATTGAAACCTAAATAATATGATGAACTACTTCATTGTGTGTTGTGATAAGTGGAGATGCATATGTCCATAACACATATGGACAAAATAATACTAAATAATAGTCAGCTTTGCATCCTTTGAGTTAAAGTCTTGTTGGTTTTCTGTAAACTACTCTGGGTCTAGCATTAAGTAACAAATAACTGTGGGAGTAAATTAAGCATATCCCACTTCAGTTTTTATTGAAGGAATACATACTGATCCAAAGGGGAGTAATTAAAAAGTGCAATGGTCATTTGGCCAGGCAGGATTAACATAATTCTAAAACCAAAAATTGATGGGGGGAAATAATCATATATTGAGACAGACACCCTCATAAACCAAAAACCAAAGTTTCTCACCATCACTACTAGTGATATTTGGGGCCAAATGATTCTGTCTTGTGTGGAGGGAAGAGCGTTGAACTGTGTATTGTAGAATAATTAGAAGTAACCTTGGCCTCTACCCATGGGAGATTCCAGTAGCATCCTCCTTCCCTGAGCTGGGACAACCAAAAATGTCTCCAGACTTTGCAAAATGTCCTCAAGGGGACAAAATCACACCCCTGGTTGAGAACCACTACTAAAGATGGAGGTATAAGTTTATACAACTTTTCCAGAAAAAAAAATTTGTAATAAGTATTAGGAACTTTAAAAATGTTTAGATGTTTTCATCCAGAAATTCTACTTCAAGGAAATAATCAGTATGTAAAGATGCACACACATCAGTTTAAAAAGACAACCTCATTTCAAAATGAGTGAATGATCTGTGTATACAGATATACAAATACAAGATATACAAATGGCCAATAAGCACATGAACAGGAGCTTAACGTCATTAGCCAACAGAAAAATAAAAATCAAAACCACAATGAAATATCACTTCATACACACTAGGATGGTTATAATGAAAAACACCAATAATAACAAGTATTGGTGAGGACGTGGAGAGAAACTGGGGCCCTCACACACTGCAGGCAGGAACGTAAACATGGTACAGCCACTTTGGAAAATAGTCTAGCAGTTCCTCAGAAGGTTACCACATGATCCACAGTTCCACTCCTAAGTATCTACCCAAGAGAAATGAAAACACATGTCCACACATAAACATGTACACGAATGTTCATAGCAGCATTTATTCTTAATAGCCAAAATATAAAAACGGCCCAAACGTTCATCAACTGATGAACTGATAATTAAAATGTGATCTATCCACACACTAGACAATCAATCACTCAGCAGTAAAAATGAATGAAGTGCTGACACAGGGCTACAATACGGATGAAACTTGGAGATATTATGTTAAGCGAAGAAAAGCCAATAACTAAAAGTCACATATTACATGATTCTGTTTATATTAGAAGTCCAGAATAGGCAAATCCATGGAGACCGAAAGTAAATCAGCAGCTGCCTGGGGCTTGGGAGGGGGACATGGGGTGGGGAGAGGCTGCTGATGAGTATAAGTCTCCCAGGTCGGTGATGAAGTGTTCTAAAATTATTCCAAAATTGATTGTGGCAATGGTTGCACAACTCTGTGACTATACTAAAAACAATCTGAGTGTAAACTTAAACAGGAGAATTGTATAGCATGTGAATTAACAAGCCATTATAAAAATACTTACATGGGGGCACCTGGGTGGCTCAGTTGGTTGGGCATCTGCCTTTGGCTCAGGTCATAATCCCAGAATCCCAGGATTGAGTCCCGCATTGGGCTCCCTGCTCAGCGGGGAGTCTGCTTCTCCCTCTGCTCCTCCCCCTGCTCATGCCCTCTCTCTCTCTCTTTCTCAAATAAATAAATAAATAAATATTTAAAAACTAAAAATACTTACATCATCAGTATCAACAAAACAAAAATGCACATACAAGGACCCATCGATATGCTGTCTGCAAGGGACTCATTTTAGACCCAAAGACACCTCCAGATTTAAAGTGAGGGGGTAGAAAACGATTTACCTTGCTAATGGACATCAAAAGAAAGCTGGGGGGGGGCAATCCTTACAACAGACAAATTAGATTTTAAGCCAAAGACTATAATAAGAGATGAGGAGGACACTATATCATATTTAAAGGGTCTATCCAACAAGATCTAACAATTTTAAATATCTATGCCCCTAACATGGGAGCAGCCAATTATATAAGCCAATTAATAACAAGATCAAAGAAACACATCAACAATAATACAATAACAGTAGAGGACTTTAACACCCCCCTCATTGAAATGGACAGATCATCTAAGCAAAAGATCAACAAGAAAGTAAAGACTTTAAATGACACACTTGACCAGATGGACTTCACAGATATATTCAGAACGTTCCATCCCAAAGCAACAGAATACACATTCTTCTCTAGTGCACATGGAACATTCTCCAGAATAGATCATATCCTGGGTCACAAATCAGGTCTCAACTGGTACCAAAAGATTGGGATCATTCCCTGCATATTTTCGGACCACAGTGCTTTGAAACTAGAACTCAATCACAAGAGGAAAGTTGGAAAGAACTCAAATACATGGAGGCTAAAGAGCATCCTACTAAAGAATGAATGGGTCAACCAGGAAATTAAAGAAGAATTGAAAAAGTTCATGGAAACAAGTGAAAATGAAAACACAACTGTTCAAAATCTTTGGGATGCAGCAAAGGCAGTCCTAAGAGGAAAGTGTATAGCAATACAAGCCTTTCTCAAGACACAAGAAAGGTCTCAAATACACAACCTAACCCTACACCTAAAGGAGCTGGAGAAAAAAACAGCAAATAAAGCCTAAACCCAGCAGGAGAAGAGAAATAATAAAGATCAGAGAAGAAATCACTGAAATAGAAACCAAAAGAACAGTAGAACAGATCAATGAAACTAGAAGCTGGTTCTTTGAAAGAATTAATAAGATTGATAAACCCCTGGCCAGACTTATCAAAAAGAAAAGAGAAAGGACCCAAATAAATAAAATCATGAATGAAAGAGGAGAGATAACAACCAACACCAAAGAAATACAAACAATTATAAGAACATATTATGAACAACTATATGCCAGCAAATTAGACAATGTGGAAGCAATGGTGCATTCCTAAAGATGTATAAACTACCAAAATTGAACTAGAAAGAAATAGAAAACCTGAACACACTCATAACCACTAAGGAAATTGAAGCAGTCATCAAAAATCTCCCAACAAACAAGAGCCCAGGGCCAAATGGCTTCCCAGGGGAATTCTACCAAATATTTAAAGAAGAATACCTATCTTCTGAAACTGTTCCAAAAAATAGAAATGGAAGGAAAACTTCCAAACTCATTTTATGAGACCACCATTACCTTGATCCCAAAACAAGACAAAGACCCCATCAAAAAGGAGAATTACAGACCAATATCCCTGATGAACATGGATGCAAAAATTCTCACCAAAATACTAGCCAATAGGACCCAACAGTACATAAAAAAGGATTATTCACCATGACCAAGTGAAACTTATTCCTGGGCTGCAAGTTTGGTTCAACATCTGCAAATCAATCAATGTGATACAATACATTAATAAAAGAAAGAAGAAGAACCATATGATCCTCCCAATAGATGCAGGAAAAGCATTTGACAAAGTACAGCATCCTTTCTTGATCAAAACTCTTCACAGTGTAGGGATAGAGGGTACATACCTCAATATCATAAAAGCCATCTATGAAAAACCCACAGTGTATATCATTCTCAATGGGGAAAAACTGAGAGCTTTTCCCCTAAGGTCAGGAACACGGCAGGGATGTCCACTATCACCACTCTATTCAATATAGTACTAGAAGTCCTAGCCTCAGACAACAAAAAGAAATCAAAGGCATCTGAATTGGCAAAGAAGAAGTCAAACTCTCACTCTTTACAGATGATATGATACTTTATGTGGAAAACCCAAAAGAACTCCACCCCAAAACTGCTAGAACTCATACAGGAATTCAGTAAAGTGGCAGGATATAAAATCAATGTACGGAAATCAGTGGCATTTCTACACACCACCAACAACAAAACAGAAGAAAGAGAAATTAAAGAGTCGATCCCATTTACAATTGCACCCAAAACATAAGATACCTAGGAATAAATCTAACCAAAGAGGCAAAGGATCTGTACTCAGAAAACTGTAGAATACTCATGAAAGAAATTGAGGAAGACACAAAGAAATGGAAAAACGTTCCATGTTCACGGATTGGAAAAACAAATATTGTGAAAATGTCTATGCTACCTAGAGCAATCTACACATTTAATGCAATCCCTATCAAAATACCATCATCTTTTTTCAAAGAAATGGAACAAATAATCCTAAAATTTGTATGGAACCAGAAAGACCCCGAAGAGCCAGAGGAATGTTGAAAAAGAAAAGCAAAGCTGGTGGCATCACAATTCCAGACTTTAAGCTCTATTACAAAGCTGTCATCATCAAGACAGTATGGTACTGGCACAAAAACAGACACATAGATCAGTGGAACAGAATAGAGAGCCCAGAAATCGACCCTCAACTCTGTATTCAACTAATCTTCGACAAAGCAGGAAAGAATGTCCAATGGAAAAAAGTCTCTTCAACAAATAGTGTTGGGAAATTGGATAGCAGAAGAATGAAACTGGACCATTTCCTTACACCACACACAAAAATAGACTCAAAATGGATGAAAGACCTAAATGTGAGATAGGAGTCCATCAAAATCCTTGAGGAGAACAGAGACAGCAACCTCTTGGACCTCAGCTGCAGCAACTTCTTCCTAGAGACAACGCCAAAGGCAGGGGAAGCAAGGGCAAAAGTGAACTATTGGGACTTAATCAAGATAAAAACTTTTGCACAGCAAAGGAAACAGTCAAAAAACCAAAAGACAACCAACAGAATGGGAGAAGATATTTGCAAATGACATATCAGATAAAGGGTTAGTATCCAAAATCTATAAAGAACTTATCAAACTCAATACCCAAAAGAACAAATAATCCAATCAAGAAATGGGCAGAAGACATGAACAGATATTTTCCCAAAGAAGACATCCAAATGGCCAACAGACACATGAAAAAGTGCTCAACATCGCTGGGCATCAGTGAAATCCAAATCAAAACCTCAATGAAATACCACCTCTCAACAGTCAGAATGGCTAAAATTAACAAGTCAGGAAATGACAGATGTTGGCGGGGATGTGGAGAAAGGGGAACCCTCCTACACTGTTGGTGGGAATGCAAGCTGGTGCAGCCACTCTGGAAAACAGTATGGAGGCTCCTCAAAAAGTTGAAAATAGAGCTACCCTATGACCCAGCAATTGCATTACTGGGTATTTACCCCAAAGATACAAATGTAGTGATCCGGAGGGACACCTGCACCCCAATGTTTATAGCAGCAATGTCCACAATAGCCAAACTATGGAAAGAGCTAAGATGACCATCAAAAGATGAATGGATAAAGAAGATGTGGTATATATATACAATGGAATATTATGCAGCCATCAAAAAAAACCCATGAAATCTTGCCATTTGCAATGACATGGATGGAACTAGAGGGTATTCTGCTAAGCAAAATAAGTCAATCAGAGAAAGACAATTATCATATGATCTCACTGATATGAGGAATTTGAGAAATAAGACAGAGGATCAGAGGGGAAGGGAGGGAAAAATGAAACAAAGATGAAACCAGAGAGGGAGACAAACCATAAGAGACTCTTAATCTCAGGAAACAAACTGAGGGTTGCTGGAGTGGAGGGGGGTGGCTGGGTGATGGACATTGGGGAGGGTAAGTACTATGGTGAGTGCTGTGAATTATGTAAGACTGATGAATCACAGACCTGTACCCCTGAAACAAATAATACATTATATGTTAATTTAAAAAATAAAAATAAATTTTAAAAAGATGCACATACAACGATGTATGTTGTTATGTTATTTATAAGATCTTAAAAGTCAAAAATACCTAAATGCGAATCAAGAGATGGTAAAATAAATTATGCTTGGTCATATGAATAAGTATTAAGTAACCACAGTAAATCATCTTTTGAATACTTATTAACACAAGGAAATCTCATGCTGTAATCTTAAGGCAAAAGGCAGAATGGAAAATCTGCATTTAGACACACAGACACAGAGAAAATTTATTTTAAAAATCCACAATCAATGAAGAATAGTAATATTGGGTGATGGGATAAATGGTGATCTTTATTCTCTTCTCTTTCATGGATAGGTTCTGCCTTTCCTACTCTGCATAAATGCTTATAATCAGGAATTTATTTTTCAAAGCTTGAGAAAGAAAATTTATTTCCAAAACTGACTTAAAATTTATAAACTCTAAGAGCTGAATTATAGAACATGTGGTCAGGCCTTCTAATTTTACTGATGAGGTAACCAGAGCCCCAAGAGGCCCACTGTCAGCCATCTCATCAGTGTGTGAACCTGAAACAGTCCTTTTCTCTTCTTTGTTCCTTTTCTTTGTCTCTTGATGAACCCCCAGCACACCTACATACACACACACACACACACACACAAAGGCAGCACAAAAAAATGAGAGAAAAAACTTGAGGGCATTATGCTAAGACAAATAGGTCAAGCAGAGAAAGACAAATACTAATATGATCTCACTTATGTGTAGGATCTCAAAGAAAAAACAAAAAACAAAACACCAGTGTTCATAGATACAGAGAACAGATTAGTGATTACCAGAGGTTGGTGGTAGGGAGTGGGCGAAATGGGTGAAGGTGGTCAGAAGGTGCAAACTTCCAGTTATAAAATAAGTAAGTCCTGGGGATGTAATATATAGCATAGTGACAGTAGTTAGTAATACCATATCTGCGTTTGAAAGTTGCTAAGAGAGCAGATCTTAAAGTTCTCACGAGAAAAAAAAATTGTAACCATGTGTGATGATGGATGTTAACTAGACTTATGTGGTGATCATTTTGTGATATATGCATATATCAAATCATTATGTTGTACACCTGGAACTAATATAACGTTATGTGTCAATTATATCTCAATTTAAAAAAAAAAAAAGTTTTGAGGGATTTCTTTCCTCGAATTGGATTCTGTTCTAAAATTCCTACAGGATTAGATAGAAAGACCCACCCAGCCCATTAGAGGGCAGAAGCAAGTCAGGCCAGGCTGAGCCCTAAACATGGTGGATAAACTACAGTGAGAATAAACATCATTCTTTGGCATCAGAAGCAGACAAACTTGATTAAAATCATGCTGACCCTGGGATGACTGTCTTCAGTTTTCTCTGGCAAGTGTTGGCTAATGGAGTCTGTTTGAAGTGGGGCATTCTGGTTCCCATCCCACAAGAGCAATACATGGATGATGCCCCAGGGAGCTGCCCCGACAACAGCTCCCAAGTCTTTGCAGAGCAGCAGCCCATAATCACCTCATTCTCTTGCTCCAAGTGTTGTCAGAGGGATTCTCCAGGCTTTGGCATCCTGGGAGGGAGCACAGATGGAAGTCTGGAAGAACACAGAGTGAATCCTTCTATCAAAATGACCAGCAGCTGATGCTGTTCCTTGGGGTTCCAAGCCCTCCAAACAAAAAAAAGAGAATCAGGCGAGGGACAAGAGCCCGGTACTGCTCAGCGGAAACAAAAGTTCAGAGATATTTGGCAAGCCTCCCTCTTCCCAAATGATTCCCAGATGATGGTAAATTTGGAAAGCGGTCAGTGTTGAAATTGAGGTACGTGGGATTGGCTGCAGAGCCTGACTGCTCCCCTCTCTTCACAACATGTGATAGTGAAAAACACAGTGTTGGGGGACTAGTGCTCACCCCTTGCTCTTAAGTCCAATTAAAGAACCTTATCCCAGGCAGGTAAGGCTTTACTATATAGCCTGGAAGACGACCCACTTTCAAATCCCAGCTCTGCCACTCACTGGTCAGGTGAACCTATGGGCACTACTCAATTTTTCTGTGTCTTCATTTCCTCATCTGTAAAATGAAGGTAATATTAATAATAGTTCCTACTTTCTAAGTTGTCATGAGGATTTACCTAGTCCCTGACTCATTATTAGTATTCAACAAATGTCAGCTAGTTTCTAGGGCTAATGGTTACTGGGATAAAGATCTTAAAATATAGAGCTTTTCTACCCTCACTGCAATTCAACATCCTGGGGCCTTTATTATGAAGAAATCCTCCCTTAATTTAAAAGCCCTTGGGGCACCTGGGTGGCTCAGTTGGTTAAGTATCCAACTCTTGATTTCAGTCATGATCTCAGGGTTGTGAGACTGAGCTCGTGTCAGGCTCCACACTCAGCAGGGAGTCTACTGGAGTTTCTCTCCCCCTGCCCCTCCCACCCACATAATAAATAAATAAATCTTTTTTAAAAATAAAGGGCCTCAAAAAGCTTGCTAGACAATCAGTCATTCAGATCAATCCAGGATTAATACATTGGATAAACCCACATATTACACAACTGAAATCTATATCAAAGATCTGCCCCAGGTTGTGTACGCTGAAGAGCATTTCTTTGCTCACCTAAACTGCTGGTTGTGGAAGTTCCTTCCCAAAGGCAAATTTACTAAGATTGGATGTGAAGGTTTAGAAACATAATGTCTACACTTTTAAAGAAGTTGCTCCATCAATAGCTGAAATGCCAAGTAATTCCCCATGATCCATGCTAGGACAAACACTTACTGTAAGATTAATTAGTATGGCTCATTGTATTTTCTAAAGATGGCCACAACAATATGTGGGTACTTCTCCCATCAGGAGATGGGCTTTGTGTTCCCTCCCACTGAATCTGGAAGGGCTTGAGAAGAATGTCATATGACTTCAAGGCTAATCATATAAGACAGTATGGCTTCCTCCTAGTTTTCTCTGGGATGTTCATTCTTGAAACCCAGCCACCAAGCTGTGAGTAAAACCAAGCAGAACATAGAGGGGCCATGTATAGGTTTCCATCCAGCAGTCCCAGCTGGGGTCCCAGACAATAACTGCCATCAATTCCCAGACATGTAACTAAGCAATCATTCAGATGTTTCCAGCTCCAGAGGCTGACTCATTTCCAGCCTTTGTGTCTTCCCAACTAAGCGCCCAGATATCATGGAGCAAGACAAATCATCCCACTGTGACCTTTTGGACCTATGAAATCTGTGAGCATAAGAAAATGGTTGTCATTTTATGCCACTAAGTTGGGGGATCACTGGTTACATGGCAATAATAACTGGAAGCTAGCAAGCATGGTTGTCTCACATTTAAGCAGATTAGGCTTTAATGTCTGTAAGATAGCTCCTACTTTGCTTAAATCTTGAATTCCACAATAGGATACTTATTTTTTGGGTTTAAAATATTGTCCCTTTTGAAACATAGAGTTGAGTATAGGCATCAGCCCAGTGTCCCAATTCAGGAGCTATCAACTATTAATGGTATGACTTTGAGAAAAGCACTTAATATGTGGGTCTTATGCTGCATCCCTTCCCTCCAAATCCAATCTCTGTTCTTCCCCCACTCCCCAACCTGGTGTCTCAGGAGATTAACTTTATGAATTACATCAGTGAGCTAGCTTCCCGTTAGATGTGACAGTTGGGAGGCACTAGCAGGAGACCCAGAAGACAGCAGGAGAATGAAGTTGAGGTATTTAGTCCTGCAAAGGAAAAACATTCTATTTCTCCTCTCAACACTCTATTCTCAATAGTTCTGGTCATCAAATGTGTGGAGAGGTTTTCCCACACCAAGCAATTCTCAGACACCAGTTGGGTGCCCTACAATTTACCTCAATTCTGACACTTTTTACCTGAAGGGAGCATCAGATCCCACAGGTTGAAGGCTGTCCTACAAGACTGCCCCCACTTCAGATGCCAATTGCAAGTCCAGGTTGTCCCCTGGCTATGAATTGAAAGTCCCTACAACCCCTCCCTAGGTTCAATCATTTGCTGGAACGGCTCACAGAACTGAGGACAACAGTTTACTCACTAGATTACCAATTTATCATAAAGGAATACAACTCAGGAACAGCTAGATGTAAGAGATGCATGGGGCAAGGTATATAGGAAGAGGTATGGAGCTTCCATGCCCTCTCCAGGCACACCACCTTCTTAGCATCTCCACATGTTCACCAATCTGGAAGCTCTCCAAACTCCATAGTTTATACAGCCTTCATGACATAGTCATGATTGATCAAATTATTGGTCTTTGGTGATTGAATTCAACCTCCATCCTCTCTACCCTCCCCAAAGGTTGAGGAATAAAGACTGAAAGTTCCAACCTTCTAATCACATGGTCAGTTCCCCTGGCATCCAGCTCCCATCCTTAGGGGCTTTCCAAAAGTTGCCTCATTAATATAAACTGTGGTTGAAAGGGTCTTGTTATGAATAACAAATGTCACACTTATTGCTCTTATCACCTGGGAAGTTCCAAGGAATGGGGATGAAGATGACATACATATTTCTTATTATAAATCACAATATCACAATTCCTCTCTCCCTGTCTATGAGGTGGCCAAATTCTGGCAGCATCTCTCAGCTAGAGGTCAAGCTCCTCTGAGGCAGTGTTCCTTACCCTGTTCTTTCTCGGTCCCTCTTCTTCTTCCTCTCCCTCCCCCCAATCACCACCTCCCTCGCTTTGTCTATCTCACTGGGTTTATAAATGCTCCCTTCCCAGCCCCCTCAGGCTTTGTGTTAAGGAAAGCACCACTCTCCTAGTTCTGATGACTTCCCTACACCCTCCCCACATATTTGCAAATAATTCCCCCAATTGCTCAATCACGCCTTCTGTTTCCTCTGGAGACCCTGACCGATAAAGAGTTCCTGATTCTTCGTTGTCAGAAAAAAGTCCACCCATCCAGCCTAATCCCAGATCAGGCAAGATAATCAGCCAAGCGCAGTCTCAGTCAGGACCAGTGACAAAAAGAGAAAGCACGCTGAGCATTTCAAAGAGAAGGGATTTGTAGAAGGAATTGGTGACACCACAGCAGAACATTGAAAGAGCAAAAAGAGGATATTTAGTAACTCAAGTTATCAGTAACTGCAGGGCTGGTAGAACCAGCAGAGGAGGTGGTGTTTCTAGGAACCAGGTGTTCCAAGGGGGAGCCTCTGCATGGTTAATGCTCAGTTCCCTAAAGGGGGCACTGTGGGACTGGTGCTAACATCCGGCTTCCTGGTTGGTGCGGAGTCTGGCTAATGCTGTCCCCTCCTCAGAGGGATGGTAACAAGAATACAAACAGGAAGGAGTTTCCCTCAACCCTCACCTTCTTTTACTCTCCCAAATTTGCCTCCCATGGGCAGAATCTAACACAAAGCCTGCTGGCATAAGCACCTTAAGACCTGAGCCTGAAATTTCCCAGCCCAACATCAACAATCAGAGTATGAAATGTGGAGCTTAAGACAGAAGACACCAGGTAAATAACCAATACCTATGGGCACCATAAAAACATTCTGTACTGTAGTTATTATTGTTACCCATAACTGAGAAAATTTAAATAGATAGCCATGCCTCAGAATGAATTTTTCCCAGTTCTTCTCCCCAGAGCAGGTTTAATAAAAGCTATGATATTTCAGGCCATGATTTCCGAGCTTACCAAGGTTTTAAATGCTCTATCTACCCTGTGCTTCCCCCCAAACATCAAAATGCCCCATAAATTACAACCAAATCTCCCAGACTCCTTTTATAACTAGAGCAGCAGTACATAAATTCTTTTCTCACACCATAAATGCCAATGATGGTCTCAGAAAAGATGAGTGCCACCAAGCCTCCGCAATGCCTAGAGCATGGTGATGTCTTGGGGGAAGCACAGGGTAGATTGACCAAGGCCAGCCAAAACATGGTCACCAGCTAGTATGCTCCCCCTCCGGCTCCCTCAAGAGCTGACGGCCAGGAGTTCTCCCAACACACCACCTCCACATGTTGACAAGTAAAGCCCTTGGCCCAGCACCCCCAAAGCTGGAGACCTATAAAAATTTCATTTCTGCAGGTATCAAACTCCTGCATTAGTGTAATGGTTTTTCAGCTATTTTTATCAATGTATGCTTTTCTGTTTTATTTTTATGAACACACTCTGACATAGAACCCCAAATATAAATAAAATAGATACAGCTGGTTCTGCATTCGTTGAAATGGGAGGCCCCAGAAACTGGCCTGTTGTAGCTGTTGCCCCCACACCTTCCCCTAGATTTTCCTGGGTCTCTGAGGAGCCCCGTTTGAGTGCTCTAGAACCATAGCAGTCTTGGTAAAGTTTAGTAACATTTGACATTCTTTTTTTTTTTTTTTTTTGAGAGAGACAATGAGATAAAGAGAGAGAGCACGAGAGGGGAGAGGGTCAGAGGGAGAAGCAGACTCCCCGCCGAGCAGGGAGCCCGATGTGGGACCCAATCCCGGGACTCCAGGATCATGACCCGAGCCGAAGGCAGTCGCTTAACCAACTGAGCCACCCAGGCGCCCGAACATTTGACATTCTTTAACATAGCTATAAAAGTAGCTTATGTGTATAAATGTTCTCAATATTCACAGTATCAGAGGCTCTCTTCTCACCACATTTATACTATAATCCTACATAGAAATTCTTCCAGTTTCCCCTAAGATACCCTCATCTTGTCACACACAAAACCCTAAAACCCCACCACACAACACATGTGTTGACATCACAGCTTTCCCAAAGATCTCCAGACTCAAGTAAAATGGCAAAAAAAAAAATAATAGTAATAAACGTTGTATTTGGGGAATGTATTTGTGACACAGCCTCGCCAGCTTCAGGAGAGTTCAGGGGCTGTTCTGCTCCTTAGTTTTCTGCAGCCAACAGGGAACATGGTGAAGAGAACAATGCTGGATGACACATCAGCCCACTTGGACTATATGGTGTTGGTATTCTGCTTGAGGTAGTCCATGTATTTCTTCTGGAATGTGCTGCTGTACAAAACCCATGATGGGATCAGCCTCAGGAAGCTCCGCTTAAATAGACAAAAACATGAGTGTTTGGGGAAGAAAGAAGAGCAAGCAAGTTAGAAGGAAACAGCTCAGTGTATAATCATCATCTTTAAAAATATTTTTCTGACTGCTGAAAGTCAGTCTCAAAATCTTTTAAGTGCATGCTAAAATGTAAAGGTCTTATGACACTTTCTCAGTAAACAAGGTTTTCTCAGAAACCAAAACAGTCACTTGTAGAATCAGCCCCAAGGAAGTTCTAAATTAAGAGAACTGTGCCCCGAGTAACACCCTACCCCCCTTTCTCCTTCTCTTAGCAAGCACTTCCTCTTCCTACTGTTCAATCTCCCAGTGTCTTCATGTTCTTTTTACCAAGGTTCTACTAAAATGAGATTCCAGAAAACAACCAGAAATGCTTTTACCACCTGGCACAATGCCTGAGGCATAGTAGGCACTAAGCAAATACACAAATGCATCGATGAGTTCATGAACAAAAGTCAGACACAGCAAAGTATAAATCACTAACATTGAACATTTGCTTGGAAAAGTGGCAGGGGGGGCATGGAGGGGGGCTTCAAGTCAAGGCATGAATGCTTAGTTGGATGCACATCAGGCAGTAGGCACAGGCGTTGGAAGAACTTTTGCCCTCAAATCATACCCATGTCCTGTAAGACAAGTCCAGAACCCAGAAGCAGTCATTCTGCCCACAGTGTAATCCTGTGCATCCAACATTCCTCAACCTACCTACTCCCCACCGAACAACAGGATTTCAACCAGAGGAAAATGTGAGCTTTTCAGGGAGTGTTCCTATTCTTCAGACAGCTCAGATTCTCAGACTTTTGCACTCACTGAGATATTTCAAAGCAGGGGACCGAAGATGACTTCTGGGGAAACAAAATAGAACCCTTCATCCACTAGCCAAGTCAATGAGTGAATGCAAATTTTTCCTTAGGAACTTCATTTTTCTCTTTAGAGCTTTTTAATGTCACAGCAAAATCAAGCCCTTTCATTAGCTTTGCCTTAAACTAAATGCTTTGGCTTAGTGAAGTCAGCCAAATTAAAGTTCCAGGTCCCTAGAAAATGTTCTAAAAGTCTCTGCTTCTGCCTCCATTGTTGTCTACCTCCTCCCAACCTAGAAGGATGGTTTAGAAGAAACGAGGGAAAGCATGGCATTGGATAAAGGTGGACTTAAACCCCAGTTTCACCATTACCAGCCAAGTGGCCTTGGACATCTGATCTAGCTCTGAATTTCAGTTTCCAACTGTAAAACAGGAATCAAATGATCTGTCTTACAAGATGATTAGGAGAATTAAGTGAAGTAACCCCCCTGTACCACATGGACTCTACATTAGAGGCTCTATTCCAGCCCTAGTTCCTGCCCTAAAACTCCTTGGGAGTGAAGAGCATGTGGTCTTTACCTTGCCTTTTTCTAATAGAAGGTTCACTTATTTACCAGTCAATTCTACTTGATTGCTCAAACTTTAGAGTCAATGATTTTTCTAAATTCCAGCAAACACCAAATTGGCCTTAAGGGCTTTAATGATTTATATATTCTCCTTTATCTTCTCTTTTGCTTCAACAGGCACAAAGACTCTTTTGCCTAGTCTGTTCTTGGCATTTATTTGCCAGAAGAGATTTGATTTTTTACACAAGAAATCAAAAGAGAAAAGCCCCAAAAAAATGTTTTTGCAACTTTTGACATCTAGAATTGCATTGTGTAGCAAGACGATAACATTGCAAGCCAGGCTATGGTCTCAAGACTGATGCTGATGGGTTCCATATAAGACATCAACATCCCAAAGGATGTGTATCCTTCTGTATGTGGACCTAGGCTGGGTGGAGGGCTGGGGGACCAGGGGATTCAGGTGAAGAATATGAACATGTGATAAATAAGTAAGGGGGGCACTGAGGGCAAAGGAGGAGATATTGCCCCCATCCTTCGGGAGTGCAACCACAGAACACTATCTCAGCATGGCAAGAGAGGTGCTGACATTCGGTTTTCCAGCATCAGTCAAGTCCATGTCGGTGCTGATACAGAAGTGAGAGCCAAAGGGCCTTTATGAACCAAAGATCCAGATGGACCATAGGCCTATGACTGCATGGGGGGAGTAGCAGAGATTCAGGGCTCTGCAGTGCTCAGTAGGTGGGAGTTCACTGGCCAAGCCGAAAGGGTCATTGCTCCCCAGAACCATAAATCAGCAAGGTGCACAACCACCAGGTAGATATGGGACAAAGCCACACACACTTAAGGACCAGCAGGAGATCATGAAGATTCTTCTCCCTGATATCATCTTAGTGAGAGAGGCAGGAGAAAAGGATGCTCCCAGAAAGACTGAATTCTTCAAATAATTAACAGAGAGCAAATTTCCTAAATATCCAGTTTAGGTTACTAGGTCAAACTAAATTTAAACTCATTGGACATTCCATTAATTTGTTCTCCTGCCATGCAGCAAGTAGTAATCTGGAGAAAGACCAGATCAGCAATAGGCAAAATCAAGATCTTATATTCTTTCTGTATGTCCACTTTGTAGTATGTGTTAAATTGGTTATTCTGCACATTGTTGAGGCTCTACAGTGGAAGTTGCAAATGATCCTTTAAGACAATTCAATATCTCTTCTAGAGTCTCCAGAAGTCCCAGGGGGTAACAGAATGCTTGGGAAGATATAGTGTATTCCTTCTAGCACCTAAGAGAAAAAGAGAGTAGGGAGAAACCTAATTCCCATGACAGAAAAGCACATGAGGCAGAGGAGAAAGTTGACATATGAAGGGAAAGTAAAGATCTGCCTAAAATTTTTTGGTGACACTGGAAACAGAACCACCCTGGCACTATGTGTTCAGTATCAGTGTGCAAAAGTTAAGTTTACCTTTGTTTCATGTTTGTGTTTGCTTCTAAAAGCAGCCCAGGGATGGTAAGAACTCCTCATACCATATGCCACTGACTGAATCTTACTTCCAGTTTCAACGGAGTCCATGTTGTGCTAGAACCAACTTGTACTTGCTCTCAAGAGCCAATTATACACATTACTAAATTCAGGGGCAGTGACAACACAATGGGAGCTTTAAATCAGCCATGGGGCGGGGGGGTTATTTAAACCATGGTAATCAGCAAACCCTACAAACCGAAGTGTTTGGGGTTTTTTCCTGGATAGGCAGATATTAAAACATTTCTTAACACAGGGAGCCAGAGAAGACAGCAGCACCCAGTCCCACCCAGGGATGATCCCTGTGTCTTGGTCTGCCCTCCCCGAGAGCTCAGGAAGCCACCTTACTTTCTGAGGAAAGAGGTGAGGGTATTTGCCAATGTGGGGGTTATCTCTGGGCTGAGCCCCCAGGCCCCCAGCCTCCCGCCTTTGCCACATATGCTCTTTCACACGGCTGTGTGACAACTTAGCAGCATGGCCTCTGGCAGCATGATCCTTGCCGTGAGAGGACAGGGTTGGTTGTTCCAATAGCAAAGAAGAACTCTGCTGGGATTGCCCACACACCTGCCTCCGGAGCTTTGAGAAAGAAATTGTCAGTTACCAAGAGTTCGTGGGTGAGGCAACCACAGGTTTCATCTCCAATCGTGATGTAATTCAGTGATTCCTTAACAAAGTCATCGGCGGTCTTGGTTACCATGTTGGTGTGTAGATACTTCGTCATTGGGGTGGAAACAGCATATGGGGTCAGCACCTACAATGGGGAATAAAGGCCATAACACGGGAGCAATCTGCCCGCCCCTGAGAAGTGAACCCCTATTCTAGCCCTCCCTTCATTTGCCAACTTGTAAGAAGTTGGCATTCTTCTGTAAGAAGCCTCAGGATCTCCCCTGATGATGGAGCACTGGAAAGGCATAGAGCTGGCACAGAACTGTGACTCAGAAAAACTGGTTTCTTGTTTAACTTTATCACTAACTCAAGCTGAGGCCTTAGCCACACAACGTCACCTGGTTCAAATGTACACAAGGTGACTGAGGACATGAATTATCTCTTAGAACATGGTGGCTGGACCAGCAATAAAAACACAGGACAGTTAAATTTGAAAGCCAGACAAACAAGAAAAAAAATTTCAGTATAATATGTCCCAAGTATTGCATGGGGTATACTTATACTAAAAAAAATAAAAGTTATTATCTGAAATTCAAATTGAACTGGATGTCCTGTATTTTATGTGGCACCCTTATGCAAGAGGCTTATTTCTAACACATATGGCCAAAGTTGGAGCAATTTAAAGTTCTTTGGATTCCCACTTTCACACTTCAGTTACAAGCCAGGAGTGACACATGCCTGATCATCTTTCCTGTCGTGATAAGAAAAATAAACAACCACACACTGTGGCCTGCAAAGCCGACACCATCAGTATGTACAGCAATCATTTTAAAGATTTAACTGTGAGTGTGCCTTTTTCATTTCTAATAGTAGGTTATAAAACTTCTTCCCAAACAATGACAAAAATTTCTGCAAATTGTTTATTCCAGGTTCCAGAAAGCACTTAACTCTAACTATGTTGCTGAACCAAGCCCACGCCTGTCCCTGACACCTCAAGACTACAGATGGCTGTGACAACCCAGTTCTGTTGACAGCTGGGATAGGGTCATCTCGATGGTTCTGCCATGGCTGGTGAAAGAGGAAGCCAAGGACCTCTTCCCCAGCTGCTCAAGAACCACAGTGTGGGGATCTTTGTGGCCCATCACAGATGAACAGCTCCCAAAGTACCCCCAGCCCCCGCTCCCTGCCTCATTTTGTTTCTTCTCCACAATTCCTCCCACCTAAGCCTGTCTCCTGTACCTGGGTCAGAGAGTCAAGGGTGGTTAGACAAGACCCCAGTTTCTGTCTTGATGCAGTTCTCACTCACAGCACCGCCTCCTGCAGGGCATGCATGAGGGAGCAGCAGGCCGAACTAGGGTGGCTCAGTTGCCACTGTGAGGGTCACGGGAACTCCCATGGTGTCATCCAGACCCCCCCCCCCCGGCCGTGCATGCACAGCTGGTCCTGCATGGGGCAGTGGCCCCAGCCCCATGGGGCACTGCCGTTCCTCATCCCAAGGACCCAGAGCTGTTGACCTCACCTGGATAATGATTCCTTTCCTTTTATATTCGGCTTGCAGTGCCTTGGAAAACATGCACACAAAAGCCTGGAGCAAGAAGGAGAAAACACCTATGGGGAGAGCTTGCTTTGTCATGGAGGCACCTTTTTCAGATTTCAAAGGGCACTGCAGGGAGCCTACTTGCTTGCCCTTAAAATGCAGCAGTTTTTCTGATGGGAGTTAGGACTTTGTTTCTTGGCCTGGAAAAAGCCCCCTCAATGAGCAAGAACATACATTTTGGGATAAATACATGCCGAGGGCCACTGCATATGGATGACCCTACCCAGGGAGAGCTCTCCCTTGTCTCTCTGCCTGGGAACACCCCCACCACCAAGGGTTTGTTTTTAGGACTAGGGCATGGGGACACCTGGCCAGGCCCCCAGGACAGAAGAAAGTTCCAGTGTTACTTGCTGGCAGCAAGAGAACAGGGCTCCAGGCAAGGAGGTGAGTGGGGCCCAGAGTCCCATGGGGGCTGCGCTTATCCCGCTGCAGGGCTCCATCCGCCCCGGGGCCATGGCTTTTTCTAATTTGTACCCAGACATCTGCTGGCCAGCCCTGTACATAGAATCCCCCTGGACACTTTTCCTCCAGGCCAATACATCCATCAGCTTGCCAGATGATCTGAAGTCTAGAGGAAAATGCCAACTGGGAGAAACAAGATGAAGGAGAAGGAAGCTTGGGCTCCATGCTATCACTCACCTTGGAGGCCGAATACATGGAGTAGAGAGGCCAGGGAAAGAGGGCCACCCCAGAAGAAATGTTCAAGATAAGGCCTTTCTGCCTAAAACACAAAGAAATAGAGTTCTGAATAGTTTGCTGCCTGATGACCCACACCCTGAAAGGAAAGAAAGCGAAGGGACTCCTGTGACTTTCACTGGGAAATTCCATCCTCTCTAGACTTCCATGTTCATGGCGAGTTCTGCTCCCAGAACAGTGAGTGGTGCATCCCCACGGCCTGGATCACAACACCAAAGAGTGGTGCCACCCAGCAGACAGTTGACATCAAGGGCTGGTGACTGGAAACAGGGGTTCTGCTACAACAAAGATCCCCCAGCAAAATGCCAAGGACCAACTCAGCTCAACCAGTCTTATCAAGGGGGAAGGAACCCTTCTTTCTCAAATGTGACCCCACGAGCTCAAGGTCCCTTTTAACCCCTAAAGAGGACCCACACCAGGACAGATGTCAAATGCAGAATCCTGTCTTGAGTGGAATTTGACAGTCCATCATCTGCTCACACAGGAACCCACACACGAGTCTCCAGGGTCCTTACTTAATCTTTTTGAAACTGGGTAATTTTAATCCTTCTCAAATAGATGGGTTCAATCCAGGAAAAACCAAGGAACTGCAAATTAGACTATAAGGCCAAGCCTCTCTTCCCCTACGGAAGATAAAACTATCAACCATTTGCATTTAATGAATACCATGTGAGAAAAGCCAGTTCTCTAAGGGCTGTTGTAATAGGATAATAAAACCATGGACTAAATAGAAACACCGAGAGGTGGTGATTTTTACCACTAAGTTTGGGTAATAGCAAGAGACGGCCTTGATCTCAGGCCAACCTCTGAAGTTTCTTTTATGTTCAACATGAGTTAATATTTTTAATATAATGTGTGCTGAAATGGCTGTTCTCTTCCTCCAGTAGATGCTACACTTGACTTTCAAATATGCTTATCTGTTTGCAAAGCTGGCCTGGTCCAGAATGTTACATTTTCTTCTGCAATCTCCATGTCCTTCATCACAGTTTTACCATTGGTTAAAGCTGCAGCCAGATGAATCCTATCTGCCCACCACCTTCACCCCACCCCAAGTCCCCAGGTCAGCTAACTGCCAGGCCAGGGAGGCCATGCCGTTCTGTGCTTTTTCCAAAAAAAAAAAAAAAAAAAAAAAGACCTTGGGGCGCCTGGATGGCTCAATCATTAAGTGTCTGCCTTCGGCTCAGGTCATGATCCCAGGGTCCTGGGATCGAGCCCTGCATCTGGCTCCCTGCTTCTCCCTCTCCCTCTCCCCCTGCTTGTGTTCCCTCTCTCACTGTGTCTATCTCTGTCAAATAAATAAATAAATAAAATCTTTAAAAACAAAGACCTTACCTTGATTCCATCTGTTTCAGAATTAGCTGTGTCATCTATAAGAGAAGGGATAAAGTTAAGCCCTCTTGACAAAGGAGTGGAGTATCCAGGGGGTGGGGGCTTAAGGAAGCAGGTGCTGGAGGAAGCCAGAAAATGAGCTTAATCTCTCAGGTGGCCTTGAAAATCTGCTGGCACTCGTTGGAGGTAATTCTGGCAACACTAGAGTCTGACTAAAACCCACAGAAGGCAACCTAGATGAAGAGAAAATGGTTAGAGGTCTCTGATTTCTTCCCCATAAAGCTAAAGTCTTCCTGGAAAATGTAGGCAGTGAAAAACTATGGAAATTGGCTTCTGGCCATGAGATCAACACTGAGGTTCCCCAGATACTCGTCATTCTGGCATAAGTAGGTTGGCCATCATACAGGCTTAAGTAGGTTGGCCATCATAAACCTCACTCATGAGTTAGAAGTGAGGGGACCTCAGGAAACCTAACCAGTGTCCATGAACAATTCACATACAAGGCACAAGCTAGAGGACATCTCAGTCCAACAGCAGCCACATAAGCAGCTTGCAGGTGGTCTCTGAAATAGCTCCATAGGTGGACCATGTCTGTCTGTCCATTGGAATTACAGCAGTGTTGAGAAGTCCTTTCCCTGTCCCAACTTGCTGGCCCTGGAAGAGGTCTTCCTGACCAGTTCTGGAACTTAAATAGCCCATTAAAAGAGCTTTTCACTTCATAATTACAAGGCACCCCTTTAAAGAATTAAGGAAGAGGCAAACCCACAGGCTGAAATGTTCTCAAAAGTACAATTGAGTGGCATCAGAAGCAGGGGCAGGTTTGAGGAGAAAGGATCCAAACACATGGAGAAGGGCAGAGAAATAAAGGAGACTGAAGACCAGAAGACAAATTTCACCTATTTTTCCCTGTTGTCTGGGGGCCCTGCAGGAGCTTCTTAGTAGGCTCTGTCCCCACCATAGGGCACGCCCTTAAGCCCAACCCTGGGGACGTCCAGATACTGTTTCCACTGTCCTGGGGCAGCAGTGGGGGGTGTAGTGGCAGTAGACTACCTCCTGAAATGCTGGGTTTGGAGGGAGGTGGGAGAGGCACGAGGACTAGGTCATGCCCTTAGCTTCCCCTGGGCTCTGCCCACCTCATGAAGGGCACCACAGGGGCACTGTTGGACAGCACCAGCATTTCCTCAAAGCCTCCCAACTGAATCCCCTATTCTTACGGGTCGAATGATCCCAACAGAGAGACAACATTGGACTTTGTGGGTCTCTCTGTATCAAAGCTCCCGAAATTTAGTCTCTTACCCGAACTTCCCTTTGCCCACAAACTCATTCCTGCATCTCTGCCCTTGACAGAGAACTCTACTATTTCCAGATGGCTCCTTTGGGGTAACTAGGTGATGCTAGTCATGCTTCCAACCAGTGTGGCCAACTGAGGCATGGCGTACTTAGAAAGCGAATCTTCAATTAGTTTTCCTCCCTATTTGAGGAAATTAGTGTCTATCAATATATATAAAAAAATTTTTTTTAGCAAATCAAAGCAATTCTCTGCTAAAGGAGTCAGAGGGTTGTCAAATACATTCGGAAAACCCTGTGAGCAAATGGACCAAGCCTGAAAGATCAATGTGTAAAATAACATGAAAGATTTTAGTGGTAAGGCAGCAGACAACAGTTGGACATATAAAACTTACAATTACATCAGCTGGGGTTTGAAAAACTATTGATTGCTCAGCATAAAAAGAATGTATGTACCAATAAAAACTGAGCAGGAAACTATAAAATACCAGTATGCTTACAGAAGAACAACCAACAATCAACTCAGCTTATCCACCTAAAAATAATTTTACATGGTTTGTTCAGCATCCATCTCCCTCCTTATGTTAAGGAGGTTTCCTTTGGGAAACCAGCCCTCCTCTGCCAGGCCATGCTGTAAAGATGAGACCTGCTGCTCCCTAACTGGGATCCCTCCACCATTCACTGCTGTGAATCAGAGTGGTCACAAGGACTGCCATGCACAGTTGTGAATTTTGTAGACTGAGCAAGGAGTCCAGTTGTGGGGGTGACTGTAAGCCGAAAGCCAAGGGTTCACTCACAGGCAGTTAGAACAGCTCTCCCCATTCAAAGGAAAGGGAAATATTGTGTTCACCCAAAAGCATCATCTCTCCACTCTTAGGCAGCACCTTTTTCTAAATTGTCTGCCCAGAGGGGGTGCCATTTTCTTATTCATTCAAAGGCACAATATAGGACCGCATTGTGATAATCATGCCTATAAATGCTGATGCAGTTGACTCTAATCAAAGAACCTGAGTGCAAAATGGCACCTGACACATCCCTTAATCCAACACTCTTTCAATAGCAGATGAAGAATCTGAAGGTCAAGGGAGTTAAACAACAACACTGCCCAACTAACTAGTAGTTGAGATCAGAATACATACAAACTTGAGTTTCACTTCAACAAATATTTATTGAACATCAAAAGTCCAGAAAATCCAACCCAGGCCTTCTGTCATTTTTCCAAACCGACTGAACTTTCCACTGTTAACAAAGACTAAAACTAGAGGAAGGTACTATTTTTTTTAAGTCGCCCTAGAATCCTGAATAAGTTTCCATGTCATCAGACCTAATATGTTCTGACATGTGACAAAACTGGGTGCAAAAATAAGATTCAGATACTCTGGAGAATACATTCATCACTGTATTTTCTTGATGAAAACAGAATAAGACAATTAAAGACCACTACATGGCTTCTCAATCAAGTGCAGTTCAAAGTCTTTGACATTGGCAATTCTCCCGAATTGCCAGATTTCAACAGCTACTACATTTTAACACATTTATCACATATATTGACTACATACCTTCACTACTGAGGTGATGTTACAATGGATGAGACTCTGTAATAAATAATCACAACCACAAATTAGCTGGAGGATTTGAGACATTCTTTTGAGAAGTAGTCTGTGCTAGAGAACCATAAAGTGGGCAACAGTGTGTGTCTGAGCAGTGCCCCTCGCTTGCACAGCCTGGAAATTAGGCTCCTAATTGATGGCCACCAAGCATGCACTGCAACTGGTAAACATCCGAGAGCTGCAATGATTCTATAAGAATGTGATCTTGAATAGAAGCTAATTAAGAATTCCCTTCAAAATTTAGGGATTTTCCTTCAAAACACGGTATTTCAAAGGGAGATGGTTAATTTCCATCTGGAGGAAGCGAGGTTGGCATATGTGGACCTAGAAGACAATAGCATAGAGAATAGAACGGTGAATGATAATATTAGGTAGAGGTTCTGGGCTACAAGGCGCCAGACAGAGAAACTACTGGAACCACCCAAGACAGAAAGGAAAAGAGGGACAGATAGAAGCAAGCACTAATGCAGACATAAATAGGGAAAGAAAAACAAGAACGGAGCCTGCTTAATGGAGAGACTCAGACTTGTGCCAGAACCAGGGAGTTAGATGGGGCTAGACGTGTGGTGAGGTGGGGATTTTGCAAGGTTGTGCTGCAGTGCCCAAGCTGGGCGGCATTATTTACCCATGCAGTTGACTTGGGGCTTAAATAGGACCACGGGAACACCAGGACAGCCTGTTTAGAATGGGAATAACTCCATGATTTCGAAAGTCAGGGCCTGGAGAAGAGTCAGCCAACAGTGCTTTCAAGGACTGTTAAATGCTTAACAAATGCACTCATGCCTCACAATGGGATCCATGGGTCCATCGAGCTCACTGCGCTTGCAACACCCCCACACACAGAGTTTCTATCACATGACCTTCCTCACGCTGAAAGCTGAAAGAAATCTTACGACTTGGGAAGACAGAGAGAGCCAAAGAACTGGCCTTCTCCCACTTATAACCACAGATGTAAATTTATGAGCTGACACAAAGCCCCAAAAGATTAAAGCAGAACATGGAACCCCAAAAGAATGGGACAGTGGACATGTAAGTTCTGATGTGCAGAGAAGAAGGAAGATGTCTCTATTCCAGAAATGGTCATGAAAAGTTGTGCCCTCGCCTGTGTATCAAGTACTAAGGTAAAGAGAGAGGCCACACACATCCATGTGGAATACAGAATTTCAGCCTGACCGTCTCCCAGGTACCCCTTCCCAGGCCCTAGTGACTACCCAGCCAGGGGGCCCAGTCCACAGTGAGAGGAGATCATCCACAGAAAGAGCCCAGGCCTACCTGGATTTCATCTGGTGTATCAAGGAAGTGGCTCGGGAGAAGGTTTGGAAGCATTCCGACATTGTTGACTGACAGAAGCAAAATAAAAAGATGTCAGAAGAGCCAGTAGCAAATGTTTATTAAAAGCCTAAACATGTTTACATTCAACCCCAGAAGTTCCTTTTCTTGGGAAGTTTTCCTAAGGAAATACGTACAGAAAAAATTTATAGACAAGGCTGTTCTTTGCAACATGATTTGATAACAGTGAGGAAATTGGAAGGGAAAACAGTTGTCCTATAATAGGGAGCACATCAGGTGGACCGCCGAGCAGCCGTACGGTGGAATGCGGCACACTTACTCAACGCTGTTGCCGCTTAGCAGTTTAAAGACACGGGGAAACATTTGTGGTGTGCCGTTTTTTTAAAAAATGTTACAAAACAGTATGTAAATTTCATCCCAGTTTTGAACATTTATGTCTATGTGTCTGGAAGGATATACACCAAAATGTTATCTGAGGCTGTTGAGATTTTAAGAAATTTGTAAATCTTTTATGTGCTCATGTATTCTTTTTGGTTTTTCTGCAATAATGTGGGTTTACATTTTTATTAGTAAAAAATACAATTATTTTTTAAAATTCAACAGGAAGTTTAGAAATCAAATCTTCCTTCCAAGTACAATAGAGATGCTGTGCTCTGTATGAGATCATAAAATATCTTATCACAGAAAAAATATTAAATATTATTATTATTATCTTGTTTCCTGAATACCAGAGTCAATTCTCAAAGAACCATGCTGACTCACTATTTCATGAATCAATCACAGCAATGTTTGTTTGCTAAACTAACTCTTTAGGATGGTGTTTCTGAGACTCCTCCTGTCTAATGTCAGTATCAGTAGGAAAAAATCCATTTTCACATTATAAATATGGTTGGGAAGGTTGAAATATCTTAGTTTCATGCATTCCAAAGCCATAAATAAATTTGCTAATCCAATATGCCTCTTGAAGAATTGAGCTGTAATATTCTGTTGAATGCTACGGCTTAAAAGACAGTCCAGACTTAAGTTCAAGTTTGCCGCAGAAAAATCAAGTGTCACTAAGATAATTACTTCACTGATGTCTTACAATCAGCTTTGCATTTTGCAATTTACTTACCTAAAATTCCAATTTCTAAGCCTTTAAGTTTTTCTCTAATATACTCATATATGTTGTCTTTGGTAAAATCTGCTTGTATAATCTTCACACTACTCCCCGTAGTGCACTCTGCATTGGAGACAACAGTTACTCTTGAGTGAACAGGAATCCAAATCCCTCCCTTGTTTATGGACTTCTCCAATGCTCCTGTAATGTGCTAAAAGATTGGTGAGTGATGGTTTCTGGTGTTTCTAAGAGTTATGACGGTGACAAGTGTATGCACCAAAATAAATTTAATGCAGTGGTTCTCCAAGTGGGGTCCACAGACCACAGCATCAGCAACACTGGGAACTTGTTAGAAACACAAATTCTCAGGCTCCACCCCAGACCTACTGAGCCAGAAACCCTGAGACTAGAGCCCAGCAATCTGTTATTGCACGCACTCCCAGTGACCCTGCTCCATGCTCAAGTCTGAGACCCCTGGTCTACAGGCTGTAAGAGCATAAGGTGATGTTGCCTCTGCTCAGTGTCAGGTCCCCTTGGCTTACACAGAGCAATCCTTTGTGTTTGTCTAACACTGTAGCATTCACAAAGCATTTACATACACAATATCTTATTTTAATCCTCTCTACAACCTTGTAAAGTAGATATTATACCCATTTTCAAGAGGAGAAAACTGAGGCTCAGAGGGGCTAACTTGCCCAAAGACACCCACACTCTGTTCCCTCCACATCCATGCCGCTCCACTGTTCCATGTGGACTTGACCTTGTGCGGGAGCTTTCGGCAGATATAAAAGCAACAAGTAGATTTCACCAAGTGCTGCCTGCTCAGATATGGGCTTAAACCCAATATTTCTGGGACAAGTGATCTTGAGGCTTAGTTTGGGGAGTGGGAGGTGCTTTCAGTCCAAAGATACTCCTTGCTTTTCAAGAGGACAATAAAAAGCACATCTTAACATTATGAGGGAGACACTGAAGAATGTCCTAGTCCTTGTCAGAGTACTTTTGATATCCAGACACGGAACAAAAGCAGAATTCATTAGTTGAAGGGCACTGAGCCTCCACTGGGCCTCCAGCCCCACACCTCCCACATCCTTCTCCTATCCCCAACTTCCCCCAGGGACACAGCACCCTTCCCTGGCAGCCTGTCCCAGTCCTCACAAGTCTTCATAACTGAAGACTCATTCCCTTGAGTTAAGGAGATGACAAATTACTAAATTAATAATTAATTATTAAAATAAATTGGGGCACCTGGGTGGCTCAGTCTTTAAGCGTCTGCCTTCGGCTCAGGTCATGGTCCCAGGGTCCTGGGATCGAGCCCCGCATCAGGCTCCCTGCTCGGCGGGAAGCCTGCTTCTCCCTCCCCCACTCCCACTGCTTGTGTTCCCTCTCTCGCTGTGTCTCTCTCTGTCAAATAAATGAATAAAATCTTTTAAAAAATTATTAAAATAAATTACCCAAAAAGGGATATGATTATTATTAACTAAGAACACTTCACAGTGAGTCATAATACTAAAACATTGTAATGTAAGTGCTGCCTCATAGAATTGTACGGTGTACAACCTTCACAACTATACATGGCAGCCCTGGATCAAATCTTTAAAAAAAAAAATCTGACAGCCACCAGTAAGCATCAACCCTCACCTTCCTGCAAGAAACAGGGCATAGACATAGGGAAATGAAGTCCCAAACAGATCCTGTTTTTGAAGGGAGTAGCAGAAGCAACAAGGCAGCTGGGCCCTCTGGATGAGCAGAGCTAATTCTGGAGATGAAGACACTGGACCAAAGGAGATAGTGGACCTATGTGTGCCTGAGTCTGTTCCTACTTCACCTAGCCCAAGGAATCCCTGCCGAACTAAAGCTGCTTATGTTCTGCACTTAACTTTGTCCAGTGAGCACCCCACAGAAGGGCCAGCGCCCCAGGCGTGCTGATGGAGCCTCTACAGGTGGGACAGAGCATACTTGGTCGGTGGGCTCCCCAAACATCTCCCTGATCTCTCGGGGTCACTCACCAATCTCTGCGGCAGCAGCCTGTAGTTTTTTCAGTGTCCGGCTGATAAGCACAACATTGAGTCCTTGTCTTGCTAGCTGGGAGCAGGGGAGGGAAAACCAAAAAAGAGAAAGATGATAAGCAGATAGGGAAGGCTCGTTTTAAAGGTGAATTGGAGCATCACCCACTTGGTCACAGCATGGCGTGCTTGCTTCTCCTGGCTTTAAATGCGACAAAGGCTCCGGATTATGAGCGGGACAGCCGCACTGGGTGAAGCTACAGGTGACATGACAGTGGTCGTTGACTTCCAGGTTCATCATGTGCCGAGAACTATTCTAAGTGGCTTTTGTCTACAGACCCACGATCTGAATGCCCTCTCATCAGAAGTGTCTGGGCTCAAGCGGTATTGGAATTCCACATTTGGGGGGTGTTATAGTACCGTTCAGATAACAAGTCTGGGCAGCTCCCCCTGTTACTAGAGGTATTTCTGCAGGAACTTTTGAGCTGCTCCCTGCAAGGGCCCTCTTGTCATGGCTCACTGTACTTGGGCACCAGTGCCCAAGGTCACGAGCCTGCGTCCTCTCTGTTCTCTGGCTCCCAGCAGGACAAAAATTGGAATAAGGAACCGGAGGGTAAACCGAGGCCTCCCTGAGATCAGGAAGGAGCGCCTCTTCAGAGTGGGTAGTGCCTTGACGCAGGGGGCTGAGTGGCAGCATGCGCATTAACATGGCACAGGCGAAAGGCAAACTCGCTGTGCCCGAGACTCATCACACCTAAAACTGCCACCATAAGAAAAGCTAGAGCTTTCCCTGAAGACAAAAGGAAACACCAGCATTCATTTAAATGGAGACTGACGACATTTGAGTTAGTAACCACGGGGCCCATTAAGGGAAATCTTTCTCTGTGGTTTTAATTCAGTGATTTATACTTTTATTTTTTTTAATTGTGATAAAACACATATAGCATAAAATCTGCCATCTTAACAAATATATGGACTGTTTCATGAATCTACATGTCATCCTTGTGCAGAGCCCTGCTAATCTTCTCTATATCGTTCCAGATTTAGCATATGGGCTGCAGGAGCAAGCACTGTGCCATTATTTTAATACGGGATTATATATTACAGAAAACACATAAAAAGCTGAATCAAAGACCATAATATGTGATCTCCAATAGCCAACAACTCAATCTTCAAGCCAGTGGTTTCCAAATTACCCAGGGAGATGTCAAATTCCCACGCAAACCATCCAAATAAAAATGTCTGGGTTTGAAGCATCAGCATTTACATCTTTTTCTATTTTAATTTATTAAATGATATTATGAAATACGCAAGTAATGCCCATTGTAAAAGATGTCCCAGAGGCCCCCCAGGATTACTTCCCTTCCTGCCCCCAGGCTCCTGTGGCCTTCAGTTCAGGTGTTGACCCTTTTACCTTTTTCTCTGCATCTACATGCATATAGAAGTACATACAGAAATAAACATTTGTTTTGTGGGGTTTCTTTTTCCTTTCACACCTCATAAATGGCATTGTAAATACTGTGTTTTTACCTTAATGGTGTGTCTTATCTCTAAATATCATATCTATCTCCGAATCAGTCTGGCTTGAGCCACTTGATCCTTTTTTATTGCTTCAGAGTGTCCCGTAGTTCACTGTTGGGTGAGCACTTAAGTTACTTTCAAGTTTTCCTATTACCAGTATAGCTACAACAAACCCCTTTCTGTATAGCTCTTTGTGTATACAAGTAAATTAATTGCTAGAGCAGATGTGTAAGAAGTGGCATTGTTGTATCAAAGGGTGCTTGCTTTTTAAATTTTAACAGTGTTGCCAAAATGCCCTCCCTTAAAACCATACCACCAAAAATACAACCATAGTTATTTCTTCACACTCCGGCCAATAGTTTTATTAGCAACCTTTTCAACCTTTCCCAACCTAATGGTCAAGAAATTATATCCCTATATTGTTTTAACTTGTATTTTTCCAATTATCAGTGGGCCTGAGCACTTTTTTGTATGTTTCTGTGAGTTACCAGTGTATACACTTTGCTCTTTCTTCTACTGGGTTGTCATTTTCTTATAAATTTGTAGGTGTCTTGTGGTTTTTTTAATATATTCTGGGTATTCATTAGTTGCCTACTATATATTTAGCAAGTATTTTCTCTCTTCTTTTTGGCCACCTTGACTATACATTATATATTAATTTTCATGTTATCAAGTTTGTAGATATTTACTATGGCTTCTTAAAAATTTCTGTTATGAACTTCCCTACTCTAAGGATATGAATATATTTTCCTATAACCCTTTACAGTGTTTTTATCTTTCTTGTTTCTTTTTTAGAATAATGTGAGCATGAAATCACCCAGCATTATTTTTTTCAAAATGGGTGGCAATTTTCCTGACAACATTTTTCTATTTTTCCATTCCTTCTTGATTTAAAATGCTAACTTAGTCATATGCCACATTCTTATAGGTACATGGGTCTATTTCCGATCTACCTGGTCTGTTTCACTGACTTACTGGCCAATTTCTGTGCCAGTGCCACTTGTGATTTAATCACAATCTTATAAGAGGCTTTGATATTTGATACGTGGAACTGGAGGTTCCTACCATTTATTATTCTCTTTCAAAATGTGTTTATCTTCTGAGTTTAACTTTCCAAATAAATGATAAAATTGTCTAGTCAAGTAGTATAGAGGAATTAGAGATATGTAGGAGAAATAATATTTTACAATCTTATGATTTTTGCAGGAATCAGTTGTCTCATCCATAAATTTGGTATCCATTTATCCCAATCTCATGTGTTCTTCTAAAAACTTTTAGAAGCTTCTTCATGTAAATCTTGGATATTTCTTGTTAGTTTGCATTAGTTAGCATAACATTAGCTCACATCGCAAAGAAGTCCAAAATTTCAGTGGTTTCACACAATGAATTTGTTGGTTGTCTTATATAGTAAATTCTATTTCACATAGTCATTCAGGTCCCATGGCTGAGAAAGTCTTTGTCATCTTCAACAGTGGGTTTCTAAGACTGTTTTCGGTGTTCACAGCCAGCCAGTGCAAAGATTAAAAGAAGATAGAGAAGATACATCCCCTCCTTTAACCACCTTGACCAAGAAGGGACACACATCATTTCTGCTTGATTTCATTGGCCAGTTTAGTCACATGGCCCCACATAGATGGAAGGGAGTCTGGGAAATGCGCCGGCTGGGCAGCCACTTCCAGCTACAACTCTCCACCGTGGAAAAAAAGAGTAGGGATCTGGGAGGACATTTAGCTGTTCCTGCCACCAATACCTTACATTTATTTGTTGTCATCATGAATTAAGTTATTATGGAAAGCAGAAGAAACTCTAGGTTGAAATACCTCGTTTCAATTCCTGTTTCCATCACTTAAACCTGTGTGCACAAGTTACTCAAACCAGACTTTCCTCATTGGCAAATTGAGGACGCTGATAGACATACTTCATTAAATTGTTCTGAGAATCAAATGAAAAAACACACTAGAAGTGCATGGTGCAGAGCCTATCACATAACAAGCACCCAATAGTGTCAGTATTTGTTCTATATATCCTACTCTGCTACTCTTTGTGATTAGGAACTCTGCCCAGCCACCGAGCCAAACGAATTCTTTTATTCATTGTAATAGTTTCTTCATCAATGCTTGGCTTTCCATCTTAGACAATGATATTCTCTACAAGGTACAGTTTTGTCCCTTCCTCTCCAATATTTGCATACTTTTGGCCTCTTTATCTTGGCTAATATCTCCTGCACTCTGTTAAGCTAATATATGGTCTGTTCTCTACCATACTGAGAACATTTGTAATGTTTCTCAATACAAAGTATGAGGTTTCCTGTTATTTCTGGAAGTTATTTTTTTATCAACTTGAGAACATTTTCATCTATTCCTTTCTGCCAAATCACTACTTTTTTAAATGGCTGGATTCTGTTTGCTAATACTTAACTTGGATCCCAATTCTCTTATGCTATCTTTGTCCCATTTTGATATCAGAATCATACTAATCTGTCTACACAATTCCTGAAACATGTAGGGTCACCTACTTGTCCCAGCATTTTCCCAGTTTTAAAACTCAAAGTCCCACATCCCAGGATCTGCCCCAGTCCCAGGCAAATCAAACTGGTTGGTCATCCTGGAAATGTTTTGGTTTTTTTTTTTTTCTTATTCCTTGAAGATTTAATAATATTTTTTGTAAAAATATCTGGGTTTCTTATTTAGGTATAGCTATTCATAACTGCCTCTTCCATCTCAGGCATGACTTGAACCAACTTTGATCATTTATGTTTCCATAGAAAATCATATCTTTCATCTAGATTTTTAAATTATTAACACAAAGATTTAAATAGTCTTTTCTTCCTCCTCTCCTTTTTTTTTTTAAATCTCCTTGTCTGTTGCTAGGATCCTAATGTTGTTCCTTTTCTTTTTTTCTTTTTCTTGAGTTTTTGAAAGATTTCTTCCCTTTTCTGTTACTTTTTTTTAAGAACAGTTTTGAATGATCAATCATTTCTGTGTCGCCTCTGTCACCCATTTTTGTTCTTCTCTTTATTAATTTCCACCTTCTGTCTCTTTTGGATTTATTTTGTTGTTCCCTTTCTCAAATTTCTTGAAAACTAAGACTACTTAGAGTCTTCCTTATTTTCTAAAAGAGGCATTTAAAGCCAAAAATCTTCATCGGCACAGCACTTAGACCATAAATCACAGGAGTGTTCATTTTTATTTTTTCTTTAATATTGGAGCAACACCGAAGTATAACTTTTTAATATAGATGAGAGGGTGGATATCATTTTCTAAGATCACTTTTAATTTTATTGCAAAGTAGTCAGTAAACACATGGTATGTTTTTTGCTATTTGTAACTTATCACAATTTTCTTTTTAGCACAATAAGTGGACTTTTATGAACATTCCACGTGTATCCTTAAGGAATGTGTATTTGCTCTTTGTTGGCTAAGTTTTATATATTTTTGTCTCTTAAATTAAAGTTGAGGTTTACCAAATGGCTTACCAACTACTGGTTAAACTGGTATGAGAGGGTTTTCAAATTCCTTATAACCTTGATTATTTTTATTTATGTAATAAGATGTTAAATTACAAGTTTCACCAGAAGTACAAAGACCCAATAGAAATCAGATCACAAAGTGATTTCAGAGAGAGAACCAAGAAAAAAATATTTAAAATAAATCTAAGAACCGATAATGTGATCCTTGAGCCCATCCCCAGGGCATCCCACACTCATATTAAAAAATATATATATGACAAGATAAAGAGCATGGCAATTAAGAGAGTTTCATGAAGAGGATTTCTTTGGTTCTTTCTGCTGCCAAGCCGTGACTCCTATCCCCAACGTCAGGGTGAGGGAGGAGCATTACCTACCTCTTGCCTCAAGTCAAGGGAGTGGGATACCATCCCTCTCATTTTATATTTTATATGCATTGTACCTTCTTGTTTATCACTACCCACCTTTGTTTTTGCCTGAATCAGTTAATCAGCAATGCTGTGGTCACAAGTTAACCCTGAAGTCTCAGCAGTTCAACATAACAAAAGCTTATCTCTTACTCATTATGCTCAAACTGTAGACCCATTTGACCAATGCTCCCCCAAATCTATAGAGCAAGAACCATGGCTTCTCAGTGCTCTGTCTGATTTTGGAGCTTTCTGCTGCTGTGGGCTAGGCCACCATTCAGACTCGGTTGAGTTTTTTTCCTGGACCAGATATGGGAGAGAACCTTTGTGCAGTGAGATTCCATGCAAAATGTCCACCACAAGGCAAACAGACCTCAGCAAAAGCAGAGCTGAGGGAGGAATTCAGGGCTGGGAGGTCAGGGTGCAAGATGAGAGCTCATTCACAAGAGCCATGTGAGAGGAGCTCGCTGTGGTGGAGAACCCAGGAAAGTGCTCCATAAGGAGCATGAGCGTCAAACCGTTACCAGGCCCAGACAGCCAGTCTCCCTCTCTTAATGACACCAGGCATTTCCTTCCTTCTCTCTGCTCACCCTCTATAAACTCCTGCTCCCCACCCCTGGCAGGCTCAGACACCTCAGCGGGCAACCAGGAAAGAGAAACAACCCATAGCGCTATGTCACATCCCATGAGCATGGCCTCCAAAGCAGGTCCCAGCTGCAAGAAGGGAGAAGATTTAACTTTAGTTCATGTTCAGCATCTTTTTATTTTTTTTAAAGATTTTTATTTATTTATTTAACAGAGAGAGAGAGACAGCGAGAGAGGGAACACAAGCAGGGGGAGTGGGAGAGGGAGAAGCAGGCTTCCCGCGGAGCAGGGAGCCCCATGCGGGGCTTGATCCTAGGACCCTGGGATCATGACCTGAGCCGAAGGCAGACGCTTAACGACTGAGCCACCCAGGCGCCCCCATGTTCAGCATCTTGATTATTGCTGGTGATTGGACACTGGGACTGTGGAATCGAAATCTGTTCACATCTGGAAGTGACCAGAAGACTTCGTTTTACCTAAGAGGGATCAGTGAAGTAATAGGACCAGAGGCAGAGAAAGAACCAGAGCTGTGGGACAGGTTCAAAGAGACAAAGGGAAACTGTGACCATGAGTGTGCTCCGTGAGTCCTGCCAAGACCACTTATCTAAACAACTGGTCACACTATATTATTTCTGTATCTGAAAAAGTCATGGAAATCTCCCACAGTGGTTGCAAATTCATCAAATCCTTCTATTTCAATCAGTTTCTACTTTCAGTATTTTGAAGTTATATCATCAGAAATAGAATAGGCTCAATATGAATAATATGAAGCTTATCAATAAGAACATTTTTATTATTTTGAATTTTATTTTGTCTAATACTGATATTGCTCCCACTCCTTTCCTTTCTTTTTTGCATTTTCCTAGGATATATTTTTCCATCCCTTTACCTTCAACCTTCCCATATTTAACATTGGATTTTATTTTTTCAGCTCCTTTTGAATATTTGTTATTTATTAGGAAATATAACCAAGTCACATTTATTGAAATTGAAAATTTCCTACAATGGCTCTGGCTATCTTGTTTTAGTTTTTCTATTCACTGTGTTTCCTTTGTTATTGTTCTCACTTTGTAGTAAGCAAGACAGGATAGGCAAAGCTGGAGTGACAAAATAGTCCCAAATCTCAGCAGCATAATACAAGAGAGGTTTGTTTTTCCTCACACCATGTCTTCTGCAGAGAACCGGACAGTCCAGGCCACCCCCCATCATGTGACGACTCAGGGATCTAGGTTTTTTCCCAGGGCTCAAATTGAGATGAGGGAAGCAAAGGACCTAGGTGCAAAATTTAAGGAGGGCCTCACTCTCAGGTTCATGGTCACCACCCATGCCTCACCTTAGCCCCAGCCGTAACTTTTCTATCCATTGGCTCCACTATCTCAACACCAGGCCTCCACGGTTTTGCCTAATATTGGGCAGCTGAGAACTGAACCTGATTATACTATAGCAAAGACAAATTCATATTTTTTTGGAAAATAAGTTACAAAAACAAAAACAGCCTTTTTTTTTTCCAAACTAAATACAGAAAGACCAATTCTATATCTGGATTAGTAAAACATTTCCATAAATGAAAAAATATTCACAAAACAGTAAACATTTCATAAAAATACTTACAAGCAAAAGAATATACACCAAACATATTAACAAGGTTGCGTGTGGGAGGAAGAGAAATGGGAAATGGGAATGAAAGAAAAGAAATTGAGAGACGGACCTTGTACGGATTGATGATAGCAATTCAATCGCCTGTGTCTTGGATTAACAAACAAGAAAGAGGGTATTTCTGGTTTTTGTTTGTTTGTTTTGTTATTTAGATTCCACATATAAGTAAAATCATATGGCATCTAGGTTGTTTTTTTCTGTCTGGCTTATCTCACTTAGCATAAAGCCCTCTAGATCCATCCATGTTGTTGAGAATGGCAAGATTTCATTCTTTTTTATGACTGAGTAACATTCCATTGTGTATACATACCATGTCTTCTTTATCCATTCATCCCTCAGTGGACACTTACATTGTTTCCATATCTTAGCTACTGTAAGTAATGCATAGGAGATGGGCAAAACAGGTGAAGGAGATTAAGAGGTATACAAACTTCGAGTTATAAAATAAGTAAGTCACAGGTATGGAAAGTACAGCATAGGGAATATGGTCAATAATATTGTAATAACTTCTTATGGTGACAGAGGGCAACTATACTCATTGCGGTGAGCACTGAGTAATGTATAAAATTGTCTAATCATTGTGTCATATACTAACATAATGTTTATGTCAACTACATGTCAATTAAAAATGTATATATATATATTAAATTCTACTGTAAAAAAATAAGAAAAAGAAGGAAGAAAAATAAAAAGAGAGTGAGGTGAGGAACAGGGAAGGAAGGAAAATAGAAAACACTAGAGCACACCTGCCTGGGCAGACCTGTATTTTTGTGGAAATAAGTGTAGTAGATGTATCATCTCCCTACCATCTGTTACTTATTAATTATACCAATTCTAAGTTTTACAATAACCATGCTACCAAAGCTAATTTTCTTGTTTGTAAAAGCTTATTTTACAGCTGCCTTTAGCCATTCTAGTTTATTTTTTAGCTAAGGTTACCCCAACCTTATCAATGAATAAGCCCATTTGCATACTTTCTGACAAAGAATTTTATATTTCCATGTTAAGTTGTGAAAGAAAACTTCATCCCAAACTTAAACACAGGCAAAATGATGATTGCTTGATTTTTTTTTTTTTAAAGATCACCCTAGAATGTTTTCTAAGAAGCCTTGACCTCAACTTAGACTTTGGGGCATGTAACTTTGCTGTTAACAGAATTTTAACAGTCCTTAGCCAAAGAAGGTACAGCCAGCTCACAGCCAGCAAAGTTAGGGACAGAGGACTTGTCAGGACTTCATAGTCTGGCAGAAAAACTAACCCAGAGGTGACACAGTTATTACCCTGTAGAAAGTTGGCCCATGTTATACCTAACTTGGCAATATTATTGTGCATTCCTTTCCAAATGACTATTTAAATCCTTATTTCTCAAACACTCTGCAGTCAGCACTTTGGGTCCTACTGGATCCTTCCTTACTAAGTTGAATAAAACTTTAACAAGTGCTACCATGTATCTTTGTTTGAGAATTGTGTTTGTACAACACTGAAGATAAAATATTGGTCAATCCTTTAAGTTATTGGGCTAAAGGGCCACAACAGTTAGACTATAACCCTAATATCCACAAGATTTCAGAAATGACTGTACTGTGTTCTAGTAAAGACAAAAAATATCAGAGCAGAGTTTTTAAATCTCACTTTATGATATTTTCAAGAAATACACCTAAAACATAACGTCACAGAAAGGTTGAAACTAAAAGGAGAAAACAATTTCGTACATAAGGTGAATACCAACCAAAAAGAAAAAAGGCATGGCTTTATTAATGTCAGTCAAAATGGCTATTAAAGCATGTAAGTGTTACTAGAAATAGAGAGTAGTAAAAAGTTCAGGTCGTCAAAAAGATATAGCGATTCTAATCCTGTATTACCTAATAAAATAACCTTAGGAGAGTTGCAAGGAGAGTTGAAAAATACACCATCAGAATAGGAGATTTTAATTTCCCTTTTTGGTAATTGTTGGATGATACACACAAACATTTGGTAATGATACAGGGTATTGAACCCACATAAATAATACACTTGATCTAATAGGCATGTATATACACTAAACAATTGCAGGTAACATTCTTTCAAAAGTTGAGTCTTTAAAAAAAAATGGATGAAACTGGCAAATCTCCAGGAAAATTAATCAAAAAGAGGGAAGGCACAAGTAGACCATAAACAATATTAGGAATGAAAAGGTGGGCATAATTAGAGATCCAGCTGAGATTTAAAATACAGAGAGGGGGTTAAGAGAGGAAACTGAACACAATAGTTAATTTTGCTACCTCCTGAAATCCCATTAAATGGGAAACAACTTTTTCTCAAGAAAAACATGAATCCACAGGGAGTAAAAAGAGACAAGAGCAACCCCAAATTTTTGATTCCTAGAAAGTAGACCGACAGAATCCCAAGTCTTACAACAGAAATGGGAAAATTGATACCACTAAAATCCTCAAAAGTCCCAGGCACTGCCAGCACCAAAGCTGGGGCAAAGGGGAAGCTAAATGGGGGGGGGGGGGTGCGGAAATTGGGCAAGAGCTGTTAGAGAAGTCATTAGAGCCCTAGATACCCACCTCCGTTCCACACGTTGAAGATAGGGGTCCTCTCTGAAAGCAAGGGGATGCCCAAACTATGCCCCTACCAGTTCTGACTCCAGAAAGATGGCAGCCAGGCCTCTGCTATTCAGGCAGGAGGTTAGTTCTTCTCTGGGGAACCTCACCCACATCAAGACACTGGCTGGGGGCTTCCCGGCAGGCAGCATGAGCCACTCACACTCAGCTCCGAGCCCCCCAGCTCAGACAGTCCAGCCAGAGTTCTCATCCCCCTCAGCCAGCTCTCAATCCCGGACAGACCAAGGGTTATCTGTGGAAAGCTGCTAATGTGAAAGATAGAGAGCCAAACAGGGAAAAAAAAAAAAGCAACTTGGAAGGAGAAAAACAGTTTTTTGAAAGCAGGAAAAAAAAATACATATATATATGTATATATATATACATATATATATATATCCCAGAGGGATAAGAGAAGTTGTTACTCTCTTCAAAGAACAGGCTGCTCTACAAACATGCAAACAGAACACAAACGAGCTCTCTGAAGTGGAAACAATTTCTAATTTCTTAAAAAATTTTGCATTCTTAAATTTTTTGAAATTTGAAATTTCAAAAGCAAATAGCAAAAAGTGAAAAATTCAATAAAATGGAGGATAAAATTTCCTTTTGCAGAAAGGAAAGCAGAGACAAAATGGAAATTGCGAGGGAAAAAAGAGACAAGTAGAGGATGATTTCAGGATCTGAATAATAGGAGTTCCAGAAAAAAAAAAAACTGCGTCTGAGTAATTGGAATTCTGGGAAGTAGAGAGAAAGTGGGGAGAGTGTAGTGGGGAGAGAGTAAATGCCCTGGTGCAACTTGCTTTATGGGGTGACCTGGCTGTGTCCCCCACTGCCTAACCTCTCGATACTTCTGCTCACTTTCTGAACATTCTCAATTATTTTGTGAATCAAATGACTACCTTGGACTAAATTCCTCTCCTGCTTTCATTTTTTGAACACAGGAAGAGAATGCTACAAAAAAATTATGCCAATAAATTTTAAAACTTAGGTGAAATATAGTTTGAGAAAAACATAAATGTCCAAAACTTATTCAAGAAAAAATTAAAAATTCAAATAGTTCTATAACCACTAAAAATAACAATAATAATAATAAGGTGATGCTGATAATGGTATAAATGAGTAGTTTAAATTGTCCCACAAAGAAAACTCCAGTGACAGATGGTTTTACAGATAAGTTCTATCAAATATCCAAAAAAAAAAAAAAAAAGATCATGCGTAAATTGTGCAACCTTTTTCAACTATGAAAAAAAGGTAAAATTCCTCCATTCAGTTTATGAGGTCAATATAACTCTGACACCAAAACTTTGGAAGCTAGTTGGCATTATCTAGTAATGTTGACAATGCATAACCTATAGGTCAGCAATTCTGCCCTGGGGCATGTTCTCAACTCTTGCACAACACCTTCAGGAGGCATGGACAAAGTGTTCATACCAGCAAAAATGTCTATCAACAAAACAAAGTATAATAAATTGGGATATATGTATGTCACAGAATATTAGACAATACTGAAAATGAATGAACTGTGTTCTACACACATCAGTATGGGTGAATTTCAAAAGCATAATAATGACCCATAAGAAACAGATTACAGAAGACAAATGAATCAATTCACATTAGGTTCAAAACAAACACTGCAGGGCGCCTGGGTGGCTCAGTTGGTTAAGCGACTGCCTTCAGCTCAGGTCATGATCCCGGGGTCCCGGGATCGAGTCCCACATCGGGCTCCCTGCTCAGCAGGGAGTCTGCTTCTCCCTCTGACCCTCCTCTCTCTCATGCTGTCTCTCATTCTCTCTCTCAAATAAATAAATAAAATCTTTAAAAAAAAAAAAACACTGCAACCAATATGTTGTTTAGGGATACGTGCATGTGTAATATAACTTTTATTTTTAAGTCAGAAAATTGTTAACACAATGTTCATGATCATGCCTCTATTTGTGGGGGTAACAGAGGGGGGACACAAAGACATGACATGCGTGACTGGACGGCAGGCTTCAAGGATGCTGGGGATGTTCTCATTCTTAAGCTGAGTGATAAGGGACACATTTCTCATTTTATGACTTTTTGTAATCATGTCTATGGATTATATACACTCCTGTCTGATCCATCTCTCTCTCTCTGTCTCACACACATGCACACTCCAGTAATGTGGGATAGTCAAAGCCTGGGTCAGGAGTTATAGGGTTGAGGTCAAGCCGCTCAGTAACAAGGCAATGAGTCCAGGGGAACATAAAACTAATTAAAAGCTGCAATTTTCACTTAAGGCAAGAGAATATTCTCTTCAGGAAAGAGAATAATGTGAGAGTGCAACAGGGGTACTTTAGAGGAGAGGCATTTAGACATTAGGAAGAAGAATTTCCTTGCTGAAAAGACCATAAATTGCCAAGTAAATGTGTGAGGACACTCAAAAATAGAGCAAAGCAGCTCTTTTTCTTGGGTTGGCCTGAGGCAGAGCTGGCCAAGTGATTTTAATCCAAGGGCCAACTCCGTGCCAGTACCTGTGACTGCCGGGAACACGGACGGGAGAAGCACTATGCCCTGGTCGGCCACACTGGGGCTGGGAGCCCTGCCTGCAGTGGCGCCGTCCCAGATGTTGGGGAGCACCACTGGAACTGCCCAGAGGTGGAGGAATAAAACCACACAATTTTTAGTCATGCATTTTCCTTCCAGTATTCTCTGGGCAGTAATAAAGAACATATACATCAGAGAAACAAAAAGTAGATGACGGCCTTTCTGCTGTTTTCTTCTTTACATCTCTTAAAAAAAAAAAAAAAAAAAAAAAAAAAATATATATATATATATATATATATATATAAACATCATTAACCATCAGAGAAAGGCAAATTAAAACCACAATGAGACATCAGTACCCAGCTATCAGAACGGCGATCATAAAAAATAGTGACAACGCCAAATGCTGGAGAGCATGTGAAGAAAATGGATTACTCATCCATTGCTGGTGGGTAGGGTACAGTCACTCTGGGAAATAATTAGGCAAAACTTAAAACTTAAAAAAAAAAAACAGATGAACTAATCATGCAACTATCCCACCACCCAGCAATTGCACTCCTGAGCATTTATCCCAGAAAAATAGAAACTTCTCTTCACACAAAAATTTATATACAAATGTTTATAGCAGCTTCATTCATGTGCCAAAAACTGGTAATAACCTAACCCAGATGCCCTTTAGTGGATGACTAGTTGGACAAACGGGCACATTCATACCACGGAATACTACTCAGCCACAAAATGGAACAGACTATTGATACAAGAACCCACCCAGATCTCTAGAGAACTGTGCTGGGTGACAAAAAAAGAAAAAAAGAAAGTCAATCCAAAAAGGTTCATAGTGTATGATTCCATTTATATAACATTCTTGAAATAACAAAATTATAGAAATGGGGACCAGATTAGTGGTTGCCCGGGGTTAAGGAGGGAGAGGGACATGTGTGTGTGGAGTGGGTGGGTACTGTGTGGAGCTCACCTGGGAAGCCAGAGGGGCTGGCCCTGTTTAGGGTTAGTTGGGTGGCTTTTTGCACCAGCCAGAGCAGCTATACCTGCTCCCTTAGGGAGCCCTGCCTGTGACCAGGCAGCACCCACTGGGAACCCTGAATGGCTGGAACCCTGGGAGGCAGTAAATTTGATGTCTTTGACCTAAGCCTACTTGGGTGTTTGTAATTATAGGGATTTTCTTGTAGCCTCCAGTAATTAGAGGCAGATTAAGACTACAGTTCTCCTCCCCCACAACCCAGTCAGCAGACGGTGTGTTACAAAATGCAAGCAAGGCTCCAACCAAACCCTGCCACATAGAAACATTTATTAGTAGGCCGGCGTCAAAACAGTCATGAACCTGTTCTTACAGGTTTGTGGAGTCCCAGCTCTCCGTCCCTTACGCACTCTGTGAGTGCCTTGCATGCAGCTCATCCCAGGTAGATATGATAATGCTCCTCTGCTGGAGACAGGATATGGTCAACCCTCTAGTGGGGTCAGGAATCCTCCACGAAGTGACTAAAGAGACTAAATCAGCTCAAGGCCAAGGGCCTACTCTGCTGCCCTCACAGATCTGACATTTTTGTTCCTACAAGGGTGGAAGTGACTGTACAAGATTTCTAGCCAATCCACATATCTTGAACTGCATTTCTTCAGGAAATTATTTATAACATCTATTAGGCTAAGGGAAAACCGTCTAATGAAAGTCCAGCTAGCTGAAGCATAAATGTTGATGAATTCTGATTTAGCATCTTTAAAAATTAATTGAATACTGGATTTAGCCAGGGTCCTGGCTAGAAACAGATAGCACAGTCTAACTGGGTAACTTGAGGAGAGTTTAATAAAAGGATGTTTTTACAATGTATGGGTATGGTGTAAGGAAACGACAATACTCTGGGGCTAAAAACAGCAGAGCCTCTGTCACCTGTGTGCCCCAAAGGGCTGGGGAATGAACAGTGGCCAGAACTGGAGAAGGCAGCTGTGTGCAAAGGGCCGCCTGACAGAGTTATACCTGCAGGAGAAGGATACAACCAGCACCCTAGACCGCAGGGAGACAACTGGAAAAGAACCCCACTCTCCTCCCACCTCATCTGTTGCCAGAGTCTCCCACTGGTCAAACCTAGCTGAAACCAGAGTCCAGCTGAGCCCGTTGGGGCAGGTCAGCCTCCTGGGGCACAGAGCAGGGTGAGGAAGGACAGAGAGTAGGTCTGGAGGGGCAAGAAGAAACCCAACACACACCACCTCTGGGTGTTAGCTTTAACTGATAACCAATCACTGCAGAAATGTGGACTAAGGAGGAAGGAAAGATGGCGGAGGAGTAAGGGACCCTATTTCAACTGGTCCCCGGAATTGAGCTGGATATCTACCAGACCACTCTGAGCACCCATGAAACCAGATCTGGATCTCTACAAACAGAATATCGCCGGCGGTTGGTTTCGAGGTACTAAGCGGGGTGCTGTGATCCTGCGGGCAGATATCTGAGGATAAACGGCAGCGGGAGGGTGCCCGGCCGTGGTGATCCTACACCGCCAGTGAGCGACACCTCGTGCGCTGGGGATGGGGCACAGACTCGCATGCAGACCAGTAGTGGTGGGGAAAGGACTTTAGGGCAGCCCCAGGGTGGAAACCTGGAGCGGTGGGGTTGCGCGTGTGAACTGGGGGCAGCTGGCGATTTTAGAAGCACAAAGGGCAGAGACATGCCCCGACCTGGAGGCAGGACTGGGAGCGCTGTGGATGGGGTGCACAACCCAGGATGCTGCAGTTTATAGCAGCACAGACAGAAACGGAGACAGTGTGACCTGGAGAGCTCACTGAAGAACAGACTGTGATCTCTCTGCTCTGAGGCAGAGGGTTGGAAACAGTCTCTTCTGCTCTGACTCTTGGAAGACACTCAGAAAGCCACCAGGTAAAGCCACCAGAGGACAAAAGCCCCCAAAACTGATTCCTGCTGAGCCCATCCCCAGCCACAGGGGGGCAGGGCAACTCCACTCAGACAGGGTTGCCTGAGTAACAGCGCGGCAGGCCCCTCCCCCAGAAGACAGGCTGGGAAAACAAGAGGCCAGCAACCCTAAGGTCCCAAGAAAACAGCTGCATCTTGCTTGGGTTCTGGTCAATAATTTGGACGCTGTACATTCCCTCAAACACCCATCAACAGAATGACTAGGAGGAGGAGGCCCCAAAATGGAAAAGACTCAGAGATTGTGACTTATGCTGCAGATTTACAAATGGATGCAGATATAACCAAGATGTCGGAGTGGAATTCAGGCTAGCAATTGTGAAGACAATGGCTAGAATGGAGAAATCAATTAATGGCAACATAAAGTCTCTAAGGGCAAAAATGAAAGCTGAATTGGCAGAACGTAAAAATGCTATCAATGAGATCCAATCCAATCTAGATAATCTAACAGCTAGAGTAAGTGAGGCAGAAGAAAAAATAAGCGACCTGGAAGACAATATAATGGATAAAAAGGGAAAAGAGGAGGCCAGGGAAAAACAACTCAGAATCCATGAAAATAGAATCAGAGAAATAAATGACACCATGAAGCGTTCCAATGTCAGAATAATTGGAATCCCGGAGGGAGTGGAGACAGAGAGAGGACTGGAAGATGTATTTGAGCAAATCATAGCTGAGAACTTGCCTAATCTGGGGAATGAAACAAACATTCACGTCCTAGAGGCAGAGAGGCCCCCTCCCAAGATCAAGGAAAACAGGTCAACACCCCAGCATGTAATAGTAAAACTTGCAAATCTTAGAACCAAGGAAACCATCTTCAGGGCAGTGAGGTGGAAGAGATTCCTTATGGACAGAGGGAGGAACATCAGAATAATGTCAGACCTATCCACAGAGACCTGGCAAGCCAGAAAGGCCTGACAAGACATATTCAGGGTACTAAATGAGAAGAACATGCAGCCAAGAATACTTTATGTGGCAAGACTGTCATTTAGAATGGATGGGGAGATGCAGAGCTTCCACGACCAGCAGAAACTGAAAGAATATGTGACCACTAAGCCAGCCCTGCAAGAAATATTAAGGGGGGTTCTATAAAAGGAGAAAGACCCCAAGAGTGATATACAACAGAAATTTACAGGGACAATCTATAAAAATAACGTCTTCATGGGCAACATGATGACGATTAATTCATATCTTTCAATAATCACTCTCAATGTGAATGGCCTAAATGCTCCCATAAAACAGCACAGGGTTGCAGACTGGATAAAAAGACAGGACCCATCCATATGCTGCCTACAAGAGACTCATTTTGAACCTAAAGATACATCCAGACTGAAAGTGAAGGGATGGAGATCCATCTTCCATGCCAACGGACCTCAAAAGAAAGCTGGAGTAGCAATTCTTATATCAGACAAATTAGATTTTAAACTAAAGTCTGTAATTGGAGACACAGAAGGACACTATATCATTCTTAAAGGGTCTATCCAACAGGAAGATCTAACAATTGTAAATATCTATGCCCCTAACATGGGAGCAGCCATCTACATAAGCCAACCATTAACCAAAATACAGAGTCATATTGATAACAATACGTTAATTGTAGGAGACGTCAATACTCCACTCTCAGCAATGGACAGATCACCTAAGCAGAAAATCAACAAGGAAACAAGAGCTTTGAATGATACACTGGATCAGATGGACCTCATAGATATTTACAGAACATTCCATCCTAAAACAACAGAATACTCATTCTTCTTGAGCACATGTGGAACTTTCTCCAGAATAGACCACATACTGGGTCACAAATCAGGTCTCAACCGATACCAAAAGATTGAGATTATTCCCTTTATTCTCTGTGGTCTGATATTCTCAGACCACAATCCTTTAAACTGGAACTCAATTTCAAGAAAAAATTTGGCAGAAATTCAAACACTTGGAAGCTAAAGACCACTCTGCTCAAGAATGTTTGGGTCAACCAGGAAAACAAAGAAGAACTTAAATAATTCATGGAAATCAATAAGAACAAAAACACGTCGGTCCAAAACCTATGGGATACTGCAAAGGCAGTCCTAAGGAGGAAATACATAGCCATCCAAGCCTCACTCAAAAAAATAGAAAAATCCCAAATTCACCAACTAACTCTACACCTTAAAGAACTAGAGAAAAAGCAACAAACGATGCCTAAGCCACGCATTAGAAGAGAAATAATTAAGATTAGAGCAGAGATCAATGAATTAGAAACCAGAGACACAGTAGATCAGATCAACGAAACTAGAAGGTGGTTCTTTGAAAGAATTAATAAGATCGATAAACCACTGGCCAGACTTATCCAAAAGAAAAGAGAAAGGACCCAAATTAATAAAATTATTAATGAAAGGGGAGAGATCACGACTAACACCAAGGAAATAGAAATAATTATTAGAAATTATTATCAACAACTATATGCCAATAAACTGAGCAATCTGGATAAAATGGAGACCTTCCTGGAAACCTATAAGCTGCCAAGACTGAAAGAGGAAGAAATTGACAACCTGAATAGACCAATAACCAGTAATGAGATTGAAGCAGTGATCAAAAACCTCCCAAAAAACAAGAGTCCAGGGCCTGATGGATTCCCTGGGGAATTCTACCAAACATTCAAAGAAGAAATAATACCTATTCTACTGAAGCTGTTTCAAAAAATAGAAACAGAAGGAAAACTTCCAAACTCATTCTATGAGGCCAGCATTACCTGAATCCCCAAACCAGGCAAAGACCCCATCAAAAAGGCGAATTTCAGACCGATATCCCTGATGAAGATAGATTCCAAAATCCTCAACAAAATCCTAGCTAATAGGATCCAACAGTACATTAAAAGGATCATCCGCCACAACCAAGTGGAATTTATCCCCAGGATGCAAGGGTGGTTCAACATTCGCAAATCAATCAATGTGATAAGAACACATTAAAAAGAGGAGAGAAGAACCATATGGTCCTCTCAATTGATGCAGAAAAAGCATTTGACATACAACATCCTTTCCTGATTAAAAGTCTTCAGAGTATAGGGATAGAGGGAACATTCCTCAAGTTCATAAAATCCATCTATGAAAAACTCACAGCAAATATCATCCTCAATGGGGAAAAGCTGAAAGCCTTTCCCTTAAGATTGGGAACACGTCAAGGATGCCCACCCTCGCCACTATTGTTCAACATAGTACTAGAAGTCCTAGCAACAGCAATCAGACAACAAAAAGAAATAAAAGGTATTCAAATTGGCAAAGAAGTCAAACTCTCTCTTTTCACAGATGACATGGTACTTTATGTGGAAAACCCAAAGGACTCCACCCCCAAATTACTAGAACTCATACAGCAATTCAGTTATGTGGCAGGATACAAAATCAATGCACAGAAATCATTTGCTTCCTTATACACTAACAATGCAACTGTAGAAAGAGAAATTAGAGAAACGATTCCATTTACAATAGCACCAAAAACCATAAGATACCTCGGAATAAACCTAACCAAAGAGGTAAAGGATCTATACTCTAGGGACTACAGAACACTCATGAAAGAAATTGAAGAAGACACAAAAAGATGGAAAAACATTCCATGCTCACGGATCAGAAGAATAAACATTGTTAAAATGTCTATGCTACCCAGAGCAATCTATACCTTCAATGCCATCCCAATCAAAATTCCAATGACATTTTTCAAAGTGCTGGAACAAACAATCCTAAAATTTGTATGGAATCAGAAAAGACCCCGAATCGCCAAGGAAATGTTGAAAAAGAGAAACAAAGCTGGGGGCATCACGTTGCCCGATTTCAAGCTATATTACAAAGCTGTGATCACCAAGACAGCATGGTACTGGCACAAAAACAGACATATTGACCAACGGAACAGAATAGAGAACCCAGATATGGACCCTCAACTCTATGGTCAAATAATCTTTGACAAAGCAGAAAAAAACATGCAATGGAAAAAAGACAGTCTCTTCAATAAATGGTGCTGGGAAAATTGGACAGCCACATGCAGAAGAATGAAACTCGACCATTCTCTAACACCATTCACAAAGATAAACTCAAAGTGGATGAAAGATCTCAATGTGAGACAGGAATCCATCAAAATCCTAGAGGAGAACATAGGCAGTAACCTCTTTGACATCGTCCACAACAACTTCTTTCAAGATACATCTCCAAAGGCTAGTGAAACAAAAGCAAAAATGAACTTTTGGGACTTCATCAAGATAAAAAGCTTCTGCATAGCAAAGGAAACAGTCAACAAAACAAAGAGGCAACCCACAGAATGGGAGAAGATATTTGCAAGTGACACTACAGATTAAGGGCTGGTATCCAAGATCTATAAAGAACTTCTCAAACTCAACACCCAAAAAACAAATAATCAAGTCAAAAAGTGGGCAGAAGATATGAACAGACATTTCTCTGAAAAAGACATACAAATGGCTAACAGACACATGAAAAAATGTTCATCATCATTAGCCATCAGGGAAATTCAAATCAAAACCACATTGAGATAACACCTTACACCAGTTAGAATGGCAAAAATGGAAAGGGAAAGAAACAACAAATGTTGGTGAGGTTGTGGAGAAAGGGGAACCTTCTTACACTGTTGGTGGGAATGCAAGTGGGTACAGCCACTTTGGAAAACAGTGTGGAGGTGCCTCAAAAAATTAAAAATAGAGCTACCCTATGACCCAGCAATTGCACTGCTGGGTATTTACCCCAAAGACACAGATATAGTGAAAAGAAGGGCCATATGCACCCCAATGTTCATAGCAGCAATGTCCACAATAGCCAAACTGTGGAAAAAGCCGAGATGCCCTTCAACAGATGAATGGATAAAGAAGATGTGGTCCATATATACAATGGAATATTACTCAGCCATCAGAAAGGATGAATACCCAACTTTCGCATCAACATGGATGGGACTGGAGGAGATTACGCTAAGTGAAATAAGTCAAGCAGAGAAAGTCAATTATCATATGGTTTCACTTATTTGTGGAACATAAGGAACAGCATGGAGGACATTAGGAGAAGGAAGGGAAAAATGAAGGGAGGGAATCGGAGGGAGAGACGAACCATGAGAGACTCTGGACTCTGAGAAACAAACAGGGTTTTAGAGGGGAGGGGGGATGGGTTAGCCAGGTGATGGGTATTAAGGAGGGCACGTACTGCATGGAGCACTGGGTGGTATACAAAAACAATGGATCATGGATCACCACATCAAAAACTAAATATGTATTGTATGGCGACTAACATAATGTAATAAAATTAAAAAAAAAAAGAAAGAAAGAAATGTGGACTAAGACTCACCTAACTTAAACATAAATTTACCATACGACCCAGCAATTCCACTCCTAGGTGATCTACCCAAGAAAAAGGGAAATGTATATGCACACCAAAACTTGCATACGAATGCTCACCTCAGCATTATTATACAGATGGTCCCTGACTTATGATGGTTTGATTTCGGATTTACCGACCTCACAATGGTGCAAAAGTGATACACATTCAGTAGAAACCATACTCTGAATTTTGATCTTTTCCAGGGCTAGTGATATGAGGTATTATCCTCTCTCATGATGCTAGGCAGCAGCCACCACAGCTCCCATCAGCCAGCGATCATGAGGGTGAAGGACCCATAACACTGACAACCATTCTGTACCCACACAACCGTTCTGTTTTTCACTTTCAGTACAGCGTTCCATAAACTACATGACATAGTCAATACTTTATTATAAAATAGGCTTTGCATTAGGTGATTTTGCCCAACTATAAGCTAATGTAAGTGTTCTGAGCACATTTAAGGTAGGCTAAGCTCAGCTATGATGTTCAGTAATTTAGGGATGTTAAGTGCATTTACTACTTGTGATATTTTCAACTTATAAGGGGTTTATAGGGATGTAACCCCATTATAAGTTGAGAAAGATCGATATAGCCAAGAAATGGGAACAACCTAAGCATTCATCAACCGGTCAGTAAATAAATTGGGTATATCCATACAAAGAAATATTATTCTGCAATAAAAAAGGAAACACTACCGACACACACTGCAACACTGATGAACCTCAAACATTATGCTAAGTGAAAGAAGCCAATCAAAAAGGACTACATATTGTGGGGTAGCATTTGTACAAAATGTTCAAAAAGATCAATGGCAGCCCAGGGCTGGGACAGGAATAGGGAATTAATTATAACCAAGCATGAGGAATCTTATTAGGGTGATGGAAATGTTCTACAACTGGATGGTGATGAGGATGAACACTTGGTTAAGTTACTAAAAATCCTTGAATTGTATACTTAAAACAGGTAGATTTTATGGTATGTGAGTTAAATCTCAAGAAGCTGTGTAAAATAGAAAACTGACCCACATGCTATCATTATCATTTCAGCTGAAGTATTTTAAAATAAATTTACATTCACTCTAACTGGTGATCTTCAGCCATAAAAGATCATCACAAGCCCCACCTCTGGCCTAGAATCTCTACAGTGAGGTTTCACTTTATAAAAAAAAGTTAATCAATATCCAGATATACAAAAAAGATAATTAAGGGTGATCCTCTACATCTGTTGTTCCCTTTCAATAGTCAATATCCTAGGACATTTAAACATGATATACAAAAAAGTGTATTTACTGATAGTTTGGCTGGAACACAGCTATTATTTAAAAGGTCCTAAAAACCACAGAAAATCTCTCAAAGACTATGATGTCAATTTTGAGTGACTCTAGATAAAGCTAAATTCTGGCCAGACTGAGCAAAGGAGGGGAAAGCGGAAGAAGGTTCTCTAAAATAAAAACATCTTCAGCTGTGCATGTCTTGTGCTTTCCTCTAAAAAAACAACCACCACAGAAAAATCAAGCCAAGAAGAGTGAACCCTGAGGTAAACTATGGGCTCTGGGTGGTAATGAAGTGTGAGTGTAGGTTCATCCATCGTAACAAATGTCACTCTAGTGGGGGATGTCAGTAGTGTGTGGCTACACATGTTTGGGGATAGAGGGGTTATGCGAACTCTCTGTACCTTCCACTCAATTTTGTGGTCACCCTTAAACTGTTCTAAAAAAATTAAGTCCATTTAAATTTTTAAAAATAAATGGAAGATAAAAAGATTAAAAAATAAAAAGCCAGTACTGTCCCATTTCAAGACTGACCCTGGGGCACCTCAGTGGCTCAGTCGTTAAGCGTCTGCCTTCGGCTCAGGTCATGATCTCAGTGTCCTGGGATCGAGCCCCACATCGGGCTCCTGGCTCAGCAGGGAGCCTGCTTCTCCCTCTCCCGCTCCCCCTGCTTGTGTTCCCTCTCTCGCTGTGTCTCTCTCTGTCAAATAAATAAATAAAATGTTTTAAAAAAAAAAAAAAGACTGACCCTGCCAGTGATATCACAGAGTTTTCTCTCTCTCTTCCTACGGAAAACACTCCCCACACACACCTCCAAACCCCCATTTTGAGCCTTGGAATCCATGAAAATGGCGGCCAAAGAATTAAGCACCTTTGTCTCACAATTCACTTCATCAGCCTCCTGAAGAGAAGATTGTCCATTAAATGGAAAACAATTTGCATTCTCAGCACGAAGGATGCTTGCTTCCTGGTGGGCTTATAGCCTCTCCTCAGTTGTGCCATTCCTCTCAAGAGCCGCAGACATTTTAAAGGTTCTATGTGAAGCAGTCTGGGCCAGGAGGGGGGCACGGAAAATACTTGTCTGGGCTAGCATTGTTCCCTTTGTCCACTTAGGCAGGGCTCAATTTTATTTCTAGAATGTCCCAGCTGACAGGCTCCGTACACAGGTTTTGCCTCTTTTCTTTCAGGGAGTTGAGCTGCAGAAGCCCTCCCTTTCCCAGGATGCACTGTGGCACCGTCCTACAGAAGGTCTGAGGCAGAGATGAATGTGCCCTGTTCCCTTCTTTATGTTAGGGCCTGCCTCAGGGAAGGTGCTTGTTGCTGCTAATCTATAACAGGTGGTAGGAACGCCAGGGAAAACAAGGCCTCATCTGTATGGCAGTGAATAAAAGAAATTCAGGTGCTACAGGAGCAAAACTGGTGTGAAGACAGGGTAAAGCAGTGGCCTCAGAGGGAGGGAATAGTGGACCCGTCTCGTGCTTCCTCCCCCAGCCCGTCCCTCACCACAATTGTTTTCCACCTTCTTCCAGTACTACTTGAAATTCCCTTAGCAGGAGGCAAAGCCTCTCTTGCCACACTAAATATAAGTACAGATTAAGCTAAAATGCAATATAGAATAGGATCCCAGAAAGATGGAGAAGTACTTTGCCCTATTCCTACCATGATATGCAACTTAATTGTGCAACCTGGACATAATACATAAAGATCAAATGACTCTAAAAGATAGGGAGAAGATGAGCAAGGGGCCTCAAGACCCAAGAAACAGCACAGTGGTGAGTTCCTGGGTTTTCTTTTTGTCTCATATATCCCAGACTTATTGGTGGAAAAGCTGGCAATTCAGAAACACCCCAGGTACAAACCTAAGAAGTCCCAACAAAAGCCTGCTCTCTCTAACCAAAGGACCAGAAAAGAGACAGACTAGCAAGGCAGCAAACTTTATTTTTTTTAAAGATTTTTTTTATTTATTTGAGAGAGAGAGAATGAGAGAAAGCACGAGAGGGAAGAGGGTCAGAGGGAGAAGCCGACTCCCTGCCGAGCAGGGAGCCCAATGTGGGACTCGATCCCGGGACTCCAGGATCATGACCTGAGCCGAAGGCAGTCGCTTAACCAACTGAGCCACCCAGGTGCCCAAGGCAGCAAACTTTAGAAAAGAACTGCTTTACTCCAGGTAAACAGCTCAAAACAAACAAAGAAACAAAAAACCAAACACCCTATGGTCCCACCCCAACCCCATCCCCAAAGGCTGAGTCAGGAGCTGAGACTTCCACCCTGGTGAGACCCCCCCCCGCGGCCAGGTTGGCATCAGGGAAGGCTGAGTGGGGAGGTAGAACATTCATCCCAGCCACCCCCTCCCATGTCAGCACACCTGAACTTCTACTTCCATCTAGCAGTGCCAAGGCAACCTTTCCCTTCCCTCCCTTCACCCTACCCCTGCAATGGTAAAAGAGGAAGCCTAGTGGAGAGTCAGGACTTTCACTACCACCCGAGTAGTGGTGAGGCCACCTCCTCCAAATACCACTGGCAGCCTCCTGAGGAGCAGTAAGGAGGCACTCTTGCCTCTCCCACCCTGAGTGGCCCAGTATGGAGCCAGCACTCCCACCCCCACCCAGCAGTAAAAAGGAGGCAGCATCCCCCCCACCCCTGTAACGGAGGCCAAGTAGAAAGCCTGGGCTTCTACCTTACCTGGCACCCCCTCCTCCCTCCGCTGAAGCAGTGTTGGTACAGAACCAAAAGAGATTTAAATAAGATCCAGAGTCTCATAACGGAAAACTAAAAATGACTACAATTCAAAAGTCACTCATCATACCAAGAACAAGGAAGATCTCAATTTGAGTGAGATAAAAACATTCAATAGATGGCCACATTAAGATGACACAGATGTTAGGCTTCTTGGACTAGGATTTTATTTTTTATTATTTTTTTAAGATTTTATTTATTTATTTGGCAGAGGGAGAAGCAGGCTCCCCGCTGAGCAAGGACCCCAGTGCGGGACTCGATCCCAGAACTCTGGGATCAATACCTGAGCTGAAGGCAGACACTTAACCGACTGAGCCACCCAGGCGCCCCTTGGACTGGGATTCTAAAGCAGCCATCCTAAGAATGCTTTGACAAGCAATTACAAACATTTTTAAAACAAATGCAAAAAGAGAAAGTTTCAGTAAAGAAATAGAAGATATAAAGAAGAATCAAATGGAAACTTTAGGGCTGAAAATAAAATAAATGAATTAAAAACTCAATGGATGGGCTCAGTAGCAGAATGGAGGGGACCAAGGAAAGAATCAGTGGATTAAAAGATAAAAAAAATAGAAATTACCCACTCTAAACAACAGAAATAAATACAATGAAGAAAATGAACAGCATTTCAGAAACCCATTAGACTATAAGAAAGATCTAACATCCATGTGATTGGAGTCCCAGAAAAAGAGAAGAAGGCTGGGCAGAAAAAGTATTGAAAGAATAATGAAAGAATTCAAGAGGCTGAGCAAACCTCAAACACGATAAACCTAAAGAAATCCACTCCAAGAAACATCATAACTAAGAAAACTAAAGTCAAGGGGAAAAGTCCTGAAAGCATTTGAGAGAGAAACACCTTATCAGGGGGCACCTGGGTGGCTCAGTTGGTTAAGCGACTGCCTTTGGCTCAGGTCATGATCCTGGAGTCCCGGGATCGAGTCCCACATCGGGCTCCCTGCTCGGCAGGGAGTCTGCCTCTCCCTCTGACCCTCTTCCCTCTCGTGCTCTCTATCGCTCTCATTCTCTCTCTCTCTCAAATAAATAAATAAATCTTTAAAAAAAAAAAAAAAGAAACACCTTATCGGGGAAGACAACAATTCAAATTACATCAGACTGATCAGAAACCAGAGAGGCAAGAAGAAAACCACACAACATTTCGCAAGTGCTGAAAGCAAAGGACTGTCAGTGCTAAATCCTATACCCAGCAAAATTATCCTTCAGGAATGAAGGGGAAATTGAGACATTCTGTGTTGAAGGAAAACAAAGAGACCTACTCTAAAAAATAGCTAGAGGTAGTTCTTTAAACAGAAAGGATATGACAAAAGAATGGAACTTGGAATATCAGGGGGAAAGAAAGAATAAAGGAAAGAGTACAAATATGGGTAAGTACAATACATTGTCCCTCTCAAAAAACACAGTATCTAGGAAAGAAAGAACAGTTTAAACATCCAGTAATAAGCTAACCTTGGAGAGCTTACTCTAGGCAAAGCATTTTGCCCACCTCATCCCATTAAACCTTTACAAAAGCTGCAGGGGGATTACCAGGGCCTCCAGTTTATTGATGTGGGAATTCTGCAGTAAGCATATGAAGCAGGGTTTGAATGCACAGATGTCTGATTGATTCCCAACCTTGGGCTCTTAACGCTTAGGTCGGTCAATCTGCAGCATCTCACTCTGAACTGCTTTCCTTGGAGAAGCAGTTGGCAAGCAGACCAGAACAGGCTCTCTGGAAGGCAAAGAGCCTGAATGAAGGAGAAGTAAGGAACCCAGAAAACTGTTTAACACAGACTTAGAAAAGAACAACAGGAAATGAAGAAAAAGATTCTACAAGAAAGAGCAAAGCAAGAATTAGAACAGAAACAACTTAGAAGTTGGGAGGTACCTTTTGTCCTGGTAAAGACACAAAAGCCCAGAGAGGATGGGCAACTTGTCCAAAATCTCCAGACAGTTAGTGCTAGAGCGAGGACAGGAACCCACAGTTCCTGACCCCCAGGCCATTGCTTTTGGAAACAGTAAAGAAATGAATGGCTAAGTTTTCACATGGTCTCCTCTAAGTAGAAAGAAAGTGTCCCAAGTCTTAAACCATCAAGGGGACCATTAGTAGGTCAGGTCAGCATGACTTTGAAGAAAGAATCTGGAAAATCATGAAGAAGGATTTCAAGGCAATCCAGAGAACTAAGAAAGAGGTAAGGCCATGGATCTTTTGGATAAGGGGTTAGGCCCTCTCCAGAAACCTGGTCTAAGGTGGAAAATAGTTATATAAAAGGTGATATAGTTCTAATGCAAATAGCTGGAAAAAGCTTTCCTTCTGATTTTTGGGTGAGGAAGACACAAGGCTTTGGAAAGTGGTTGCTGAATGGTCTCCCTAACCTCCACACTCAAATATGACCCCTTATCTCCTGAGTGTTGGGCACTACCAGTCATCAGAAAGTTGCTATATACAAATTAGGGTAACAGCAAAGAACTCTTTAGCCCAAAAAAGAGTTGAAGCAGAATGTCCGTACCAAAGAAAGTATCCTTGGAAGTTAGGGGACAGACCTGAAACAGTGCCGCTGATATACCTTGCACTGTCCACTTCACACAAGATGTTTTGGTGTCTATCATGACTCGGGCCTTTGGGGACAGGAGGATGCATGGGTCCCGCCTGTCGTTGAATGCAGTTTTTGTAACTGAAGTGCTTTTCATTATATTTTTAAGCATTACTGATTTTTTTCATCCTTTTGTAATTTCAAGGATTTGTTTCTTCTGTTGTCTTCCACGTGATTCTAGAGGTCAGTGTAATAGGGCAGGATGAAGAAATAATAGGAATTCCAGGACACAATATTTCATGAATTAAAATGCAGAATTTGTAAGAATAATCATCATAACAGTAATGGCAACATACAAAACTACATATACTATAAGTGCATTTTTAAAAACTATAACTACCCATATATCTATCCATCTGCAGATAAACACAAGGCCTGGAAGAAAATACTCAGAGACACTAATCGAATTCCAGTGACTCTCAGCCCTATCATATCCTCTCTTTAGGTAATATTTTTTTAAAGATTTTATTTACTTATTTGACAGAGAGAGACACAGTGAGAGAAGGAACACAAGCAGGGGGAGTGGGAGAGGGAGAAGCAGGCTTCCCACCGAGCAGGGAGCAGGATGAGGGGCTCGATCCCAGGACCCTGGGATCGTGACCTGAGCTGAAGGCAGACGCTTAACGACTGAGCCACCCAGGCGCCCCTTTACATAATATTTTATAATGCCCATTAATCTTCTTGAAATGATGGTCATAGGTAATATGTCCTGCCTACACAAATAATTTTTTTAAAAATCAATTTATACCCTACCTATAATGTAAGGATAAATAAAAGGAAAGTAGTTTATAGTTTTAATTGTATTTAAACACATGAACTTTTATGGTACAATTACACTAGAAAATAACAATGTCCCCATAAATTCCTAAAACAACTCCTATGGGATGAACCTGGCACCTCTGAATATCACTGTGTTTTTTTGAAAGATATCCAGAGAGTGAGATTATGATTTTTAAGTTTTCTTTTTATAGAGAATATTTGCCTTCATAAATTCATGTCTGTGGCTTTCATAACCAGAAGCCTAGTGTTGGGGGTGCCTGTCATGTGATCACAGTGTATCCAATACAAGGGGGGAGAAATTCTCAAAGAACGAAACTTACCTCAAATGAATAAGCTTTTCCAATCCCATCTCCTGCTCCAGTGATCACTGCAAAAAGCAGAGATGGTTTTAAAGGACAGACTTAATCTTTAAAGTGCTCTTTCACACCAGCTACATTTTTTTGCAGGCTTACTGCCTAGGACATAATATTTCAAAGCAGTGCCCTTCTGCTCTACAGCCCTATTCCACTCAACTCTGGAGCTTCCAGCTCTGACTCCCCTCATTACATGTTCCAAATGAAGCTCTTTGGGGTTTTTTTTTTTTTTAATTTTTTGGTGGGGTTGGTAAGGCTGTGGAAGATAGTCTCCAAAAGGAAACAAAGAACCTCAGCCAGGGAACATTTCATTCAGACCCCAAATGGTGTACCCTATTATCTCTCTACCCACACACTCAACTCTTACAGTAAGGACATTTCAAGATTCTTCCTAAAAGTCGAGTGTTTCCCTCTTCCCATCCCACCCCCACAGGACAGCAGCACTCAAAGTCCATGGGAGATAAGGAACTTAACAAAGAGGAAAACACAGAAATGCCAAAAAGTGATATAATGAAATGAAGGGACCTGAAGAATCTGCAGTCAGGGTATCTATTGATTAACCTGTAATGATCAGATTGACCAAGTCCTGTTATATCCAACATTAACACACATATTTTATGACTGAGTTCTAGGGTAAAATTCATTCGAGTGAATGTCACAATTTGAAATTGTACTACAGTTCAGTATTTATGTATCTGCAATTTACCTTTGAACAACAATTGGAGGGTATACTTTCCAAGTGTGAATAAAACATATATTTAGCTTATTGGAGAGTAAAAGCCAAGCTGTACAAGCTTCCAGAAACACACTGGCAGAGTGTTCTCATTTTCTTTTTTTCTTTTTAAGATTTTATTTATTTATTTATTTATTTGAGAGAGAGAAAGAGCGTGAGTGGCCGGTTGGTGGGGAGGAGCAGGAGAGGGACTAGCAGCCTCCACGCTGAGCATGAAATCCAACTTGCTGCTCGATCTCATGACCCTGAGATCATGACCTGAGCTGAAATCAAGAGTCAGACACTTAACCTACTGAGCCACCCAGGTGCCCCAGAGCACTCTCATTTGCATAACAGCTGATAGTTTTGTTTGTTCACTTGGAGCCTTCTAGGTGAATCCATGCATATTATCTGTTCCTCTTGGTGCAGGTGCTATGCTCAGGGTTATCTTCTGCCTCACCTTCCCCTCCCTTATGGGAACCTTCCAAATCACCCAGTATAGGATCTGGACTAGAGCTAAGATAATAACATCAATAAATGGCTGGTTTTTATTGAGTGCTTACTTTCTGCCATGTACTGTTTCAGGTGTTTTAGATGCAGCATCTCGTTTAATATTCAAAGCAAGTTTATAATGCAGGGACCATTGTTTTCCTTAGTTTATAGAGGAGGAAGCTGAGGGAGAGAAAGTTAGTAACTCAGTCAAGGTCACATTGCTAAAAATGATGACAACAACAGGTTTGAAACCCGGCTATCTGATTTTGGGGATACAATTCTATAAAGATACACCAGTGACATAATTTCCTAATCAACCACAGAGTTCTGAGGAGTTAAGCAATTTCATCTTTAGTAATTGGATTTTCTTCTGGCTCTCCACCAGAAATACATGCTCTCCCAGAGATCTGCCTATGCTCAAAGACATTTTAATCTTGCTAGTGATAATTCTATTCAATATTGAGTCAAATAATAGGTTAAGATTATGTTTTTTTAATGTGAGTCAACAAATACTCTTGTCTTTGGCCCCATGTGAACTTCTTTTGGAGTGTGTGTTTGCAGAAGGGCTTTGCCTTACACTGATGAGCAGCCCTTGTACAGAGTTTTAAGAACCACCCCACCCCCTGCCAAGTGTGTGGGCATTTGGATCTGTGTGGAGCAGGATATTTGGATCCAGAGCACTCAAGTTCAAGCTATTTAGCAAGTTTTCTGAAGATACTTCCCCAAGAGTGAAGGAGTGTTCACAGACACACACACACACACTTCAAATGTAACGTGCAACAGTTAAAAACCCATTTTTCATTCATTCCAAACAACTTCCATACGGCAATTGTTTTATATCTGCTACTAAGGTTGTACAGTTACCAGCTTTAGCAAGTAAAGATACAGCATGCCCAGCTAAATTTGAGTTTCAAGTAAGCAGCAAATAATTTTTTAGTATAAGTATGTCCTGCATAATATTTGGGATGTCATATACTAAAAAATTATTCCTTATTTATCTAAAATTCAAATTTAACTCTATCCTATATTTTACCTGGAAGCCCTATAAGGTTGTTTATAATCTCTCCTATTTAGCCTGGCATGGTACCTTTAAAGCTGTTTAAATTCTTTGGGTTGTTTTTTTAAGTCACTGGATTCCTTGGATTTCTTCATGTAACCTTAGCACTTCATTCAAAGAGATGCTGAAACCATAGCCTCATGTTTTTCACCTTAAACCCAGTCATCAGGCTGAAATTCTGCGTGGTAGTTCCAGAAGATAAATCCCATTCATTGGTAGGCAGTGATTAATCCACTTGGGACACAAACCAGACCGAGATTCCATATCTAACCATCTCAAACATGTCTTCCTATAGGGACCTTTGTTACCTTGATTTTGTAATACCCTCACTTCATGAAAGGGCTCAGAGAAATTTTTTTAAATTAAGTGAAGTACAATTATTTGTATTTCTGAATTTTGAAACACACCCTTCCACAAAATAGCCGTACCCTGTGCCTTCAAAAATCTGGAGAAAAGGATGCAGAAATTTCTGCAGTACTTATTATTTGTGTCACCAGAAACTCCAAAAAGGAGAAAACCTAACTAATAAGGATGAGAGGACAAGCACAGAGGCAAGAATTGGGTGGCATTCTTCCAGTTAATTCTTCTCATGCCCCACATCTTCTCTTTTAGACAATTCCAGTTTCACTCATGCTTTCTAGACACCCAAATAAAAGTCTCCCAAAAGAATTACATCTTTGCTCTCAAAAGGAAAAAATGCAATTTATACTTTGAGATATACATGATAATAAGACATAACAAGAAACAAGAGATGGAAAGCTGTCTTTACCTGCCCATTGTCCCATTGACTTCAAGAAAGACTTTGGCAAAACTTTCCAGAAGTGCCGGAAAATATAACTGGAGAATCTCACACACTTCACCAGGTACACCAGGCACACCAGCAGCCCTACGAAAATGAAGAACTGTTCCAGAGCCACCTCCATGACTGTACTCCACCAGTTTCAGACCTGGCCTGGCCCCTCCACAGACCTCCGAGGGCGTGGCTGCTCTGGAGGCGGGTCAGTCACCCTTTGGAGTCACCAGCTGCATTCCACTGTGTAGAGACGTTTAGATTAGAGTAACTTCTTTACACAATCCTCTCATTCACAGGCTTCAGAATAAAGTATTCTTTCTAATATTTTTACAACACCGTTGGGCTTTTGTGACCATGGGGGAGCTGGTGAAGAAGTAAAAGGACATGAAGAAAGATGAAGCCTGGACAAAGAAAAAATGGCTGTGCAGGCTTCTCTCCTTAAATTTGGAAGCTAAAAAGGAGGCTAAGAAGGATGCAAAATCCTGTAAGTCATGCATTTATTTATTCAACAAATATTTATTGACTGTCTACCAGGTAGCATTGCTGTTCAAGGCTTTGGGAATACATAATAGTAAACAGGGCCATGTCACTGCCGTGGGGGAGCTGAGATTCTAGTATGGGAGACAGACAATATGCCAATAAATAAGATAATGTCAGATATCAGTGCCATGAAAAAGTGCTATTGAGTGACCTGTTCAAGTGGCTAGTGGACAATTACTTTAAAGAGTGTGCTCAGGAAAGGAACTCTATGAAGAAGCAGCATTTCTAGCTGAAATTTGAATTAAGAGAAGGAGCAAAGAAGCCCTGCCAAGATGAGGTTCCCCATCCAGGCTGAAGGAACAGCTAGCACAAACGCCCTGAGAAAGATCCATGTATTTGAGGAATAAATAGCACTACATAGCAGAAGGAACCCTCTGTAGAGAACAGGGAAAGAAAAAGTCAAGGAAGGTAGAGGCAAGGGGAGGAGCCAGATTCTCTTGGTGAGGAGATTGGACTTTAGTCTACAAGCAACAGGAAGCCACTGAAGAAGCTCAGACAGTAGAGTCATATAACCTGAATCATGCTTTTAGAAGATCACTCTGGATGGTAAGAGAAGAGGACCTTTTTGGGGTGGGAATGGAGAGTGGGCATGACCACCAAAGCAGGTGGAGTGAGGAGATAATGGCAGTCATCCAAGAAGACTATCCCAAAGCTCAGTCCTTTGCCCTCTTCTCTTTCCTATCCACGCTCACTCATTTGGTGACGTTACCCCATCCCTTGATTGTAAGGACTCCATATGCTGAGGACCTGCAAACATATCATTTCAACTGTAACCCAGGCGGTGTCATCCAGACTTGCATATCAAACTACCTACCTGACACCTCCATTTGAATGCCTAATATGCATCTCAAACTTAATATGTATAAAACTGGTTTCTGATATTATCTCCAAATGTCAAAACCTGCTCCTCTTGCAGACTTTCCTATCCCAGGGAATGGCAGCTCTCATCTTCCAGTTGTTCAGTTTAGAAATCTTGGAGATATCCTTGACTCCTCTCTTTCACATACTGCAGCTAGTCTGTCTCCTATTGACAGATGATTGGATTTATTTTTAGTTTTAGATTATGCCGAACAACACTGCTGTGAATATTCTTGTATTTCTACTTTATCATACATTTGCAAGTTCCTCTCTCTCTCTCTCTGCCTCTGTCTGTCTGTCTGTCTGTCTCTCTCTCTCTCTCACACACACACACACACACACACACACACACACAATTGTTAGGTCCTACATGTTATACAACTTCAGTTCTACTAGGGTTTCAGTCAGGTCCACTCAGAAGACAACAAACCACACAGCAATTTGGATTATTGTTAAATATAAAAATTATTAACTGTTAAATACAAAAAAATATTAACTATTTATAGGGAATTAGCTACTAAAAGTCCATAAAAAAGAACTCAGAAGACCCTAGGGCTGAAGGAGAGTATCTAAGGGACAAGCAAATGTGGACCCACGGCTGGGTTTCAAACCTCACTGGAGAGTGTGGGATTGCAGGCGCCTGGATGGTGAAGAAGTTCTCTGGGTTGCCCGAGACAGAGCTCTTCCAGTTAAGAGTATAAGACTAATTAGCAGGGAATTGCTACCTGGGACAGGAAACCCCCACTGGGATGCTGACAATCCTGAGGCAAGCCCTGCTGGGACTCAATTTGGGGAGAACTGACAGTTTTGCAATATTGAGTCTTTCAGCTCTAAACATGATCTACCTCTTCTTTTTGGTCTTCTTAATGTGTTTCTTAATGTTGATCAATACATTTTTATAATTTCTCCTAAGATGTTTGTATTTGTAAAAGTTTATATTAAGAAAAATATCAAAAACATACAAAAGTAGGAGACTAAGTTAATAAACTCCCATTTACCCATATGTTATAGGTAACTATAATATTATATAAGTAACTATAGCCTACTAAATAAATGCCTTTATTTAATGTGATTTGTGTACCGGAAATTAGCCGTCCTTTCGCTGGCCATTGTTACTTTGCACATACCCACTTTTCTTACCCTCCCCACCCCATAACAGCGAGGACTCTTTAAAAGAATAGCATAAAAACAGTGCTGTTATTACAACTGAACCATTAACAGTAATTCTCTAATACTATCAAAACTCAGCCAATACTAAACATCTCTGATTGTTCATACATATATTTAAACTTTTTTTTTTTTTTTTTTAAGAGAGAGAGTGTGTGAGCAGGGGAGGGGCAGAGGGAGAGGAGAGAAAGAATCTTAAGCAGGCATGAGCATGGAGCCTGACATGGGGCTCGATCTCACAATCCTGAGATCATGACCTGAGCTGAAATCAAGAGCTGGACCCTTAATTGACTGAGCCACCCAGATGCCCTGTTCATACATATTTTTAAGTTGACTTTTTGAATCAGGATTTTTCTTAAAGGCCTACACATTGCATTAAGTTGATGTGTCTCTTAAAGTTTCCCTCTCTCACTCTTTAAAAAAAAATTCTTTTACTAGCATTTATTTGTTAAAGAAATTAAGTTGTTTATCTTATAGAGTTTCCCACATTTTGAATTTTGCTGATTATATCTCCATGGTGTTACCCAAACATGTTCCTCTGTCTCTTATATTTCTTCTAAACTGTTAGATCTAGAGCAAGGACAGAAAACTTTTTCCTTAAGGGGCCAGAAAGTGAAGATTTTAGGCTTAGTGGGCCCTATGGTCTCTGTTGCAAAGACCCTGGCCATTGTAATGCAAAAGCAGTCACAAGTACTTAGTAATAAATACAATAAGAATGGATGGATCTCAAGGGCATTATGCTAAATGAAATAAGTTAGACAAAGGAAGACAAATACTGTAAGATCTCTCTTATATGTGGAATATAAATATATATATTTATAACCCCCCAGAAGTGGGGGTTGGGGGTTAGAAGAAATGGGTAAAATGTTTTTGTTTTTGTTTAGTTTAAATAAATTAAATCTTTTTAAAAGAAAGTAAGAAAGGGGTTGAGGAGAGAGATGTGCAAGAGTATCAGGAATTATGTGTGATTAAAATGTTCCCACCTTCTACAATGTAGTGATCCGAAGGGGCACCTGCACCCCAATGTTCACAGCAGCAATGTCCACAATAGTCAAACTGTGGAAGGAGCCAAGATGCCCATCGACGGCGGAATGGATAAAGAAGGTGTGGTCCATATATACAATGGAATACTACTCAGCCATCAGAAAGGATGAATCTTTCAAATTTACACTGACACAGGTGGAACTGGAGGGGATTATGCTGAGTGAAATATGTTGGCTTAATTGAATTTAAATTTTAAAAAATGTCCCCATCTTCTCCAGTCTTCAGAAGTTATTAATGCCCAAATAACAGTAGTCTAAGACTCTATTCTACTGCCTTTAAGGAGTCCAGTATTTCATTAGGTTTCCCCCCTCAAGTAATTCTTGGGAACCCCTAAAAAAACTGTTCCCCAAGTTCTCCCCATCTAGCCAGGAAATTTTATATTCTCTGGCTCTGGAACAATACTCCTCTCTGCTGGTCATGCCTTGCCATCTCGTTGCTTCTCTAGGCTGTCGTCTCTCTGTTCTTTCCCAAAGGCAAATAAAAACATTTAGTTATAAAACAGTTTAAATCTACATTTAGGGGGGGAAATTAATGTTGCAGTTCGATAATTTGCTACTTATATTCAATTTTTATTCCAAAACAGAATACTTAACATCTCAGTCTGAAGCATTTGCATATATACATATATATACATGAATAAAATGGGAATCAGGGAGTGGTAGATGCATTAACATTACCACAAGGTTCATCAAAATGTTGCTTCCAGAATTAAAGGACAATCTGCACCCTAAAAATACAACCTTCAAAATGACAGTTCATTGTAACTCTCCAAATAATAGTTCTCCAATGCAAAAAAATTTAAGATCTTGTGTCCACCAGCTATAGAGGTGGCAATGTAAACTTTGTGAATCAAAGAGAAATTCTGTAACAAGTGATGTGATCTCTGGATTTTGCTTACATATACAGAAACAGTTATAATCAGCATGGCCAATCTAGAGCCAAATATATACTGAAAGAGCAGTCTAAGAGGTCCTTGGTAGAGAAACTCTGGGATAATCTGATGATTGAAACTTCCTATATTGAGTTAAAATATCCATACTATCCAAAGCAATCTATAGATTCAATGTAATCCCTATCAAAATACGAACAGCAATTTTCACAGAACTAGAACAAATAAGACTAAAATTTGTATGGAACCACAAAAGACCCTGAATAGCCAAAGCAATCTTGAGAGAGAAGAACAAAGCTGAAAGTATCACAATTCCAGATTTCAAACTATACTACAAAGCTGTAGTAATTAAAATAATATGGTACTGGCACAAAAATAGACACATGGATCAATGGAAGAGAATAGAATGCCCAGAACTAAACCCACACTTATATGGTCAATTAGTCTATGACAAAGGAGGCAAGAATATACAGTGGGGAAAAGGCAATCTCTTCAACAAATGGTGTCGGTAAAACTGAACAGCTACATGCAAAAGAATGAAACTGGACCACTTTCTTACACCACATACAAAAAATACACTCCAAACGAATTAAAGACCTAAATGTGAGACCTGAAACCATAAAAATACTAGAAGAAAACATAGGTAGTAATCTCTTGGATGGTGGCCTTAGCAACATTTTTCTGTATATGTCTCCTCTCGCAGGGAAACAAAAGCAAAAATAAACTATTTGGATTACACCAAAATAAAAAGGCTTTGCACAGTAAAAGGAACCATCAACAAAACAAAAAGGCAGCCTACTGAATGAGAGAAGATATTTGCAAATGATACATCCAAAAGAGGTTAATATCCAAAATATATAAAGAACTTACACCACTCAATACCAAAAAACCCCAAATAATCCAATTTAAAAATGGGCAGAGGATCCGAATAAACATTTTTTCAAGGAAGACATACAGATGGCCAACAGACAATGAAAAGATGCTCAACCTCACTGATCATCAGGGAAATGCAAATCAAAGCCACAATGAGATATGAGCTCACAAATGTCAGAATGTCTAAAATCAAAAAGACAAGAACTAACAAGTGTTGGTGAGGATGCAGAGAAAAAGGAACCCTCATGCTCTGTTGGGAATATAAATTGGTGAAGCTTCTATGGAAGACAGTATGAAAGACCCTCAAAAAATTAAATATTGAGTTACCATATGATCCAGTAATTTCACTGCTGGGTATTTACCCCCCAAAAAACCCACAAAAACACTAATTCAAAAAGATACATGCACCCCTATATTTATTGCAGCATTATTTACAATAGCCAAAATATGGAAGCAACCTGTGTCCATCAATAGATGAATGGATAAGGAGGATGTGAGATACACACACACACACACACATACACACACACACACACTAGAATGATGGACCTAGAGGTCATTATGTTAAGTGAAATAAGTCATCAAAGAAAGACAAATACTATATTATTTCACTTATATGTGGAATTTAAAAAAACAAAACAAATAAATAAACAAAAAGCAGAAACAGACCCATAAATACAGACAACAAACTGATGTTTGCTGGGGGAAAGAATGGGGAGATGGGCAAAATGGGTGAAGGAGAGTAGGAGATACAGCCTTCCAGTTATGGAATGAATAAGTCACAACATAGGGAATATAGTCAATGGTACTGTAATAGTGTTGTATGGTGACAGATGGGAGCTACACTTGTAAGCATAGCATACAGTATAGAGTTGTTGAATCACTGTGTTGTACACTTGAAACTAATGTAACACTGTATGTCAACTATACTTGAAAGAAAGAAAGAAAGAGAGAGAGAGAGAACGAAGAAGAAGAGGAAGGAAGGAAGGAAAGAAGGAAGGAAGGAAGGAAGGAAGGAAGGAAGGAAGGAAGGAAGGAAGGAAGGAAAGAAAGAAAGGAAAGAAAGAAAGAAAGAAAGAAAGAAAGAAAGAAAGAAAGAAAGAAAGAAAGAAAGAAAGAAAGAAAGAAAGAAAGAAAGAAAGAAAGGAAGAAAGAAAGAAAGAAAAAGGAAGGAAGGAAGGAAGGAAGGAAGGAAGGAAGGAAGGAAGGAAGGAAGGGAGGGAGGAAGAAATTTCCTAATGTGAAGGAGCTATGAAGAGGAGAAGAGGCTATGGATAATTTCATATATATATGAATAAATATGTAATTTATATATATAAATACTGAAAGATAGAATCTGAAAGGAAAGACCAGCACATAAATAGCAGGACTGTCTTAGCCTGAGATTTTCTTGATATGAAGGCCTTGTGAAGATAATTATATTGGAAAGTGATTCCAGTGAGCAGGACTTAGGTTGGGACCAGAAGATTGAACAGGGAAAGAGGGAAAGACCCGGATGTGTCCTTGGGCTGGTCACTGCTGAGGCTCCATCCTGAGGAAAGCTCTGAGAAACTGTAGAATGCCCTGCTACCTCTTCTCCCTTAAGTACAGCAGTAAAGTGTGTTTATGCACTGGCCCTGTGCCCACTGACCAAGGTTGCACCATGGGCTCTTACTTCCCTCAGTTCCAGATTTGCCTGTATGTCAGATGACTAGTGAGATCCTGTGGGTGAAGAGGAGCCCCAGGGAGGAAAGTGAGACACACCAGCTACTGTCAAGTTCAGCCTACATTCCTCTCTAAACTGTGCCATTTGTTGATCATATCACTTTCAGTTAAGATCTTTATCGGGAGCAGCTTCTCAGTTCAAGGGTCAATTGCTCATAAAGCTATGAGCTGCCTAAAGAAAGCACAAATAATATGGACAGTAAGCTAAAATTAGAGCAAATGAGATGGCCTTTGCTGATAGCAGCTCCCCATTCCTTCCCTTTTTTTCAGGCCACCCTATATTTAGTACACTCTGTGTATCAGATGCTGCATTACGTACTTTACGAGGATTATATATCTTGTCTAATCCTCATGAGATGAGCATTATTGCTCTTCCCATTGAAGGGGGGTTGGCAGAAGTGGGTGTTGTTGATCAGCTATCTCAATGCATCTACATCTGCTGCCAAAAGAGTAAAAGTCTTAGATGTTTGATAAATATGAAGACAACAAGTAACTATCTTTGCTAAGGTTTGGTAAAAAGCCAAGCCACCCCTCCCCATCACTCTTTTCCACGCCTCTGATTCATTTTTCTTCTGAGTATATTATTTACTGGTTTATCTATTTGCTTCTTGTTGGTCTCCTGCCACTAGAACGTCAGCTCTATTGGATAGAGACTTCGTTTGTTTTGTGAGAACAGTGTCTGGAAATAGTAGGTAGTCAATAAATATTTACCATTGAATGAAAAAGGGAAAAATGAGCTTTCACTGGGTTGGGTGCCATGAAGTTTATTGTGTTTAAGAACTTTTTGATGAAGAGATGATATATACCCAGACAGGTAAGGTGCAAATTGCAAAGTCTCGGGGAGCAGGTGTAGATCTCAACTGGAAGCCCATGAAATGAGGAAATGCAAAAATGAGAATGAAAAAAGTTTGAATGGGATTCATTCACAATCACCCCATTATCAAATGTTTCTTTAGGTGTTTTATCTATTCCAATACATAATAGAGAACACAACAGTTGCAAACAGTGTGATAAAAATATATAGGAGCAAGCAAAGGGGAATCAGAAGCTGGAGAAATTTAGAAGAAACAGGCCTGAAGAAGGATCTCTATAGGATATTTGTAAGGGCCTGAACTTCTCTCCAAAGCTTCCATGTGAGTGATCTGTGGTATATGTTAGGGAAAAGGATTATAGAAAGTTTTACACTAGAAAGACCTGAAGGGAATTTGACTTTGTGGCCAAATTTTAAGAGTCAAAGATGGCAAAGCTAAGGTTTTCTGTGGATGTAGTTCATCCAGAAATGGAGAACAAGCTTTCCTAAAGAAAAAACACAACAAACAAACAATTATGTAAAAATTAGCTTCCTGGGCGCCTGGGTGGCTCAGTTGGTTAAGCGACTGCCTTCGGCTCAGGTCATGATCCAGGAGTCCCTGGATCGAGTCCCACATCAGGCTCCCTGCTCGGCAGAGAGTCTGCTTCTCCCTCTGACCCTCCCCCCTCTCATGTGCTCTCTCTCTCTCTCTCATTCTCTCTGTCTCAAATAAAAAAAAAAAAAAATCTTTAATAAAAAAAAAAAAAAAAATTAGCTTCCTGAGGGTGAATTTCCTGAAAGTGGTGAGGTCTTGAAAATCTGAGAGAAAAAAAGGAACAAAACAAATTCTCTTGGGCTTGGGGGATGTGGAGGGTGGAGGTGGATGTTAGGTGCCCAGCCGGTAGTTGAAGTGGAGCTCTTTGACCAGTGAATCACTTGTTTTCTTGGTCAAAGGTGAATTTGTCAGACCTCCAAAGTGTTCCAAGATCCTAAGGGTCCCAGTAAATATGTGCCCACTCCTCCTTCTTTGTGCTATAGAGAGAGACCAAGGACAGCTGCTCCAAGATGGTTCACTTTGGCAGGTAGATGATGCTGAGCAGAAAACAATCAAGGCCCAGAAGACTCAGGAAGAAACTTTGACCTCCCCTTCCACACTCTGCCTAAAGGAAAGGGGAGAGCTGTCACCACAGATAACTATATCATGATATGAACTAGGTATGGTAGACAAGGAGCACAAACTAGCATGGCTGTTTTGATCAAAGTTCTCTCTATGTCCCATTGTTTCTGAGTGGTCTGGCAAACATTGGTTTGCCAAACACTTACTCTCTTTCATCTTTCTGTGAATTACTTTCCTTCCCTTTGAAGTCCCAGACCCCTACCCCCTTCTCCTTAGTTCAGGATGGCATATATAGCTAATTTTGCCTAACTGTCTTTGGACTCTCGTGTCTATATTTCCCCATACATATAGAACCAAATTTGATTTTCTCTCGTTAATCTGTCTCATGTTAATTTAACTCTTGGTCCAGTTAGCAGAACCTCGAATGGCAAAGGAAAACCTTTTCCTCCCCAATAGTATCAAAGCCCCTCTACCACAGTTGTCTGCAGGGCTACATTTCCTTGTCTATGGGGCTGAGTATGGCTTAGGTCTGGAGGCTGGAATCAGAAGAGACATTCCTGATTCCTACACACCCATGTTTTTTTCCCTTCATTTGGTGGTGGAACTCTAGGGGACCAAATCCCAGGCTAGCATTTCTGGCCTTTCCTAAAACTCTCTGTGCTGTTCTAACAAATAATATCACTGTTATGTAAGTGATATAAGACAGTAACATGCTGCCTAGAGAAGTATATTTTGTGCTTTGATTTTTTTTCTTTTCTTTTAGCAAAAATTTGTTGTTCCCATCCATTTCTGCTAGGGCAGAAATAAAGTCCACTTAGCGAGGAGACCATTTTTAGCACAGTGTGGGTAGGCCTTGGCTTGCACAAATGAGACGCTCCAGCCTCTATGCTGACTCTCCCAAGATTTTCAGACAGGGCCCGGCCTCCCTAGTGCAGAATGACTGGTGATTACAAATTTTATAAAATCTCACTGGATCACATGGTTAGTAGAGTCCTGAGTTAGAGGTGAGTCTGGACTGAGGAAATACTTTTTGCCTAGTAGAAATTACATGCATCATTAAACAGATTATGAAGTCAGCATCATTTCTCCCAGCTACCTAGGCTGGAAAAATTAGGGTCCTCTGGAAATTTCTCTCTTTCCTTGATAGATAGAAGCAGTCACCAAATCCAACATTAGAACCAATCCCTCCCAGTGATTCTTTCCTTTCCATGCCCTGCCATCTCCATGGCATAGCTCATGGTCTGGGAGGCAGTGAGGAGGAAGGCATGGACTGAGAAAGATGTTCCAGATGTGCATTTTGGCTCTGTCATGTGACTTGGACAAGCTAAACTTTATGCCCCTCAAGTTACTCTTATAAAATGGGATTAATACTTCTTAATTTGCAGAGCTACTGTGAAGTTTAAATGAAATAACATCTATAGTAGTACAGGTGACTAAACAGTGTAGTCCCAATTATACATTTATATGTGACAATTAGCAAAAAAGAAATGTAGGGATAGTCACCAAAATGTTAATGTTTTTATATTGAGATGGTGGATTTAAGGGCTTGTTTTTTTAATTGTATCTTTGTGCTTTTCTATACTTTTTAAATTTCCACAATTTATTACTTTTGTAACTAAAAATCATAAATTGGAATTAAAATTCCACCAAACCTTTAAGAACCAACTGAGTTGATACTTCTTTTATTAAAACTTCCCAGCTCTTCCCATTGGCAGAGATCCTTCTCTGAGCAAGTTACAGAATCACTCTGAGACCTAGCTTGCTCGCCTATAAAATGAGGACTGGGGGCACCCGGGTGACTCAGTCAGTTCATGATCTCGGGGTCATGAGATTGATCCCCGCCTCAGGCTCAGAGCGGAGTCTTCTTGAGATTTTTTCTCCCTCTCCCTCTGCCCCTCCCCCACTTGAGCTCTCTCTCTAAATAAATAAATAAGTAAATAAAATCTTTAAAAAAATAAAATAAAATAGGGGCACCTGGGTGGCTCAGTCATTAAGCATCTGCCTTCAGCTCAGGTCATGATCCCAGGGTCCTGGGATCGAGCCCCACATCAGGCTCTCTGCTCAGTGGGAAGCCTGCTTCTCCCTCTCCCACTCCCCCCGCTTGTGTTCACTCTCTCACTGTCTCTCTCTGTCAAATAAATAAATAAAATCTTTAAAAAAATAAAATAAAATAAAATAAGGACTAAAACCTTTAAATGAAAAATATATATACAGTATTATGCATATAGACTATATTATACATAAATATATTTTATATATTATATATTGATTATATATTTTATATATTCTCTCTATATAATATTCTATATATACATATAAATATAAATATAGATATCAATACTTGGGCTATAAGAAGTACTTGATAAATGCACTTTTCTTTTTCTGAATACCAGAAACAAACAAGCAAAAAAACAAAAAACTGTTAACTATGTGAATGACTGTGTTCTGATAAAATTTAATTTACAAAAAGTCAGTGGGCCGGATTTGGACTATAGGCCATAGTTTGCCAACTCCTGCCCTAAAAACTTGATTAGATTCGGGGTTTGATTTTCTGGCAAGCCTTCTTCATAGGCGGTGCTGTGTGTTCCCAGAGGAGGTACATGATGTCTGGTTGTCTCCTCTTCTGAAACTAGCATCACTCGTAATCAGTGCCTAGATCCAGGCTTTAATTATGAGTTGCAAAAATGGTGATATTCTAATTCTATCATTTTTCTTCCTTTATTCTAAAAAACAAAACAAAACAAACAAAACACCTAAACTACAGGACTGCACAGAACACTGAAATATAGTTAATACAGAAAAGGTGAAGTAAGTGCTTGATTCTTTCTCTTTATTTACCAGACTTTACATCCTACATCCTACAAGATGGACCAAAGACCTGGTTGGTTGTTTTCTGTGGTTTGTCTGGTTTTTGTTTTTGCGGGTTTTTTGGTGAGAGAATCATTATGAAACATGGATTTCAACATTTTTATTTGTTTCAATCCTTTGTAGTTATTATTCTTATCAGTGCTCAACATGGCGCAACTCTGGCCAGTGGGACCTCTTCAAGTTCACTCCTGGGTTTTTTGGACAAGATCAACAAGACCCCAGCAGTCTTTGCTAGTGTCTGTGTTTTTCCAGAATGAAAAACTGCTTCAGACACAGAATGTGCCTTTTCTCAGAGGAGCCTGATTCCTTTTAGTGGAAAACCACATCTAGAGATTATAGATTAGACACCAAGAGTACTCTTTGTTACTAAATTTGTCCTTATTTTTTTTTAAGATTTTATTTATTTATTTGACAGAGACACAGCAAGAGAGGGAACACAAGCAGGGGCAGTGGGTGAGGGAGAAGCAGGCTTCCCATGGAGCAGGGAGCATGATGTGGGGCTCGATCCCAGGACCCTGAGACCATGACCTGAGCTGAAGGCAGATGCTTAATGACTGAGCCACCCAGGCACCCCAGTTTGTCATTATTTCTAACCCTTTCTAGGGCAAAACTGGGGAACTCTTTTAAGTGAATATACTTCATGAGTCAAAGTTAGGATTATGTGAGTTTTACTTAATATCTTTTATTTTATATTTGGATTATTTTTCTCTGACACTGAATATCTTGATTCTTAACACATAGACTTTGTCCTCTGAGGTGTAAATATATTTGTTTCTTTCACTTTCGTTTTTTTCAGAGATTGCATCTTTTTTAATTCTCTGTGGTTTAACTTTGTTTTATAAATGTATAAAACATTTACATGGCTTCAAAGTCAAATTTACAATAGAAAATTCATTCAGGAAAGTCTTGAATCTATCCTTTTATTTATTTATTTATTTGAGAGAGAGAGAGAGTTGGGGGAGAGACAGACAGAAAGAGAGAGAGAATCTCAAGCATACTCAATGCTGAGCATGGAGCCTGACACGGGGCTTGATCTTAAGACCCTGAGATTATGACCTGAGGCTCATCATGAGAGGAGTGGAGGAAAAAGTCAGAAGGCACACAGACAGAATGTCCTGAATCTGAGCATCTCCAGGAAGGGCTTGGGATTTTCTGGCTTCATCCTAAGGGGCGTGCTTTCTTTGTCCACAAGTTTCAGTGTCTGATGACAGAAAGGAAACAGAGATTCTGAGCTGCTGAGAGCCTCAGTTTCCTGAAAACTACCACAGAGCAGCAGCTACTGGTCGGCTAGGTTGCTGACCCTTGACAAACCCCAGCACCCAAAAGGTATCCCCAAGTACACATATTCATTCACAGAAAACAAAAATGATTCATAAGGCCAAGTAACCAAGACTTTAAAGTTGAAGTGGTTTTTCCACCCTTGTCCCCATCTGATAAATTCCTAGTCATCCTTCCAATATGCCTTCTCTGTAGAGCGATGCTCTCTTTAGAGTTCTTCCCACCATAATTAGAAACAAGAATGATAACAATAATATTATTATTAACAACAGAAACTAACTTTTGTTGGTCACTGGGGGCCAAAGCAATGCCAAAACACTCTCCATGCCTTATCTCATTTAATTCTTACAATAACCCTTGGAGGAAGGTGCTGTCTTCATTTGATGGATTGGATGGTTGTAGGTTGGGGGAGAAAAAGGCCTGTGGCCTCCATCTCGGTGCCTTGCACACCTACTCTGTCCTAGCCCTTACTGCACCCAACTGGTCACCATCCATGTGCTCTGTCCCGCACAAGATTTTACGCACTGGCAAACTGAGAAGTTATCTTCTGGAACACAGTGCAGATTATATGAATGCTTATAGCCACATTGTGCCTGAATGTGGATCAGATAGACCAGGGACGCTCAGACATTGGTGAGGATCTGCTCAGAAGCCATTAGGCAACTAAGAACACCAGCCCACAGAGATACATTTCCAGCAAGAACAGGAGTGCTGTTTCAGATTTCACAGCATGTTACTTTAAAACAGTATGCAAACTTCACTCAGGACAAAGAACCACCGGAGTTAAGCAAGTGGTGATGAGAAAAGATTATCTAAGTTGGAACCAGAACCAAATACAAAGACAAGAGAATCCATGTCTTCTGAGAAAATTCACAGAAACCTTCAAAAGTCTCTGAAGAAAAACCTTTCACTGAGGAATATCCAAACAAGACTCTGAGCAAAGCACAACCTGAATCGGGCACCCGGGGAGACAGCAAGGGGAAAATGAATTATCCCTGCAAGAAACACAAATGTTTGGACAAGAAAATCAGTGCCTAATTGGTGAAGTGAACAGCCTATTGGATGAAGCAGGGCAAATCAAAGGAAAAGTGGTTGAAATTTCCAGACTCTAACAGATAGTCACAGAGAAGGTTTTACAACAAGAAGCTGAGATGGATGGCATTCACCAATTAGTCGTAGAAGTCCCTGAGGATTTCAAGGAGGGCGATGAAGAGCGGCTTGAGTGTGGGCGCTCTTCTTCCTGGCGATGTGCTCCTTCTCCTTGCTCTTCTTCGATCGCTAGCACAGCTTGTCTAGGCAACGTCTGCGGCCGGCGCTGCCCGGTGCCCGGTTACTCCTGGCAGACGGTGAGCTGTCCGGGGTCTCCAGCATCAGAGTGCTTTGTGACCAGATGTTCCCCCAGGGCTGAGACAAACCCATGTACGCTCACAGAGGGTACACTCAAACCTGTGGTTTTAAGCTTATTTTGTAGCTGAAAAACAATGAAGTTGAAAAGAAAGGAGAAAACTAAACTCAAATGATTGTGCAAAAAAAAAAAAAGTAACTGAAGTCTGAAATTGACATATGTAACCACCATTTTCCTGAGGGCTTAGATACTATATAGAAATAGAAATAGAAATGTGTGTATATGTATATATACAGAATATATATAACTCTTCTCTAAACTAGGTTCTATTCTTTAAGCAAACTCAGCTGTCCGAAACTCCAGTGTCCCTGTACTTGCGATACATTTAATATGCAGGAAAAATATTAACACAGCAGGGAAAAGTCCAAGTTAACAAATGGTGTCGCTATTATTTGTAGTACAATAGCCAGAAGTAAGCAAAGTATCAAGGATATTAAATTAATTTTCTTGGTCCCATCCATTGTAAAATGGCTTTTGCAACATCTTAATTTAGTAAGAATAAAAGAAATTTGGAGACCTGGGGCATTAGGCTACATTTCCTCTTTAGCCTCCTTGAGGCTCATGAATCCCTTTCGTACCACCTGTCCGCACCCAGCTTCCTCAACTAATCTTAATTCGAAAACCAGATTGGAGCTCCCACCACCGCCACAGCGCGGGAAACTGGGTCTTTAGGGATCGTCTAGAAACTGCAAATGCTTCCGGGCTGCTCTTTGCGCGCCCTCTGCTGGCCACACATGGAAGCAGGAGAAGTCGCCACAGAAAGGTAAAAAAGACAGGGTCATGTAAGGAAGTATTCAGGGTGATTGTAGAAGAAAAAAAATTAAATAGGAACCCCCCAATGACGCAACAACAAAACACACAACCCAATTCAAAAATGGGCAAAGGATTTAGAAAGCCACGTCTCCAAAGACATATAAATGGCCAACAAGCACATAAAAAATGTCCAACATCACTAAAAACTAGGGAAATACAATCAAAACTCCAATGAGATAATAACCTCACACCCATCAGAATGGCTACTACAAAAGCAAAGCAAAACAAAACAAAACAAAAAACCACTCAGAAAATAACAAGTCAGACAAGATGTGGAGAAACTGGAACCCTTGCACGAATGTAAAATGGTGCGGCTGCTATAGGAAAGAGTAAGGGTGCCCGGACCATGGGGCTTGGAGAGCTCCAGGCTGGCGAATACATCAATGATGTGTGAGAGGGTGGTGCACCCAGAGAGGGCATGGAAGCTCCAAGCTCCTTCCCACACACCACTTCCTATGCATCTCTTCTTCCTGGCTGTTCCAGAGCTGTATTCTTTATAAGAAACCAGTAATAGAGAGTCAAGCACTTTCCCTGAGTTCTGTGAGCCATTCCAGCAAATTATCCAACCTGAGGGAGGGGGGTGTACAAACCCCTGATTTCATGGCCAGTTGGTCAGAAGCACAGGATGTGGGATTGGCATCTAAAGTGGGGGAAGTCTTAGGGGACTGAGTCCCTCACCTGCGGGGTCTGCTCTATAGCTCCAGGCAGTTAGAATTGAATTGTAGGACACCTGGTTGGTGTCCAGAGAGAATTCCTTGATATGAGATTAAAAACAAAACAAAAAAAACCCACACATTTGATGTCAGAAGTGTTCTGTATATAGAGGAAATAAATTTTAATATCCAAAAGAATTAAAAACAGGGTCTGTACACACATCTGTACACCATGCTTATAGCAGAATTATTCATAAATAGCCAACTGTCCATTGACAGATGAATGGATAAGCCGAATGTGGTATATCCATCCATATGATGAAATATTATTCAGCCTTCAAAAGGAAGAAAATTCTAACATCTGCTACAAGGATGAACCTTGAGGACATTACCCTAAGGCAGGCAGGCACAGAAGGACAAACGCTGTACAATCGCACTTAGATATCTAGAGTAGTCATATGCATAGAGACAGACACTAAAACGATGGCTGCCAGGGGCTGTTTCATGGGTGCAGAGTTTCTTTTGCAAAATGAAAGTGTTCTAGAGATTGCTTGCACCACAATCTGAATATACTCAACACTATGGAACTATATACTTAGAAATGGTTAAGATAGTAAATTTTATGTTCTGTGTGTTTTACAATTAAAACTAAATTTTTTAAAAAAAGATTTTATTTACTTATTTGACAGAGAGATATAGAGCACAAGTAGGCAGAGTGGCAGGCAGAGGGAGAGGGAGAAGCAGGCTCTCTGCTGAGCACGGAGCCAGACGTGGAGCTGGATCCCAGGACCCCGGGATCATGACCTGAGCCGAAGGCAGCCGCTTAACCGACTGAGCCACCCAGGTGCCCCAAAACTAAATTTTTTTAAAAGGTAATTTGAAACAATGCATCAATATAATAATTCCTTCATTAGCTGCTCTGTCCCACATCTGGCTCAGCTTCTAGAAACTTAGAAAGTGAGACCTAGCAAGGATTTGGAGATCCAGTTCAACTTTAAGATTAAAACAATGGAGGCCACAATGGCAAGGTAACCTGTGAGTGTGTCAGGTGGTTAGAGATGGAGGTGGGATTAGAAGGGCTCCTGTCTCCCAGACTGGGGCCTCACCCTGCACCACAGCCCCAACAGGGATGGCCCACTGCTTTACTTTAAGTAGGCTCCACACCCAACGTGGGGCTTGAACTCAGGAGTTCAAGAGTCGCGTGCTCTTCCAACTGAGCCAGCCAGGTACACCAGCCCATTTCTTGATGGAAATGAAAATAATAATGTTCATCCATTCAGGGCTCATTCCCACACAGGGAATGAGTTCTGGGAGGTCAGATGAGCCTATGAAAAAATGTACCTTTGGTTAAAATCCAAGTGATCTGAATTTCAAAAACCCCCTGAACAAACCTGGGGATATGAGGAGAAAAATATGAGCTACTTAAATGTGAATAGGGCACATGGAGGTTTTTTCCCAATTGAGTTATTTTGTAATATTTTCCAGCATGAGCCTTAAAAGGAATATCACCCTTCAGACAGAGTCTTTCTGCCTATCTACAATAATATCACAGTATGAGACCTGCATATAAATTATTTTTTATTTTACTTTGATGATTGGGAAAAGATACCAACATATATGATCAAATCAGAGCTAACAAATAACTTACAGTTAATTGGCTAATTTTATTTTATTTTATTTTAAAGATTTTATTTATTTATTTGAGAGAGAGAGAATGAGAGCACAAGAGGGAAGAGGGTCAGAGGGAGAAGCAGACTCCCTGCTGAGCAGGGAGCCTGATGCGGGACTCAATCCCAGGACTCCGGGATCATGACCGGAGCCGAAGGCAGTGGCTCAACCAACTGCACCACCCAGGCACCCAAATTGGCTAATTTTATTAAAATAAAGACATGTTTGTTTAAATTGGAAAAGAAAATTGTTCTCACTGGCGCTTCGCTTTGGCTGGGATCCTTGAAGGCCAAGGTGCTGATGATAATCACTCTCACACCATCAGCCATTTCCATCCTCTTAAACGCACCTGGTACTGGCAAACAAAGCTCAGAGATGTGGCTGGGTGACCAAACGGTCAGTGCTCTGCCCGCACTCGGTTACCATCCCTTTAATCAATGGTCTCCTCTGAAAGATTCACTTTCAGATGGTAAGGCTTTGCCCAAATACGCTTCTCGGGGCTGAGGATGGCTCACTGTGCAGTAACGTGTGAGGTAGGTTCTCTTCGCAGTTGGCAGACATTCCTGTTGTGCTTTAACCAGGGGGCTGAGTGTTGTCGGTGACCAGAACGTCTGGCTTCACATTCCTACAGCGGGGAGTGCCCCCCACCCCCATGTTCCCAGTCTGCAATCCTGCCTCAGATTCTAACTCTTCAAATCCAGAGGAATGTTTTCTTCATCCACAGGTTGTTTAGGGTTTAATTGGCCACTCAGAGTTAAAAAGGAGTATCTCAAGCCCCCTGCCATGCTGAAAGGAGGGAAAAAAAAGTGAAAATAAATAAACTCATAGGTAGTACCACCAGGTCTGTATAAAATATATATCTTTATAGATCTAGCCAGCTTAATTTGAAGGGAGTGATCGAGACCCCTGTTTTTCTCTTAGCTTGTGGATTACTTGATGAGAATTACCCCCTTATTTAGAAATCTTTTGGGGCAGAAAAAGAATAGATCAAATTCAATACAAAACTTTGGAGAGAAAATAAATATTTGTTTATTATTGAATAAACTATACTATTATCCTAAGACAGTGTCCCGTGTCTAGGACCCCAAAATGCCTTTCAAAAGTATCTCAGCCCCTCCTCCCAATATCCTGAATGTATGGTGCTTTGACGGAGCAGGACGTCAGTAAGGCCCACTTCGCAAAATGAAGGCAAACAACTTAGGAACCTTTTTTTTTTTTTTGGTGAGAAAGACACACGAAATAAACTCAGATCTCAGCCCCTTGAATTTTCATCATACACATCCCCATGATCCACGGAGCATGTCATAAAAACAGATGAACTGAGTGATTTAAGTAAAATTATCTTAGAAACTAAAATGTCAAAACACCTCCCGTTCTTTCACTTGTAACAGATTAATCACACTTTTTAAAATTCATATTTTACTAAAATCAGTTCATTTAGAAATCCCACTTACCAAATATTTAACCCTACAAAGTTTAACACAGAGAAAATGTAGTCTCCACCAACTAACATTCCAATGTAGGCAATGGAAACATTCTGCAGAAAAAGAAAGAGGATTAGTCTTTTTAAAAGGGAAGGATTTAGGGGGAAAATATATATATATGGTAAAATCTGAAACTAAATATTTTAGTTACTTTGCCCAAAGACTTGTACACAGTAGCTGTTCACAGAATGTTGAATGAATGAATAAAAAACCGTTACATGTGGCTTTATATGGCATGGTAATTACAGAACACTACATCATTCATGCCCCTTACAGCTAACACACAGGAAAAAAGTTGTAAGAGTTGAGTTGTAATCAGCTTTCCAGATCCCAGCTCTCTACCACCACTGGATAGTGAATTTTAATCATACTGACCCTAAATTTACATGGATTAGACATCCAGCAAATTCCAAGCAGTGCCCTGCCCTGTGTATTCTAGGAGGGTCTGCGTAGCCAACAGACAAGCCTCCTGTTAGAGCAGGCAGTCTTCCTCACTCACTCTATTTGTGTGATTGGAAAAACAACGCAAGGGACAGAGCACGGAACACCCCAGACTCCTCTCCATTGTTGTGTGTGTTCAAACGCACAGACACAAAACATACCTACACACAATCCATGAGTTTAGTACCTTATAACTGAGCATATATCTAAATTAAAAACAGTTCTTCACAAGGATTCCATTTCTTAGTCAACGGGTTCTCCCAGAAAACCAAGGTGTACAAACAAGGTACTGAACAAGGTATCTTGTGAGTGCAAAATTTGGAATATTTTTCTGCTTTTTTTACTTCATTTTCCCAGACCATCCCCTCCTACTGCCCCCAAATTAAAGGTCATAATTTATCTCTCCTTGTTTAAATTAGCAAGCCCTCCCTCGGTTTCATGGATTGGGGTTGAGAAGATCTAAGAAGAGATCACTCAGGTACAGCTGAAAAGGTCACAAGCCTCCACGCTTCCTATACCACCCGTTACAACAATAAAATCGAACTCTGCTTCTCCCGTGAAGACTGGATTCACTGCCAATTCCCCATTTCCCAAGGCTTCACCCACTTACCTTGATGGCTCCAACCACTGCTGTTGTGAGGGCTGAATTGTAATAGCTGCACAAAACTGTGGAGTACATCAACAGAAACCTGGGGCAAAGGAAGGAAACACTTGGATGTGTGCCTGACTGTGCCGGGTATAACAGATTAAGAAGGGTCTGTGCATCCCAATGTTTATAGCAGCAATGTCCACAATAGCCAAACTGTGGAAAGAGCCAAGATGTCCATCGACAGATGAATGGATAAAGAAGATGTGGTATATATACACAATGGAATATCATGCAGCCATCAAAAGGAATGAGATCTTGCCATTTGCAACGACGTGGATGGAACTGGAGGGTGTTATGCTTAGTGAAATAAGTCAATCAGCGAAAGACATGTATCATATGACCTCACTGATATGAGGAATTCTTAATCTCAGGAACAAACTGAGGGTTGCTGGAGTGGTGGGGGGTGGGAGGGATGGGGTGGCTGGGTGATAGACATTGGGGAGGATATGTGCTACGGTGAGCGCTGTGAATTGTGCAAGACTGTTGAATCACAGATCTGTACTTCTGAAACAAATAACGCAACATATTTTAAGAAAAAAGAAAAAGAAGAAGATAGCAGGAGAGGAAGAATGAAGGGGAGTAAGTCAGAGGGGGAGACGAACCAGGAGAGATGATGGACTCTGAAAAACAAACTGAGGGTTCTAGAGGGGAGGAGGGTAGGGGGATGGGTTAGCCTGGTGATGGGTATTAAAGAGGGCACGTTCTGCATGGAGCACTGGGTGTTATGAACAAACAATGAATCATGGAACACTACACCAAAACAAATGATGTAATATATGGTGATTAACATAACAATAAAAAAGTTAAAAAAAATTTAAAAAAAAGAAGGGTCTGTGCATGACCCACCCACAAGTACTTTAAACAAATAAAAAAGAAAAACATCCCATAAAGATTTTATAACCTACATCTTAAAACATCTTTATAACTCCAACTTTCTGCAGGAAAATGGTCCAATCGAGCATTAGCCAAACTTCCTACCTTAGGAAGTTTGTTCTGTCTGTGCATTTCCCATTATGTTTCCATGTAAAGGGAGTAAGGATGGGGAGATTTTTATTTAATGGTCTGAAATCTTTTTAGAGCTACAGTGGTCTTTAATCCTCTGTGTGCATCAGAAACACCGGGCACATTTTTGGGGTAGCTGGGTGGCTCAGTTGGTTAAGCGACTGCCTTCGGCTCAGGTCATGATCCTGGAGTCCCGGGATCGAGCCCCACATCGGGCTCCCTGCTCAGTGGGGAGTCTGCTTCTCCCTCTGCCCTTCACCCCACTCATGCTCTAATAAATAAATAAAATCTTAAAAAAAAAAAAAAGAATCACCGGGCATATTTTTAACACATGATGCCTGACAGAAGTTCTCCCTCATTGGGTTTGAGATGGGGCCCTTGGCTGTGGGCAGCAGCAAAGCTCCACAGATGTGACACTACCAGGCAGGCAGCTGAGAACCCCTGGTGGTTAGAAGGGAAAATCAGCGAGGGACTGCAGGTTTTGGACAAAAGAGACTGAAATTAATGGATTCCACAGCAATCAGACAACAAAAAGAAGAGGCGTCCAAGTTGATAAGGAAGAAGTCAGACTTTCACTATTTGCAGATGACATGATACTATATATAGAAGACTTGAAAGACTTCACCAAAAAACTGCTAGGACTGATAAGTGAATTCAGTAAAGCTGCAGGATACAAGATCAACATACAGAACTATCTGTTGCATTCCTATACACTAATAATGAAGGAGCAGAAAGAGAAATTACAACAACCCCATTTACACAACTGCACCGAAAATAAGATACATAAGAATTAACTTAACCAAAGAGGTGAAAGACCTGTACTCAGAAAACAATAAAAAAAAAAAAAATTGAAGATGACACAAAGAAATGGAAAGACATTCCATGCTCATGCACTGGAAGAACAAATGTTAAAATATCCATACACTATATGCTGGCTAACTGAACATAATAAAAAAATAATATAAATAAATAAAATAAAAAATGTCCATACAAAGCAATCTACATATTTAATGTAATCCCTATAAAAATACCAACAGCATTTTTGACAGAACTAGAACAAACAATCCTAAAATTTGTATGGGACCACAAAAGACTCCAAATAGCCAAAGCAATCCTATAAAGCTGGAGGTATCACAATTCTAGACTTCAGATTATAATTACCAAGCTGTAGTAATCAAAACAGTATGGTACTGGCACAAAAATAGACATATAGACCAATAAACAATAGAAAACCCAGAAATAAACCCACAATTATATGGTCAATTAATTGTTGATAAAGGAGGCAAGAATATTCAATGGGAAAGACAGTCTCTTCAACAAATGGTGCTGGGAAAAATAGACAGCAATGTGCAAAAGAATGAAACTGGACCATTTTCTTTCACCATACACATTAATATTCAAGATGAATTAAGGACCTAAATGTGAGACTTGAAACCATAAAAATCCTAGAAGAGAACACAAGCAGTAATTTCTTTGACATTGGCTATAACAACATCTTTCCAGATAGGTCTCCTGAGACAAGGGAAATAAAAGCAAAAATAAACTATTGGGACTACATCAAAATTAAAAGCTTCTGCACAGCAAAGGAAATAATCAACAAAACTAAAAGGCAACCTACTGAATGGGAGAAGGTATTTGCAAATGATAGATCTGATCAAGGGTTAGTCTCCAAAATCTATAGAGAACTTACAAAACTCAACACCCAAAAAGCAAATAATCCAATTTAAAAAATGGGCAGAAAACATGAACAGACTTTTCTCCAAAGAAGACATCCAGATGGCCAATGGATACATGAAAAGATGCTCAACATCACTCGGCATCAGGGAAATGCAAATCAAAACCACATGAGCGGACAGAATGGCTAAAATCCAAAACACAAGATACAACAAGTGTTGACAAGGATGTGGAGGAAAAGAAATACTCGTGCACTATGGGTGGGAATGCAAACTGGTACAGCCACTGTGGAAAACAGTATGGAGGTTCCTGACAAAGTTAAAAATAGAACCACCCTATGATCCAATAATCAAACTACTGGGTATGTACCCATCAAATATAGAAACACTAATTCAAAGGGATACATGCACCCCTAGGTTTATAGAAGCATTATTTACAATAGCCAAACTATGGAAGCAGCCCAAGGGTCCAACCACTGATAAACAGATAAAGAAGAGGTGGTGTATATGCACAATGTAATATTACAAAGCCATAAAAATGAATGAAATCTTGCCATTTGCAACAACATGAATGGAGCTATAGAGTATATATATAGAGTATTATACTCTATAATGCCAAGTGAAATAAGTCAGTTAGAGAAAGACAAATACCATTTTATCTCACTCATATGTGGAATTTAAAAAACAAAACAAGTGAGCAAAGGGGGGAAAAGGGAGAAACAAACCAAGAAACAGCCTCTTAACAAAAGAGAACAAACTGATGGTGACCAGAGGGGAGGTGGGTGTGGGGATGGATGAAATAGGTGCTGGGGATTAAAGAGAAAGGAAAGGAGAAAGAAATTAATGGATTCCACATACCAACAACACCCCTATCTATGCCCTATGACCAGTTAATTCACTATATTGACACTTACTGTTAAGAAAATGACTACAGAATTGTGACCAAGCACCAGTCCAAAAAAAAAAAATATATATATATATATATATATATATATACATAGAGAGAGAGAGAGAGAGAGAGAATACAGAATCCAATCAGAAGAAATATGTTCATTCCAATCAAGAAGTGAAGAAAATTAGCTGCAATCTAAGCGGGGTGCAAAATTCTATCCACCCAAAAAGATACAGAGAGATCATAAGGTGTGTTGGATTTTAAAGCTAAATCCCAGTTAGGAGGCATAAGCCTGGATCCCCCATGGGCAGAACAGAGGGAATCAGACTCTTAAGAAAGAGCTCTGCCCGCGTCCCTGTGTGTTAGTCTCTTCCTGCAGAAATTCAGTGCCCAGGCCCTGGTCCAGGCCAGAATCTCTATTAATAAGAGAATCCAGATCACAAATCAACACAGTAACCACTTTCAGCCTGAGTATGTTTCTTACCAGGGATGGTAAAGAAAAAATCTTAGCAATCAAGCACACCACGCTTTTATGTTAAGGAATAAAAGCAATTATAAACTTAAATTCTGTAATCTTCAGAATAACACGCATCTCTGTTATTAAAGTAATCACAACCATTTGACAAGTTAGAGGACCCAACATCTTGGCCTCTGTGGTTTGAAACTGAAATGTGCAATGGGATTAGACTTGCAATTTTCATTTGTAAGAAGTAAGAAAATCCATGTCAGTCTGAACACAGTATTTGATGTTTAAAGGAAACTGATTTACCACATTTCTAAGTTTGGTTTACTAAATTGCAAAGAATTGCTTTGGTGTGTGAAGCAACCTGGCTCATAAGCTTTGCAGAGAGCCTCACTAGGGCTTGGAGTAGCTGGAGAAAAATCAGGTGAATCAATCTGTAAATGCAGTTTAAAAAGCTTAAATTTTTTTTTTAATCCACTGAGTGGTAAAAGAAACCAACTTACAGTAAAGTGTTTAGGAGATTTTAATCAGCTAACCTTGAGTTAATAAGCCACTAATCAAATAATTAAATGTTATGTTAGTACAAAAATTACTAGCTTTATAAATAGAGCAACAGTATTTATAAATTGAACCTAAAGCCTTAAAAAAAAATCTAAGGTTTTTAATGTTTATAATTTTAATAAATTCAACATGAATTCAGAGCCCCAGGAACTATAAATAATCCTATTCATGCATAAAATAAAAAGATTAAAAAACTCAACGTGATGTTACTGAGTGCCTACTCTGTTTGGCCCAGATAGTAAGAGTAGATAACCCACAGCATCGGCCGCGGAGGAGGTGAGTCTAATAAAATACTAGAGATTACAGCACAGGGGAGGGGTCTAACCCAACTTAGCAGACATAGAAAAGTTTCCTGCAGACTTCCTAAATGAATGTAGCCTTAAACCCAAGGCAATCATGGATATTATTTTTATTCTTGTTTAAAAATTCCTAGTCCAGGGTTCCAATCATGCAACGTTTTCTCCAACCCAGCTTTTAGTGAAACCACCTCCACCTGCATTCAGAATTGGCTGATACCTTGGATCCATCCACCATGAGTGTGGGCAAGTAGGACACACACTCACCAGCTGGGCTGAGGACAGGAGAAGCCCCCCTCTCTGAGGCCTGGGGGTGTCTGAAATAGCCACTGTCCTAAGGAGGGCCTCTAGACAAAAAGGCAGCACTTCTTAGTATAACCACTAGGTGTCGCCAGAGAGGGTAAATATAAAACCACAAGGATCAAAGTAGTGTATTACAATTTTCTAAGAAGCAATCTATTTCTATATGCAAATAGGCACCTATGTAGTCCTCTGGCTAAGACGACCAAGGTTCTAAACTAAAAGAACCTCCATTAACTCAGTACAAAGGAAACCATACCATTTTTAACATTAAAAATGTCCACCTCTGCATGACAGTAGTTTTGATTTTAGCATCTGTGGATTAATAAAATGCAAAGATATTTAATAGTAGCTTCTTGCCATTCTGCATTTTTAAATCAGATATCACCTATGTATGCTTGAAAAATAATAACACATACATGGATTCACATTCAGACAACAGATACCAGCAGCATGCTTGGGTTTATAGATCCCCAAGAGACAGACATGCTCACATAGAAATCCCTGGAACAGAACTCCTGCTCCAAGGTGCTTACTGTTTCTGAAAATGACACAAAAAACCGATTTACCCAAGGTTGTTTGACACACTCATGGCAGTCACAAATAGAACTCAAATGACCTCATTTACAACTTGTGCTGGTTATCATTCCGTGAAGGAGCATTTACATAAGCTCAACACAAATATTCAAATAATAACAGGCCACGTTTACATTCCTTCCACCAACTATAGTGGCGCCCTGGCATAGTAATCTAATTCCGGATTTCAAAGAATTTCAAGTAATCTCATCTCACCCATCTCTAGTAAGAACACACTGCTATCCAAGACCTCAGTGGTGGGCCAGGGATGCCTAAGTCATACCATATATATGGTCCATCCTCCTAGAGCACCAATTTTACATTAAGATTTGGTTTATTGGGAATGTGGGAATATCTGCACTCTTTAAAGTCCTGTCGTTCCTTGCCCTAGCTATATCCGCAGAATCCTGTTTTCTCTCATGCACTACATCCCGGCAGTATCAGTGAAAGTTCAAGGAATAGAAATTCTTTTATCCTGTGGTTAAAAAATATTTGGTACTTTCATATTTTTATTAAGGAATATATTACTGCTTCAGTGGGATCAAAGGGTCTGCTACTGGGGCAGAAACAGATTAGAATCATCACCTCCAAAGATTGAGGGCTGGTGCCTGCTGCTGGTATGAATGAACCAGAGCCCGTAATTTTTCAGCAAGATTAAAAATACCTGCAAAGCAAGGTTTTTATTTTACTTTTTTAAAGATTTATTTATTTGAGAGAGAGAGAGAGAGAGAGAGAGAGAGAGAGAGAGAGAGTGTGTGTGTGTGTGTGTGTGTGTGTGTGTGTGTGTGTGTGTGTGCGCGCGCGCGCGCATACAAGTGGAGGGAGGAGCAGAGGGAAAGAATCCTCAGACTCCCCGCTGAGCACCGAGCCCTGCAGGGATTGATCTCGTGACCCTGAGATCATGACCTGAGCAGAAATCAAGAGCCAGACACTTCACTGACTGAGCCACCCAGGTGCCCCAGCTTTTTAAAATCTAGCCTGTCAACTTAAATTTCAGTCTATATTTTGCTTTTGCCTGCATTAAATTATCTTACCTTCCACAATCCAGTCTACCTTCCTGACATAATTAAACTCATCATATGCTTTATTTACAAACTCCTGATTAGAAATAGCATTTCTGAAAGCTGAGTCCACCCTAACTCAAAAGAAAACTAAAAGTCTGCCCTTTTTCACCATTCCATTCACTTAACATACATTTTTAAAGTGTTAAAATTTTGTAGTTATATATTTAACATGGGACAGGGGTTTGGTGGTTAGAAAACGCAAGTTTGAAATGCAAACTTGAAAGAGTCAAAGTAAATAAGAAGCTGAGCATCAGAGTCCTCTGGAGTCAAGGGTTGGGATGCATATGTGTGAGCCCTGAGTCATTCCTTGAGGAAGGACGGAAGAAAAGGGACAGACGAGCCCCATACCAGTTGTTCTGAAAACTGAGAATGTGCTCAGAAGCTTACAATGGCTTCTCTTACTATGAAGAAATAAATGACCCAATCCTTTGAGTGAAACTTCAAGAAAGGATTCTGAAAAAGCCACCCTGCCGAAATTGAAGCTTCCTTCCAGAGCAGTTTCAGGATTCAAATATGACCACTGAAGGTAAAGTACAGTTGACCCTTGAATGACGCAGGGGCTAGGGGTGCCGAACCCCTGCCCAGTCAAAAATCCAGAGAGAACTTTTGATTTCCCAAAAACTTAACTGCTGATAGCCTACTGTAGACCAGAAGCCTTACTGAGAACATAGACAGGTAATTAACACATATTTTGTATATTATATGCATTATATACTATATTCTAATAATAAAGTAAGCTAGAGACAAGAAAATGTTATTGAGAAAATCATAAGAGAAAATGCACTTACAGAGCTGTAGGTATTTTTTGAAAAAAATCCACACATAAATGGACCCACATAGTTCAAACATGTGTTGTTCAAGAGTCAACTATATATGTTATACAAGAAAAATGGTTGAAGCCATGGACTATTTGTAGTACCAATTCTGCCTGGAGTGAAAGGAGGTGAGCCCAAAACACATGGACCTCAAGAAATAGAAATATTAACAATAACAACCACACTTAACATTACTGAGCATTTGCCGTGTGTCCAGCATGCACTAAGTGCTCACCACTATTAGCTCATTCAAGCCATATAACCCCATCCTATGAATCAGATACTTTATTTCATCGTTAAAGATCCCATTTTAAAAATAAGGACATTGAGGCTCAGAATGGTTAGCTAACTTGTCCATGGACCCAGAGCTAATAAGTGGCAGAGCCAGGATTCAAATCCAGGCCATCTGATTCCAGAGTTCAGACACCTAGCTGTTGGAAGGGTGCCATGATTTTAGTGTCCTCAAAGACCCACTTTACAAACAGACCTACATAATTTTCATCTTTAAATTTGGATAAAACCTGAAATCTTAAAGATTCCATCATTTTTTTACTGATTTATTTATAATTGCTATGCCTTTATGGCATTTTCATTTGCAAAGGGACTACTAATGACATATTAAGCACTTTTATCAAGAGTATTTGTTTTCTAAGAAGCACATTATTAAGTGGCAGGGAAAAAAATGTATGGAATTATATACAGATGGGGTCAAGCCTCCCAGAGAGTGGAGGCTCCCATGTAGGCCCCACCCACCACATCATCCTGAGGACAGAGACTTCGCAGGGTTTAGTTCTTGATTTCCTTTAAGGAGTGATTAAGCAGGATAGTGCAAGTAAAACAAACAAGCAAACAAAAATAGAAACAGTATCTCATCAAGTTTACAGTGAAATGAGAACAGACTTTGAAACTTGGCTCTGTCGTCCATAGGTGAATCTGGGCTTCGTCACAGAAAGGTGCTAGTCTGAGTTTGTGTGATATGGATTGAATTTTTTTTTTTAATCAGAGAGAAAAGAAAAGATGGTTTGGCAAAGGGTGACTCACAAACACAGCTTAGATTTTTTTCAAAGTAAAATGCGTGACAACAACTGAGAAAACTACAAATATTTCACTTAAGCTTCTGACAATGGCTGCCTAAGGGCCCTATGGGACCTTCCTGTGCCAGGAAAGGACACACTACTTGAGAGATTGTTGGTCTTGAAAGAGGCACAAGAGGTCGCCCAAACTCTCCTCCTTTAAAAAAGGAGGTCCTGGAAACAGAGTGAAAGAATTAGGACCAGGCAGGAGTCAGAGCAGCAGGACAGTTGGAAGAGAACACGGGTGCCTAAGGGTAGAGACCTTAGCAGAAGAGCACTGTCTAGAAACTGAGCCTTGAACCAAACCCCAGGTTGGGAGGGACACTTTAGCCCACTGAGCCTAGACCCGTGAAAATGCCTGTAGTAGTCCAGGTCGAGGGCAATACCTGGCTACCAGCAGGAGCAAAAGCAATCTGTCCCTACAGAAAAGTTTCTCAGATTTGCAATTTGAGAACTGGCAATCAGCCCACAGCACTTAGATTAAGCAATATGCTCACAACCACAGGTCACCAACTACACACAGTTTGACAGTCACAAACTATATACACATTTAGATTCTTCAATACTTCAGATATTGAAATCATTAGATACAGAATACAGCATAGCTATGTGCATAACATTTAAAGAAATGAAAGTTACTACAATCACAAAGATCACCAATGAGAGGATACTAGGAATGAACAGTAAGTTTGAAAACAAAAAAACTGTGAAACTTTTACAAATAAAATATAAAATTGTTAAAATCAAAAAGCCCTGGGGCACCTGGGTGGCTCAGTCAGTTAAGCATCTGACTCTTGATTTCAGCTCAGGTCATGATCTCAAGGTAGTGAGATCAAGCCTCGCGTCAGGATCAACACTCAGCATGGAGCCTGCTTAAGATTCTCTCTCTCCCTCTCCCTCTGTGCCCCCAGCACCCACCACTCATGCACTCTCTCTCCAAAAAAAAAAAAAAATTAAAAAGTCCATCAACAGATTAAACATCAAATCAGACACGGCTAGAGAGAGAATTAGTGAAATGGAAGATGTACATAAATGTTTTTATTATAGGTGACTAATTACTGCAATTAAAATCAAGTTTGAGAATTTTTAAGTGTTGATCAAGGAGACTGTGAGTTGCTCTTAGTTCATTTAAACATAATGAAAATTACAGTATTGGTAGTAAAAAAAAAATGAGGAAATCCATCTTTCTTCACAGGAAAAGTCTTTTGATAATTCCCTGAGACAGTCATTCAAAGCACCTTTCCACATGAGATAAGACATGGGTGTTTGTATATGCAGGGAGCCCAGCTCAGGGAGGATACTCCAAGGACTTGTCAAACCGTGGTTACCTCTGGAGAGAAAAACGGTAGTGCTGGACAGTAGGGAAGAAGGGAGGGGAGCTTATGTTCCCTGTGCATTCTGTTGCAGCCCCTGGATTATTTACCAGTTGCATGTATTATCTATTCATGAAAAGGAATTTTCAAGCTTTTAGAAGATTAAAAAAAAAAAGACATAAGCTGCATGGCTTCTCAACAGGAAGACAGACATAAGGAAAATTTTAAGAACAAAAGTCTAAAATTGTTGGGACAATACAATGGCCCGGACATCTCACCTCAAAAATCTCCCTGAATATAGCAGGTACAACACTTAGCATAAATGGTTATCATTTCCACGTATTTATGTGAGGTGGAACATCTTGAAAAACTTGGAACATTGTGCCCAAGACAACAAACAGTACTAAATTTGATACATCAGCTGATGTCATTCAGACTAACTTTCCAAAATCAATAGGCAACATCATATTTTGGAGTAGAATGTAACATCAGCATGACTTTCAAAAATAAAACTGCTTCATGCTTGCTTCTGGTCTTTTAGGCTGTGTTCCCAGGGATCCTGGGTCCCACTCCACTCCTCTGCTGCAGGGCTACTTTCCAGGAAAAGCTGGAGAAGCACAGACAAAGGGATTTTGACAGAGCAGACAGAATGTATATTTTGATTTGATTTGTCAAGACATATAGATCAAGCTTCTACTTATGGATGGTTTCTTACCCCAAAAAACAGGAAAGAAGAAACTGTATGATAAACAGAACATTCTTCCATTCATTGAATTCAGTAGCCTATTATGAAAAAGAAAGAAAACAATGGTTAGACTAATAATATTGCAGTTTAAACCTATGGCTTTTACCAAATTGTGTGTTTTAGTACAGGAAACACTTTCGCACACAGAAAATACAACTTAAAAAATCCTAGGCAATACCAGCTTGTGAGGTTGGGCATATTACTTTTACTCCCTGGATCTCAGATTCATTTTACAAAACAGGGATCTTTTTTTTAAACTTCCTCAAAAGGTCAACATGAGGATTTAATGAAATTGTTTGGAAGATGGCAGGTGGCAAGCACAAAACATAGCGATAGTTTCCGTAGTTGCAAAATCATGGTTGGGTTTACTTTTTGTATAAATAATCTTAGAAGAAAGCTTATCATAAAATTAATAATGTTGGGAAGTTCAGAAAATTAAGTCTGTGAACTGTTTTCAAGAATTTACAAATGCTTGGGGCGCCTGGGTGGCTCAGTCAGTTAAGCGTCTGACTCTTGGTTTTGGCTCAGGTCATGATCTCAAGGTCATGGGATGGAGCCCGACCTTGGGTTCTGCGCTCAGCACAGAGTCTACTTGAGATTCTCTCCCTCCCCCACTGTTCCTCCCCCTGCTTGCTCGCATGCACTCTCTCTCTAAAGAAATAAAATCTTTAAAAAAAAAAAGAAAATCTTTAAAAAAAAGAATTTACAAATGCTTAGTAAGTATTATGAACAAATAAACTATTATTTGCTAGTTACAAAGCAAGCAAGTAATCGGGGTGGAGGAGCTGGGACAGAGAAGTTTATGAGAGAGTTTCAACTCTCCAAGACCTTAGTCTTAGTCTCTTAGCTGAGAAAATGAAATTAACCCTCTTGAAATGACAGGTAACAATAAAAAGGAGCATTTTATTCATGATTTGTCCTTTGCCTGCATCCAAAAAATGATTTTAAGGTGACTCAAGACTATATTAAGTATGTGCTGAATAACATAATTAAATATAAGTTCTATTCACTTTCTCCTAGGCAAAACTTTCTTAGTCAAGTTTTAGTAACTTTATAGATTTAAAACTATTTAAATCTTTGTCGTTTATAATTCAAAAATTTTAAGCCAATTAGAATGGAATTCTCCTCCAATTAATACATCCTTGCCATGCTTGTCATTGTTTCATTAGTGAGACTTTGCCTACTCTCTTATCAAAAAGAGACACAATCAATGTTGACTATTGTTGAACCTGGCTGATGGGTCCATGGGGTTTGTTATACTACTTGTTCTCCTTCTGTATAGGTTTGAAAGTTTCCATCATAAAACGCTTTTCTTTAAATGCTTACTTGTGAAAGAAAAATAATAAATATGAATCTGTCTTACTGGCAAGCCTAAGCCAATCATAGGGGCAGAAAATATCCAAGGCAGTCAAAGACCAAAACCAAACATAAGACGTAGAAAACACTCTATTATCTAAAATTAAAATAAAACTGGCAATAAGAAAAAACCATATGCTCCAAACTTCAAACCAAGGGTAGAAAAATATTTATTGATTCAACAAGCTGGAAGTATTTCTGCAAACAGTAAATAAAAACTATATATTCCTGATGCCATATAAACCACTGAGGGCTATATAGTAATGTTCATAAAAATATTTGGATTCTTTGCCACTCTAAATTTTAATAGATTTTAGTTTTGTTTTGTTCCTTTAATAATGATGAGGCTGTGCTGCTGACATTTTAACAAATAATGTATGACATTTATTTTAAAACAGAGGGGGCGCCTGGGTGGCTCAGTCAGTTAAGCATCTGACTTTGGCTCAGGTCATGATATCGGGGTCCTGGGATCGAGCCCCCATCAAGTTCCCTGCTCAGCGGGGAGTCTGCTTCTCCCTCTCCCTCTGCCCCCTGCTCATGCTATCTTGTGCACGCGCTCTCTCTCTCAAGTAAATATTTTAAAAAAACAGAAATTAATTAAAGATGAATAACAATAAAGTACTGCTTCCTTTAGACTTGCTATTGTTGTAAAAGTATGATAGAATGTGAATCTTTTTTGTTTTGCATTTATGTGGCTTTTTTATCAGAAAAATAAGTCCTATTACTTCTCCCTATTCATCAGCTGTAATAAACCATGTACTCTGAACCTATTGCAGCAATTCGAATGACTAAAGAAAGGTCACCCAATCAGTATTTTCCAGGGGCCTAAATTGTTGACCAGAGGAGCTGGCATTGCTGACTTTGCTAATCAGAGGCAGAATCAAGATGTTGTTATCAGATTTGTGGACTGTGTTAAGTCCAAGGTCCAGGAGTGACCTCCAGTGTGGTGAGTCATACACACGAGTCTTACCACAACCTCTGAACCTCTCCAGTCAACCAGGAAAAATGACTCAGCAAAGTACTTCCGTTAATAAGTTAACATTTCACCCTAATTCATCAATCAACTTTTGGTACAATCACACCAAACTGCAAATAAAACACAATTTTCTAGACTAACAGACCTAATTACGTAAGTTCTCTTCTTTATTGTATTTGGTTCACAATCTAAAATGGATTCAACCATAGTTAAAAGTAACCAACTGGAAGAAGCTTGCTATGGTTCAATGGAACAGAGCAGAACAATCTTACTAGTGAAAAATATCACCACTTTTTCTACAGGGTTTTAAAAATGACTGATTACAGAAAGTACCCCATATCTTTTGGCATCTCTTATCATATGATACTTTTAAATTAAAATAGAGTCAAAGTTTCAGTTTCATGACTTTATATTTTGTCATTTTTATAGGCTTTTTTTTTAAGATTTTATTTATTTATTTGACAGAGACACACAGTGAGAGAGGGAACACAAGCAGGGGGAGTGGGTGAGGGAGAAGCAGGCTTCCCACTGAGCTGGGAGCCTGACGCGGGGCTCGATCCCAGGACCCTGGGATCATGACCTGAGATGAAGGCAGATGCTTAATGACTGAGCCACCCAGGCACCCCTATAAAAGGCCTTTCTTACAGTTATAAACACATTCTATTTTTTTCTAAATTATAATTTTCATATAGATTTTTAAATAAATCTATATATTTAGTTCTGATCCGTCTGGAATTCCAGTGAATAATGACCACATCTGGGCCTCTAAGACGCCTACAGGAACTTCTGTTTGAAATCTCAGGAGCCTAGGCAACAGAAGACGCTACAGACAGTAAATACTGAGGTAGCTCAGCACCAAAAGCCAAAACAGGAGCACAGTTCTCTCCTAGAACACTACTATTTAATAAGTTAAAATATATGTTCAGCCTCTTGTACTTTCTAAGATATTAAGTGCCAGGTTATGGTTTTTCATGCATGAAGGAAAGAAACACTTTTCACATACAATAAAGTAACTGGGATTCCAGTGGAAGATGTGTTCCAGAGTCAGACTGACCGGATGGCTCACCTGCTCTCCCTGGAAGCTATTTAAACACTGTGCTAGAGCACAGATTCCTTGTCTAAAAGATGATGGTAATAGCAGTACCCTCTCCTCAGAGGCCTGTTGTGGAAAGCAGTGAAATAGTTCATGTACAATGCTTTGAACAAATCTGATAGAATAAGTCCTCAATAAATATTAGCTATTATTTTGATTATTAACTGAGAAAGTATAATAATTCTGTGAGGCTAAGCATTACAAGCAGGTGAAACTTTTTTTTAGACTTATTTACTTGAGAGAGAGACAGAGTGGGGGGAGGGACAGGAGAGAACCTTGAAGTGGACTGTTTCCCACTGAGTGCAGAGCCCATTGTGGGGCCCAACCCCACGACCCATGAGATACTAACTTGAGCCAAAAGCAAGAATCAGGTGCTCCCACAAGCCACCCAGGTGCCCCACAAGCAGGTGAAACTTCTGAGAGCACATGTTACAAGTTTATAAAGCAATGGTTTGGATGTGGGAACAAACATTCCTATTGAAACAATGTTATAAAATTATTAACATGATACATCTAGTGGATTTAACTCATAAGATACCTAAAATTCAGTTTCTGGTCACCATGCTATTCATAACATTGCTGCTAAGCTCTTCTGCTGTCTCCTCTTTTGGAAAGGAATTGTACAAATGAGAAAGTATAGCTTTAAGAAAGAAGGAGAAGCCCTGACATCCACCCTAGGAGCCCACAAGAGCGGCAGCCTTAGCAGAAGTATTCAAACGCCTAAAAGGCTACAAATGGGATCCGCTCGACCTGTGTACACCACAGCAGCATGCTGGTTAGCAAATACAGCAATACTGTCACGTGGTGGGTGAATGGCTACTGCATAGGGCCCCTCTGAACCCCCACCCCGGGTCTGGTAACAAGAGAGTTAATGTCTGGGACTTGGTTCTGTGGGCAGAGGCCAGGATGGACCGTAATTTTTGCCCAGCAAATTTTCTCACATGAACTTAAGCATCTCCCTTAAGATATAGGCAAAATTCTTAGAAGTGGTATGGCTAGAAACTTCCTGCAAAAGTAGAGCGTGGCAGGGGCTGGTATGCTTCAAGACGGCCACTGTGGATGCTACAGGGCAAATCTTCACCCTTCCTGAGACTGGCTTTCACTCCCTCCAGCTGGGCCTCCTCTGTTCCTACTAACTATTTTATTTGTCTCTCATGTGTGTGCAGTGAACAGGTAAGCAGGGCAAACACCAAATGAACAACACATTCTCAAAATTCAAATGTACATCCCAGAATATTTAGATGCAAAATGCCATGACTGCTGGAATTTGCTTTAAAATATTCCAGGAGGAAAAAAAAAAGAAAGCAGATGGGAATAGATGAAATAAGAATGGCAAAATGCCAGAAAGTGTTGGCACAGGGTGGTAGGTACGTGACGTTCATTAAATTATTCTCTCTACTTTGCCTATGTTTCAAAATGTCCATTAAAAAGGCAGTAGATAACTAAATCCATTTTTAAAACTATCAAAATCCCCTTCTAAGTTAGTTTTCCCAGGATCCCCACATCAGTAAATAGGGATATTAAGACTCAAACTCAGATTTTTACTGTCAGTTTAAAAAAAAAAAAAAGCTTCAAGTCCAGAGTTCTTGTGACTACTTCCTGCTGCTTCCCATGTGTCTGAAGATAAATACCAAAGAAAGGATTGTGCCAAAGATGTTACTGGTGATATCACAGATCTCGCTTTCATGTACCCTCCTGAGAATTCTAGTTACCGTTACACTTTTCACTGTAGTGAGTACCAGAAGTTAACTATTAAGAGACTGCTACGTAGGAATGTAATGACCATCCTCAGCTCACCTGCTGAAGGTCTCCAGTAGAGACACTAATGATAAGAGTTGGTATAATCATGAAGCAGGCATTGTAGAAAAGCACGCCATATTTACCCAACTCCTACAAAAACAAAGAAAACACTCAATGTTAGAAATATGAAGCATCAGATTTCCTGGAGCCATTTATACAACTATGTATTTATGCAGAGTTAAAAATTATTCTGACCAACTTTGTGTTGGAATATTTTCAGCAAATTCCTTTATTTTTTTTTTAGCAAATTCCTAATGTAGAAGGCTTTACTTCAAGTACATCATGATAGCAAAATAAACATTTGTTTTACACAAAAATAGCAGATAAAATGGATGAACATGGAGGGCCTCCCAGGTCCCACCCATCTCTACCATTCCAGTTGGTTGTTCGTTTGTTTTTTTAAGTATTGTATTCAGAATGGGAAAATCTGGAACAGAATGAAGAACATTTAAAATGTTAATATAAACAGAACTCCTTAAAAACATCTGCTCTTTCTGTTAAGGAGCAGCAGTGTTAAAATACCAGGTATCTCGTTTTCTAATCTTGCATACATTTACTTTTCATTAAAGTGGCTACACCGCTTCTCCACCATTTTTCATAAAGGGCGACATATTGGGACCCTCAAAAGGCAACAAACCTGTTTTAGTAAAACTGCCACCAGTAAAAAACAAAGGGCCGTGCAGAAAAAACAGCTCATAGAAATAAGTCTGTCCATCAGAGCAAACTCCCTCACTCAACACAAAGAACTTGGAACAAAGCAACATATGCCTGGCTCATCCTCCGGAGCTTCCGGAACAGCTGGGGCGAGAGGCCTTGACAGGGGGGGTCACCAGTCTCTCGGGAGGCGGGGGGGGGGGGGGGCTGCTCAATCACTGATCAGGGCAGGTACTTATTGCTGGCCAGGACCTTACACATGAGCCATTCCACAGATGAGGAGTCTGAGGTCTGCAGAAGTTAAGGGTCCAAAGTCACGGTGACCCGTAAGCAGCAAAGCTTCTTTCTGTAACCCACGCCTTCAGACTCTCAAACTGCAGTTGCTTCAGTATTCTGAAGTACCCCTGACTTTGCCTTGGCCACTGAGGAGGATGGCAAAAACCTTTTAATTTTTATTTGCCTTTCAAAATAATCTCCTCTTTATATATTCTGACTCTGCGTCAAAAATAGTGGTTTCTTTTCCCTCCCTGTCTTATTTTCACCCAAAACTTTGCAAGGTCAGGGGTAACAAGAACGCATAAAGACAAGAAAACTGAAAAGAAATTAGTGATTTATACAGCATGCCATGTAAATTAAATTACATGCCAACTTTACAGATTCTTTTTTTTTTTTCACGCAATTTCAGGGGCCAGATGACACTGCCTAAAAACCATAGAAGTGAAGATCTGGTACCTTTGGGTCCATTTTCTGTTTGGTATAAACTCCATTTGCTGCTGTGAAGATATCATTCAGGAATACAAAAACATAGCCTTCCAAGTTAAAGGCAAGGTCAGAACTGGGAGGAAGAACACAAAAAGGAGGACGATTATTCAGAAACTCACACAACTTGGCCTTCAAAGCCTGCCTGTTTTATCTTTCCCTAATCAAAGCCACTTGTGATGCTGGTAACTACCTTTTTTTCCTCTGGCGTATTTTCCCCCTCTGGTTAATTCCTCTGCTCTGCCTCCAGACAAAACAAAACCAGGCCATCAGGTGGCTTCAATTCAATCATGAATGGCTTAAAACCAGAGGGACATTAACCATCTTCCTTGAACTGCAAAGCCCTTTCTTCTTTTCGCTAACGATCAACTGGCATAATAATTGGTGAGCCCTTCTTTTCTAAGGGGAGTGATTTGTCCAACCCACCCAGTGGCTTTGCTTATTGTAATAAACAGGGCCATCTCCAGGGTACAGCCCTGTGGAGACAGCTGGGCAGTTACTGGGGCAAGAAGGGTCAAACGAGGAACTGACACCTCCATCTGGTGCCCAACCGGTCACATCATTCACCGGCACGCCCCCACCCTGTCCATCAAAAAAGCAAGGCAGGGACTGATTCTTCCTCTGCAACTTCTCCAAGGCTCCTTTCTTCCCATTCTTTTGAACCATCTTCTCTTCAATTTGCATTTTATATAAATACTACTAGTATAAAAAATGTGCAGGGGGACATGGCACAGGGAGGAGAGAGAGAACAGCTGAGCCCTGATGTGACTCATCTACCACACTTGATCTTACAGACAGTAGCAGACCCATGTCATAATTCATAAATTAGCATCAAATAGCATAAAACAGCATCAAAGGGGTTTCCTCTACACTCTTAGGTTCAGTGAGTGGAGCCTGCAAATTTGACTGACAGTAGGTTAACAAGAGAAAAAAGGAATACAACTTTTTTTCAATATTTTACATGTAAAGGAGTTCACAAAAAAGAAATGAATCTCAAATAAGTGGTTAGACTCTGGGGCTCAGATATCATTTTAAAAAAGAAGAGGTTTGGGTTCCAAGGAACAAATGAATTGTGGAAAAAAGACTAGGAAATTTATGGGGGAAACTAATGGAAGAGAAGGGTTATTGTACTTAAGGTTTATTTATGCAGACTCATCTTGGTACTGATTCTCCATCACCAGTGATAAGAACTGCTTTCCTATTCCTGGTGTGGGGGTGAGAGTGGAGGGTGTAGGGGGGACCACCTTACAAAGGGAAATTTATGGTCTGCTTTTAGCCAGGAAAGAGGAAAACAGAGAATTCTTCCTACATCTGTTGATTCTCAATTAATTGCCTTCAGCTCAAAATAAATGTTTATGCCAAAGTGGCATATTTTGGAGTGGCATATCCTGATCCCTGCAATATTAAAAAAAATAATTTTTTAAAGATTATTTCTAACTAAAGAGAATGAAATAAGGAGGGAAGAATTCCATCAAAATCTGAATGCAAACTAAACCAGACTTACTCGAGGGTTCTGCTGGTATTATTAACTACAAATATATCTGTGAGAATGCAAATTAATTTTAGATCATCATAAATCAGAATTGTCTGGTTCAATCACAAAAAAAATAGAATCTCTCAAAATGAGGGTCTTCCAGATCTCATGCCTACCCACATTTGGCTCCATGTTAAGAAGAGTCTGCTGTTCCATAAAATGGCAAAGAGCTAAATGGATAAAAAACCCAGGTTTCTAGGGGAGTGGAAAGGTGTCGCTCACTTCCTTGGAGAGTCTGAGGGAAATTCCCAGAATTCTCAGGTCTCCTGCTCCCGGGGCTACAAGTCCCCAGCACCATTCATTCAGGCCACTGGGAAAAGCACAGAAATTTGAAAAGAATTTGCTTGCTTTAATACATGAGAGCAGATTCATGGTTAACCCTTGTCGCTGTCATTTAGGGCTGTTTACAGACATAATAGTTCTACTTTTCTGGCCATGTGACTTGTTTGGCAAGTGAGATGTAAGACGAGGTAACACATGGCATGAAAAGCCAACACACGATTCCCCACATGCCCTCTTCCCTCCTGGATGAGGAAGGGAGTCCCTTTTGAGGCAGGGGTTCCATCTGCCTCGGTCCCTGAGTAGCTACAAAGAGCAGAGTACCCCCAGGGCATTAACTAACGTTGGTCTGAGTATGCAGCATGAGCAGAATATACTTGGTGTGTAAATGTGGGAACTGTTTGTTACAACAGCATAACTTGGCCCATCTGACTGAATCAGCTCTACAGTTATTGGCAATTGATTGAGAAGATCTAAATGAGAGGTGAGAAGGGTGGGGTCGTGGCTGGTCTGCAGTGAAGAAGGGTGCTTATCACCCACCTAGATAGTATCCATTCTCTGGGCACTGAGGAAGGGAAAAATCTAGAAGTGCTGTTCCAAGCCAGCTCCTGGGGGAAAGTGAGATGCTCTGAAAACACTATTTACCCTTTCAGCTCATTAGAATATCATATGTGGTAACTATGAGCCGAATTTCTACTCACTGGGTCTGGAAATACGCCTCCACAGACACAGCATCTGAAGCGCCATTCCTCGCCACTGCCTTGCAGACATTTTTATAAACCATTTTTTTTTTGTAAAAGTGTACAACTGCCTCAAAGTCAGCAGTTTCCAAATTGAGCTCTAAGAAACTCAGAAAAGAGAGGCTGCCCAGGGAATGCCCCAAAGCACTGTGGCAGGAGGGCACTTTCAACAGAGCGCCTCCCTCTTTTAGCTACTTTGCTCCTATGACTTTCTTGGAACAAAATCTTCATGATTACAACAGGCTCTAAGTACTGCTGCTTCATGTCCTCGCTGGCTCCGCAAACCAGGGGCCAGCGTGTAACGGGGCCCCACCCAGCCGTGGCCAGGACCAAGAACCTTACCGAGGAAAACTTAAATAACAAACCGTGCTCTAGGCAAGGGATGAACTCATTTATCACACAATAAAATAAATAGATTGTTAATATCTGTCACCATCTGGGATGCTGTATTTTCTAATCTGTTTCTTTTGCTTATTGTCTGTCTCCAGCAACTAGAATGGGAGCGCCATGAAAGCAGGGGATTCTTGTCTGTTTTGTTAGGTGCTGGATCCCCCTGCACCTAGGACGACACCCGGCAGTAAACACTCAACATGTTTTTGTTGGCCTTGGCCATTTCCTAGTGTAAACCCCAGTTTATTGTTATCCCCTTTAATTCACACAAAGACCCTATTAGCTGGGTCTATTCTAATCTCCATTTTAGAGTTGAAATAACTGGGGGGCAGGGAAGTTAAATAGCTTGTCCTGGTTATACAGCTAGTAAGTGAGGAGACTAGAAGAAGAGAAGATCCATATCCTTATTCACTTTGCAGTTAATGATCCAGAACTCTTCTTTTTTTTAAGATTTTATTTATTTATTTATTTGAGAGAGAGAACAGGGGGAGGGAGAGGGACAAGCAGACTCCGCGCCAAGCGTGGAGCCAAACGCGGGCTCCATCTAAGGACTCTGAGATCATGACCTAAGCCAAAATCAAGAGTTGGATGCTTAACTGACTGAGCCACCCAGGCACCCCCAGAACTCTAAGATATTTCTAAATCAGTTAAGGAAACTAGTTTAACTGAAATTCATCCAATCTTTGCATTCTTCCCTTCATACAGGTAGGCTTTGCTTTTCTATTACATTCTTTACTTTACAGATGAGTAAAACTGAGGCACAGAGAGGCTGAGAAACAGCTGACAGGGGCTGGGCTAAGTTCTGGACCCCCAGAATAAGACCGCACACGTGCTTTAACCACTAGGCTATAAAAGCCAGGAGTCTGACTGTCTGCTTTCAACGGCAAACTTGGGAGTCCACATTCCTGGCCTTGCATATTAATGAATAATATACCAGAACAACACAGGTTTGAACTGTGCTGGTCCATTTATCCGTGGATTTCTTTCACTAAATACAGTATAATAGTGTAAATGTATTTTCTCTTCCTTATGATTTGCTTAACACTTATCCCTAGCTTGCTTTATTTTAGGAATACAGTATATAATACATATGGCATATAAAATATGTGTTAAGCAACTATTTATGTTATCAGTAAGGCTTCCGGTCAACAATAGGCTATTAGTAGTGAAGTTTTTAGGGAGTTGAAAGTTATACTCAGACTTTCTACTATGTGGGGGCAGGGGAGGGGGGCATTGGTGCCCTTAATCCCTGTGTTGTTTAAAGGTCAACTTAGTCATACACTGGTATTCGCTCATGTCCCAAATATACAAATACATTTAATGAGAGTATGCCACCCTTGGAAACAGACTGCTAAGGCATCACAGGTGATAAAACAAATCAGCATACAAGGGCTTTATAAAGTTGTTATTCTTGACCAAATGCCCAAGAACTTTTCAAGTAAATTTTTTGTACCGAAGACATTCAGTAATAATAGCAAATAGTTTACTCCTTTTTATGATGAAAAGCTGTATTCATATCTTCTAACATTCCCTTTATACGTTCTCAGAAATGTTCTGGCCAAGCTGGAACCCAGTCTGACTTTCACAGGAACACATGGGGAACCCACTAACATCCACACACTTGTCTCTTGGCTGCTCAATTCAACTGCAGCCAGATGGAAAATGGAAAATGAGGCAGGGCTGGGCCTATTGTCAAAGGCACAAAGAAGTTTTTGAGCAGAAAAAGTCCAGAGTCTTACCCAGCTGCTATGAAAGCCCCAAGTATGATGGTAAAAACACTGACGATGATGTTCAAGGAATATTGTTTCCTGTAATAAATGGATGGATGGATGGATGGATGGATGGTGAAGGAAAGGAGGAAGAGAGGAAAAAAACATGGATTATAATTCTTAAACTGAAAATAGACATTGTTCACAGTTTTATAGCTAAAATCTAATGGACATCGCTTTACATAGAGAAAGTGCTGTAAGCATCTGTAAGTGGATTAATAAATTAGACCAAATGTATTTCTTAAGCAGCTGTCTAATCTGACTATAAATGTGTTTCTCTGTTCTCATTGCAAAGATGCTGTGACAAAATGCAGAAGAGCCCCTGTTGGCAGCTCTAGTTGGTCTTATATCAAGCATCCAAAGATTAGGATAAAATTGAACAGTAGGACTTAGAACACTGGACCATCATCCAAATTTTATTGCTAAATAATCTTCCCAACAAAACTAAGAATCAACTTTTTTGGTATCAGCCTGAGTACCTTTATGAGAGATTTTTAAACCATTATAAAAATTAATTTATTCCTATGTTACATCATAATCACTGTATCAGGATGGATTTCTGTGATTTCTTGCATTTCTATCCTGTATGTATACATGGACAATTTTTCCTCTGTATTCCAAAATCAGCATCTATTCCATCTAGTTCAGGAAACATATTTACGTCTCTTTTGAGGCTGTTGCATTTTTTAAATAATTTTCTATCATAAACATGTACTATTAGTCTAATATAAAATTACAGGTAAAAAAAATCACTCATTATGTGCTTAAGGAATCATGGAAACAAGAGATGCTTTTAAGTGAATAAACCATGGGGCCCTAAGTTATTGCTACTAGCAATTCAAATCAACTATTTGGAAAAATAACTAGATGTTGAGATTTGCTATGCAAAAATAATGTGGGGTGAGGTTCGGAAAGGACACAAAGGGGAAAGAGGAAAAACAAAACTCACCCAAGTATGATGGTTTCCAGGAGTAAAGTGAATGGAATGGTAAATTTCCGGAGCACGGTGAACATCGGCAAGCTGTCAGGAAAAGATTCAAATATAATAACATCAGATGCCAAGTATTTTTTTAACATGGTTTACATTTTTAATTAAGCCCGCTAACTTTCCAAATTAAAGGTAAGAAATGAACCTTAATTCTCACCTATGCCATTAACAAATCACATAAAATAATAAAAAGAAATGGAGATTTAACAGTTTCATGCCACTTTTACTTACTAGCAATTTTTTTCACTTATTAACAATTTTTAAACATCACGCTATCCAACTACTGCAAAGGTTGAGCTAAAACTACAAAGACCATGCTAAAAGACTGTATGCAATATAAACCAACACACCCTTTGGCAAATCAAGTTGGAACTATGTATCAACACTCATTAAGTTGTGCTAACCTTGGACCTAATTATTTCTTGTTGGGACACTTAACCTATGGTAATAACACAAAAGAAAGAAAAAAACCACGTGCACAAATGTGTTCACTGCAATAGTGTTTTGGGGGAAAACATCAGAAACAACTTAAAAGTCACACAAGAAAATGATAAAATAAACATGATAAATCTACCTGAGGGAACATTATGTGTTAACTCTATAATATAAAACTTTATACTACTACTGGAAAATGAATATTAAATAAAACAAGGAGGGCACAAAACTATGTAGAGTCTACAACTGAAACAAGATACAGTCCACATATGGGAAAAGACTGAAATTGATATTTAAAATTGTATGTTAGGGGGGCGCCTGGGTGGCTCAGTTGGTTAAGTGACTGCCTTCGGCTCAGGTCATGATCCTGGAGTCCCGGGATCGAGTCCTGCATCGGGCTCCCTGCTCAGCGGGGAGTCTGCTTCTCCCTCTGACCCTCTCCCCTCTCATGCTCTCTATCTCATTCTCTCTCTCAAATAAATAAATAAATAAATCTTTTTAAAAAATAAATAAAATAAAATAAAAATAAAATAAAATAAAATTGTAATGTTAGGGGCACCTGGGTGGCTCAGTCAGTTAAATGTCTGCCTTCAGCTCAGGTTGTGATCCTGGGGTCCTGGGATAAAGCCCCACATTGGGGTGTGGTGGGGAGTCTCTGCTTAGCAAGGAGTCTGCTTCTCCCTCTCCCTCTGTGCTTCCTCCCCCCAAATAAATAAATAAAATCTTTTTTAAAAAATAAATAAAAATAAATAAAATAGTATGTTAGAGGATAAAATTATGGGTTATTTTTCCCCCAAAACTTTATGTAATGAAGCTATATTCACTGCCTTTTAAAAATACTTAAGAACCCTTCATTGGCTGTCAAAACCCAGAGATTCCAAGACACAGCTCAATGCACAACCAACAAAATGCCTGAGCTGGAACAGCCCACTTTCATCTGCTTCCAGATGAGACCATAAGAAGAGGGTGACCTAGAGAAGGAAAGTCAGAACCAGAGCCAAGAGGGCAGTGGCCAGCCCCTCCTGACCAGACCTGAGGAAGGGTTTCATGTGATCATGAACATGACATCACAACTGGAGAGCAGGTACAGGAAGAATTTACAGGAACTTTATGTCCACAACTTAAAGATGTCTTATGAGACTGGTTAGAACTGCCTTTTTCAAAGCAAGCCAAAAGTCATTTAATTCCAAAAAGTATTTTTACATGATGTCTTTTAAAAGAAAGTAAGGCATATTTAATGATGAAAAACTGAATGTTTTCCCCCTAAGATCAATAACAAGACCATAATGTTTGCTCTCAACACTACATCAATTCAACAAGTAGTTGAGATTCCAGAAGGGGCAATTAAGCTGGAGAAGAAAAAAAAAAGTATACTGTTTGGAAAGGAAAAAATAAATTTATCTCTATTTGCAGATGACATATATAGAAAATCCTAAGGAATCCACTAAAGAGTTAGCTGGGCTAATAGTTAAGTAAGAGTGCAGGAAAAAAAAGATTGAATATATAAAAATCAATTACACTTCTATACACTAGCAATGAGCAAACCTAAAAGGAAATTAAAACAATTCTGACAATGATAGCATGAAAAAGAACAAAATTCTTAGGAATAAATTTAAGAAAAGAAGTGTAAGACTTGTACACTAAAAACTACAAAATATTGTTAGAATATTAAAGAAGCGTAAATGGAAAGATACTCCATGTTTCTGGATCAATAGGCTTAATATTATTAAAATGGAAATACTCCCCCAAATAGATCTAGATTAAACAGAATCCCTATCAAAATTTCAGTTGGCTTTTTCCTCCCAGAAATTGACAAGCTGATTCTAAAATTAATATGGTACTGCAAGGAAACCAGAAAGCCAGAACAATCTTGAAAGAGAAGAACAAAGCTGGTGGACCCAATTTCAAAACTTACTACAAAGCTACAGTAATCAGCATTAGTTATTGATTATAAACATATAATCAAAGGAATAGGATTAAGAATCAAGAAATAAATCCATACAATTATGGTCAGTTCATTTTCAAGAAGGGTGCCAAGACAATACAACAGAGAAAGAAAAATCTTTTCAACAAATGGTGCTGGAACAACTGAATATGCATCCACATGCAAAAGAATGAATATGGACCCCTTCCTCACAGCACATACAAGAATTGATCTCATAATGTATCAAAGACCTAAAGTCTTTGTAGGAGACTTCCGGTAGGAGCCAAAATTATTAAATTCTTAGAAGAAAACATAGGGGTAAATCTTCATGACCTTGGATTAGGTGAAGTCTTCTTAGATACAACACCAAAAGCACAAGCCGCAAAAGAAAAAACTGATAAGTTAGCCTTCATCAAAATTTTCAATTTTTATAAATGGATAATCAAAGGTGATATATACAAACAACAGAATATTATTTTCTTTTAAGAAAAAGGAATAGAGGTGCCTGGCTGGTTCAGTCGGTAGAGGATGGGACTTTTGATCTTGGGGTTGTATGTTTGAGTCCCACACTGGATGTAGAGTTTACTTAAAAAAAAAAAAAAAAAGGGACTAAAATTCTGATACATGCTATAGCAAGGATGAACCTTGAAAACATTATGCTAAATGGAATAAGCCATAATTTAAAAGGACAAAGATTGTATGATTTCACTTGTATGAAATATCTGCAGTAGGCAAATTCATAGAGACAGAATGTAAAATAGAGGTTATTAGTGGCTGGGAGCATGAGAAAATGGGGAGTTATTATTTAATGGGTACAGAGCTTCAGTATAAGATGATGCAAAAGTACTAGAAATAGTGGAGATGGTTGCTCAACACCCAAATATGCTGAATGCCAATGAACTGTACACTTAAAAATGGTTAAAATGGTAAATTTTATGTTATGTATATTTTACCTCGTTAAATTTTTAAAAACTTAAAACTTTTGTGTTTCAAAGTATACCATTAAGAGAGTAAAAAGACAACCCACAAAATAAGAGAAAAATTTGCAATCATGTATATAATAAGGCACCTATACATAGAATATATAAAGACTTAATACTTAAAAAGATGAATATCCCTATTAAAAAATAGCCAATAAGCACATGAAAAGATGCTCAACATCATTAGTCATCAGAAAAATGTAATCAATACAACAACACAATACTACTTTACAACCATTAGAACAGCCATAATCCAAAAGAGAGACAATAACAAATTTGGCAAGAATGTAGAAGAGTCATAGCCTTCCTACATTGCTGGTGAGACTGTAAATTGGTGTAGCCACTTTGGGAAACAGTTCAATTCTTCAAAATGTTAAACAGAGAACTGCCACATGACCAACAATCCTCCTAGGCATAGATCCAATCAATGGTAATCCCATTCTTCCAAAAACCATGAAGTCATCTTTGTCTCCTTTCTTTGTCTCACAACCCACATGTTAATCATCAGGAAATTGTGTTGGGGGTGCCTGGGTGGCTCAGATGGTTAAGCATCTGCCTTCGGCTCGGGTCATGATCCCAGACTCCTGGGATCGGGTCCCGCATCAGGCTCCCTGCTCCTTGGGAGCCTGCTTCTCCCTCTGCCTCTCTCTCTGTCTCTGTCTCTGTCTCTCATGCATAAATAAATAAAATCTTTAAAAAAAAAAAAAGATTTAAAAAAAAAAAAGGAAATTGTGTTGGCTGGTCCCTCACAATATATACACACCCAGATGTGGCCTCAACATAACCTTTAACATTAAAAATAACCAGGGGATCCTTGGAGAAATGGCAGAAAAAGTCCAAGATAAGCCTGGGACATCATGTGCCTGACAGCAAGGAAGTAATCAGATTACTGCGGCCCTAGAACAAAAAAGCCAACTCAAAGGGGCTCCCATTTGCCTGAGATGGAATAATGTGAACATCAAAAGAATTGTTTATAAAATGACTTGAAACATCAAGCAAATGAAATAGATCAATAGAGCCCAGAAATAAGCCTACACAAATACAATCAACTCATCTTTGACAAAGGAGCAAACATAATTCAATGGAGAAAGATGATCTTTTCAACAAATGATGCTCAAACAACTGGATATCTACATGCAAAACACAGAATCCAGATAGACCCTACACCTTTCACAAATAAACTCAAAATAGACCATATGCTTAAATGTAAAATGCAAACTATCAAATTCCTAGAAGATAAAACAGGAGAAAATCTAGGTGATTTTCATTTCAGCAATGAGTTTTTATTTTTATTTTTTTTTAATTTTATTTTTTTAAGTAATCTGTATACCCAATGTGGGGCTCAAACTTATAACCCCAAGATCAAGAGTCGCAATGCTCTACTGACTGAGCCAGTGAGGTACCCCTCAGCAATGAGTGTCTGTGTGTGTGTGTGTGTGTGTGTGTGTGTGTGTGTGTGTGTGTGTGTGTATATATATATATATATTTTTTTTTAAGAGAGGGAGGTGGGGAGAGGCAGACGGAGAGGGAGAGAGAGAATGCCAAGCAAACACCCCACTGAGTGTGGAGCCTGATGCAGGGCTCAATCTCACAACCCTGAGATCATGACCTGAGCCTAAATCAAGAGACGGACACTTAACTGAGTGAGCCACCCAGGCGCCCCTCAGCAATGAGTTCTTAAAAACAACACCAAAAGCATGATCCATGAGAGAAAAAAATGATAAGGAACTTCATTAAAATTTAAAACTTCTGCTCTGAAAGACCATATTAAGAGAATGAAAAGACAAACTATAGACTGAGAGAAAATATTTGCAAAACACGTATCTGCAAAAGATTTCTATCAAATAAATGAAAACTCATGAGTTTATAATGATAACAAAAAACAAAAATTAACAAAAACTCACTGGTCACCACTGAAGGTGACAGGACACTAATTTATTATTCTGAACATGTATAAATAAAGCTTACCTCCTGCCTTTCCTGTGTGACATGGTAAAAGTTTGTACTTATTAAAGTTTAGACAACACATGCAGATGGGGTAATATAGTTAGATCACCATACTGCAACTTGTAATGAAATAATGGATTTAGAAAATTATCATCAATGAATGCTAAAACCATTAGGTGAAAGAGTGATGGGGCACTTTCTAATGAAGGGACCAGACTGATCCCTTAAAATTATTAAAAGGGGAATTGATCAATTTAATATCATTATAAGTAGGACACTTGAGGAAATTTCTGTGGGTGTTGGATATTGTGGTGATGGATTTCACAGATGTATACATAGGTCAAAATTTATCATATTGTGCATTTTAATTATGTGTACTTTACTTTATGCCAATTATACCTCAAAAAGCTATTTTTTAAAAAGTGGGCTAAAACATTATGTGTCCCATGATGCAGTAGGAAGCACCCAACATACCAATAAACTGATCTTGCCTGAAAAACTGAACCTGAAGATGATCAAACCAGTAGAACCAACTACCAGTTTATGGAAAATATGAGGCATAGAGGAATGCATTACATGACACCATGTATGAACAATCCTTCTTCCTCCTCAGTCTCATTTTCTGGTTCCTTCTCTCTTCCAGAAAGCCCCATGGCACCAAGAAGTGCCCCCGCCCCCGTTCTAGATGCATGTAGAAAGTGTTTAAGAACACTTGTAATAAAGATATTTCTCACATTGCTACCTGCTTGCTACTTGACAACAGTGTCTATGGGTGAATGGAAGTTATACACATCCTGCAATGCATGCAGAGCATTTTAGAACACCTGTAATAAGGATGTTTCTAAAATCACTTAAAAAAAAAAAAAAGCAGCAGCTCTCATCTACAAAGCAGAGACTTCCAGAGCCCTCCAGTGTGAGAAGGCAGCTGTCAATGTTGAGTGAAGCCATCCCCAACAGCTGCAGGTGCACTCACTCAAGAGACAGACCAACAGGATACATGGTAACACAGGGATAGCACCTACCAAGCCACACTTTAATACCAATTTTAGACAAATAAGGAAAATTGGTTGTCCTGATCCCAGAAAGAAACAAAAAAACAACTAAAATGTATAACTACAACTAACATTTCACATTTTGTTTTCCACAACCACAACCTGTCCTTTCCAAACAAGAGGAAAGACAACAGGTCTGATTTCAGTTGTCTGTTTTATACAACATTCTCCTTCTGGTCTACCTCCTACCTGCCCCCTGTTACTCTCACCAAACTAACAGGGTTTACCTCAATCTGTCACCCTTTGCACAAACTTCATTTTCTCATTATTTACACCTGCATTCATATGTGTTAATTAGGCTACATATCTCACATCCAAGTTTTCTGTTGTAGAGAGTGGCTTGGTCTTTCTATACTTCCATTTCCATTTTTTATAGTGACTTTTAACAAAAGTAGTTAATCAAAGGACCCTAAAATATATGCAAATGCAAATTTCAAAAGTATATAACACACTTAAAAATTACATTTGTCACTTATTTTTCTCTGTACCAAACCTGACCTACACTAAATCTGACAGAATGTTCCTGCTTTTACAAAACCATGATAAAACCAGTTACCCAGAACCATTCATATAAATGAATTGGATATTGAATATACAATGTAAATAAATCCTCCTGGATAAATCAGACCTTCTCTGTCTTCATGCCCACAGATCTCACATTCTATGTTCAAACTCGAATATAAAGGGAAAAACATCAGCCTTTTAACTTTCCTAAAAACATTAGCAAATTAAACTCAAAACTCCACTTAGTTTTCTTAAATTAGTAAACATTATTGTCTTCTGTATGTAGTCCATGCAGTATATTCAAAATCAAACTTGGTCTTCGTACCACTGGAAACAAATGAGTCAACAACCTCCCATCAACCATTCTCCTGCACTTACCTTAATTTACTGGTGCTTGATAATCCACTTATGTGGTTTCCAATGTAGAGGAGAGGCAGAGGAAACAGCTTCCATGAAAAAAATGAAAGAATATTTGATTAGAACTCCAATAACAATTTTCCTTCACATATATAAATGGTGACACTTCCTGTCAGTAAGCAAATCATTTGAGTCTGTTTCCCTGTAACAACTGTGAATTTTCCACAATCTAAAACACGTCATGAGTTTCTCCATGTGACCAAAATAGTTAGATGGGCAGTGATATCTATAACGATGGCGGGGAGGGGTGGAGCTGCGTTAAAACGGAAATGTTGACCTTACCAACATTAGCAGACTATGTCCCTAAAGGGAGGCTCTGAACAAGCACCTCTCTTAAGTGGAGACCCCTGGCTGAGTTGGTGAGTGGAGGATGGGTATTTATAGTTTATGCATAAGGTTCAGAAGGCCCCTTGAGAAGGTGTACAAACTTGTTACCTATGTATTATGTACTTTTCTGGATGACAGCAAAGGTTCATATCTCACTGGGATGTCACAAGGTTGGTGACCCTTTCAAAAAGTTGTGTCTACCAGCCATATTACTTTGGAGTTACTTTGTTTTCAAGGCCCAGAACGATTACATATCTACCAAGGTTAAACAATGTACCAGTAGTACTTGAATTAGGTTTACTGAGCTCTGAGCTCCTGGATTATTTTCTGATTGTCAAGAGAAATATTGTTCAAAACATACTGAAGAAACACACAAAAATGTAAGACCTAGTCTTCCATGAATGAAAAATATATATATATCCTTTCATAAGGTCACACAATAACTGAGAACTTTTTGGCTGATATAATAATCCATAGCTATCAAGGTGAGTCCAGCATTTCTTTTTCCACTAAAAAGACATTAAGCAGGTAACTCAGATAAGATATACTTTGAAGGATTTTGAAATACTAAGTGTCATCCACCCCCCCAAAAAAGTTACAAAATTTTATTATCAGATTTGCTCAAGAAAGAAGACACAAAGAAGAGAGGACCTCAGACCTCAGACCTAGGACCTTCCCCTTATTCACAACATTCTGGTTGACAGCCTACAACTGGCTCAACAGTAACACTCCTGGGATAGTACAACTTTAGAAGTTCTTAGGCACTGAAAAGAATCAGTTGCCCCCTTTCCATATATAACTCAAACAAACAAACAAAAAAAACAATACTGACTTCTAGTTTTTAGAAACAGTGAGCTAGATTATTTGTGTTAATCTCCCCACTGAAAACAATTAAATATGCTACATAAAATAATTTAAAGCCTTCATAAGAGCATCAATATGTGGGAAGATGGTGAGTCCCCAGGCCAAAACTAAAGTGAGAACAGAAACCCAGAGAGAAACAATGGAAGCCAGAGGACAGTAGAATGGCATCCTCAAAGATCTGTCAAGTTAGAATGCTATCCCCAACAAGAATATCTTTCAAAAGCCAAGGAAAACTGTAGTATTTTACAGACAAACAAAAACTAAGGGAATTTAAGCCCACCACTAGTAAATCCTAAAGGAGGTACTTTAATCAGGAGGACAGTGGTAAATGTGGGATACAGAAAGTAAAGAAAAGCAAAGGAAGCAGTAAATACATGGGTAAATATAAACAAACATTGATGGCTTTTTAAAAAAGAAAAAATATACTGAGAGATTTACATAAAATAGAGTATTAAAGTTCCTGCTGATAAGAGCATATTAGGTTGGGAGGAGGGGTAAATGGGTAAAAGTCCCTACACTGTTAAGGGGGAAGACACACTTATTAATCTAATTTAGAATTTGACAAGTTAAGTATGACTGCTGTAACTTCCAGGGAAACACTAAAAGAACTCAAACAGAGGAGGTCCACCTCATATACCGTTGACTCTTGAACAATGCAGGGCTTAGGGATGCCAATTCCCTGCACAGTGGAAAATCCATGTATAATTTGACTTCCCCCAAACTTAAGTACTAACAGCCTACTGTTGACCAACAGCCTTAGTAATAACATAAACGTCAGTTAACACATATTTTGTATTTTATATGTATTTTACGCTACGGTCTTACAAAAAAGTAAGTTACAGGAAAGAAAATCATAAGGAAGAGAAAACACATTTATAGCACTATACTGTGTTTATCAAAAAAAAAAAAAAAATCCATATAGGAGCACCTGGGTGGCTCAGTCAGTTAAGCCTCTGGCCTTCGGCTCACATCATGATCTCAGAGTCCTGGTTTGAGCCCTGCATCGGGCTCCCTGCTCAGTGGGGAGTCTGCTTGTCCTTCTGCCTCTGCCGCTCCCCTCTGCTTTCTCTCTCTCTCTCTCAAATAAATAAATAAAAGATCTTTTTAAAAAATCCACATATAATCTACCTACGCAGTTCAAACCTGTGTTGTTCAAGGGTCAACTGTAATTAAAACACTTTACCTGTAAGATTTAACTAGTTACATTTTTAGGCACCTAATGATATAGACTCAAAATAAATAAAATAAAACAAACAAAAAACCTGACAGAAATATCAAGAGAAATAGACAAATCCACAATTAGAGATGATGGCTGCAATAGTATTCCCCATTTCACATGCTCTTAAAATGTGACTTTGACACTTCCTTTCATACAGAGGTAGGCTCTAAGTCCCTTCCACATAAAATTGCATGGGACTGTTTCAACTAATAATGTACAGATGAAATGATGCTATGTGACCTTTGAGGCTAAGTCATAAAAAGCAAGGTCGTTTTGCCCTGCTTGCTGGAACACTCACCCTTGAAGAATTCAGTATTGTGTAACCATTTTGACTCCCCAGAGCCTGCCATTTTGTAAGGAAGCCCAAACTAGCCTACATGAGTAACCACATAGAGAACACTGAGATAATAGTAAGAGAAAGATTTGTGACTAGCTCCCAGCTGTACCAACCAGAACCCCCATCACTCTGCTATTGTCTGTCAGAAACTATACAGAAGCCCTAAGCCAGAACTACCCAGTTGAGACTGTCTCTAATACCTTAACCACAGTAACTGTGAGAAATAATACAACGATTACTGTTTTGAGTCACTACGTTATATAGCATAAGATAATTGGGACAGGGGTGCCTGGGTGGTACAGTCAGTTAAGTGTCCAACTCTTGGTTTCGGCTCAGGTCATGATCTCAGGGTCAAGTTTAAGCCCTGAACTGGGCTCTGCACTCAGCACTGAGGCTGCTTGAGATTCTCTCTCCCTCTCCATATGCCCCTCCCCCTGCAAATAATCTTTAAAAAAAAGAAAGATAACTGGAACAGGCATATAAGTATCTACAAAAAAACCTACAGCAAACAACATACTTAATGCTGAAATGTTAAAAGCTTTCCCTTTGAGATCAAAGATGTCAGTATTACCATTTCTATCAAAAATTGCACTGAGGGTCCTATGCTATAGAATAAGGCACGTAAAAGAAATAAAAGTTAGAATGTTGGAAAGAATGAAGCAAAACTGTCATTTTTTGCAGATGACCTGACTGTGAATGTAGAAAAATCTAAAGGAAACCAGAAATAAATTATGATTAATATTCTATAATTTTACAGATACAAAAACAATATATAAATGTAATATAAAAATATGTCCCTCTAATCTTCCAAAAATATATTTTTTAAAGATATATGCAAGAACAAAAAAAAGAAAAAGGAAGAAGTACCTTGGAATAAACTAACAGAAATGTTAGAATTCTACAGAGAAAATTATAAAATTTTACTGCAGGCAATTAAAGAAGGTATATGTATACTTTGTTCATGGATTAAAAGATTCACTACTTTAAAAATACCAATTTGTCCCAAATTGACTTATAACTTCAATGAAATCCCAATTAAAATCACAAAAGGTTATTTTTCTGAAACTTGACAAGCTGCTTCCAATATCCATATAGAAATGTGAAGGACAAGAAGGAAAGATTTGCTCTAGTTGACAGCAAAACTTTTCACAAAGCTATAGTAATTAAGACTGTATGGTAATGGTGCAAAAAACACAAATAGACAAAAGACATGGAGAACACAGAAATAACATATGTGAATAATATATGTCAGTACCATGACAGGAGTGGCACAATATTAACGATATACTTTTCAATTAAATCTGTGACAAGCGAGTGCTCATTTGGGAAAAAAAATGAAATTGGGCCATTACCTCACACCATCCACAAAAATTAACTGCAAGCAGATTAAAAACCTAATTCTGAAAAACTATACACCTTTTATCTATAAAAATATCATCATAACCTCAAAGTGAAGAAGGATTTCCTAAAGAAGAATAGTGATTAATCATAAAGGAATAGGCTGATAAAATTTAACTATCTTTAGGGGCGCCTGGGTGGCTCAGTTGTTAAGTGTCTGCCTTCGGCTCAGGTCATGATCCCAGGGTCCTGGGATCGAGCCCTGCATCGTGCTCCCTTCTCCATGGGAAGCCTGCTTCTCCCTCTCCCACTCCCCCTGCTTGTGTTCCCTCTCTCGCTGTGTCTCTCTCTGTCAAATAAACAAATAAAATCTTTAAAAAAAAAATTTATCTTTAAATTAGGATTCCTGCTCATGATAGGAAATATATGATAAAGAAATACATGATAAACACATGATAAAGAAAATAAAAAGATATGCCCCAGAGGTAGAAAATGTATTTGTAATACTGTATATAACCCCAGAGGTAGAAAATGTATTTGTAATACTGATAAGAGGATTATCATTAATTCATTTTTTTGAACTCCTATACAGATCAGTAAGAAAAAGACATCAACCCAATAGAAAAATGGGCAAAAGTCTTGAACAAGTACTTCACAAGAGGATATCCAAAATGGGCATTTAAAAAACCCTCATTAATAACCAAGAAAATGCAAATAAAAGCCAAGAAGTCATTATACACCCACCAGATTAGCACAATTTAAAATGACTGACATATTGACACACAGTAATTAAAATAGCAAAAAGCGAAAACATAAATAAAATGACTGACTTATCAAGGATTGGCAAGAATGCAGAGCAACAGGGACTTTCATGCACTTTCGTCAGGAGTGTGAAACTGGTACAATCAGCTTGGAGAACATTTTGACATTATTGACTCAAGTTGCAGATGTGCATAGGATAGGAGTCAACCATTCCACTTCTTTTCTTTTTATTTTTAAGATTTTATTTATCTATTTGACATAGAGAGACAGGGAGAGAGGGAACAGAAGCAGGGGGAGCTGGAGAGGGAGAAACAGTTCCCCCACTGAGCAGGGAGCCCAACATGGGGCTCAATCCCAGGACCCCAGGATCATGACCTGAGCCGAAGGCAGACGTTCAACAACTGAACCACCCAGGCACCCTCACCATTCCACTTCTTCATATACCTCCCAGAGAAATTCATGCCACAAGTGCCATTTTTAGATTAAATTGTGTCCCTTTAAAATTCATATCTTGAAGCCCTAACCCCCATGTGACTATATTTGGAGATAAGGCTTTTAAGAGGTAATTAAAGATAAATGAGGTCATAAGGATGGGACCCAATCCAATAGGACTGATGTCCCTCTAAGACAGAGACACCAGGAGTGTGCACATACAAAGTAAAGGCCACATCAGGACACAGCAAGATGGCAGCTGTCTACACACCAGGGAAAGAACTTTCACCAGAAACCAACCCTGTTGACACCTTGATCTTGGACTTTTTTGCCTCCAGAACTGTGAGAAAACTCATTCCTGTTGTTTAAGACCTACCTCCCCCCCCCCCGCCCCCGTCTGTGGTATTTTGTTATGGAAACACTAATACATGTGCACTGAGATCCAACCCTAAGTATGTTCAGAACAGTATTCTCTTTCCAGAACATTCAAAAATAGTAAAACTAATTCATGCAAAACGTAATTGAGGAACGCATATTAGAATAATTACAAAGAAAGCAAGAAGAAAAAGTATTATTACAAAAGTCAGAATAGTGGGTAAGGAGATTCTGTTGACTCCATCTCATGACCAAGGTAATGATTGCACAGGTTAGTATTCATTCAACTATACATTCATGTATGATGCCTTTTTCCCTACATATTAGATCATATTTCACAATTTTAAAATGTTTAAAAACTATAGCATATCATAAACTAAGTATAAGCAAACCCAACGATATTCTGATTTTTCCTATTATGATTGGGTTAATGCTTTCATTGTACTTCAATATTTTGTTTTTCTCTTTTTGTGAACGTCCCTGATTATTGATGCTGTACACATGTGCTTAGTCAGCCTAATGAATAATTTAGTGATAGATGCCAGCATCTTTCCAGGCCTGGTAGAGAAAAAGTCATGTGAGGTCCTCACCCTCAAGGAACTGACAGTCTGATTTAACTTCCTTAAATCCAAACATGGCCTCATAATCCAATTAATACCACCTGTTGTATAGGATTGCTCTAAGAACTAAATGCCTGGCTTAAAACATCTGTTTATTGAACTAGCAACTGTTCACAAAAGGTAGTTCTGTTCCACATTCCCAAGAAGGAAAGGCAGGTTTTATGTTTCTAGTTCCACCACAGGAAAACCCGCATATTTCTATGGATATCAAATTGTATTCTTCCTTCCACTCACAGCTTTTATTGATCCAAGCTAAAAATGAAAACTTAAAACAAGATCAGAAGTGTAGGGCCTAAAAGCCAAATCTGGCCCATCTTTTATCTATGTAAATAAAGTTTTATTAGCACAAAATCACAGCAATTCATTTACATATCATAATACAGTGGCAGAGCTGAATAGTTCCAACAAAGATGGTCTGGTCCAAAAGTCTAAATATTTACTATCTGGTTTTTTTACCAAAAAAGCTTACCAATTCCTGGTAGGGCTTTATCGTTTCAGAAGACATAAAGTATTTATTTAATGTCAATTGCTAAGCACACACTTTTACTATTATTACATTATTTTAATGAACAACTGAATGAATAATATAATATCTCTATTAAGAAGTCTTTACCCAGTGTAAGCAGGAAACACAGTGTGTGTGGAAACTGACATGTATTCTTAGATCAATTTATAATTCTATAGCATTTTCACATCTTCCATCAAAGCTATATGTACTTTTCATCACATACCTTCACAGGAATTTTCTTGTCAAAATCAGGGAAGTGAATTATTTTATTTAGTTTGGATACATACAGTATCATTATGGTAGCTGCCATCTAAAAAAAAGGGGGGAGAGGGAGAAACTTCAGCAAAATATCTGGAAAAACTGAGGTACAAAGTCATCAGAAGAAAGTACATTCATCAAAAAGAAAATATTATCCAAAAAATCCATTTTCTAGGTTCCAAATAATAACTATTTCTTAGACTATTAAAATTGTTTTTCTTGCCAATGTATAAATTCCATCAGAACCATAAGCAAAAAGTATAAGATCAAATAGACTCACACATATACATATTATCTCAAGGGGCTCAAGGAACAGTGACAGAGGGGAAAAAAGAAATGGTGTCCCCAAAACTGGCCAGAGTGACCAGTCAGTGAGGCCACTCCTTGATTCTGGACCATACTTTCGAGCATACGGTCACCTTCCCACATAGAGACTAGGGGTACTGTGAGGGGGCAAACTCCACATACAAACACGCTTTCTGTAATGTCCAATATTCCTATAATACAGAAGACAAATTAAGAGAAAAAGTTTTAAAGGGGATTTATTTTTCTCCTCAATATAGCCAGTCCTGCAAAAATCTCATTCAAACCCTATTAATCTGGAGTACATCAAGTGTATTAGAAATATTCCAGATTATTATTATGAAATAAAAAATCTTAATATAATCTTCTTATGCAAATTTTAGAACTTACTCAATTTTCTCCATATTATGATGCAAAAATTTAAGAACTCCTTCGACATATTATCATCCTAAACCTTGAGCCTAATGAGTTTACAAATGTAATACTTATGATAGATTAATATAACAGGAGCCCATCTTGAATTATAATTATAGTTTATATTTATAACTTACTTTGTAATACTTACAGAAATATACTAACACTTAGTTAAAATATTCTGCAACTCAGACTTTTTAAATTAGGCCTGCTGCTCTCTTCCCCCACAAATTGTATATCAGAAAGGCTTTACTTTGAGTACAAGCCAGTGAATTTATTTGCCTTGGGGATTACTAAGGGCACATTATCACATGTGATCTTTTAAAGTACTCTTTTCTACCTATTTCACATTGAAACATTAAGATAATATATTTTTGACCTTAAGGAAATATATTATTTATTTTTTTCCCTAAAATGATGTTGCAAAGAGTGACTTATCAGCAAAACATTTAACCAGAATGTTTAATCATATAAATGACATCCTTTCCAATATTCAAAATTAAAAATTAACAGATAGTTTTCCTAATTTTACATTTTTCTCCCTATAAATTAAAGCAAAACCAAAAAAAAAAAAGGTGCCTTTGGTGCCTGTTCCCACTTGCCTACTAGAAAGCACCAGCATGTGATCAAGAGAGTAAACAAGCCACGAATTAATATTAATGGGAAATTTCAGAAGCAGCCAAATGGGGTTAGTCTGAAAGCTTATCCAACCTCGTCTTTTTTTTTTTTTTAAAGATTTTATTTATTTATTTGACAGAGAGAGACACAGCGAGAGAGGGAACACAAGCAGGGGGAGTGGGAGAGGGAGAAGCAGGCTTCCCGCCGGTCAGGGAGCCCGACATGGGGCTCGATCCCAGGACCCTGGGATCATGACCTGAGCCGAAGGCAGACGCTTAACGACTGAGCCACCCAGGTGCTCCCAACCTCGTCTTTATACTTGAGAACCAAAAAAATCACGAACTGCAGGAAGCAAAATGCAAACATGTTTAGTTAGACCCATAGAGAGTTTTGTAAAAATTGGAATGTGTTGCCAGCATTTACAAATTTGATGTAAAAATTCAAAACACCTGCTTCTCTTGAAACACCTCTAGATTTTTGATAATAAGGGTGTAGTGAGCTCAGTCTCATCCCCCAGCCCTCTTCCTCTCCGCACAGTGGCTTGAACTGAGTACCAACGGCACACTGCCACTGGAGCAGCTGTGCTCCTGGTCCCACCCCAGCCTCCAACACATTCATTTGTTGCCCACCAGGCCTTGGAGGCTGTCAGTCTTCTGGCCCCTTGTTTTAGGGTAATTAAATTCAATTAAGGAAGTTGAAACAAGTAGTTGTTTTTTTTTCCTTCAAAGACAACTGTTCCTAAAGTATAGAAAGACATAAGATGTGTGTCAATATTTCATGCTGTTTCACCAAAAGTACCATGATCCTCTGGTCCTCTGCCCACTGAATAAATTTGTAAACCATGGTCTTAAACAAAAGCACTTAAAATTTGATCATGTATGATGACAACTAATTAAGCAGTTAATTTTTCTTTTTCACTTACCTGTCCAATTCCAAGAAAAATTGGTGATGGGAATCTGTTTAAAAACACAGAATAACAAACAATTTTAACAACTGATAAAAGTCTGCAGTCTATAATACATAATGTCAGGAGTTATTAAAAAATCTTAAGACCAACCATGATCCCAGGGTCCTAGGATTGAGCCCCGCATCAGGCTCCCTGCTCAGTAGGGAGCCTGCTTCTCTCTCTCCCTCTGGCCCTTCCCCCGCCCCCCCGACTCATGCTCTCCCTCTCTCTCAAATAAATAAATAAAATCTTTAAATAATAATAATAATATACCCAGGAACAAATCTAATAAAGACTAATTAACAATTACAACTGATGAGAAAAAAAAAACCTTGTGATTCTTGCCCATATGTTAATATATAATCTTTTGAGCTTTTACAAGATGTAAAAATAATATATAACCCTGTAAAAACGGTTCATTATCTGGAGCTCTTTCTTCCCTGTGAAAAGCATGTTTCCCCAGGCAGCTGTCCTAACTTGGGCTCGAATAAAACTTTTTTACTTTTAGAGATTCTAAAAGTCTTGTTCATTTTGCATTGACACAATGGATGAGAACAGAGATGAAGACAGATACACACATACATGACAAAGATGACAGTGCAGAGCACTGAGGGAAAGATGGTCTTTCAACAAGTGGCACCAGGTAATGTAGATCCACAATCCTGACCCACACTTCACACCATATTTAACAAGGCAGCACATACACCTTGCTCACTGCCCAAATCTACACTGGCTCCCAGTCATTCTTTCAGGCTACTAAAATGGAGGGAAACACCCCCCCCCCACACACACACACACAGCCTTCCCCGAGCCCTCAATCTGTATGTCAGAAGGAAACGCACCTATTTCAGCTAGGGCAAGAAGAGAATAAAGAATGGACTTACCTTATCAAAGAAAATAGGAAGGAATACTCCTGGACATTACCACCAGGAGAATAAAATTAATTCCAAGGGGTGGAGGCCAGTTGTGCCACCCAGATACCCCCTTCTGGACTGAGCATTCATTCCCCAGTTGCCCAAGAGCATCCTGAGCTGAAGAAAGCTGCCTTCATCGCAAATGCCTTCCCTGTGAGCATCCTGCATTCTGATATCTGGTTTCTGCAAAGGTGTAAAGGCCAGGGCCCCCACCCCAATTTAGAAGTCTGGTGGGCCATCCCAGCTCCAGAGCCCCTGGGATCAGGCTTTGTTGTGCTTGCAGTACAGCCAAACCCTACCTCCCTCACTCCACCATGGGAGTGGATCCTAACAGCTCCCCCCACTATACTTCCTCCGCATCTCAGAGTCTGCTTGCCGGAGAATATAACCAGTCACATCAAATGAAACCACAAGACAGCAACATAAACAAACAGTAAAACAACAAGAAAAAGCTTACGGAGGACAGACAAAGAGACCAGGTGAGAGGAAAATGTAGTACATGAGAAGGAACTCAATAAAGAGAGAAAATGATTCAAAGATAAAAAGCAAATTTATTGACATGAGAAAAATAGACTAAATCTTCAGATCTAAAAGCACACTGTTAAAGAATGTTTGACATAAGTAAAGCAGTAGCCGTGAAATCCATAAAATAACTACCTGACAATGGAATCCACCAATTAGGTGTCAAATCAAAACAATGAATTTAGGAATGGAGACATTGTGGTAAAAGGGCTGTTACTGATTACTATATCCATTCAAATATAGAACAGATGCAAACAGCTGTGGGATTCTAATTACACAACAGGATGCTACATTATAAAACAAGATATGGAGGGGAGGGGAGACAGGAAGAAGCATGCAAAGTGTCTTCCCCCTTCATAGCAGGGAGGCCTTACATTGAAATGTGTTTACAATTGAAACGTGTTTACAAAATAAACATGATGAGATCAACTATTTTTTAAAAGATTTTATTTATGAGAGAGAGAGAGAAAGAAAGAGCATGAGCAGAGGGAGAGAGATAGGCAGACCCCACCCCCCCACCCCACCCCCGTTGAGTGGGAAGCCAATGCGAGGCTCCATCCCAGGACCCTGTGATCAGGACCTGAGCTGAAGGCAGACGCTTAATCGCTTAATCGCTTAATCGACTGAGCCACCCAGGCGCCCAGATGAGATCAACTTCTTAATGTTTTTCATGACCTCTTCATCTTAGAGGGATCTTTTAAGAAATACTAACACTTATAGTAAAGAAATCAATATTTGAAATTCAGTTAAAACTAAATTTCATACATATGTGCAACTTGCAATTCCCACCTTCAAATGCAGCCAGCATGACAAACAATGGGACAGCCCCGGATACGATACAAAGTGAGTTCACAGGGTCGGCTATGCAGCAGTCTTGCCAAAACGGTTTAATCTGGATGTTATCAAGCTCTTAGATCTAAATTTCAGTTGGGAAATAAGCTAAGCAAGCCTTCAAATCATGAATCAGACAATCCATAACGTGGGACGTTTTATAAAATACCTGGCCCAGGCTTTTCAAAAAGTCAATATCATGGGGAAGAAATAGGATGAGGAGCTTTTCTAGATTAAAATAAACTATAAAGGCATAACTCTGTGCATTTCATGAAGCCTGACTGGATCTTGATTTAAATGTTTGAAACAACCATAAAAATATCTTGGGACAACTGGGATGATTATACAGTTGGTATTAGATTACTTTAGGGAATCATTAAAGTTTGTTAAAAGCAAAAATGATACTATGCAGGAGACTATCCCCATTTCAGGAGAGATAGGTTAAAATATTTTGGAGTGCAGTATCATGTTTGCAACTTACTTTCAATGGTTTCTGGAAGGGCAGGAAGCAAATATGATAAAATGTTCATTATTCAGTGATGTGTATACGGGTATTCATTGTACTCTGCCTTCCATTTTTCTGTATGCTTGAAACTTTTCAACATGAAAAGTGCTGGGGTGGGGAGCACCTAGGTGATACTTAAAAAACTAATTAATTAAAGACCCTCTTTCCAATGTCCACAACAGCCAAAATATGGAAAGAGCCCAGATGTCCATCGACAGATGAACGGATAAAGATGTGGCGTGTGTGTATATATATATATATATATATATGATCTTGGGCCACTCTGCACACAGCAGGGAGTCTGCTTGAGATTCTTTCCTTCTGCCCCTCCCCCTGTTCACACACATGCTTGAGCTCTCTCTCTCAAATCTTTTTTAAAAAGTAAATCTATACATCTTTATAGTATTTCTTAAAATCTCACCTTTTTTCTTTTGTTTGAATTCTTTGTAATGATCATGGCAGAATGACTTTTCTTGAAAAAAAAAAAAGAGAGAGAGAGAGGCACCTAGCTAGCTCAGTCAGTGGATGAAGTGACTCTTGATCTCGGGGTCGTGAGTTCAAGCCCCATATCGGGCACAGAGTTTACTTTAAAAAAAATTGTTTTAATAGATATTTCAAGATATTGATTCTAGGTAGTGGGAATATAGATAATTATTATTGTCTTCTTTGTACATTTCTGTGTTTAAATAACCTCCAATTTTTCAACCAAATTCTTGTACGAGTCAATGTGAGGAAGTGAAGACTATGAAGACTTCTGAAGTCAGACTCTGAAAGGAACAGAGCAATGAGGGTCCATGAGGGATCAAGTATGGGTTATTTTCCCTTGAGATCCTAGGGTCCTAGGATTGAACCCCGCAATGTTGAGATACCTGAACATGTTTTCAAGGGCTGGAGGATGCTGAAGCAGAACAGAGGAGGAGATCGAAGAAGCTGGAGGAGCAGAGCTGCAGAAGAGGAGAGCTGGACCTTCCACGGGGACAAAAGGCTCCCTACATCCTAGCAGCAAGGGCAAGTTGGGAGCCTCTTTAACGGTTTCTACTTTCTCAATAGTATCAGAGATGGGGAGTGGAGGATAGGGGTGTGGGAGGGTTCAGGAGGAAGGAGAAAGTGGGAAGGAGTCGCTTCTGAGATGAGGAAAGCAAGCCCCCAGAAGAAACTAGTAGGTAGGAAGGAGAGCCAGTTGAGCTTTGTGATCATCATTTTAAAGTCAACCCGGTCAGCTCAGAAGTGGGTTTCCTCCCACGACAGTTTGTGCTGCTCCGTGTGAAGGGGGGAGGCAAGTGGTAGGCTGTGCCTGAAAAGTGCCAGCCCCACTGGGCCTGGGAAAGGACTCGCAGGGTTGGATGTGCAGACACAAGCTGGAGGCGGCGCGGGGCGTGGGCACCTGGCAGGTCATGCCGAGCACACGGCCCTGGGAATGACTGCAGGAAGCGGGGCCACACCGGCTGAGTGGGTTCCTTGGTGGATCCTGAAGTCCCCAAGGTTGACGCCAGTCCAGGTGGAAAGAAAGACTGGAACTCTTTGTTACGTGAGTGACAGGAGCTCCAGAGCCACCGCAGAGGACCATAAGGAGTGGTAAGTCTGGACAGTGGGGAGGCAAGAGGACCCACCCACAACTCCTGGCCAGATCCAGGGTGAGACCAAGATCCAACTGCATCCAGGGGCCAAGGGAGCAGTGTCTTCAGGAGAGAGCAGGTTTTCATCAGATTAAGAGAAAATTACGAGTTGTTTTTGTTTTTAATACAGACTTTCTAGTTCCCACCACTGGAGACTCAATTCAGTAGCTTTTATAAAAACCTCTCCAAGTAATTCACATTCCTGGGCAGGTTTGGAAACCACTCTGTTAAATGATCCCCAAAGTCCTGGGATGCATAAAGAAGTAGACATACAGCAAATGCTTGTTGAACTAAATACAACTAAGCTCTATATTTTTATTAAGCACCGTTAGTAAATTCTTGCATGTCACAATGGCAACCAAAAAAGCCCACTCCAGACCACCTGCACAACCTTCATGAATCTGATTCCAAAGACCTACTGGGGTAACCAACTGGCCACAGATTCTTGGATGACCTTCCTTTTCCCTCTCACCTTAACAGGGTCTGAGAGTTCACATCCTTCAAAGACCTCTCTGTCCGTCCAATCAGATAAATCTAGCATTTACAATGAACCAGAGAAGTCTAACAAAGAACAAAGACCACCCATCGGTCTGGTACCCCAAACAGAAACAATCTGTTCAAAATGGAAGAGAAAAAAACATCCTTTGAGCTACATTCCCATGACCCTGTGGATTAGGTAATTATTGAAATGTCCTTCCTTCTGTTCTACAACACAACATTCTATCTTCAAATAGCTAATGTTTGGATCAGATTTCTAAGGTTTATTGTTGCAACGAAATTAACCCAACCCTCTTCCCCTCAAAAATGTGCTCCTAAAACATTTTGAGATTAGAGAACAAACAATGTTATTTGAACAGGGTTCTCCAACTGTATATTACATTACGGAAATGTAAAATGTTTACTTCTAAGGATTGAAAGAGTTTTGTCTTGCAGAGACAAAAACTCCATTTCCTCCTTCAATCACGGAACTCAAAATTTTAAAGATGGAAAGACTAGAGCATGAGATAGATGTCTCATACAATAATAATTCTTCCCAGTTGGATACTGCCCTTCATCTTCGAAGCCCTTAACCAGTGTTTACTGGTCCCTGTTTCCAACAAGACACATGTTTTTGGAGGCAGTGAACTGCCATGGCCAGGGAGCACACAGCTCACTCAAGTGCAGAAAATCGAGACTGACCTTCAAACTTCATCCAACGTAACTGTCAACCACTCCCAAACAAGCCTCTTAATACCATTCTCTTGTTTCTTATCACAGATGGCTTAAGTTTTCTTTTTCTTTCATTAGTTTGCATTGTATGTGTTAAATGATACAGGTTTAGGTATATGTTCATTCTAATTTCTTTGAGGCAGCATTTGTGTTTTCCATGGACACCAGCAAGCATGCTTGCAACACACTGGTAGAGACCTTGTAGGTCTGAAGGATCACCAAAAAATATCCCAAATCTCTCTCTTCCTCCTTATCTGCTGCTACCCCTCACTCCAGTCCCAAGCCATCTCAGAATTATCTAGAAAACAGCAATTGCTTCCTAGCTCCTCTCCCTGATTCCAATGCCATCAGTTCACCAACCACCCGCCAGCCAAAAAAATCTTTTTTTTTTAATTTGTGCCTGTTCTCTACTTAGTTTATTTTTACTTTTTTTTTTTTTTTTTTAGATTTTATTTATTTATTTGACAGTGAGAGAGACAGTGAGAGAGGGAACACAAGCAGGGGGAGTGGGAGAGGGAGAAGCAGGCTTCCCGCCGAGCAGGGAGCCCGATGCGGGGCTCGATCCCAGGACCCCGGGATCATGACCTGAGCCGAAGGCAGACATTTAACAACTGAGCCACCCAGGCGCCCCCAAAGAAATCTTCTTAATGCCACAAATTATGTCATGTCACTCCTTATGCTAAAACCTTCTAAGGGACTCCCAAATGCATTTAGACTAAAATTAAAACTACTTAGCATGGTTTCCCTGCTTCCACCCTGGTCCCCCAATATCTGCTCTCAACACAGCAGCCAAAGGGATTTAGTTCATGTTACTCCCCTGCTCAGCACCTTCTAATGGCTCCTATCTCCCTCAGAGCCTCCACGGTGGCTTCACAGTCCCTACACGATCTAGCAATCCATTACCCTGGGACCTCATCTAGTACCATTCCCACCCAAACACCTTTCTCTTTCATGTTTGCAATGTTCTTCCCTCATTTCCCTCGCCTCACTCATCTCTTGGCTCAAATGTCACCTCCTCAGTGAAGCTTCACTGATCACGGGACACGGCAAACTCTTTCCCATGCCCACACTCCCCAACTCCCTTTCCTGCCTTACTTTTTCCTCCTGACCACACAACTGCATCTGACATAATATAAATTCCACCAGTTTATTTACTGATTCACTAGAAAGTTCCATGTAAGCTCTAGGAGGATGGATATTTGCTCCATGACATTTGGGATTTTGATCTGCTTCATTCACTCTGTTATCCCAAGTGCCTGGAACAGTGCCTGGCACCCAAAAGGTGCTTAATAAATATTATTGAATGAAGGAAGGAACTGATCCTGCCTTCCCTGCCTCCCTCCCTATCATCTCTACCTTCTTCCACTTGCTCATTGGGTTCCTCCAGCAGACCAAACTCATGTCCCCCTTCGTCACAGCCCCTTCAGTTTGGAATGCTCTAGTGCCAACCACTCAGCCCCAGGCACTCTCATACCATACCTGAAATCACCCTGCTTATTCATGAACCCACTTCTTTCTGTCTCTACCACTGGTGTGGAATCTCCAGAGCAGGGGCTCTGTGCTGATCACAGCCGCTTCCCTGGTGCCTGCAATGGGCTTGGCTCATAGCAGGTGCTCAGTAACCATCTGTTGGAGGTGTAACCAGCCAAGCTCATGTGGGTCTCAGCTTTCTCAAGTATAAAATAAGAAAGCTGAAGATACTCTCTGAGGTCTCTTTTAGGCTCTTTATAGAACTATGATTTCACGGTCTTGTCAGAGAGCCCTCACTATGTGCAGCTCCTGCAAAGCTCTGGGAGGTAATTAAGGCGGTTGTAATTATCCAGCTTTTGCATCTGAGAAAACTGCTGACTATGGGTCTGGCCCAACAGGCACAGCTCTCAGATGGTGTAGCTGGATCTAAATCCACAGTGCTTTCAGTGCTGCTATAAGGATAGCAGAATTAAACAGGAATTTCTAGTCCTTATAAATAGGCTCAAGGAGCCACAAATCTGGCTTACTGCACACTAATCCAAAAAGTACATCATGTGAACTTCTCAATTGTTTTCCACGAACACACTGGTAATTTGAGAATGAAAGATCAAACAATGCACGTCCCGCCTCAGGACTCCTCTGATTGTGGAACATCGAGATCTGCGTAAAGAACTATTCGCCTTTGAAGTTCTCATTCGGATCACTTGTTTGAGCTCGCCGGTACGCCTGAAAACTTTGGGGTGTAGCAGCTCTACAAGCACAGCTACGCCGTGTCTTGCAGTAGCTGTAAGCAGTGGTGAGGTGTGTCCGCTTTTGCCGATAGTAAAACGACTCTGTTGGGTTGCGGTTTGTTTTAGAAGCCTGCGAAGGTCCTGGCTCCGTGAAATCAGCAGGGACACTCCGCGCTCTCTGTCCGGGCCAGAACGCCGAGCCGGGCGCGGCAAAGTGCTCGGAGGGCAGGGGCAGCCCCGCCGCGCCCCCACCCCCGGGACCTCGCGCGGCACCGTGAGCGGGAAGTTCCCGGGACCGGGCACCGCCGAGCAGCCGGGCGCCCCGCGGCCCCCGCCCGGCCCCCCGGCGTCCTCCTCACCGGTAGGTGGTCAGCAGCGCCTTGTTAACCAGCACGATGAGGAAGGAGCAGGTCCCGTAAAAGAGCGCCGACAGCAGCTTGGCCACCCGGGAGGGCAGCCGCGCGGAGGCGGAGTCCCGGTCCGCGCCCTCGGCCTGGCCGCCCGCCGTCATGTCCCGCGGCCGCCCGCCGCCCGCCCGCCGCCGCGGTCCGGCCTGCCCCGCCCCAGTTCCGTCCCCGCCCGCGGCTGGCCCGCGAGAGGGCGCGGCCGAGACAGGAAGGGCCGCGGCCGCCCCGAGTGCGCGCCCCGGGAAAGCGCCCTGCGGCTGCGGCGCGGACGGGTGCGGGCGGCTTGAGCAGTCCGCGGGGCTAAGCACCTCCTTCCCGCTGACGGACGGCAGAAACGGGGTTGGGAGAGTAAAGCCGCCCTTCCGCCTTCCCAACTGCCCTTCTGGGGCTGCTGTTTAGCTTGAGCATTTGTTTTGCCCTTTTTTCCCTACACTTTTTAACGTATAATTTACGTAAAAGGAAATGCTGGTTTCACAAGCCCACAGTTTGTTTTGACAAATGTGTACCCCCTTGTAACCACCCAAATCAACACATTTCCATCACCTCAAGTAGTGCCCTTTGTGCCCCACTGAAGGCAATCCCATCTCATTCTGATTTCTATTGCCGAGTTAGATTTGCCTCTTCTAGAACGTCATATAAATTTCATGTGTGTGCTCTGTCAAGGCTTTTACTGTTTACTACGGCTTTTGCCACCCCGCCTTGTTATTTCTTTAAATTGCAGAGTAGGACCACAGTTTATCCATTCACCAGTTGATGGGGATGTTGGTTGTTCCCGGTTAGGGCTTTTATATAAAATGCTTCCATGAACCTTAATGTACAAGTTCTTGTGTGAACGTGTGTTCATTTCTCTCCAGTTAATACGTAGGAGGAACAAGGGTTAAGGTGGGTGCAGAGCCTCAACTCTTTTCTTGCCTTTAGGTGCTTTATGGCTGGTTCTCTCTTTAACGTCAAGGCCCATTGTTTTTCTAAGCGAAGTGCAACTAGCTTCAGTGTTTGTTGTGAAGGAGAGCCTCCCAGAACTGCCTACTCTGACCACACTCTACCTGATGTAGCTTTTTTTTTCAAATAAGTGTCCCCTATTTTCATTCTCAATAATTAACTTAAAAAATCTGAAGTTTTCGCTTTTTTGAAAAGCTAAAGATTTCAAATTAAAGAAATGTTTGAGCCTAACTATTGATGCCATACAATTGTTTTTCTGTTGTAGGCACTGAACAACCAGGAATTTTCAACACTGATAAGAACTAAAGCAGAACTTTTACAAATAACTAGCTCTAAAAAAGCCAGAAAGAGTCCACATTACCCAAAATAAAAAAGCAAACACACGTTAAGACCATTTTAAAATAAAAAATGGGGCGCCTGGGTGGCTCAGTTGTGAAGCGTCTGCCTTCAGCTCAGGTCATGATCCCAGGGTCCTGGGATCGAGCCCCACATCGCGCTCCCTGCTCCGCGGGAAGCCTGCTTCTCCCTCTCCCACTCTCCCTGCTTGTGTTCCCTCTCTCGCTGTGTCTCTCTCTGTCAAATAAACAAAATCTTAAAAAAAAAGAAAGAAAGAAAGAAAGAAAATGGGGCGCCTGGGTGGCTCAGTAGGTTAAGCAGCTGATTCTTGATCTCAGCTCAGGTCTTGATCTCAAGAGTCTTCAGTTCAAGCCCTGCCCAGCATGGAGCCTACTTAAAAATAAATAAATAAATGAAATGAAATAGAAAATGAAGTCATGTTCCAGTTGAACCAAAAACTCTGAACTTGAAATCATTTTGGATAATTTCCTTTAAAAAGATCAATTTAGTTTCCAGTGAGTCTCCAAATAAGTTTTGGCTGCAAAACAGTAAACTCACTTTTAATAACAGCCTTAACCACATTTGGATTTAATTTGCTTCTACAACATACATACTTCCAGGATCTGAAGTGGCTGTCAAAATCTCATCCTGTTTAAAGAACAACTCACACTGAAGAGTTGCATGTGAAATTCTTTTGCTCAAAGCCTAGACAGGCTGAACCTTGCCTATTACAAGTATATGACTAAAGCTAAATAACTAATGACAAAAATTAAACCAACTTGCTTGACTCTTAAAAAAATAAACAGGCCCTGAGTGGCTTCTCAGGGAGATGACCACATTCAACACATCCTGAATATAAGTGAAATAAAATCCCAGTTCCTGATCACCCTTACCATGAGGCCTGGAACAGAGCTGGCAATACTTATCCACACCAGTGTATTTTTAACACTGTAACAATGAACCAGAGGGGGAAGTTAAATTAATATGTACAATCTAAATGGCCATAATTTTAAAGTAAGAAAAAGCAATTCACACTATGGTTTCTACCATGCTAAACAGATGCCTGAGGAGACACTGGAAATGAAATATAAAACGCACCAAATAACAATATGGGAGGATGTAGGGCTGTAGGTGACACTTCTACCTTTTCAATTTTTTTATATTATGGTTATCATATTGTTGATAGGAAGACAAAGTAAAAAAGGGTTCAAGAATGAACATATAGGGGCACCTGGGTGGCTCAGTTGGTTGAGCATCTGCCTTCAGCTCAGGTCATGATCCCAGGGTCCTGGGATGGAGCCCCACGTTGGGCTCCTGGGGAGTCTGCTTCTCCCTCCCCCTCTGCTTGTCCTCGTGGTCTCTCTCAAATAAATAAAATCTTAAAAAAAAAAAAGAATGAACATGTACTCTAAACTGTAAATTAAAATAAATTTTTATTCAAAGCATCTTTTAAAATTACAGCATCTTTATTCTTATGCTGTTATCTCTGCCAAACTACAACTGAGCCATCTGAAGCATAAAACACTTCAAAAATTTGAATGTAAACCACATTTTTAAAACAAAAAGCAGTCTTAACACACCTCAAATTTTAGATGCCACTCTATTTCATCCAAGTATATAGCTTATATCAAAAAAGAACATTTTAAATATTTCTATAGTAATTGTAATAATTTCTTAAACTTCCAATTATACAAATAAAAAATGTTTGTGAATATAACTATTATAGTTGACAAAGGCTGACCAGAAAAAAACAAAAACCCTTACTTTTGAAGGCCTTAAATTTCATTATCCATGAATTGGGAAGTATTTGTATTTTTTAATACAATTTTACTGCCCTTCCTTCTTTAGGTAAGTTCATCAAATTTTAAATTCCCCAAGACTGATGAGTGTTGCTTTTCATAGTTCATTTAAGTTATATTTGAGAGGAAAAATTCTAGAGAAAATGATGAAACCTAAACCATGAAAATTCTGATGCTACAGTCTCTCACTGTGTTTATAAGTGCTGCAAGTTAAAATTCTATATACCAGATTACAAACAAAATTCTTAGACCATTACAAATATAAATTCTCTTATTACAAAAAAGAATCCCTCAAGATTTGTAATTTACTGTACAGAGGAATTACATTTTTAAAGTATGTCCTCATTCATACACATTATTTGTTACTATCATCTTTCACACTTTTGCTTCTTTCCAAGACATTTACATTCCACCCCTTCCCCATGGCTACACATTTTAAACTACCTGTGTACTGCAACACGCTGGAATTTTTGGATAAAGCCTACATTTTAGATAATGTTTAAACTACATCCATAGGCTACTACTTCAAAAAGAAAAAAAAAAGCGCTGAAGAGCCCATACTTCCCTCTATTACTCTGAGGTTTACTCCAATTAAGCAATCTATCAAATTAAGTTTCTGCTTAAACAAAGTTTAAATGGTGGAGGTTTATGCCTACACATAAAGGAGGTGAACTGCTCAGGTCTTGATTTTTCTGTTCATGCTTCAGTATATAAAGTGGTATTTAAAAACCTCATCTATTTGGAAAAATGGCTTAAAACCACCACACAAGTTAACACACTTGCAGTTGAAACTATTCCAGAAACCTACTTATTTGAGTAGCTAATATTTTCTGCAGTGTTTAACTGATAACTAAATTTAGTGAACACAAAATAGCTTGGCATGTTATTCTGAAGTAAAGCAAGAAGGTGGCTTTATGCACTGAAAATATAAATAAGAGGCTTCCATTTGCTAATAATTCTAAACAAGCAGTACAATTAAAATTTAGTGTTTGCTAACAAAAGATCTAAAACAGTTCACTACAAAACCACCCTGTAGGTGTCCCTTTTATCAATAAAAATCCAAGTGCCAAATCTCATTACAGGGCCCATAATATTAAAAAACAAAACAAAACAAAACCAATTACCAAGTTACCTAGACTTTGCAAGATTAATCACTCAATTTCAGCAAATGAGAAATATGCAATGTGCAAAAAGTTCCCAAGTTAACATAATAGGGATGCCAAGTGCTTTTCAAACCTAAACATCATAGTGAGTTGTAAAGCCTCAGAAAGATAGAATAAGACTGATATTACTCCAATTCTGAAAATTCTCAACTACTATGCCAAGATCCTCAAAAATCTCTTCTCTTCCAAAGTCCATAACTTAGAACATCTTCCAAAATAGTCAGTTTTCCACTTCTCAATAGGCACACTATTTTGCAATTTAAAAATACATATCTTACACACATATCTTATCCTTTCTGGCTTGCTTCAGTGTTTACAGTATTGTTAAACATACTAATATACATTGTTAAAAATGATCTTATAAATAATCTATTTCAACGTTCTTTGGCTACATGTACCATTCTGTTTTTTCATATAAGTGTCTTATTCAGAAAGTGCTTCCTGTGAGAACTGCTTCCAATGAATGCATTAAACTTGCAAAATCTAGCTTCCCACAATATGTCTTTTTCTACCCTGTACTAAAAGTCCCATATTTACAAAATATTTTAAACTTTACAACAAATCCATTACCATATAAAAAAAGTGCAATTCTCTCTTACCCCATGTTATGGGGCAATGACATTCTTCATAAATTTCTACAGAATAGCAGCCTATGATAAGCAAATAAGGTGCTTAGCTTATGCCCAAGGATCTACTTTTTAAGTACGCTGGGCAGTACTTTTGTACAGTGGAAGAGTCAGTGTCCAGGCTACTGGCGGAGTGGCGCTCCAGTCAGGTTGGCGAGCTCTATGAGAGCAAGGGCTCCGTGCAGGCGCTCCCGCTGCTCCTGCAGCCGGCGCTGGGCACCGCGCTTCTCATCGTCCTCCTCGTCAGACTGAAGATATTCCAGAGGGTCCTGCTGCTCCTGATCGGCCTTCTGAACGAGTTTTCCTTTCAAGGTGGGGGCGCGCTGCTCTCTCGTTTCCCAATACCTGTATGAAACACACGTACGTTAGCTGTATGTACACACGACCTTTTCAAATGTTTGATTTTTCTTTTGAGAACAGGTTCTTCACCACAGTATTACCTTTTCTGCGTTTTACTTTATAAAGCTATAAAATAATTTCCCATACATTACATATATTTCCCATTATAGAGGAAAAAGTTCAAGGTCAAGAAATTGAGGGACTTGCTCAGATTTCCAAAAATCAAAAATTGGCAGTTCTGGGTCTTCTACTCCATTCTCTAGTCAAGGGTTTTCGCCAATAAACAACAGCTGCCTTTAAGATCATATGTGAAGTGGACTACAGTAAAATACACAATAGTAGAACAAACGTTATATGTCAATTACACCTCAGTAAAGAAATAAACTTTTAAAAAGTAGAATAACCATTAGAAACCTATTTATCCTATTCACAGAGGGATGGTGACTTCTGACAGAGTTAACTATGAGAAACTTGAAACCCACAAAATATGACAGATTAGTATCTGTAACACACACAGCTTATTCAAAAATTTATGAGGCACCACCATTATTCTATTACATAGCCAACTGATAATTTCCTAGAAAAAATGTTCCACCTTTAGGTAAGTGAAGAAAGGCATATTTAAAGAGCAGTAGCACTCCATACAAAAATGTCCCATACAAAGACCTGTATATTAACACCATAGCTTTATTTATAATAGACAAAAACAACTCAAATGCCCAGCCACAGGTGAATGAACAAATAAGCTGAGGTGTATCCATACAATGGATTACATTGTAAGAAGGAATGAACCTAGGGTTGTAAGGTGACAGATGGTAGCTACACTTGAGGTGAACAAACATAATGTATAGACTTGGCAAATCACTATGTTGTATACCTGAAACTAATGTAACATTGTGTGCCAACTATACCTCAAGTAAAAAAAAAAAAAAACTAAACTGGGGGGAAAAAAAAAGAATAAACTATTGATACAGTCAACAACATGGTTGAATTACAAAATAATTACATTGAGTAAAAGAAGCCAGACAACAGAAGTACATACTGTATGACTCCATTCGTATAAAAATCTAGAAAATGCAAACTAGTTTACAGTAACAGAAAGCTGTTGTCTGAGGAGCAAGAAAGCAGGGAAGGGCAGGAGTGATGAGTTACAAAGAGGCACGAGGAAACTTTTGGAAGTGATGGATATGTTCACCATCTTGATTGTGATGATGGTTTCACAGGTGTACACATATGTCAAAACATATCAAATTGTACACTTTAAATGTATAGAATCTATCGTTGTATCAATTGTACCTCAGTAAAGCTGTTTTTAAAATTACACACACAAAAATAATACAACTACTAGATTTCAGGAAATCCAGACATCTCAAACTGGAAAAATTTGGTCAATACTCAAAGGTATAAAAAAAAACATACAAATAGTTCAGTGTCACTTCAAGGACAACTAGGAACAGAGAACAGCAAAGAAGCTTAGCAAGGTCAGCTGGCACCAGGCAATCAAGGACTTTGAATGCCATAACAAAGGGTTTAGACTTTACACTGAGTAGAATCCACCAGTCTGTCACTGAGCAGATAGGAGAAAGGGAGATGAAGGCAAAATGACCAAGAAGTTTCTGACTTGGACAAAATTAGAGTTAATGGGGTGGTGGAGGCCAGGCAGGAGGAAGAAGGAGGGAGGAAGTGATGCAGTAAACAAGACAAACATAATGCTTCCCCAAGTGGAGCTTCTGGTCCAGCAGGGAGGATAGACACTGAACAAATAAATGTGTGATGAAGGTTTTGAAAGAGAAAACACAGTGTGCTGTAAAAGCATCTATTAAGTTGGTCTAACCTTGTTTGTTCTGGGGGTTAGTGAGCAGGTTAGGGAAGGACTTGCTGAAGCAATGTTCAACCCCGGTAAGAAATGAAGAAAGAGCAGAGTGGCTAAATGATGAGGAAAGCGGCATTGTGCGCAGAGGGAGCAGGGAGCAGAGACCTGGGAGCCCCACTGAGAGTGGGGCTGACAAACAGGAGGCCCAGGAGCTGCGTTGCCAGAGGGAGGCAGAGCCACGGCAGAGGGATTGGATTCCAGACTTGATCCTAAGTGCAAAGGAATCCGAAGAAGTAGGGAGGGTCCCAAAGAGCTGATGCTAGTTTGTACACAACAAATGACTACTTAAATCAAGATACCTTTAGAGAAATTTTTTTATACTGGCCCCCTTGTTGCCATTAAAAAAAAAAAAATTTAAACTGGGTGCTTTGTAGAACTTTACTTTAGAAGAACCTCTAGCCTATATCCCAGTAATAATCAGCACATATCTAATACAAAGAAAATGAAGAGAGGCTGCACTGTGGAATAATACAAAAACATACAAAACATTCTTAGAAAATGAGGAAAATTCTTGCTTTTAAAATAAATTGTGGGCTGGGCACTCAGACTAATTAATATCATGTATTTGTTTTCTATCACACACCAGATCCTCGTGCCACTCCTAACAATTCTGTGGCTTAAGGAAATAAAGCACCATTTCAAGTTATTTTATAAAATGTGTATAAAAGCAACTTATTTAAAATGAGAGAACTGTCAAAGCTCCCAACATCAACCCATGCGCTGGGCGGAATTCTGCAGCGGAGTGCAGGGAGAACCTTACTTTGCCAACCACTCGGCAGCAGCCTGGTTGTCCACAGCCTGGTGCTTACTGAGGGCGTCTGTGGGCTCCTCTCGTTTCAGCCTGGCATAAGGGTGCTTCGGACAGTGGCGGTTTGCATGGGTGAATCTGCTTAGGCAGCCTTCAAAACATAGAGGGAAACACTTATCAGAATCTGGACATCCAGCAGACATGGAAAATGTTCAGTTTCCCTGGTATCCAAGAAAAGTAAATTAAGACCATGGGATTTAGCATTCTATAACTTGGAGGAGGGAAAAAACCACCCTAAGGGGAAGCAGTTCCTTCACCTCTTAGTCATGGCAACACAAAGGCATCAACCCCACCAGAAAGTGATTTATTAGCAAAAATGGTCAAAACCTCTGACCTAAGAATTCCATTCTTGGAATCGATTGTAAGGAAACATCCCATAAGATGAACAAAGCTTTACGGAGGAAGCCATGCCCCTCAGCTTTGTTGGCAATGAACAAATTTTAAAAACAAATTTCAATATCCAACATTGAGGCAATCATTGTACATATGCTTAAGCAAATAAAAGTGTGTAAACATTTGTTTTGTTTTGTTTTAATTTAAATTTCAGTTGGTTAACATACAGTGTAATATTGGTTTCTGGAGAAAAGAGTGTAGACATTTGTAACAACTGACAACAACCAAGAGAACCACAGAGCAACAGCACAAACCTATACTGAATTTCAGCTATAACTATGTAAAAATGTGCATAAGGAAAACACCTCAAGAAATTCTGATAGGAGATTTAGAAAATCACTTAAGAAAAGTGGTAAGAAATTACTAACAGTGGCAGTAAAATGGAAAATTTCCCCCTTTGTTGAAAATTTAGACAATGAAGTGTTTCCTTCAATTTAATAGTTAAAAAGTTTAAAACCAAAATAAAAGCCTACTATAAAGGCTGTATTTACTTTTATAGATCTTTCTACCACCTCTAACTGAATATATTATTATTTTTCTAAGTAATCTCTCTGCCCATCATGGGGCTCAAACTCCCAACCTCAAGATCAAGAGCCACATGCTCTGCCAACTGAGCCAGCCAGGTGCCTCCTGAATATACTATTTTTAACTGCCCCTGAAGATTTTCATCTAAAAAGAATATTTTATTTAAAAATCAATCATTTCCCAGAAAATGAGCATGGATCACAATTTAGAAAGAGAGCTTAGGATGTTTTATAAAATTTACATCAAAAGCTCTCCTCCTAAAAAAACCTCAAGTAAAAGATATTTTAACTTTTAACTCACAGCCAGTTCTTACATAAACTTAAGTCCTAACACCATACCATTTTCTGAACAAACAAAAGGTTTCTCTCCGGTGTGAAGACGCTGATGTGTTTTGAGCTGTCCACTTTGAACAAAGGCTTTTCCACAGTCTGGATAGTCACACAGATAGGGTCTCTCGCCTAAGTAGACAAATATTATGTATTATTTCTGAGACAATAAGGTGAGAAGAGGAAGGGACAGAGAGAATCAACCTCTATATGGGTTGTGACTCCTAACAATCAAACATGTCACGGTTTCTCATGTCAAAGCCGCAGTGCTGGTGCTAACAGCATCACTTCTAAGCTACCGAGCAGCTCTCCACTGGGAGGCACTGGAATAATGTCCTTGGGCCTTGAGTTTTTAGGTTCCCGGCTTGAAAGCCTTAACGTTATCTTTGGCTTATCCGGTCATTTTTCTCCCCATTATCCAAGCACTAGCTCTCCCACTCCTGCTTTCCCACTGCAACTTTCCCCGGTCAGACTGGCAGCCCCTCCCACCCAGAAGGAACCCTCGCTGCCCGCTCTATTCCCTGTACAGTACTTCTGGAGTGAATGACACGGAACACTTGCTTTTGTCATATGAACTACCCCCTAAATCACTTCAAACCCTACGACACCCCTTGAACAAGTGAAAATGATCTGCTGACTTTCACTGGTCCCCTAATACCTCTACTGTAGCTACTGGGTTAGAGGGCGGGGTTTATCTTTACTTCACTCCTGAGATTCATTCCATAAGGCTGGTCCTCATCTCATTCTACTTGGAAATCCAATCTTCTCTGCCCGTTCAGATCTTCCCAGTGCTGTAGGTTCTCAGTGAGATTCCTCCTACCTCCCTGCTACCTCCAAGTAATTGCAATATGTATCCCTTCACAAATCAGTATCCACTGTTATTTATGTATCCTGGTACTCTCCTGATACAAAGATGTATAATACTTTGTACTCCATTGCAATTCATACATACAACACAGGGCTAGGGTTGAGAAAGTGACTGAAAATATTGTTCAACTATAATTAAACTTATTATTTTTTGAAAACCCATTCTTTGATGAACAACTATGCACAGGTCCTTCCTATATGATTCAAAGAACAGTAACAAATCCTCCCTAGTTTCTCATTATTTAGAAATGTAGTAAATGATTGTGATAGTTAAACACAAATTAATAAAACACAGGATATGGGGGGGTATTTAAAATAGTAAGAGAAAAGTTTCTGACAAAGCATTTACATACTGGGGCTTAGCCATACCATGCAGATCTTGGGCTCATTTCTCTGGCATACAGCATAGCAGGCCAAGGCCTGAAAGTATTGGGGTGACACATGGTAGACTGGTGATAGATCAGGCCTGAGACTCGGGAATCTTATCATTATGCCAAAGAGTCCTGAACCTTATCTACAGTGGCAACACATACTTTATGGCCTGTGAACCAGTTATCTGGCAGTATTTCAGACTAATTAGATTGAAAAAAATCTGAAAATTCTCAAAACCAGATATTTCAGTTAGTAGTGGTTTTACTGAATGGTACCTAAAGTCAAAACCTCTTGGCCACCTTAGTTTATAACAACTCAAAATTAAACCTTTTTCAGGGATTTAACTAAGAAAACTATATTCTAGCATATTACTAAAATGTATCTTTTCAAAAACAAAAACAAAAACTGGGTGGTGACCATAAACACAGTGGAAAACAATAGGCAACTAAGGCTTAAAAGCCCAAACTCTACCCAGTACTGCCCAATGGAAATATAATGTGAACCACTTCTAGTAACCACATTACAAAAGCAAAAAGAAACAGGTGAAATTAATTTTGAAAACATTTTATTTACCCCAATATATCTAAAATATTATAATTTCAATATGTAATCAATATCAAAGTCATTAAGGACATTGTTTACTCTTTTTCATACTAAGCATGTTTTACACATGTTGCCCATCTCAATTAGACTAGCCAAATTTCAAGTGCTCAAGAGCCACATGTGCTACTGTATTGGCCAGCATCACCCTAGACTCAAGGGTGTGGGAGGTTATAAGGCAGTGGTCATTGCTTTTTTGGTGCCTCAGTGTCCTCATCTGTAAATTATTAAATACCATTATTAGAACCAAAAGGCTCCTTCTTCTGGGGCCAACTTTCTCTGTGGAAAGAACAAGGGCCCCTCTGTTATTTCTTTGCTCTCTCTATGGTATTTATAATATAAGTATAGTTTCTCCACACAAAGAGAGATATGATAGTCCTGGGATAGCTACCTACAGTACATTTAATTCTGAAAAATTATACTTCACCTCAGATTAGATAGCTAGGTCAAACATTCTGATGGCACACTAAGGATTCTAGAAATTCTGCTACAACACTTGACTTGACACATAGTGTGTTAGTATTTGACCTACAAATCAGTTTTAACTGAAGGGCATATCAAGTAAAATTCAGGTAGGTAGAATGATAGAACTAAATTTAGCAATAACATTCCTATGACAACTAGATTAATTACCATGATACCTTTAGAAGTCACATGGTATCAATGTTAAGAAAACCATTCCTTCCTACAAAAAAGAAATGGACTATACAATGCCTGTTTGAAAAAACTTCACAATAAGAAAATATAAAGCAACTAAAATATTAATTTATGGGCCCAAAATCAAATCGGCTTTAAATATTACTTCTACTCAACTTACCTGTATGAGTCCTTTTGTGAGCCTGGAGTGACTTCTCCCGTGGAAACACCCTATTACAGATGTTACAACGGATTCTGCTGGATGAATGCTCTCCTTCATTTATTAGATCCCGGACAGTATCTGCTCTGGGTCTACCACGTCGGATTCCATCCTATTAACAGTTTGTATAAACTTTAATGTAATTTCTTGGACCCACTCATTAAAGTAAAATATCATAATAAATCATTTTTAAAATTCTTGAGTGACATCAGTGAACATGGTAGAGTAGGTAGTTCCAAAGGCCCATCCCACCACAGATCACTGAAAAATTGAGCAAACTGTCAAAATCACCTTTATTACAACTCCAGAAAATAGTTAGAGATTTACAGCAACTCAGTCAACACTGAACCAAGAAACAGGCAATTTGAAACAGTAGGAAAGCTTTGCAGCATTTTTACTGCTTGCCCTTGCCTCTCCCTGTGGCCCACAGTAGTCTTAAAGAGCCTTCATTCTCAATATGGGAACTTAGTCCCTGGCTACAGAGACAGCGAAGCAGACCTGATTCTAAAAGACTTGTGTTTGTCTGTCTTGACCTGTCTGAGGGCTACCTGAAGAACTGACACAAAGTGTTTGTCTTTTGTTTTACCTAACTTAGAACTCTCTTTGGGCAAAAAGCAGTTAAACAGAGGGCATTGCTCAAAAACTTTGTAAGGCCAAGAGTTAAGTTACTGTCCCCTGGGGCAAAAGATTTCAATTGAGACAAAAGGACACATCAAAAGCCTGGGAGGAAAAGCTGGACAGAGAGTTTCTTTGGGAAATTAGTGCATTGAAAAGTGCCCTGATATCCTAAAGATAAAAGTTTAGAAAGCCACACACTTAGCCAGGGCAGGAAGCAGGCTCAGAACAGACCCATAAGACCCTAATAAGCTTTCACCTCTGACTGGTCCTCTGCTAGGCACAAGCAGGAAATGAAGACTAAGGCAGAGCTGTAATGAGTCTAAGCATTAAAGGAGAGCTACAACACAGAGCCATTTCTGCAGTCAGGAGTTTCTTCCCTTTCAATTTTTGGCTCCAGGCATTCAAGAAAATCTCTAGCAATGTTAAGCTGACTACAAGCTAATGAAACAGAAATTTAGAGAACAAATACAACAAAGACTAGAGTTTATAAAAATAGTTTGAAAAATTCACAAAACAAATAACTACAACCCGCAGCACACAACAAAAACTCTGAGGAAGGAGAAGAATCTGATTTCCAGAGTCACAACATTACAATATTCAAAACATCCCATTTTCAACAAAATGTTACAAACATGTAAAGAAACAAAAGTATGGTCCATACACAGGAGAAATTAATAGAAACAGACCATGAGGCAGTATACACTGGTCTTACTAGACAAAGACTTTAAATGAACAGTCCCAAATATTCCGAGAGAGGTAATGGAAACCATGGACAAAGGACAAAAGGAAAAACAGGAGAACACTTTCAATAAACAGAAAATAACAATAAAGAAACAAATTAAAAGGGGTGCTTGGGTGACTCGGTTGAGCATCCAACTCCTGATTTTGCCTCAGATCATGATCTCCCGGTCTTGAGATCAAGCCCCACATCAGGCTCTGCACTCGGCAGGGAGTCTGCTTGAGATTCTTTCCTTCTGCCCCTTCTCCTGCTTGCACTCTTTCTCTCTCTCTAAAATAAATAAATAAATCTTAAAAAAAATTATAAAAAGAAACCAAGTAGAGATTCTGGAGCTAAAAATTACAATAAACGAAATGAAAAAATTCACTAGAGAATCTGAATGGCAGATTTCACTGTCAGGAAGAATCAACAAATTTGAAGACAGGTCAATTGAAAATATCCAGTCTGAGGAACTGAAAGAGAAAAGAATGGACAGAGCCTAAGACACCTGTAGGACATCAAGTATCTTAGTCCATTTGGGCTACTATAACAAAATACCACAGACTGGGTAACTTAGAAGCAACAGAAATGTATTTCTCACAGTTCTGGAGGCTAGGAAGCCCAAGATCAAGGCACCAGTGTGGTCAGGTGAGGGCCCTGGCTGGCACCCTCTAGCTGTGTGTTCACACTGGAGCTCTCTGGAGGCTTTTTCATAAAGGCTCTAATCCCCTTCAAGAGGACTCCACCCTCATGACATAAGCACCTCCCAAAGGCTCTAACTCCTAACACCATCATCTTTGAGGGTCAGGATTTTATCACACAAATTTTGGGGTATACAAACACTCAGACCACAGTATCAAGCATACCAACATACACATCATTAGAAACCCAGAAGGCAAAAGAAAAATGGGTGAAAGAATATTTGAAGAAATAATGGATGAAAACTTCCCAAATTTGGTAAGATATAAGTCTAAACATCCAAGAAGCTCAATGAACTTCAAGAAGAATAAACACAAAGAAAGATACCCACTGAGACACATTAGGTCAAAATGTCAAAAGACAAAAGGCAGAGAATCTTGAAAACAGGAGAAGCAATTCATCAGGCACAAGGAGTCCTCAATAAGATTAACAGCTGATTTCTCAGGAGAAACTATAGAAAGCAGTAGGATGACATGTTTAAAGTGCTGAAATTAAACAAAAGTCAACCAGTAATCTTACATCCAACAAAATTATCCTTCAAAAATGAAGAATAAATTCAGACATTCCCAGATAAACATAAGCTGAGAGAGTTCATGGCTAGTAGACCTGCCCTACAATAAATGGAAAGGGAGTTCTTCAGGCAGAAATGAAAGGGCACTAGACAGAAACTCAAAGCCATACAAAGAAATAAATAACACTGATAAAGGTAATTACATAAGTAAATACAAATGCCAAAAGTGTTATATTTTTGGCTCATAACTCCTCTTTTTCTCCTATATAATTTAAAAGACAAATAAATGCCAGGTGCACCTGGCTGGCTCAATCAGAGGGGCATTCGACTCATGATCTCAGGGTCGTGAGTTCAAGCTCCATGTTGGAGGTAGAGATTACATAAATAAACAAACAAACTTTTTAAGAAAAAATAAATGTCACATGTATTTAAAAAATTACAAATCCATGTTAATGGGAACATAATATAAGAAGATGTAATTTGTGACTATAACAAAGAGGGACAGATAGAGCTGCATAGGAGCAGAGTTTTTGTACACTATTGTAGCTAAGGTGGTCCTAATTAAAAAGATTGTTTTAAGTCTAAGAGATTAATTGAAATTCCCAGGGTCATTGCTTAAAAAAAAAAAAAAACCTAAAAATCAAAAGAGGAAACAAGAATGAAAATAGTATACTACAAAAAATAAAACAAAATAAACACAAAGAAGGCAGGCAGTAAGAGAGGAATTGAGAAACCAAACAGGTATAAGACATATACAAAACAAATAACAAAATACCAAAAGTAAGTTCTTCCTTAACAGTATTCACTTTAAATGTAAATAGATTAAATTTGCCTATTAAAAGGTAGAAATTAGCAAAATTGATTTTTTTAAAAAAATGATCCAACTATACGCTGCCTACAACAGACTTCTTTAAATCCAAAAACACAAATAGGTTAAAAGAGAAAGGATGGAGGGGCTCCTGGATGGCTCAGTCAAAAGAGCATGCAACTCATGATCTCAGGGTGGTGAGTTCAAGCCCCACCTTGGGCTTAGAGCTTATTTTAAGAGAGAGAGAGAGAGAGAGAGAAAGGATGAAAAAAGGGATAACAATTATAAACACTCACTCACCTAACAACAGAGCCCCCAAAATGTATGAAGCAAAAATTGACAGAATCTAAAGGAGGAGGTCAAAATAGGTGGAGACTTTCACTTTTAATAATAGATAGGACAACCAGGCAGGTCAACAAAGATATAGAAGACTTGAACAACACCCCAAGCCAACTAGACCTAATACATATACAGAACACTCCACAGCAAAATATGCATTTTTCTCAAGTGCACATGGAATATTCCCAAGGAAATACCGTATGTTAGGCCAAAAGCAAGTACTGATAAATTTTACAAGACTGAAATCATCCAAAATATCTTCCGTGACAAACATGGAATGAAACTATAAATCAAAAACCAAAAGAAAAATGGAAAATTCACAAGTAGGTGAAAATTAAACACAGTCTTGAACAGCCAGTGGGTCAAAGAAGAAATCACAAGGAAAATTCAAAAATACCCTGACACAAATGAAAACAAAAACACAATATTATCAAAACTTAGGGGATACAGTTCTTGGATCAGAGGGCTTAATAGATGATAACAATGCTACCCAAAGTGATGTACAGATTTAGTGCAATCCCTATTAAAATTCCAAAGGCTTTTTTTTTTAGAAATGGAAAAAGTGATCCTCCAACTCATATAAAATTACAAGAGACTCCAAATAACCAAACAATATTTAAAAAGAGCAAAGCAGAAGGACACACATGTCTATATTTCAAAACTTACTACAAAGCAGCAACAATCAAGATAGTGTGGTCCTGGCGTAAGGAAAGACACGTAGACCAGTGAAACAGAATTGAGAGGCAAGAAATAATCCTTATCTACGGCAAACTTATTTTCAACAAGGGTGCCAAGAACATTCAATGGGTAAAGAATTGTCTCTTCAACAAATGGTTCTGAGATAACTGCATTTCTACATACAAAAGAATGAAGTTGGATCCCTACCTCACATGATATTAAAAAAAATAACTCAAGGGGTGCCTGGCTGGCTCAGTCAGAAGAGCATGCAACTCTTGATCTCAGGATAGTGAGTCTGAGCCCCACACTGGATACAGAGATTAATTAAATGAATAAATAAACAAAAAAAAATTTACCGGTGCACCTGGATGGCTCAGTCAGTTGAGCATTCAACTCTTGGTTTCGGCTCAGGTCATGACCTCCTGCTTGAGGAGTCTCTGCCTTTGCCCCTCTCCCCACTCACATGTATTCTCTAAAATAAATAAATCTTTAAAAAAAAATTAAAGTGCATCATGAACCAAAATGTGAGAGCTAAAACTCTAAAACTCTTCAAAGAAAACAGGGATAAATGTTCATGAGCTTAGATGTGGCAATGGATTCTCAAATATGGCATCAAAAACATAAGCATCAAAAAAAAAAAATAAGCATCGGGGTGCCTGGGTGGCTCAGTTGATTAAGCATCTACCTTCCGACCTTCGGCTCAGGTCATGATCCCAGGGTCCTGGGATCGAGCCCCACATCGGGCTCCTTGCTCTGCGGGAAGCCTGCTTCTCCCTCTCCCACTCCCCCTGCTTGTGTTTCCTCTCTCGCTGTGTCTCTCTCTGTTTAGAAATAAATAAAATAAATTTATTTATTTATAAATAAAATCTTTAAAAAACAAAACAAAACAAAACAAAAAAAACATAAGCATCAAAAGAATAAATAAGCTGGCCTTAAAGTTACAAAATATTTGCATGTCAAAGGACATTCTCCAGAAAGTGAAAAGACAACCTTACAGAACAGGAGATTAATCTTTGCAAATTATATATCTGATAAGGGTCTAGTATCCAGGATATTTTAAGAACTCTTAACATTCAACAACAAAAAGACAAAAAACCCAACTTAAAAATGGGTAAAAATCAGGGTGCCTAGGTGGCTCAGTCAATTAAGCATTGGACTCTTGATCTCAGGGTGGTGGGAGTAAGCCCCATCTCGGGCTCTGTGCACAGCGGGGAGCTGCTTGAGATTTTCTCCCTCTGCCCTCCCCTCCTCCAAAATAAATAAATAAATCTTTTTTAAAAAAATGGGTAAAAATCTTAAATAGGAATTTCTCCAAAGGTGTTATGCAAATGGGCAGCAAGCTCAAGAAAAGATGCCCAAAATCATTAAAGAAATGCAAATCAAAATCAGTGAGGTCAATTATCTCAATAAAGCTTGACCAAAAAAATTAATTTTTAAAAAAAGGACAGTAAGACACTACTTCACACCAACTAGATTATACTAAAACAAAGAAATAGGAAATAAAAGTAGTTTTTGGCAAAAAAGTAGAGAAATTGGAGTCCTCAAAAATTGCTAATGAGAATATAAATTGGTTCAGCCACTATGGAAAAAATAATTTGAAGTGTGGTATAATGTCATATATATATATATATATATATATATATACACAGCCAATGGATGTTAATCAGCAATAGAAATGATACATGCTACAGGGTAGATGAACCTCAAAAACAGTATGCTAAGCGAAAGAAGCCAGACACAAAAGGCCACATATTGTATGATTCCATGTAATGAAATATCCAGGATAGTTAAGTGCATAGAGACAGAAAACAGATTGGTTTCCAGAGACTGCATGTGGTGGGGAATAGGGAGTAACTACTTAATGAGTACAGGGCTTTCTTTGGAGGTAATGAAAATGTTTTGAAAAAATTTTTGGAGGTAATGAAAATATGTAGGTGGTAGTTGCACAACATTGTGAATTACTAAATGTCACTTAATTACACCTTAAAATGGTTAATTTTATGTTATGTGAATTTCACCTCAATTTTGCTTAAAAACTAAGGAATCTGAATATACTATGGATGTTAGTCAATAAGCAATGTATCAATTTGGTTCATTAATTGTAACACATATTCCATGCTAATATAAGGTGTTAGCAATGTGAAAACTGGATATGTGATTTATGGGAACACCCTGTACTATCTTAACTTTTCCATACATCTAGAACTAACCTAAAATAAACATTCACTTGAAAAAAAGTCTTTCTCATTTTCCAGGTTAGGTTAAATTTTACACATACAAGTTACATGAAAAATGATAAAAGGATTATGTACAACTATATCCAAAATGAAGATGCTTTTACTGCCTGCAATATAAAAAACCTAAAGTCTTCCAAACGCTTACAAACATCAGGCCAAAACCTTGATGGATAACAATAAGCTCCAGGAAAAATCCATTCAGTCAATTTTCACTTTGAAAGAAAAGCCCAATCTCAACACGGATGAGTTATCTTATAGGATAAGTCATGTTTAAAAAATTCTTAGATATTAAAATCTATTTCCATAACAATCAACAGATGGAAGCAATCTAAATGTACATTGGCAGATGGATGAAGAAAAGGTAGCATATACAATACAATGGAAAATTATTCAGCCTTAAAAAAAGAATCCTACCAAGTGCTATGACATGATGAACCTTAAAAACATCATGCTAACTGAAATAAGCCATTACAAAAAAATACATACACACACACACACCACAAACAAATTCCATATGATTCCACTTATATAAGGTAGAATTAACCAAACTCTCAGAAACAGAAAATAGAATGGTAGTTGCTAGGGACTGTGGGGAGAGAGGAAAGGGGAGTTCAATGGGTATAGAGTTCAATTTTGCAAGATTAATAAGATCCTGAGATCTGTTACACAACAATGTGCATATAGTTAACACCAAAAAATGATTAAGATGGTAAATTTTGTTACATTTTTTGCCACCACAAGAAAAAAAAAGCAACGTGGAAAGGCACTACAGCACATAACACTGTAAAAATATTCACTGCCCCTGTCTCACTCTGTGTGGGTACCAATGAGGCAAATTTGACCACATGACTTCCTTTGGCCAATAAAATGTGAGTGGAAATTATATGTATATAAGCAAAAGCCTTAAAAGCCATCACATGGTTCCTTTTCATCTCTCTTTTCTCTCTGCCTTGAGAACCAAATGTCCCAGGTAGGGGATGTTCCTTCTGGGTCCCAGAATAAATAGGACAAGGCACATACCTGCAGTCAACCCACCCAAGACATATAACATGAGCCATGATTAGGCTGAGACTGGGATTTTTAAGTTTGTATTCTACAGCACGCTTTAGTTTAAACTAACTGACTAAGGCACTTTGTCTTTTGGGGGTTTTTTTATTGTTGTTTTTAAAGATTTTATTTATTTATTTGACACAGAGAAAGAGAGAGAGCACAAGCAGGGGAGGGGCAGAGGGAGTGGGAGAAGCAGGCTCCCCACCAAGCAAGGAGCCCGATGTGGGGCTCGATCCCAGGACTCCGAGATCACGACCTGAGCCGAAGGCAGACGCTTAAGACTGTGCCACCCAGGTGCCCCACGCACTTTGTTGATAAGTATTTGTTGACAGGATAAAAATCTCATCAATTCTTTGTTGATACTGAAATTGCCAAAAGAGATACATAATTGATGTCTTTCCTCAACATTATATAACTCTTTAAGAAGTTTCCATTTATGGTGCGCCTGGGTGGCTCAGTTGGTTAAGTGTCTGCCTTGGGCTCAGGTCATGATCCTGGAGTTCCAGCATCAAGCCCCGCATCAGGCTCCCTGCTCAGCAAGAAGTCTGCTTCTCCCTCTGCCCTTCGCCCAACTCATGCTCTCTCTCTCACTCTCCCTCTCTCAAATAAATAAAATCTTAAAAAAAAAAAAGGAGTTTCCATTTATAATGAAGCTAGGAATTGGCAAGGCCCTGGACCTTGACTTACTCATGTTTAAGTCCAAAATAGCAAATCTACTTGTAGTAATTATTGGCTGTTTTCAAATATTTTCACCTTCACCTTTACTTCTTGGCTTTGATTCTCACTAGTTACATTTAGCTCTAGTCTTGCTTGCTAAAACTGTTAACCCAGAGTTAGCAAAAAAAGATCTAACCAGGAGTAAAATTGGAGAATTCATTTCCATCATTTATTGAGCCACAATAATTGGATTGTTGCTGGTTATGTTTATATAATTCCTTTAAATCTTGTTTTAAAAATGTAAAATGCAAAATAAATAAATAAATCATCTAAGATTCATAAAAATAGCAGGTGATCCTGTTAAGAAATGAAACATGAAATCAGGTTAATTAAAAACCTTAGTGATATAATTCCTCTGCCATGAAAGGATCTTTTCCTAATATTTTTTAAATACATAAAAATGCAAACGCAAAAAAAAATGAAATTGGACCACTTCCTTACAGCATACACAAAAACAAACTCAAAATGTATTAAGGACCTATACGTGAGACGTGAAACTATAAAATTCTTAGAAGAAAACATAGGCAGTAATTTCTTTGACAGTGGTTATAGAAACATTTTTCTAGATATGTCTCCTAAGGCAAGGGAAGCAAAAGAAAAATTAAACTATTGGGACTACACCAAAATTAAAAGCTTTTGCACAATGAAGGAAATCATCAACAAAACCAAAAGGCAACCTACTGAACGGGAAAAGATATCTGCAAATGATATATCTAATAAGGGGTTACTATCCAAAATATATAAGAAACTTAATAAACTCAATACCCCAAAAAAAATCTGATTAAAAATGGGCAGAGAACCTGTTTAGACATTTTTCCAAAGACATACAAATGGCCAACAGACAAATGAAAAGATGCTCAACATCACTATTCATCAGGAAAATATAAATTAAAAACACAGTGAGATATCATTTTACCCTTGTCAGAATGGCTAAAATCAAACAGACAAGAAATACCAAGTGTTGGCATGGATGAAGAAAAAAAGGAACACTATTAGTGGGAATGCAAATGGGTGCAGCTACTGTGGAAAATAGTACAGAAGCTCCTCAAAAAAATAAAAATAGAATTACCATCTGATCCAAGAATTCCACTACTAGATATTTAACGAAAGAAAACAAAAACACTAATTCAAAAAGATATATGCACCTATGTATATTGCAGAATTATTTACAATAGCCAAGATATGGAAGCAAATCAAGTGTCTATCCAGATGAATGGATAAAGATGTCTTACACACACACACACACACACACACACACACACACACACACACAAAATGGAACATACTCAGCCATTAAAAAGAACGAAATCTTGCCATCTGCAACAACATGGATGGACCCAGAGGGCATAACATTAAATTAAGTAAATCAGAGAAAGACAAATACCATATGATTTCACTCATATGTGAAATTTATGAAACATAACAAAGAAAAAAAAGACAAAAAAACAGATTCTTAAATACAGAGAACGAACTGGTCATTGCCAGCGGGGAGGTAGGTAGGATGGGTGAAATAGATAAAAGGGATTAAGATTACACTTATCTTGATAAGCACTGAGAAATGTATAGAGTTGTTGAATCATTATAGTGTATACCTGAAACTAATAACACTGTAGGTTAATTCTATTTAAAAAAAAAAAAAACCTTAATGTTACAACTCCTGTGCCATGAAAGAATCTTTTCCCAGTATTTTTTAAAGATTTTGTTTATTTATTAGAGAGAGAGAGAGAGCGCCGGGAGAGGAAGAGGGAAAGAAACCTAAGCAGACTCCTCGCTGAGCGTGGAGCCAACTTGGGGCTCGATCTCATAACCCTGAGATCAGGATCTGAGCTGAAACCCAGAGTCTGACGCTAAACCAAATGAGCCACCCAGGCACCCCTCCCAGTATTTTTAAATACATAAAAACATACTGTTGTTTCTATTATACCTTGAAATAACTGATTAGTTAGTATCAAAATTTTTTGGTTATCCATTACTATTTTATGTTTCTAGTAAAAAAAAAAAAACTATTTTCAAGCATGTTTAATGGGGGGGTTGACTATTTTAAAAGTTAACAATTTGCTTCCCAGTGCATTTTCCAAATGAGAAATAGAGAGCTAAAAAAATACAATATAATACAACAGCCTAGCCAGATACAGGTAAGGCTTCACTGAGTTTATCATTTCAACTGAGAAAATTAAGTAAGGCAAGTAATCATCTCATGCCCTAAACAAGTGAATAAAGAGCATCTTTTAACCATACATACAACAATAAGCTGTGTTACTTAAAGAAGGTTCTTTTCATTTTGGCCTTAGCAATAAAGCCATGTTTCTAGGTAAATTTTGACAATTAACAGAGTGTTAACTAACTCATCAGCAATCAAGTATACCTGTAGTCTGACACACTAATCTTGTCAGGACAGCTTGATGGTTCACAAGAGAAAGTAAGCGAACAAGAAATGCAACACAGGGATGCCTGGGTGGCTCAGTTGGTTAAGCATCTGCCTCCAGCTCAGGTCATGATCGCAGGGTCCTGGGATCGAGTCCCACATGGACTTCTTGCTCAGCAGGGAGCCTGCTTCTCCCTCTGCCTGCCGCTCCCCCTGCTTGTGCTCTCTCTCTCTCTCTCTCTCTGACAAATAAATAAATAAAATCTTTAAAAAAAAAAAATGCAACACATTCTATTATGTGGCAACTACTGTGAAATAAGCTACTAGAAAGAAGCAAAATGATTAAACTGCCAAAAATATTTGCATACTTTGGTAAATTTTTCAGACAGAATTTTAGTACCACTGGAAGGTAGATTAGTGATTTTCAAAGTGTTTTCTGAAATCATACATGATAAATGTTTTGAGTTTTCAATGTCAATAACTATCTTTAAAAAGTTATTTAATAAAATTTGGGTTATTTCTTAAGCCACTTTGAATAATGTACATTTACCGAGATTTTAGAAAAAGTTATATTCAGGGCGCCTGGGTGGCTCAGTTGTTAAGCGTCTGCCTTCGGCTCAGGTCATGATTCCAGGTCCTGGGATCGAGCCCCGCATCGGGCTCCCTGCTCAGCGGGAAGCCTGCTTCTCCCTCTCCCACTCCCTCTGCTTGTTTTCCCTCTCTCACTGTGTCTCTCTCTGTCAAATAAATAAATAAAATCTTTAAAAAAAAATTCAAAAAAAGTTATATTCAAACTGGGTATTCATGTGATGACCAAAAAAACTAAAAGTCCTTGTCACATTTTTATACAAAGTAAAATTTAAATAAAATGCACAAACACAACCTAGAAGGAAAAGAAAAATAGGTCTCAGAGGAAGGCATATGTACCTTGACAAGAAAATGAAAAAAATGTAATTGATCACATTTCCCTTTTCAAATTCAGGTGTTTTTTTTTTAAGATTTTATTTTTTGACAGAGAGAGACACAGCAAGAAAGGGAACACAAGCAGGGGGGGTGGGAGAGGGAGAAGCAGGCTTCCTGTGGAGCAGGGAGTCCAATGCGGGGCTCGATCACAGGACCCTGGGATCATAACCAGAGCTGAAGGCAGACATTTAACAACTGAGCCACCCAGGCGCCCCTCAAATTCAGGTTTAGATCCAAATATCCTTTGGCTTTCATATCTGCTTCCTCATTCTATCCCCCACCTTGACCTATCTGTACAACTTTCTGAGTCTTAATTTGCATTTGTCTGCTGTATTTTGTGTATCCTCATAAAGCATTTCAGTTGAGATACATATAGGTGTAAATAATGTGCATTTCATAAATCTGCTTTCATCAGCTAGGTACTATAAAAATAATAAATAAACCCCTAAAGTCAATTCACACATGATATATAGAGGAGCAATATCATGTAGGGATTAAGAACAAGGGCTCTGGAAGGTTCCAATCAGTTCTGCCATTTACCATATGATGTTAACTAAACTTAATCTTGGGGATTCTTTTCTCTAATTCTTCCTTGTTCATCTGGTAAACAAGATAAATTAATTAAAGAATTCAAAACACTCAACACAGAGCCCAGCATTTTGTTATGCCAGGCAATAAATGGTTGCTACTATATTAACATGTTTAACATGGTGCTGATCAAAATTATATGTACTAATCTGCTATTTGTAAGACTATGTGCAGTTTTCAGGTGATAGAAAGGGTGGGTGGGAAAGGCAGCTGGCAAGTCCTGAAAAGTGAATGGTATTTGAGGCCATGCACAGAGAAGCCGAACCACACAGGTCCCACAGTGAAGAAGTAACCTCGTGAACATAGTCTGAGTAGAGAGGGTACAAGGTGCAGAGGCTTGGAAATAACCTATAGCAGAGAGAAATTAGTCCTGCTCCCTTCCGCCCCTCCTGGAATTCTACAAACGAAGAGAAGATAGTGCTAATATATAATTATACCCCGACAGTACTAAGCAATCTTGTGATGAGGGGCCAAAATAAATTGGTAGATGACGCCTGTTCTCCCCACAGGCAGGGGAGGCAGCGTAGGGCAGGAACAAACAAGGGAGCAAGTAAGAGCTGACACTTGATGTGAGGGTCTCAGATGTTAACATCTCCCCTGGGAGCAGTGGCAACGAACAGACAATAAACAAACACAAATGTTGTCCTTAAACTCACAGCCATTACTGCCTCTAACCTGTATACTGAGAAAAGGGGCTAGGGGGAAACATGTTACTGTTCTCCCATCTTTCCATAAAGTAAACAGATTCAGTCAGCACAATTCACCCACGATGCATGTAGAGATAAAGAACTACAAGTACTTTAGAGAAACAAAACAAAGTAAAGGGGGATGGAACCCTCTATCTGTAGCCTAGAGTATACTGATCACAAATGAAACTGGTTAACATCCTTAAATAAAAGTATATTCCAGACCTTTCCCCTCAAGATGGGAAAGCTTAATGAATGAATTTTTGGAGCTGTAGTTGGATTTCTTCATTAACTAAAGGACAAGTTAAAATCAATTCATCTAGTAATTTTGAAATATGACTGAGGAGAAAAAAATGAAATACAAAACAGCCTTTTCACTTTTTCATATTCTTCATAATTTCTAGTATTATTTTACCTCTGAAAAGAGGTAGACAACAGAAGAATTAAAATTCAAACCCATGCAGTGTGTGAGCAACTTTTATGCAAGGTTTGTGAAGATAAGTCTCTTTTAGGCCAAAAAGAACATACCTGTAAATTTCATTTATCTATTATATTAATCTTTTGGGATAACCCAAAATTAGATTAAGTTATTATTAACAAAATAATAAATGTAAAATCTTCCACAATTATTTGTGCATGTATGCCTTTATTGTTCTTAACTATAAAACCTAATTTTTTTAAAGGCTAAGTATGTTAACACAGGAAAATATCTAGACTACTAAACCATCTTTTTTTTTTTTAAGATTTTATTTATTTATTCATGAAAGAGAGAGAGAGAGAGGCAGAGGGAGAAGCAGGCTCCCGAGGAGCAGGAAGCCTGATGCGGGACTTGATCCCATCTTGCTACCTAGTGACAGCAGCAGTGATTGTTTCCTTCAGAAACTCACTCAGCACTGTTATATTTCCACTGCTTGTCTTTTCAAATTTCTACTGTTTCAAATTTTTACTGAAGTGCCCCTTCAAGAGTTGAAAGGGTGTCAAAGCACAGTTTTATAACTTTGTAGTTATAATATATATACAGTAGTTAATAATAATGCAACTAGTAACAAAGTGTGTATCAATTTCCTCAGGGCTCAAAACACATAGAGTTTCAACATCTTTGCTACTGCATGTAAACTTGTTTCAATTTATAGATACAGTATTACCAATATAGGCACTTATCCACTGATTTACTTGTTTTATCTTTAGTCAACTGCTTATCTGACATAACCATTTAACAGAGAACCTGAATATTAATCTTATATTAACACAATTCATTAATTACACAAATATTTACCAAGCATTTTTATTCAGCGTTTAGAATGTGCGGTATTAAAGTTGAACAGTCTTCCAGAGAAAAATGATGCCTGCCCTCTAGGAGCTTACAGTCTATAGAGATAACTGTATGTCAGCAGAGAGGCACTCTGAATACATGCTTCAGGATCAGGAGCCACAAAAACTCGACCGTAGTCCCAGCTCTCTCCCACTACCTAGCTGTGTGACCTTGGGGAGGCCCCTTCACCAATCCCTGTAAGGCTTAGTCACCCGATCCGTAAAATGTAGACTTGAACCAAAACCAGGTAGTCACATCTTGCTCAGCTCTAAACAGTCTTAGAGTGCGAGCAATTCGAGGTTAACGACAACAGCGTCCCAGTCCACTGTGTGCTCTCAGGAACTAGCAAAGTAGTACGCTGAATGAATGAGAGGCAGAGAAGGCCCAACTTCTAAGATTCCCCTAAGTCCCTTCTCGCTCTTCGGCCATCTCTGCAGGCCATCTCTGTAGGGCCGGGGTATCTGCACTGATGGAGCAGAATCTACGCAAACCCCTCCCTTCCTGCACCCAGAGGAACAGCTGAAGGCCCGCAGCTCCTCCAATCCCTCTCGGGCCAGACAAGACTCAGAGATCAGCAGTGTTCGTACAGCGGCGGACCTGCCTCCTCCGCGACCCCACACTGAGCGGTCGCTCACTGCACCTGCTGCGGAGTCGCCTCCCGGCCAGCCGCCTCCCCTCCGCTAGCGTCACGTGACCGCCGCCCCGCCTCCCCACCCCGCGGGGACCCGATTTTTGGCGCGCGGCAGTGACGTCAGCGTCCTGTCACCCGCCCCCGCCGCGGCCGGAGCGACCTCACGTTTTAAACTCGGCCCCGCCCCGCCCGCCGCGTCCGCGGGCGCTGCCGGCTCCCGGGCAGCGCCGTTAACGGGCCCTGGCTGCCCCGCGCCCCTCCTGCCCGCCCGCGCTGCTCACCTTGAGGTGGCCGCTGTCCGGACTGCTCGCTTCCTCCTCGTCCTCACCTCCCGAGGCGGCGGCGGAGGCGGCGGGCGGGGGCGCGCCCCGGCCTCGCAGACCCGGGTGCTCGGCGGCGGCGGCGGGCAAGGCGGCCGAGGCGGCGCCCCCCGCGGCCCCGGGGCTGAGCGTCACGTTGTGCGCGTTCTCGCCCCAGCGCCACGGATACACCATGAAGTCGCTGAAGCCGGGGCTGGTGGGGATGAGCGGCGGCGGCGGCTCCGGCTCCCCACCGCCGCCGCACGTGGGCTTGATCGGGGTCGTCCTGATGACCGACACCAGCACCCGCTTTGGGGAGTCGTGGCAGAAGATGACGGGCGGCGGCTGCGGCGGGTTGTCCGCCATCGGCGCCTCCATGCCCCGGATCATCGCCCGGCCCCGATCCGCAGCTCCGGCAGCCGCACTCCCTCAGCCCTGGTTTGGCCCTTCGCTCCGCTCGCCCGCGCTGCTCCCGAGTCGCCGGCGCTCAGTCCCGCCGGCTCATGGCTGGCGGACGTTTCCCGGAATCCTCTTGCGTGGCGGCCAGCGAAGGAACTGAGCGGCTCGGTCGGCACTTCGCGGCCAGCGCCAGACCCCCAGCCCTGGGTCAGGCCCGCCCTCCCCTCTTTGTACTCCCCAACGCAGGCTGCAGCGGCGGGAAGCTGCGGCCGGCCTGCCTTTCGGTGACAGGAAAGCAGGACGTGCTGCGCCGAGCCCCCGAAAATAACAACCTGCCGCCTGGGTCACTGCTCCGGCTTTTCCCGCGTTACATTTCGCGCCTGGGCGGAACCAATCACCGCTAGGCCCCTGCCCGCTGGCCGCAGCGACGAGTGACAGGTCGCGCGAGCCAATGGCCGGGCCTGGACTTCTTTCTAGCCGAGTGAGGCGGAGCCGAGCCTGCGCGCGGGTCCTTTCTGCCACGCCATTGGTCGCCGTTCTTATATTTTTTTTTTTCCTGCCTCTAGGGCCAACTGCGTTCGAAACTCCGGGGGAGCGCGCGACAACGGCACTCGCCCAGACACACCCGCCAGGAGCCCCGCCCCCGCCGTCCTTATGCGCGGGTTGTCAGTGTCGGGGGCGCGGGCAGGGGAGGGAGGCGAGAGAGTTACTGATTGGAGGGGCATCGGCGAGGGGGCGAGGCCGGGGGCTGTCGTTGACCGGCGGGGGCGCGCGCCTGCCAGCGCCTCCCGTCCTCCCCGCCTGCCTGTGGCTGTTGGGCCGCGGTTCCCGCGCGCCGGGAGTTTAAAGGGCTCGGGCCCCCGCCGCCCGCCCCGCCCCCGGCTCCCTCCACCCGTTCTGCGGGACGCAGGCCTTCCTACTGCTCGTCTCTAGTAGACGCCCAAAGGTGCCTAGTTTGCTAGCCGGCTCCGTCTGCCCAGCCGTTGACTTCGCTGACGTCCCCCAACGTCCCCCCCCACTCCAGGCTGAGGTGGGCATCAGCCCTGGCCTTCGCCCTCCCGGGCCTTGATGTCCCTTCTATAAATGGCGTAATTAAAGTGGTCTCCGAACTCCCCATGTGCTGCTCACAGTGCGGAGGGGACATGAACGTAGGCATGTGTTTGCTCTCACACCCGGACCGACACCCCGAGGACCCCTGCCCCCTTCTGGGGCTGTTTTCACGCCATCCCGGAGCCTGCCTTCATTCCCGCGTCTGGATGGGCGTGGAGCTCTAGGCGCCGCGGAGTTTTCTGGTCGTTCCAGATTCCTCTGTCCGTTCTCGCTCAGGGATCCCGCCCCGCACTAGAGGGATGCTGGAAGACTGGGTTAGTCTGACACCCACTGAGCGCCAGTGGGGCTCAGAAACACCACGCAGCAAAGGATGGGGCAAAATGGAATGTCCACCCTCACATTTCACTAGAATGTGAAAGAAGTGACTGTGTCTGTTTTGTTCTTTGATACATTGCCAGGGCCCAGCCTGACTCATGGTAAGCCTTCAATAAATATTTGTTGAATGAATGAATGAATATCCAGTAGTTAGGGTTTCAATTGGTGATTAAATTGGAACATGTCTCTATAATAGATGGCTGAGTAGTGCGTGTAAGAGAGACACACAAATACACAGCTATGGCTAAATTAATTTAGCCACAACTGTTAAAAAACAAATTTAACCTATATGAACAACTTCTAAGATACATTTCAAGTGATAAAAAAGAAAACATGGAACTGTATAATTTCATTCCTGCAAAAAAAAAAGTGGGGAAAGAATATAAATTTCTTACTTTTAGATATACAAAATATCTTTAACAAGATACACAAGAAACTGATATATCAGTTGACTCCAAGAAAGGGATATGTGACTAAGAAAAAGATTTCAAAAGATACATGTACCTCTTTGTATCTATTGCACTTTGAACCAAGTGAAAGTATCTTTTCAATAAAATTGCATATAGCTACCATTTCCTGGAGGCCTACTATAATGGCATTTGTCTGCTGATAAACATATACAATAATATGGATGCATGATTTACTTACATTCTACTACTCTCAATTCTGTGATGTAGTTATTACTATTCCCATTTTACAGATGAGGAAATTTGTCCAAGGTCTCATAACCCAATAACTGAAATATAGAGGCCAGGTTTTCTGGCCTCTGAAAACTGCCTATGGATTATACCTCTTTGAGTCTGCTGAACAAAAGGAAGAAGGCACTGAAAAATGGGACCCCCATATTTCTGAGAACTGTTTCTCATATTTAAAACCTTCAAATTTTAGGGGTTAAATCCAATTTGATATTTTAATAGTTGATGTGGAAACCTGAAAGTTGATTTCATTATTCACTTAATAAATTATGTTTTTACAATTTAATGCCAAATGACTGCACCATGTACTTCTGGAAGGGAAATATAACACATCCATTTTATACTTGAAAAATAGTAAAAAGAAAAAGTGATATATCCATCGTAGACATTCAAATTATGGGTAGAGTAAGATCCTACAAATTAAGCACCAACCAATAGTTACTGTTTAACATGCTCCAGCGAGCAAGATAAATTATTCAGAACCAGGACACTGACTTTCTGTTTCTAAAAACTACTCTTCATCAACAGTAACCTGGCAACTCCACTTGCTCTCTGCCACAAGAGAAAGACATGCCAGGAATGTGTGAAGTGAAGACAGGGTGATTCCAGGAACAGAGCTGAGGTCATGCAAGATCTGCTTGTTTGGCTCCCTTTTCATGCACCTAGGAAGCTGAAGTGTGTGGGTCATATTCTTGATGTCTTTGTCCTGCCCCAGACATAGTCAACATCCCACAGTGTATAGTAACTCTGAAGAACACTAAAACTCATTTCAGGATATTTTATATTATTAAATTGTTAAAAAATGTAGGCCTCTTCTGATAGAACTCTTGTTTTTAAAAATTCATTTGAGTAAATTTTAAAGATCTTATGGGCTTTATTCAGTGATTCATGAATCGGGCAACATCCCATCTAGCAGATAGGAATTCCGAAGAGCTGTACAAAATGAAGCACTTTTATAGGTAGAAGGGGAATTTATTAGCCAAGAGTGGATTGTTTGCCACAAGGTCACTTCCCTGGGGGAACTGCAGAGGTCTATCATCTATCAGGAGGATTATCTCACTGGAGCTGACCAGGTAATTCTAGATTCCCTTCCTAGGAGAGTCTGAAATTGTAATTAAGTTAGATATTAAGTCTGAGATTGGTGACATGGGGCTTGGCACCCATTTGGGGCCTGTAGTGTCTTTTCTTAACAATACCCCCCCCCTTTTAATCAGGTTTTTAGCCTAATGGAGAGACGTGATCAAAATTTAAGGCATTAGTGCCACTCCCAGCTACCACTCTGAGATTCTTGCCATTTTTGCCAATCCTCTGTGGTAGTCATAGGTCATGATGTCTTCTTGCTGAATCACTGTGGTATTCACGCATGGCAACTGCAGGTTTCCATTGGTTAAGTTGGTCATTTATTTCATTTTCTGAAGATCCAGTCTCAGGGAGATTATTTGCTTGGTGATTTGCAGCTTTGAACATGCATTTAAAGCTTTTGAGAGAATATAACACACAAGAAGACTACTCTGATTATTATGAACAGGATAATTCCCAATATCTGGATTGCACTTCAAAGCCATGGTCTCCAAGGGCCAAATCAATCAAAATCAAATAAATAAAAGAGGGTGCCTGGGTGGCTCAGTCGGTTAAGCGTCTGCCTTCAGCTCAGGTCATGATTTCAGAGTCCTGGGATTGAGGCCGGAGTCAGAGTGGGCTCCCTGCTCAGTGGGAATTCTGCCCCTCCTCCCCACCACTTGGAATCTCTTTCTCACTCTCACACTCTCTCTCAAATAAATCTTTTTTTAAAAAAGTTCTAGGGGCGACTGGGTGGTTCAGTCCTTAAATGTCTGCCTTTGGCTCAGGTCATGATCCCAGAGTCCTGAAATTGAGCCCCGCATCCAGCTCCCTGCACCGCAGGAAGCCTGCTTCTCCCCCTCCCACTCCCCCTGCTTGTGTTCCCTCTCTTGCTGTGTCTCTCTCTATCAAATAAATAAATAAAATCTTAAAAAAAAAAAAGAATGGTTTAAAAAAATAATAAAAAAATAAAGATTCTAAATTCATTGCCAAGATGGGTGCTTGATGGTAAGATCTTTTCACAATTAAGGGCACATCTGATTTAGATAATCATAAGAACATGGGGGTGCAAATGTACTATGATTTACAAAGATATTTGTGTCTAACTGGGCAAGTACAGGGGCTCTAGTCAGTTAAGCAACCGACTCTTGATTTCAGTTCAGGTCATGATATCAGGATCGTGAGATCAAGCCCCAAGTTGTGCTACATGCTGGGCACAGAGCTGCTTAAGATTCTCACTCTCTCTCTCTCCCGCTGCCCCTCCCCCTCCTCTCTCTCTCTTTCTCTCTCTATCTCTCTAAAAAAATAAAAATAATTGGGCAAATACACTTATAATCAGAGAAAGGTAAAAACAAGGTACTAGATATTCAGGCCATAAAATCAGACTCTGTAAGTGATTGTAGTTTATGGTAAGACTGGAAATAGATGAAAAATTGGTCACATGAAGAACCAGGGGGTCTTTAGCATCATAGACTGATTAGAGTTTTTGATGACAAATCCAGTAGTCAGAAAGGTTGCTCCCATTGAGGCATGATACAAATGATAGTGATATCTTTCCAGGCCAATGCCAGATTAAAGGGAAAAAGGAGAATAAGAAAAGGTTTCATTTTAGGTAAAGTATGAAATCTTCATCCAGGGTCTCAGATGGAATCAGTCTACCTCAGCATCAGCTATTTCTCTTCTTAGTCAATTTGATTTGGAGGGTCTCCAGTGTTTGCACAGGACCAGAAGTCAGGTGGAGCCTTCTTCAGTTGTGAAATATGCACTCAAGGTTTAAAATTTGGCAGCAGTGTCCACGATCAAGAGTTCTTGGTAGGGTCCTTTCCATGAGTCTCACTTTTGCAACAGCATCACAGTCATTATAACTGTCTGTAAATGACAAAAGACTTACAAATGACCATGATTAAGAGTCTGATGAGAATTCATTATAATGGAACTGACAGGAAATTTGATTATATCTTAATATGTGGTATATATGTGACTGACAACATTATATCGGGACATACCAGATTTCTAGGAATTTTGTACAATTTCCAGAACACTATAACATGTAAGTACACAAATACAACATAAAGAAGACTTATTATTACTTCTTACATGACAATGCTTTTTAACATATCAAGTAAGCCTAATTGGTCTAACATCTGTCTTTTCCTAAGGAGAGAGAACAAATTTTTTGAGATGTCCCAGTGACTCTCAGGAATATCCCAAAGTTTCATTCAAGGTCAAAAAAACATCCTTTAGAATTTGAATTTGGGGAAGTTTGTCAAAAATATCAAAAAGGTTTTAAACCTTTGATTAGATATGATCATACGTCACTGTGGAACAATACTTAGTTATCCATTTAACCAAAGTGACAATAGAAGATGTTAAAGAAAGATTGGGCTTTGCAAATCAATCAATGTGATACATTAATTAAAAAAAAACAAGAACCATAAGATCCTCTCAATAGATTCAGAAAAAGCATTTGACAAAGTACAGCATCCCTTCTTGATTAAAACTCTTCACAGTGTAGGGATAGAGGGTACATACCTCAATATCATAAAACCCATCTATGAAAAACCCACAGCAAATATCATTCTCAATGGGGAAAAACTGAGAGCTTTCCCCCTAAGGTCAGGAACACAGCAGGGATGTCCACTATCACCACTGCTATTCAACATAGTACTAGAAGTCCTAGCCTCAGCAATCAGACAAAAAAAAAAATAAAAGGAATCTGAATCAGCAAAGAAGAAGTCAAACTCACTCTTTGCAGACGATATGGTACTTTATGTGGAAAACCCAAAAGACTCCACCCCAAAACTGCTAGAACTCATACACGAATTCATTAAAGTGGCAGGATATAAAATGAATGCACAGAAATCAGTGGCATTCCTATACACCAACAACAAGACAGAAGAAAGAGAAATTAAAGAGTCGATCCCATTTACAATTGCACCCAAAACCATAAGATACCTAGGAATAAATCTAACCAAAGAGGCAAAGAATCTGTACTCAGAAAACTATAGAATATTCATGAAAGAAATTGAGGAAGACACAAAGAAATGGAAAAATGTTCCATGCTCATGGATTGGAAGAACAAATATTGTGAAGATGTCAAAGCTACCTAGAGCAATCTACACACTTAATGCAATCCCTATCAAAATACCATCAACTTTTTTCAAGGAAATGGAACAAATAATCTTGATATTTATGTGGAACCAGGAAAGACCCCTAATAGCCAGAGGAATGTTGAAAAAGAAAAGCAAAGCTGGCGGCATCACAATTCCAGACTTCAAGCTCTATTACAAAGCTGTAATCATCAAGACAGTATGGTACTGGCACAAAAACAGACACATAGATCAATGGAACAGAATCGAGAGCCCAGAAATGGACCCTCAACCCTATGGTCAACTAATCTTTGACAAAACAGGAAAGAATGTCCAATGGAAAAAAGACAGTCTCTTCAACAAATGGTGTTGGGAAAATTGGATAGTCACATGCAGAAGAATGAAACCGGACCATTTCCTTACACCACACACAAAAATAGACTCAAAATGGTTGAAAGACCTAAATTCTAGACAGGAGTCCATCAAAATCCTTGAGGAGAACACAGGCAGCAACCTCTTCAACCTCAGCCACAGCAAGTTCTTCCTAGATAGAAACATCACCAAAGGCAAGAGAAACAAGGGCAAAAATGAACTATTGGGACTTCATCAAGATAAAAAGCTTTTGCACAGCAAAAGAAACAGTCAACAAAACCAAAAGACAACCCATAGAATGGGAGAAGACATTTGCAAATGACATTATCAGATAAAGGGCTAGTATCCAAAATCTATATAGAACTTATCAAACTCAACACCCAAAGAACAAATGATCCAATCAAGAAATGGGCAGAAGACATGAACAGACATTTTTCCAAAGAAGACATCCAAACGGCCAACAGACACATGAAAAAGTGCTCAACATCGCTCAGCATCAGGGAAATCCAAATCAAAACCTCAATGAGATACCACCTCACACCAGTCAGAGTGGCTAAAATTAACAAGTCAGGAAACGACAGATGTTGGTGGGGTTGTGGAGAAAGGGGAACCCTCCTACACTGTTGGTGGGAATGCATGCTGGTGCAGCCACTCTGGAAATCAGTATGGAGGTTCCTCAAAAAGTTGAAAATAGAGCTACCATATGATCCAGCAATTGCACTACTGGGTTTTTACCCCAAAGATACAAACGTAGGGATCCGAAAGGGTACAGGCACCCCAATGTTTATAGCAGCAATGTCCACAATAGCCAAATTATGGAAAGAGCTAAGATGTCCATCGACAGATGAATGGATAAAGATGTGGTATAGATATACAATGGAATATTATCAGCTATCAGAAGGAATGAAATCTTGCCATTTGCAATGACGTGGTTGGAACTGGAGGGTATTATGCTGAGCGAAATAAGTCAATCAGAGAAAAAATGTCATATGATCTCACTGATATGAGGAATTCTTAATCTCAGGAAACAAACTGAGGGCTGCTGGAATGGCGGGTTGTGGGAGGGATGGGGTGGCTGGGTGATAGACATTGGGGAGGGTATGTGCTATGGTGAGCGCTATGAATTGTGTAAGACTGTTGAATCACAGACCTGTACCTCTGAAACAAATAATACATTTTATGTTAAAAAAAAATAAAGAAGATAGCAGGAAGGGGAAAATGAAGGGAAATTGGAGGGGGAGACGAACCATGGGAGACTGTGGACTCTGAGAAGTTCTAGAAGGGAGGGTGGTGGGGGGATGGTTTAGCCTGGTGATGGGTATTAAGGAGGGCACGTACTGCATGGAGCACTGAGTGTTATATGCAAACAATGAATCATGGAACACTACATCAAAAACTAATGATGTATTGTATGGTGATTAACATAACATAATAAAAAATTTAAAAAATAAAAATAAAAACTTTAAAAAAAAGAATATTCAACCATTACTATCCCTAATTCCTAGTAAAAACTAAGAAGTAAGCAATTGTGTACTGTCCTTACATTAGCATTCTGTGGATTGGCAAATTTATAAATACATTTTATAATTTCTAGAAGGATATTCTTCCTCATAGTAATATTTCCAATGTGGCACAAAACATGTTTACTAATAGACCGAAATATCTTTACTTCTTTTGTAAAAGGAAACCAAAAATGGATACAACTGTGTTCAGTGATTAATGTTTCAATATTTTATTTTATCTGTAAATGATTTGGATATTTAATGAATATTCATCATTTAACTTTTTTCAGGATAATTTTAAGGTTTCACATAACCGAAACAATTTTTTAAACTATTTAAGTAGACATACCATAAAACATCATTATTGCTGAAGAGTTCACCTAGAAACACTTATCCTACTACTCTATTTAAATCCTTTTTTCTTAACAATTATGTTTAGACCACCCATGAAAAGTTGAGAAGTCAGCCATCACACCAAGGTATTTTTCTTGCTGACAAATTTTTAAAGATGTAACATGAACTTAATTGGCTTTTACTAAACCTAGGTAGAATAAAAGTATTATATTTAATGCTGATTACTCTAAATATATGCCTGTTTTAATTAAACCAACAAACTGAAAACTACTTTGATTTACTAATAATTAAACCCAGATTATATAAAGTTGAAAAACATTTGGGTTGGTTTCTATATTTCTCAGAATTTGGGGAATCATTAATTTTTTTAAGCCAATTAAATAGAGTTCTTTTACAAATTAATTTTGGCTATACCATCTGTAGGTAGAAAAATACCACACATCTACCACACATGAATATGTATATAGACACACATATACATACAGACACAAACTGAGACTCTTCAAGTAGCTCCCATTCTAAAATTTTAGCCATGAATGAGGTACAGTATTACAAAGTAGTTTAAACTAGTAACTAGTTTAAAGTTACAAAAGAAGTTGGCTCCAGATTGTTTTTGTCAGATGGAATAAGTTAAGGTTACCCGCTCAGATGGCTAAAGCTTTTTACTAATACTTGTGGAGAAGACCCCTAAGATTTTTGCCTAAGTTTCAGGGCGCCTGGGTGGCTCAGTCATTAAGCGTCTGCCTTCAGCTCGGGTCATGATCCCAGGGTCCTGGGATGGAGCCCCACATCGGGCTCCCTGCTCAGCGGGGAGCCTGCTTCTCCCTCTCCCGCTCCCCCTGCTTGTGAGCTATCTCCCTCTCTCTCTGAAATAAATAAATCTTTAAGGGAAAAAAAAGATTTTTGCCTAAGTTTCAAATAACATTCCCAACCCCCTTTGTTTTTCTTCTGATAAGAATTACCTCCTTAAAGTTTGTATTTCAAAGAGATGACCCAGAGGGGTTCCTGGAGAAGACCAGGTAGAACATTTGTATCTCAAAACAACTGGGAAAGAAAGCAAGTTTCTCTTAGAAGGACTTTTGTCTCCTAAGACCAGAAATTTTACAATACTTACAAGTTTGTTTGTTATTGGTGGGTTTTTGTGTTTTGTTTTTCTTTTTTTTAAGATAAATAGGGAGGTTTGGGGATTGATAAAAAGGATAGGTGGAATTTGAACTGTTTCTGGAACTGCATTTCTAGTTTTACAAAGATTTTTAAAGATAAAAATATTATTTTTTAATTCCTCAAGAAATTGGGTTGCAATTTAAATTACATCATACGTTGATCTACCCATCCAACTGCATTATCCTCACTTTACTTCTTTATATCTTTGAGAAGATTTTTATCTAAGATGGGAATGAAAAGGATACATGGATTTTGTGTTCTAGATTTAGAGCTGTGTGTGAAAACATTCACACACAAAAGCTTCAGAAGTTCTTTTGTTTTCTTTGCCTCTGTGTGCATTTAGCCTAGTGAAGACCAAAAAAAAGAAAAAGGTCCTATCAGGCTCTTCCAATTGAGGTGATTTCGGCCACAAATCTACTTTGAAAAAAAATCCTTTCAACTATCTTGTCTGTTTTTGTTGGGACAAGCAGTAAAGGAAGGGACAATGTAAAAATTTATTTTCCTCTCTACTGGGCACTGAAGACAGAGATTCAGGAGAGCTGACTCTGGTAACTAAATTCTAATTAGTTAATATACAATGTAATATTAGTTTCAGGTGTGCAATATAGTGATTCAGCACTTCCATACATCACGTGGTGCTCATCACAACATGTGCACTCCTTCATCCCCATCACCTATTTTGCCCATCCTCACACCTACCTTCCCTCTGGTAACCATCAGGTTGTGCTCTATAGTTAAGTCTGTTTCTTGGTTTGCCTCTCTCTCTTTCTTTTTTTTCCCTTTGCTCATTTGTTTTGTTTCTTAAATTCCATGTGAGTGAAATCAGATGGCATTTTTCTTTAACTGACTTATTTTGCTTAGCATCAAACTCTCTATCTCCAACCATGTCATTGCAAGTGACAAGAGATCATTCTTTAAAATATATATATATATATATATTATTTATTTATTTATTTATTTGAGAGAGCAAGCGAGCATTAGTGTGGGCGTGGGGGGGGGGGAGGGCACAGGGAGAGGGAGAAGCAGACTCTCAGCCAAGCAGGGAAGGGCAGGGCTTGATAACAGGACCCTGGGATCATGACCTGAGCTGAATGCAGACACTCAACTGACTGAGCCACCCAGGTTCTCCAAAATCATTCTTTTTTATGGCTGAGTAATATTTACCACATCTTCTTTATCCATTCATCAATTGATGAACACTTGCTCTGTTACCATAATTTGGCTATTATAAACAATGCTGCTATAAACATCAGGGTATGTGTATTCCTTTGAATTGGTAGTTTTGTATCCTTTGGGTAAATACCTAGTAGTGAGATTGCTGGATCATAGGGTAGTTGTATTTTTAACTTTTTGAAGATCCTCCATACTGTTTTTCAGACTTGCTGCACCAGTTTGCATTCCCACCAACAGTGCAAGAAAGTTCCCCTTTCTCCTCATCCTCACCAATATCTGTTCTTTCTTGTGTTTTTTATTTTAGCCTTTCTGACTGGTGTGAGGTGATAATCTCCTTGTGGTTTTGATTTGCATTTACCTAATGATGAGTGATGTTGAGCATCTTTTCCTGTGTCTATTCGCCATCACTATGTCTCCTTTGGAAAATATCTATTCATGTCTTCTGCCCATTTTTTTATTGAATTATTTGTTTTTTGGGTGTTGAGTTTTATTAGTTCTTTATATATTTTGGATACTAACCTTTTATCAGAAATGTCAATTGCAAATATCTTCTCCCATTCCATAGGTTGCTTTTAGTTTTGTTGATTGTTTCCTTCTATGTACAGTTTTTATTTCAATGTACTCCCAATAGTTTAATTTTCTTTTTGTTTCCCTTGCCTCAGGAGACATATGTAGAAAGAAGTTGTTATGGCCGACATCAGAGGAATTACTGCCTATGCTTTCTTCTAGGGTTTTTAGGGTCTCACATTTAGGTATTTAATCCAGTTTAATTTTAAGTATGGTGAAAAAGAATGGTTCAGTTTCATTCCTTTGCATGTTGCTATCCAGTTTTCCCAACACCATCTGTTGAAGAGACAGTCTTTTTCCCATTGGATATTCATTTCTGTCTTGCTGAAGATTAGTTGATCATGTAATTGTGGGTTCTTTCTGAGTTTTCTATTCTGTTCCATTGATATATGTGTCTATTTTTGTGCCAGTACTATACTGTTTTGATTACTACAGCTTTGTAATATAACTTGAAGTCTAGAATTGTGATACCTCCAGCTTTGCTTTTCTTTTTCAAGATTGCTTGGCTATTTGGGGTCTTTTGTGGTTCCATACAAATTTTGGTATTATTTGTTCTAGTACTGTGAAAAAAGCTATTGGTATGTCGATGAGATGCATTGAATGTGTAGATTTCTTTGTGTAGGACAATATTTGTTCTTCCAATCCATAAGCATGGAATGTCTTTCCATTTTTTTGTGTCATCTTCAATTTCTTTCATCAGTGAGAGGTCTTTCATCTCTTTGGTTATGTTTATTCCTGAGTATCTTATCGTTTTTGGTGCCATTATAAATAGGATTGATTCCTTAATTTCTCTTTTTGCTGCTTCATTATTGGTGTATAGAAATGCAACAGATTTCTCTACATTGATTTTGTATCCTGCAACTTTACTGAATTTATCAGTTCTAGCAGTTTTAGTAGAGTCTTTCAGGTCTTCTATATATAGTATCATGTCATCTGCAAATAGTGAAACTTTTACTTTTTCCTTGCCAATTTGGATGCCTTCAATTTTTTTTCTGCTGTCTGATTGCTGTAGCTAAGACTTCTAGTACTGTGTTAAATAATAGTGGTAAGAGTGAATATCCCTGTCTTTTTCCTGACTGTAGAGGGAAAGCTTTCAGTTTTTCCCCATTTCAGATGATGTTCACTGTGGATTTTTCATACATGGCCTTTATTTTATTTATTTATTTATTAAAGATTTTATTTGACAGAGAGAGACAGCAAGAGAGGGAACACAAGCAGGGGGAGTGGGAGAGGGAGAAGCAGGCTTCCCATGGAGTGGGGAGCCCAATGAGGGGCTTGATCCCAGGACCCCGGGATCATGACCTGAGCCGAAGGCAGACGCTTAACGGCTGAGCCACCCAGGTGCCCCATATGGCCTTTATTTTATTGAGGTATGTTCCCTCTAAACCTACTTTGTTGAGGGTTTTTATCATAAATAGATGCTGTACTTTGTCAAATGCTTTTCCTGCATCTGTTGAAATGATTGTATGGTTCTTATCCTTTATTCTGTTAATGTGATATATCATGTTGATTAATTTGTGAAGATTGAACCATACTCACAACCCAGGAATAAATCTCACTTGATCGTGGTGAATGATTTTTTTAATGTATTGTTGGATTCGGTTTGCTAGTATTTTGTTGAGGATTTTTGCATCTATGTTCATCAGAGATATTGGCCTGTACTTCTCTTTTTTGTGATATCTTTATCTGGTTTTGGTATCAGGGTAATGCTGGCCTCATAGAATGAATTTGGAAGTTTTCCTTCCTTTTCTATTTTTTGGAATAGTTTAAAAAGAAGAGGTATTAACTCTTCTTTAAATGTGTGGTAGAATTCGGCTGGGAAGCCATCTGGTCCTGGACATTTGTTTTTTGAGAGTTTTTTGATTACTGACTCAATTTCTTTGCTGGTTATCAGTCTGTTCAGATTTTCTATTTCTTCCTCTTTCAATTTTGTAATTTATATGTTCCTAGGAATTTACCCATTTCTTCTAGATTGTCCAATTTTTTGGTATATATTTTTTCATAATAATCTCTTATAATTGTTTGTATTTTTGTGGTGTCTGTTGTTATTTCTCCTCTCTCATTTCTGATTTTATTTATTTGGATCCTTTCTCTTTTTGATAAACCTGGCTAGAGGTTTATCAATTTTATTGATTTTTTCAAAGAACGAGCTCCTGGTTTCAATTAAATGGTTCTATTCTTTTTTTAGTTTCTTATTATTTATTTCTCCTCTAATCTTTATTGTTTCCTTCTTTTTGTTGGCTTTAGTTCTTCTTTTTCTAGCTCCTTTAGGTGTAAGGTAAGGTTATTTATTTTCAATTTTTCTTGCTTCTTGAGGTAAGCCTGTATTGCTACATATGTCCCTGTTAGAACTACTTTTGCTGCATCCCAAAGATTTTTGACCATTGTGTTTTCATTTTCATTTGTTTCCAAGTATTTTTTATTTCTCCTTTTATTTCCAGGCTGACCCATTCACTGTTTAGTAGTCTATTATTTAGCCTCCGTGTATTTGCCGATTTTCTTGTGGTCAGAAAAGGTGAACGGTACCACTTTGATTTTCTCCAATTTGTTGAGCCCTGTTTTGTGACCTAATATGTCATCTATTCTGGAAGAAGTTTTGTGTGCACTTGAAAAGAATGTGCATCCTGCTAAGTTTGGATGGAATGTTCTGAATATATCTGTTAAGCCCATCCGGTCCAGTGTGTCATTCAAAGCCATGTTTCCTTGTTGATTTTCTGTTTAGATGATCTGTCCATTGATGTAAGTGGGGTGTCGAAGTATCCTATTATTGTGTTATTATCAATTAGTTCCTTTATGTTTGTTATAAACTGTTTCATGTATTTGGGTGCTCTCATGTTGGGTGTATAAATATTTACAATTATTATATCTTTTTGTTCGATTGTTTCCTTTATTATTATATAGTGTCCACCTTTGTCTCTTGTTACAGACTTTGTTTCAAAGACTGGTTTGTCTGATATAAGTATTGCTACTCTGGCTTTTCACTGAAATCCATTTGCATGATAAATGTTTTTCCATCCCCTCAGTCTCAATATACATGTGTCTTTAGGTCTAAAATGAGTCTCTTATAGGCAACATATAGGTGGGTACTGGTTTTTTACCCATTATGATGCCCGATATATTTTGATTGGAGCATTCAGTCCTTTTCCATTCAAAGTAATTATTGATATGTGTTTATTGCCATTTTATGACTTGTGGGTTCTTCTGGAGATATTCTCTGATCCTTTCTTATCTTTCTCTCTTTTATGATTTGCGGGTTTTCTTTAGTGATATATTTGGATTTCTTTCTCTTTATTCTTTGCATATTTACTAATAGTTTCAGATTTGTGGTTACCATTAGGTTTGTATATAACATCTTCTTCATATACCAGTCTGTCTTAAGTTGATGGTCACGTAAGTTTGAACCTATTTTTTACTCCTGTCCCCCCCACATTTTAGGTATATGTTGTCATACTTTGTATCCTTTATTTTGTGAGTTCCTTGACTGATTTTTAATAGAAATATTCATTTTTACTGCTTTTGTGTGTCTTACCCTCATATTGTCACTTTTGGTCTTTTTTTCCACTCACAGAGTATTTCTTGCAGGGCTGATTTCGTGGTGATGTACTCCTTTAGTTTTTGTCTGTGAAACTCTTTATTTCTCCTTCTATTTTGAATTTTTGCCTTGCTGGATAGAGTATTGTTGGCTGCAGGTTTTTCCCACTCAGTATTTTGAATATATCATGCCAGTCCATTCTGGTTTGGAGAGTTTCTGCTGAAAAATCTGTTGATAGCCTTATGGGTTTTCCCTTATAAGTAACTGTCTTCTTTTGTCTTGCTGTTTTTAAGATTATTTCCTCATTGCTATATTTTGCCAGCTTAATTATAATATATCTTGGTGTGGATCTATTTTTGCTGATTTTGTTGGGGATTCTCTATACCTCCTGGATCTGGATATTTGTTTCTTTCTCCAGATTAGGGAAGTTTTCAGCTATTAATTCAGATAAGTTTTCTGCCTCTTTTTCTCTCTCTTCTTTTGGGACGCCAGAATGTTACTATGATGGAGTCCCTGAGTTCCCTAAATCTATTCTTGTTTTGCATAATTCTTTCTCTATTTTGTTCAGCTTCATTGTTTTCCATTACTTTATCTTCTAGGACATTAATACATTCCTCTTCGTCCTGTTTATGCTGTTTATTGCATCAAGTGTGTTTCTAATCTCATTTAGTGCACTCTTCATCTGTTTCTTTTTTAAGTCATTTATCTCTGTTGTAAGGGTCTCATTGTATTCTATGCTTTTCTCAAGTCCAGTGAGTATTGTTATGATCATTGCTTTAAATTCTCCATCAGGCATATTATTTATACAGTTTTGCTTAATCTCTGGCTATGGTCTTATCTCATTCTTTGATTTGGGATATATTCCTCTGTCTTATTATTTTGTCTAAGTCTTTGTCTGCATCTGTGTGTTAGAGAAGCCAGTTATGTCTCCTGCTCCTGAATGTAATGGCCTTATGAAGAAGTGGTCAGAGCTTAGCACATTAGGGGGTGTCTCCAGTGTGTGCTGCATGCAGTCTGCTGTTGTGTTCTGGCTATTCTAGCCTTCAGGCCAGTCATGTGGAAACTCTCCTGGCCTTCCGTGGGCAGTGTTTAGTTCATGGCCTGAAAATTACAAGTTTTAACTATGTGTCTTCTGGTCACCTTGTGAAATGAGGGAACCAAGGCCATGTAAAACTTTCTGGTCAGGAGACATGGTAGCGGTAGGTTTTTGTGCTGGTCTTCTAGGGGAGGGTACCCACTGTCCCAGGACTGAGGTAAGCTTGACTGAGAAGGGCAATTCCACAAGAGTGCAGGGAGTGGGGCTTAGTGTTAGCAACTTCAGGCTTTAAGACTCTCTGGTTGCAAGAACTTTCAAAATTCAGCCCCTCTCACTTTCCAAGCCAATAACATTCTCCTTGTGTGTCCCCCTCTGTGCTCCTCTTTCTCACCCTTCTCTGTGACCATGGCTCCCTCCCTTCTCCAGCACCCATGATCCATTTCTCCCCTAAACCAGGTCTCTGCACTTCCTACCTTCTTTGATGTGGCCTCTTCTCTAGCTTTAGTTGTGGAGTTTGTTTTGCCAGGCTTCAGGTTGATTTCTGGAGTCTTTAGGATGATTTGGTAGTTATCTAGTTGTATTTGTGACACCAAGCAAGCCTAGGGTCCTCCTACTCTACCACCATCTTCCCCCTTCTCCCTTTACTCTTGATTGGCTTCTGCCAGTTTTCTCAGGATCTCATCTGCAGGCTCTGATATCTATCAAAATTTGGCAAAGTTTTCCATTAATTTTAATTTCCTCTTGGCTGTTTAAAGGACTATCATAGTGTATCAGAAAATCCCTCAAGAATACCATCAATCCAAGGAGGGGCCCTACGGGGTCCTCCTTCAAGGATAGATATGGAGGCTTCTGTAGGGCCACTGACTTGGTGGACTTTTATGTCTTGTAGTGTCTTCAGAGTGGAAAGACAACTCAGCATTACTAGAATAGTACTTTTAAAAAAAGGAAGAAAGAAGGGAACTGTAGGAGTTAATGTCAGTCTTATAGTCTTATTTTAGGTACTTTTTGTATCTTTAACTTTTCATTAACCATTTGCAATGAAACTTTCAATAAAGCTATTTTGGAATTTTGAAGGCTTTGGAGGCTTCTGCATGCCAATGAAAATAGGTGTCCCATTCTATTTGTTGATTTGGGAGCCCTTGCTTTGAAGTTCACTCCTTAAATGAATGATCTTGTCTAATTGAATAATTTCTCATACTGGCCATTGTAATTTTAGATTGAGGGCTGCCAGGACCCTAGCTACAAATGGAGTTTAACCCATATTTCTGTCCAGCCATATATTGGGGCCCCCAACCTGACAGTTACCAAGCTAAGTTCTCAGGACACAAATTTTAGTAAGGTTTTGCCATTTTTGTAGATATCTACAGCTTCCAGGACCATAATTCTTAGATATAAAATAAACAGTTGTGCTGGAAGGTGGCATGCTCAACTCTTTGGAACCAAGGGTCCCATTTCTTTAGCTAAGCCTTGAGTCTCTCAGAGCCAAATTAATGCCTAAGAGGAGCATGCCACTGAGTTGGGGATTGTGTGGTGTTTTACAGTGTGCCTCACTGCATGGAAATTTTCTTGAGGTTAGCAGGTGACTTAGTGTCAATTTAACGCAGTCCATGACCAAGTTATCTTAACACAGAAGTCTTTGAGTTAAGTGGTTAGCATTTTAATAGCTTTTAAGTCTTGACCCATGCCCACTAATTTTATTTACACAAAACAAGATAAACATGTGCACATCAACACATCAGCAGTAAACAAAGAGATGTTACTGTGGACTGGCCAGTAGAGGCCATGAGTATATCACCAGCTATTGTCAATGTGGAACTAGGGACTGGAGAAAGTACTGAACCAGCAAATCCAAACAAATGAGGACTGCAGATTGAAAAACCAATGTGGAATCTTGGAACTGAACCAAGAGCTGAAGGTTCCAATCAAATGCAGAACTACAGTCTTAACCAAGGGCTAGAGACTCGGGTTCCAGGTGGAACCATCTGCCAGCTCAAGCTGACATGCTAAGACCTGGACTGGAAAGCCGATTAGATTGTGAGCTTGACAGAAAGAAAGTGAATTTCAGAATGGAGAGGAACTTACTTATGATCCTCAGAAATGGCAAAAAGACAGAGAATTCAGGGGTGTCTGGGTAGCACAGTCAGTTAAGCGTCCTACTCTTGATTTCAGCTCAGATCATGATCTCATGGGTTGTGAGATGAGCCCAGAGGCAGGCTCCATGCTCAGCGGGGAGTCTGCTTGGGATTCTCTCTCTTCCTCTCCTTCTGTCCCTCCCCCACTCATGATCTCACATGCAAGCTCTCTGTCTCTGTCTCTCTCTCTAAAATAAATAAATAAAATCTTAAGAAAGAAAGAAAGAAAGAAAGAAAGAAAGAAAGAAAGAAAGAAAGAAAGAAAGAAAGAGAATGCAAAGGGTTTGTGGGTACCAGTGCCTGTGTTTCTCATTGTCCCTAAAGCCAACAGAAGTTTCCCTCAGATCCCACCACTGCCACCAATATTGTTAAACAAACAAAATTCATCTGAGTAAATTTTAAAGATCTTGTTGGTTTTATTCAGTGATTCATGAATCAGGCGGCATTCCATCTAGCAGATAGAAGGGAGCTCCAAGGAGTTGTACAAAATGACTTCTAAGCAGAAGGGGGGAAGGACAAGAAAGTTAGTAGCCAAGAATGGATTTTTTGTGACAAGGTCACCTTCCTTTAGAAGATAGCAAGGGCCTATCAGAAAGATTATCTCACTAGTGCTAACCAGATAATTCCAGATTGATTTAAAATTCCACTCCCAGGAGAGGTTGAAACGATAATTAAGTTAGGTATTAAGTCTCAGTTTGGTGATGTGGGACTTAGCACAAGTGACTCTATTTGAGGTCTTTTCAAACCTGACTCTTTTTAAAATGTATTTTAAAGTTTCAAGATAAATTAAAACCTGAGTAAAACAAAGCAATATTTTTTCACTTTGAAAACATATCAATAAGAGCATTTCAAGCAGCTTGATTGCTACAAAATCTTCTATTCTAGTTATTGTGGGAGACTGAGCATAACATAAAGTCCTTTTAAATGATGTCTTCACAGATAAAAGTACAAATAAAATAGCTTTGCAAATAGATGTAGATGAAATAGGAAAAAAATGTCTGATCACTTGTTTTGAGGGTAACAGGAAGATATTTTACCATAAAAATTCTCCAAAATAATTTCCTCAATGTTCTGTTTGGCAACAGACTCAAACTTGAGTTCCAAAAAGTCCTCTTACAAAGACAAATCTAGGGAGGAAATGGTTTCCCACAATATTTCAAAGGGATTTTTAAGCTCTAACAATAGGAAAATATCTGCACAAACCAGGTACATTTTTCATCCAAAAGAGCATTCATTCCCCAAGATGTTTTCAAGAACCTTGCCCATGAGAGTTTCATCAAGTCAAGCATATAAGGAAACAATTTTTAGCATCAATTTGCCCTATATACTGTCACAAATGCCCAGATACCTCCTAATAAGCAATGATGGTATTCCTAATATTCTTAGAAATTACTCTCGGTTTTGAATAGGAGAGCTGATGTGGGTTGCAAGTAACAGTAAGCCTGTCAGACCAGCTTAGAGAACAAAGAGAATTATTAAAAGGAAACAGGGTATCTAATGGACTCCAAAGTCAGGGTTAGAACCTGGAATTGGTATTCAGAACCTTCTGAAAACACACAGTTTCTGGCCTCAGTTCCCCTCGTTATAGATGTGCTTCATTCTTTTCTCTTTATAGATACACTTCTTTGCTTCCACATATGTATGGTTAAATGTACATCACTGTAAACCAGCACCTGAGTTATTCGTGCTGTTTTCAAGTCACCAACAGAAACAGACTGGCATTTGAAAATCTCAATTTCAAATTACTAAAAGGCAGAATTTGGTTGCCCAGCTTGGACCAGGAGATCCAATCAGCTGACACAAGTCACTGGTAAAATGGTGGACTGGGGTCTCTGTGATCTGAAGGACAGTTCTCAGAGAAGAGGGAGATAGCTTATAGACAACACTGACAATGCAAAAAGTACATATTTTTCAGTAAGATGTATGTTTTCTACCTAACAATAAATCATGAATGTGCATTATATGTTGAAGTATTCTTTCACAGTCATCTAGATAACATTGTATTCAGTTGCATGGGAGCACCATAATTTCTGGAGCAATCCCTGTTATTGAAAATGCTATTTTTTAGTTTGCTGTTTTTATAATCAATACTTTAATGACCATGCTTATAGTTAATTCTTTCCATGTGCCCATGATAATTTCCTCAGGTTGCATTTTCTGAGTAGATTTGATAGATCTGAAAGTCTGCAAAACTCGTAAGTCTTTTGATATGTATTAGAATATTATTTGAGCTTATATATTCAACTTAGTAGTCCCTGAATTCAAGGTCCTTGTGTCCTGTGTCTTTTTTTCATTTTCTCCAGCAACTTTCAAGTTGTAGAGCACATTGTAGAGATTAAATTAACACATGTTAATTAACTGACACACTTCACAAGTGAATATGTGTGGTGTGGTTGGGGAAACACCAGATTGAAGTATAGGAAATTTGTTCAGCACACAAATAGGGATGTTAATTGTTAATAATTTAGACATTATAAATTGGAATTTGACTCTTGGAAAAGGACACACACTAAAAATATTTGTAGTTTTTACACTTACCCTATTCATTTGGTTAACCAGAGGGAATAAAGTACCCAATGTAACATCTTGAACCATTATTACCGTGATATGTAACAAGAAGCTACATGTTCCTCCTTTCTATATTTAGAACGACACTATGGCACTATCCGACTACCCAAATATCTATTCTCCCCTTCTTTCTTTTTTTTTTCCAGGAGTTTTTTATTGTTTGACTGATAGAATACACAAAACCAGGCAGAGAAGTCCCCAAGGAAATGAGGGTCACGTTTCATTGTTGTTTGCCCTTTGGTCCTTCATCTTCTAAGCATTTATTGGATTTTCTTTTAAAGATATTAGACATTTATTTTTATCACAAATGCAATCCAGATGTGAATAAATAAATTTATTATCCTTTAACATCTGTTTCCCCTCTCCTCCATGTTCCTTTATTTTTTTTATAAGCTTTTTTAAGATTTTTATTTATTTGACAGAGAGAGAGAGCACAAGCAGGGGGGGCGGCAGGGAGAGGGAGAGGGAGAAGCAGGCCCAATGCAGAACAGGGAGCCTGGCGTGGGGCTCGATCCCAGGACCCCAGGATGATGACCTGAGCTGAAGGCAGAGGCTTAACCCACTGAACCACCCAGGTGTCCCATCTTCCATGTTCCTTTAAATAGAAAAAGGAGATAAGTGTCTATTCAAAGCCTATTTGGCCATAGCTGTCCCACCTGTGGTTTTAAAAACAGACTGTAGCTTACCTTCTGAAATTCCTTCTTGAACTATAGCTCATTTGTCTAAAAAACCTTGGGAAAAAAGTCCTATTGATATTGTCAATAGTCTCCACAAGGTGAGGATGGTAACTGGGCTGAAGGCAATTGAAAGGGGTCTTCGGCAAACTGAGGGCCACTGGGAAATTGTGCAGAGACAAATCTTGTCAACAAGATACGAGCACCTTCAATTAAAGCTAGGAGAATGTCACCCATTGCAGCTGACCCAACCATGACCACTGGTCCATTTCTTGCTGCCAGAATGGCTCCTGTTAAGGCACCACTTGTGATGGAGTTCCAGGGATCTTCTTTCCCTCTAACTTGAACCATACTGCAATCATGGAAAATAATCCTCCCCAAACTGCAAAGCTACCTCCCAACTGCAGAGCCCTGGTTTTAATGCCTGTCAAACTCCCTCACAGTCTGTGGTTTACTCCCACTGGAGAATTGCAGAAACCTTTGATTGCTTGAAAGATACCACCACCTATGGTACCATCGTCAAGACCCCACCACAATCATCCACAATTCGCCAAGGGCGAGGCTCTCACGTGTACTACTCCATTTTGACCTCCCCTTCTTTCTTCATGACAAAATGCCTATATTTTCAGTGTATCATTGTGTCTAGTTAAAATTCTATATCTACCATCATTCCTTGAAATTAGATATGGTCATTGTCAATGAGATATCAACCAATGTTGTTAAGTGGAATCTCAGGAAACTTCTTTAAAAAATAGACTCTTTTGTATTTTTATCCTTCTTCCCTCTTCAAGCCTGAAATGTGAATGTGATATCTAGAGATCTAGTAGCCATTTTGAAAAACAGAAGCTAAGAGCTAAGGATGGTAAAGCAGAAAGGTAGAAGGAATCTGAGTTTTTGATGACTTGATGGAACAGCCAGCCACATCTAGGAAGACTGCCCAGTTCTGCATGTTTTATGTGAGAGAGAAATAAACTCTGATCTTGTTAAAGTCACTCTTATTTCCTAAATATATTACTAACAGTTCAAAGCCATTTTAACTGGTAGAATACCTATATCCAAGTTAGATTTTGACTGAATGGTTCTAATGTTAGGGCTGCTGGTATGACACACAACTAGATGGCCACCACAGATTTGTGCTTCCCTTCCACAGTGTAGAGTTTTGCCACAGAGGGATTACTCAGGTAGTGACTAATGTTTTGTCATTCCTTACACCTAGGTATGGCCATGTGACTTGTTCTCAATAATAAAATGTGAGCAGAAGTGATGTGTGTTGTTTCCAGACCAGCAATGTTAGGAAGAGGATATGCCTAACCCACAATCTCTTCTGACTGTAAGCTAGATGCAGAGAATCAAACCAAGGACACTGAAGCCCTAGGAGATAGCAGAGCTCCAGTCAGGCTCTATCACTACAATGATGGAAGCTGCCAGCAATTAAGAATCTCGTGGAACTGTACATGAATGAGAAATAAGCATCTATCATGACTGAGCTATTAAATTTTTTGGTTCATTTGTTATAGCAGCCAGATTTACCTTAACTAATACAGAGATTAGTATTAGCAATAGGATATTGATAGGACAAAAATCTAAAATATGTGAAGCTCAGTTAGTGATCAGGGGAAGCAGTTAAAGAAGGTAATATCAAAAGCTATTCACAGATTCAGTTCATGCAGCCACAAGACATTTGGCAAAGCTGTCTAACTGATGAGTTGGAAAGACCAGAGTCTATGAGTCAATAGCTTTAGTGGAAATGGTTGGTAAGATTTGTCATGATAGTGTATGCTGACATTTACTTTCTGTTTTCAGCAAGTTATTATAAAAAAAAAAAATGGATGTCTGGGAAGAACTGGCCAGCTTGTAAGCAGAAATGGAAGGTAATAGAGAAAATCCAAACATTTGGGACTTCTAAGGCTTGCAGAAACTGACTACAAGACCCCAACAGTAAGAGACAAGACTGAAAGACGTCTTTGGTACCAAAACTTGTACCTAAAGCAACAATCCATCAAGAATGCAGCATTATGGGGCACCTGGGTGGCTCATTTGGTTAAGTGTCTGCCTTCGCTGAGGTCATGATCCCAGGCTCAGCAGGGAGTCTGCTTATTCATCCACCTAACCCCCCCCCACTTGTGCTCTCTCTCTCTCTCTCTCTCACTCACTCTCTCTTTCTCAAATAGGTAAATAAATAAAATCTTAAAAAAATAGAATGCAGCATTCTCATCTACTGTTTCAAAAGGACTCAATGTAGTCCCCATTAAGAGAGCAATAGGGGGCAAAGAAGTGGAGAAATAGATTTAGGCTTCAGAATTCTGCCCTGGGTGCAGTTATAAGCACATTGAAATGCCTAGATGCAAATAGATCAGAAGCCTATTAAGTGTCACAATGAATTCATGACCACAAGGGTCACAGAGATTATGGCCAAAGGGAGTTCTTTCTAGACAACATGCTTGGAATCCAGTAAATTAACTGCTCTCCCACCACTATCAATGCCTGCCCTGCAGGATTTTGTCATTGCTATGGACAAATTGCTATGACTGCTGTGTTTCTCCATTTTTCTTGTCTGAATGGGCATTTTATCCTGTCCCTGGTCCACCATTATATATTGTAGAGCAGACAACTTTTTGCTTTATAGGCTATAAAACATGAGGAGTCACTTTTGGGTTTTGTCAAGAGGACTGTGTACCACCTGGATGTAGTGAATTGGTTGGGTCTTGGGAGGAATTGAGAGTGCTCTATGTGTGGGAAGATGGGTGTTCTTGGAGTTTTGGTAGTTACATGATAGGCTAGAGAGAATTGGATAGTTGTCCACTAAGGTTCATTTTCTACAAAAATTCTTTTTCAGTCAAATGGATAAGATTTCCTAGCTCTCTGTGTATCTCGGTGGGGTCATGTGACAAGAAACTTTAGGGATAAGACCCAGCAACCTATGGTTTAGCAAAACCTCCAGGTGATTCTGGTGACTGCTCAAATGTGGGGGTCATTGCCTTAAGAGATAATGGAGCTCAGTTTCTAAAAAACTGGAGTCCTTCTTTCCCCAAGGAGGAAAACCATATATTGATCAGGAACACTTATTTTGGACTTAACCTGAGTGAAAAGTAAAGTTCTTCCATAGTTGAGCCATCATGCATTTGGGAATTTGTCTGTTTCAACAGTTTAACTCACTTGGAGAGATTGGAAAGGGACTAAGAACCAAAACCATCTACATCCCACCTATCCTGGACACTGAGAACTGAAACTACTTCACTACCTTATTCTCTACATTACATAATTTTTTTTTTTATTCCTCCGTCTTTATTATTTTTCTAGGAGTTGCTTTCCCCAGCAAGCTCTGAGAGTTCATCACAGAACTTCCCAAAAGAAAGTCTCCAATGGAAGACATCAACAGGTAGTTTGTGCCCTACAATTCTTTGAAGCCCTAGCCTCAACCCATTCCTTGTTGTTTCCACCAATCCCAATTCTAATCAAATCCCTGTATTGAAAGACCTATCTTAAGACAAACTTCAAATTCTCAATAAATTCTGGCCTGACTGTCCCCTTTTTGAGACCCTGAGGAGGTGTGGTTCTTACCAAGCCAAGCAATAAACTCAGCTTTATCTTATCAACAGATACTGTTGGTGATAGCTGGAAACCATCCTTGGGCAGGACTAACAAAATACCACTATATCCATGAGTTGCTTAGTAAATAAAGTAAGTAAAATTCATGTAGATTAAGAGCATATAATAATTTATGTGCTTATAACTAGAAGAATGAATTCATAGCCTCTCATCCTCCCTAGACAGAGTATGACCTTGGCCAAGAATTTAGTCAAGAACTTACGAGTACTGATTTTACAGCCTCAGCTAAGTCGAATACAGCTAAGGGAGCAGGCGTAAAAGGTATAGTTTATGAGCTAACGATAGGTTTTCTTTGTCTTCCTAGAAGACCTGAGAGGTCATAATTTGAAAGCAGAGAGTGGAGAAGGGGGGATGAGGGAAAAGAACCAATACTGTTTATATTATATCTGTGCAGTAAATAATGCACAGGACAGATTTTATTGATTGAGAAGTGGCTTATAAATTATGAGTCAGCAGGAAAATACTTCTCTTCCTCCTCAAGGGTTTACTGCACTACTTCTGAGAATTAAAATTGGTCCTTGGGAGATGGTATGATGAATATGATAATGTATTTGTGTATTTTATTCATTAGTTAGCCTGAACAGTCCAGAGAATAAAAGATATGTTCAACTTCCACTGGAGGAGAGCTATCAAGAGAACTGGATTTTAAGTGACCCACAGATACTGACACTCTTCCTGAGATTGGAGCACCAGTCTTCCCTCACACCCATGCCCACCTGTTCTGACACTTGGAGAGCCACCACCAACTTTGGTTCTCAGGCCCTCTTCTCTGGAGTATAATTCCAATCTGGATGAAATAACTCATACTTGAGCACTTAGACTGCTGAGAGAGAGGTGTGGATCTCCAGTAAGACCAATCCTTATGTGCTGGGCCTAGAGTTTCTTGGAAAGTGGCAGGGGTGGGGGACATCTATGTTTGACAGGGTTTAGAAGGAGATACTTTAACAGAGAAGAAAGAGATTCAAACAGGAAAGAGGAGGAGTCCCTGTGGAAAGTTTAGCTCCTTCGGCACTTATATCTAGGACTTCAGGAAGACTTTTCAGTGTATACTTCTGAATTTTTCCTCTCCTATGTGATAATTCCAAACATTCAGTGAGCATGGTGTATCCTCAGAAGCATGGGTAGTAGTCATATGAACAATATGGAACAAGGCAGAAAGGAAAGTCTGGCTGGCTCCTCATTCATGCTCCCTGGGCCTGTGTGGACAAAGCAGCATCCTATTCTAGAGCCCATGAGTTTCAGATGGTGACTGGCAGAAAAAAGGACAGAGCTGATAGGGGCAGGAGCAGCAGCTGATGGGAGATAATTCAGGAGGACTTAAAAATGAGATCACTCCCTATAAATACATAATTACATACTTTAACTATTTGCATGTATAATTTTGAATGTATAGTAGAAAAAAAACGGGCTAGTGAATGAATTACATATTCTAATGAAGATCAAATAAGAAATTATTATCTCGGGCGCCTGGGTGGCTCAGTTGGTTAATTGACTGCCTTCGGCTCAGGTCATGATCCTGGAGTCCCGGGATCGAGTCCCGCATCGGGCTCCCTGCTCGGCGGGGAGTCTGCTTCTCCCTCTGACCCTCTTCCCTCTCGTGCTCTCTATCTCTCATTCTCTCTCTCTCAAATAAATAAATAAAATCTTTAAAAAAAAAGAAATTATTATCTCTCACTCATTAAATTGGACATTATTTGTAGATGATGATATTGAGGGCTCCACAAAGTCTATAAAAATTTTTATAAAATTGTCCTTTTTACAAATTCATGGAAACTGAAAATAAATTAGTGGTTGCCTTGGGCTAAAGGTGGAAATGGGATTGACTCCAATTAGGCAGAGGGGTCTGCTGTGGGTGAAGAGAAAGCTCTAAAATGAGATTGTAGTGATGGATGCACAACTTCATAAACTTATTAAACTGAATTGTACATTTACAATAGGAGGATTTTGTAGAATGTAAATTATACTCCAATGAAACTACTTTTAACAAAACCCCAAATTACCCTTTTCAGTTAAAAAGAATACTTGCTTAGGGCACCTGGGTGGCTCAGTTGGTTAAGCATCTGCCTATGGCTCAAGTCATGATCTTGGGGTCCTGGAATCAAGCCCTGCTCACCGGGAGTCCGCTTCTCCTTCTCCATCTGCCCCTCCTTCCCACTCATGCTCTCTCTCTCCCCAATAAATAAATAAAATCTTAAAAAAAAAGAATACTTACTTAAAATCCTCATCAAAAAAAACTCTCCTATGAACGTGCATCCTAAGTGCTGCCTGACCTTCAATCAGAGAATAAATTAAGAAAAAATAATTCCAGAGCATTCCATCTGAAGTGCCAAATTGATGACTTCACTGAAATATAGTATACATCAACTTTTTAATTAATTAATTAATTAATAAAATCACATCTACTTTTGCCATTGGTTGTGACATATCTACTAATGTAGAAAATTGTTTTCAACTGAATATGTACTATGTTGTTAAAGTTCCTCTAGAAGAAACTGTTATTATTATGATTTTTCATGCCTTGGACAATAGCTAAAGCAGATGATATCTTTCTGTCTCAAAATTTTTCAGAGCAAATGATCTGAATTAGTTCTTGTTTATATTGTCTGACCTGAATCCCCTGGCTAAAGGTGACCAAAAAAACATGAGCAGAATTTGGAATTGGGTCTGAGAGAATCAGCCCATTTGTGGATAGCTGACATGTCAGCAGGTACATTGAGGAGTTTTGGGGTAGCAATCTGCCATGAGGATGGAGAAATGAAGTAAGATAATTAAGAAAAGACGAAATCTGACCCACAGAGCCCACAGAGAAGAGATCAGAACAGGGCATACTGCCCGACCTCTCAAAGATCCTTTAGCTCCCAGAGGCCTTGGCCCTTTTCTGAGGCCCAGCTGCATTTCTGCCCATGTACAGAATTCTCTCCAGAGAATTCCTGTCTTTCTGTTTTATGTTACTTAACTAAGACAGAAGTTATAGCAACTTCTGTTCCTATAATTACATGTATAGGAACACAGCTAGGACGGTAGTCACCAAAATGGCAACACTGGTTCCATCTGGGTAGTGGGATTGCTGGTGATGTTTATCTCCTTCTTGTGCTTGTATGTAACTTAAAATTATTTTGTAGTAAGGTTACTTTTTTATTGTAGTAAAATACATATAACATAAACTTTACTGTTTCAACCACGTGACAGTGAAAATTCAGTGGCATTTAGTACATTCACGATGCCGTGCAGCCATCACCCCTATTAGCTCCAGAACATTCTCATCACTCCAAAAGGAAACCCTGTACTCATGAAGCAGCTACTCCTCATTCCCCCTTTCTCCCCAGGCCTCGGGAACTGCTAATCTGCTTTCTGTCTCTATGGATTAGCCCATTCTTGAAGGTTACAATCATTTTTTTTTAAGTTTAACATGAGTAAAACAATAGCAGACCCCCTGATGGTCGGCAGCTCCCTTGCTGACCTACGATGGAGTGCTTCTGACATCTGCAAGCACTGCTGTGGAAATATCTGATCTTATAACACTAAATCTATATTAAGCAATACATTTCAAATTTCTCTTAATTAAAACTCATAAAGTGAATGAATATTATAAATAACTTAGTTTAAGCACTCATATTTTCTTTTCTTTATTTTGAACTCATGACCCTAAGATCAAGACCTGAGCTGCGATCAAGAGTCAGAGGCTTAACCGACAGAGCCACCCAGGTGCGCCGAAACACTGGTATTGTCAAATGTGCACATGCCAAAGTAAGAAAAATTATTTCCTAAATATAACCTCTCTGGCTCTTTTTGAATGATCTTTGTCCTTACTGCCAATATTTGTGTGGCTTTCATGGAGCAGAAGTGTGATGATTAATAGGCTTAATAATATTGTCTTTTTTTTCTGTATCAGGACTTTAAAACTATATGACAACATTTTTACTATTATTTGGAGATTCTAAGAATTTTCTCCAGTTTAGTAGATTAAGTGAAAGGAATATGTGGGGCAATATATAAATTTCAAGGATAAGAAAAGAAAACTATTTCACAAAATTTACAAGAGGCAAAACAAGCCAAAACTTTTTTTTTAAGATTTTATTTATTTGACAGAGAGAGAGTGAGCACAACCAGGGGGAGTGGCAGGCAGAGGAAGAAGGAGAAGCAGGCTCCCCGCTGAGCAGGGAGCCCCAAGTGGGGCTCTATCCCAAGAACCTGGGATCATGACCTGAGCCGAAGGCAGCCACTTAACCAACTGAGCCACCCAGGCGCCCCTAAACAAACCACAACTTTAAAATAAGAATTAAACCAAAGAACTTCATAAAGAGACATGTCAATGATCAAGACTTATTATATGATACTAATTCTTCTACTTGGAAAGAGAATTTATAGATGTAAGTATACACTACCATAGCTGTAACTTTGAAAAATGGTCTCCATGCTAGAAACTCTCAAACCTCTGTTTAGCTACATAAAGATGCAGTAGACGATTATTGGTTTTGAAAAAAGGTTCAGTAGATTTGCACATCAATTTATAATGATGAATCAGAAAAATGCTGATTTATTTTTAAAAATCCAGCTTTAAAAAACATCTGTAAATGAAACTAGTACCTTCCTCATGACTGTATGAGGAGTAAATGAGATGGAGTGTGAAATTTGACACTCAAAGAATAGTTTTTAAAAGTGAAATTGACCCTCTTTGCAAGTCATTTCTTCACATTCTGTATAGCTCTGAATACAGTTGACCCTTGAACAAGGTGGAAGTTCGAAAACCTGCATATAACATTTGGCTCCCTCAAAACCTTAACTGCTAATGTTGACCAGAAGCCTTATCAATAACATAGCCAATTAATACATATTTTGTATATTATATGTATTAATACTGCGTTCTTATGCTAAAGTAAGCTAGAGAAAAAAGTTATTAAGAAAATGATAAGGAAGAAAAAATACAGTACTCTACTATATTTACTGAAAAAAATCTGCACATAAGGGGACCCATGCCATTCAAACCCGTATTGTCCAAGGATCAATTGTACAATACTCTTCAGTGAACACATGTGAGTTAATTATATAAAGCATGCCAGAAAAGTATGTAATAATATGCAATGTGTCACATAATTGAAATTCTATATGATGATAAAACATTCTGCAATTAGGAATGGTTCTGATGTGTAAAATATTTTGCTGATTGTCTATCTAAAAATATATCCTTTCACTTGTTTTTTTTTAAGTTTTTAAGGCAGTTTCATATATATAACATAAAATTTGCTATTTTAATCATTTTTAAAATTTTGTCTTTTTTAAAAGATTTTATTTATTTATTTTACAGAGAGAGAGAGAGAGAGAGAGAGAGAGAGAGCAAGCAGGGGAAGCAGCAGAGTTAGAGGGAGAAACAGACTCCCTGCTGAGCAGGGAGCCTGATACGGGGCTCGATCCCAAGAACCTGGGATCATGACCTTAGCTAAAGGCAGATGCTTAACTGGCTGAGCCACCCAGGTGCCCCTATTTTAATAATTTTTAAGTGTATAATTCAAGGGCATTAAGTACACCCACAGTTTTGTGCAGTCATCAATACTATCCATGTCCAGAACTTTCTCATCAACCCAGAAAGGAACTATGAACTCCATTCCCTCCTCCCCCAGCCTCTGGCAACCTCTATTCTGCTTACTGTCTTTAAGGATTTGCCTATTCTAGGTATATTCTCACATAAGCAGAATCAACATTTTATTTGCTTTCAACCAGAGCGGGGAGAAAATAACCACTGTCTTCAACTCTGCCTCCGCTTTCCTCCATACCCAATGAACTGCCAAATCCTGTAGATCCTATCTCCAGCATGTCTTCTGAATTTATTCCATCCTTTCCATTCCTGCTGCCATGGCCCTAGTTCAGAACTTGCTTGTTTCTTCTCACACCATTATAAAACCTTCCTCCCCAGGCCCCCTTCTTTCAGTTTCCTCCCTCAGTCCTTTATAATTTCTGGAAGTGAGCTTCCTTAAGTATGAAACCGAGAGCTAAGGAGATATATATCTTTGGGTCCCTAGCATTTTGCAGTGTGCCCAGTACATGGCAAGTTCTCAGCCAATGTTTATTAAATCAAATGAAGCCAAGTTGAGTAAACTAATTGCCTTGAGGAGATGACAGTGTAGTGGGAAGACCAGAACATCAATAACTTAAATCCAATGTGCTTATCCAAAATTAAAGTCTGGTGCAAATGGTCCTAGAACAGATAAGGGATTGATTAAGTCCACTTATAAAGATGGACATCTAGAAAGCCTCAAAGAAGAAAGTATATATTAGCTGCTACTAGAAGGATATTATAGAACACACTTGTGTATTAAGGGTTACTCACACCCAACTGCATCCCCAGTAGATTGCAAACTCTTTGAGGATTTTATTCATCTTTGTGTTAATTACAAATGCAATTACTTTATAACTTTAAAGTTTTGGGGATGGGCAACCCTGTCGGGACCCCTCTCACTCTTGAGAGCTTTTTCTGTATCTCCACTTAATAAACTTCTATTTCTCAAAAAAGAAAAAAAGAAAAAGAAAGCTTCAGGGATTTTTGTTTACTGTCTTCCTCCTCGATGGTAAACTCCTTAAGGGTGAGGAATGTGTCTTAGGCCCTATTGTCATCCCAGTGCCTGGCACATAGTAAGTACTTAGTCAATATTTATTGAGTAAATAAATGAATTTTGCAAGCCTTGCAGAAACCAGCAAGTGCTTTTTGTAACCTCATCTTCAGTCGGAGGCCTTTCTGATGTGTAAGAGGATTAAATTGCTCTGATGCTCCAATTTCATACATTGTAAGAGTTTACAGTCTCCCCTGAGTCCTAAGATTGAGGCAGGACTGGAACTCTTCCTCTCTTGGCTGTCTCTGTCTCCCATGTCCTGGCTTCCTCACGTGCAACACCATACTGACCTGTGCTAAGTTATACCTCTACCCCTTTTTCAGTGTATCACAACTCAAAAATCACTCAGAGAGTAGTAATGGATACTGGAGCTGGGGAAGAGAGAATGGGAAGTTATCGGTGAATGGGTACAGAGTTATCCATTGGGATAATGGACTATCCAGTGAGATCAGCAGACAGATAGTGGTGAGGGCTGCACAATGTCCCAATATTGGCTGTCTCCCTAGAAGGGATTCTAGAGCCACATGATGAAGTAATAACATTTTCCTTCTTTAAAAAATTATTATTGAAGTATAGTTCACATACAATGTTATACTAGTTTCAGGTGTACAACATAGTAGTACATAATCCTATACATTACTCAATGCTCACCATCTGTTACCATATAAGTAATAACATTTTCTTCACTTGGTTACATCGTATGTACTACTTCGAATTTTTTACATTTGTTTTTATTGGTATTTTACTTGCTGTTTTGTTTCCTCTGTTGCTCTTGTTTTATTATTACCAGCAATATTTTATTTTAAAATCAACTTTAATGAGATATAATTGCATACAATAAATTCAGATTTGTGACTTTTCACAACAGTGTACATCTGCCTAACTACCATCCCAGTGAACACAACACATTTCCATCCTTCCAGAAAGTTCTCTTGTGCCCCTTAGCTAAAGAGTTTCTAAATTCAAAGCAGTACAACAGCAAAGGTGTAATGTTTTGAATTTAGAAACTCTCTAGCTAAAGAGAAAAGATCCCAAAGATTTCTTACCAACAATTTTGCCGTATCTTCATCAATTCCCAAGCTTTCAATCTCCAGAGAACATCGTGCCTGGAAGATTTGGCAAGTGTTTGACCAGCTATCTTTGTGCCGCATGGCTGACTTGCAGCAACAGGTGAGAAAGTGATCTAACATACTCCAGTGGCAAAAACAAACAACAACAAAACAAAACAAAACAAAAAACCAAAGCAAAAAAGGAGGAAGAAGGAAGGGAGAGAAGGAGAGAGTAGAAAAACAATCATGGTTTAGAAAGGACAATGCAAATTGGTTATAAATAACACACCCAGATACTTTTTTCTAAAATGTAACTCCAATGAAGCATCATAAATTCTGCAATTATTACCATTTTAACATTGAGCTTTTTGTTTCCCATAAGCAAGGATATATATGTCCGAGAAGCAATATCATCAGGATAATGTAATATAAAATGTTGTCTGTAACATCATGTAATATTCATGAATTCATGAATGTAATATTCATATTCACTTTGTGTAGTGAAAATTTAAACTAAGTTAGCATTATCATGACAGCCTTAATGAAAATTACTTTGACAAAGAATTTCTCTATTAGAATCATAGAAAATTCAATGCCATTCTTGAAGTGTCCAATTGTGACCAACCTTTTAATAAAGTAAAAATGCTTTCAGCCATACATAAAGGATTAATCTGTATATCCAAATTGATGCTTTGAGTGGAAATATTTCTGATAAATATAGATTGAGGTCTAAATACAATTCTATCTATATTAATCTATCGATCTATATCTTATATGTGCTCAATATACGTAGTATATGTTATCAGTGCCCTGCCCCTTTCCCCTCACACCTATCACTTCAGCACATACTCATTGGACTTCCAGCTGCCAGAACCTGCAGCTCTTTGCCTGAGAATTTGCTCTCAACCCTAGAATCCCCTTTTTATGTCAGGGCAGTACATCCGAAGTGCTGGGGGACTAATACCACTGCCTCCTCCCAGCACCTCTCCACCAATGGAGACAGTTGGTGTTTACATATTCAGCTCCTCTCAGGTGTGATGTCTTAGATGCGTGACCTACATGGGCTCCCAGCATTTCCCCAGTGAGATTCAGTTTCAGTTGCCCACAGTGGTCATTTGCTTGCTTGAAGAGGCAGACTCTACTGACGCTTTCCCTTCCTTGCTTCACTTCCCTACCCTCCAGCCAGTAGTTTCCTCTCTTCCCAAACAAACTTGTTGTACTCAGATCCTTGTCTCCGGATCTGCTCTGGCAAACCAGAGATGATAAGCTGTGATGTCATTTATTTGGATGTATATGTATGTATGCATAGAAGACAATGTGAAAGACTGTGTATTGGGGAGGAGGAATTAGGATATTGATTTCCTTCTTTTTTGCTTATCTCTATTTTCTAATTTTCCTTTAATGATCACATTACTTATATCATTTATTTTTTATTGAGATAAAAATCACACAACATAAAATTTATCATTTTAACCATTTGAAAATATACAATTCAGAATTTTTCATAGATTCACAATGTTGTGCAACCAGTGCCACTATCCTATGTTCAGAACATTTCCATCACCCTAAAAGAAACCCCACAGTTTCCAATTCTCTTCCCCAATCCCTTGGGAATCACTAATCTATTTTCTCTATGGATTTACCTATTCTGGGTATTTCATATAAATGGAATCATATTACATGTGATTTAGTGTGTCTGGCTTCTTTCACTTAGCGTGTTTTTAAGGCTCATCAGTTTATCAGTTGATGAATATTTGGGTTGTTTCTACTCTTTGGCTATTATTAGTAATGCTATTGTGAATATTCTTATATAAGTTTTTGTGTCTATAAATGTTTTCAATTCTCTTGGGTAGATACCTAACAGTGGAATTGCTGGTCATATGGTAACTCTATATTTAACTTTTTGAGGAACTGCCAAGTGGTTACCCTCAGTGGCTAACCATTCTACATTCCCACTAACAACGTATGAGAGTTCCAATTTCTTCACATCCTCCCAACACATATATTATGTTCCTTTAAAAATTATAGCCATTTTAGTGGGTGTGATGTGGTATCTCATTGTGGTTTTCATTTGTACTTCCCTAATGAAGAGTAATATTAACCACCTTTTTATGTGCTTATTGCCTATTTGTGTTTCTTCTTGAAAGAAATGTCCATTGAAATACTTTGCCTAGTTTTAATTGGGTGGTTTATCTTTTTTTTGGTGAGTTGTAAGAGTTCTTTATATATTCTTAATACTAGACCCTTCAGCTATATGACTGGCAAATGTTTTCTCCCATTCTGCGCATCCTTTCACTCTTCTTATAGTGTCTTTTGATGCACAAAAGTTTTTAATTTTGATGAAGTCAATTTACTTGCCCTTTTGATATTATATTTGAGAAACTACTCATTAACCATTACTTTTTATATCATTTTACAAGTATTTTTCACACCTAGTTCTTAGATCTTGGCTTCTAATATAAATTGTCAATATTGAGAACCTTGGAGAAATGGCTGATACTAAGAAATACTGAAGATGAGCCTGAAGCATCTTGTAGTGTCAGAAAGTAAGAAAAGTGCTTAAAAAATAGATAAATCAAAAAACAAAAAATCCCTACATTGATATGAGTATGTCAAGGGGACAGAAGAGTAAATGGAAAGAGCTTTCAATTGTCAAAACTGAAGTGATTTGAACAACAAAATATAGTATAGGATTATAACATATAGAATAAAATAAATATCCATGTGTCCATATTAGACAAATAAATGATTGATTGAATTAATAATGGGGGAGAAGAGACAAATCTCTCATACAGAAGAATTCCAAATAAGAATACAGTATGAGAAGGGAGGAATCAAAGAGTAACTTTACACTGGAGAAACATTACAAACACTACTCCAGGGGCGCCTGGGTGGCTCAGTCATTAAGCGTCTGCCGGGGTCCTGGGATCACCCCCGCATCGGGCTCCCTGCTCAGCAGGAAACCTGCTTCTCCCTCTCCCACTGCTGTGTTCCTTCTCTCGCTGTGTCTCTCTCTGTCAAATAAATAAATAAAATCTTAAAAAACAAAAACAAAAAAACACTACTCCAGCAAGGGGGTAAAGGGAAAGATCAACAGTAATAAATCATGTTGATAGTATGTATCCTGATGATGTGATGAAAACGGTATTTTGCCTCTGTGATCTTCCTCTTACAAATCCATATCCTTATTCTGGGAAAAGTATCAAATTCCAACAGAAGGACATCCTATAATATATCTCCAGAATTCCTCAAAAATGTCACAGTCATAAACAAACAAAAAAAAACAAAAACAAGGAAAACCTGAGAAACTGTCACAGCCAAGAAGAGCCAAGTTTCCCTGATATAACAATTGAGTGTAGTGTAGTATTCCAGGTAGAATCCTGGAAAGAAAAGGACATTATATAAAAACTAAAGAAATCTGAATTTAGTCAATAATAATGTTGCAATACTAGTTTATTAATTGTAACAAACATATCATATCATAAGGTGTTAATAATAGTGAGAATTGTGTGCAGGGAATATTTGGGAACTCTGTACTAACTGCTTACTTTTCCAGTAAATGTAAAACTGTTCTAAAACTTAAAATCTATAAAGAATACTATTTATAACAGCATCAGAAATATGAAGTCATTAGGCTTAAATTTGACAAAACTTGTGAAAGACCTATACACTGATAACTATAAGCAAGATGTTGTTTATTAACATTTTGAAGTTTTGAAATTTTAAAAGGAATCTTTAAAAACAAGAAGTGGAAGGGCGGGGTGTGATGGGGAAGCCGAGTCTCGCGTGAGCGGGTCTCCTGGGGCTTGTGTTGCGCTGAAAGAACAGCCCTAAGTCTGGGGGAGAGAATCCCGGGGCGGGGGGGGGGGAGGGGTGGGGGGGAGTGAGACCCGCCTTCCCTGGCCCGGGCCCCTCCCAGTTCCGCCCGCGCGTGCGGCTTTCCGGTGCCCGTCGCAACGATGGCTGAAGAATCACCTCAGGTTGAATTGTTCGCGAAGGCTGGCAGGATGCGGCCAATATTGGGAACTGCCCCTTCTCCCAGAGACTGTACCTGGTACTCTGGCTCAAGGAAGTCACCTTCAACGTCACCACTGTTGACACCAAGAGGCGGACCGAGACAGTACAGAAGCTGTGCCCAGGGGGGCAGCTCCCGTTCCTGCTGTAGGGCACCGGCACCGAAGTGCACATAGACATTAATAAGACTGAGGAGTTTCCGGAGGTGGCGCTGCGCCCTCCCAGGTACCCCAAGCTGGCAGCTCTGAACGCTGAATCCCACACGGCTGAGCTGGACATATTTGCCAAATTTTCTGCTTACATCAAGAATTCAAACCTGGCACTAAATGATAATGTGAAGAAGGGGCTCCTGAAAGCCCTGAAAGTTTTAGACAATTACTTGACATTCCCCCTCCCAGAAGAAGTGGGTGAGACCAGTGCTGAGGGTGAAGGCATCTCTCAGAGGAAGTTTCTGGATGGCAATGAGCTCATTCTGGCTGACTGCAACCTGTGGCCAAAGCTCCACATAGTGCAGGTGGTATGTAAGAAGTACAGGGGATTCTCCGTCCCGGAGGTGTTCCGTGGTACTTGAGAATTGCCTATGCTTGGGAAGAGTCCAGATGATGAAGAGATCGAGCTGGCTTACAAGCAGGTGGCCAAGGCCCTCAAATAAGTCCCTCCTGAGGCTCCCTCTCTCCCCTCTCCATTTTCTCCATAAAGGTGCCAGCTGGTTTCCACCGGCTATCCAAGGGACACATTCCAAAATGGCCAGTGGGCAGAGAATCCTGGAGCATTTTGTGCAGGGCTGGCTGGGGGGCTGAGGGGAAAGATGGGGAATCTAGGTAAGATTTTTATTGTGGGGTGGTGTGGGTAGGATAATGTATTTCAGTGATAAAATACAGAAAGAAAAAAATAACGAAATGGAGAGATACACTGAGAAAAGCAAAACAGTGTTTTATGTTTATTTTAGGCAGTTTTCAAGTAATCAAATTTTATCTAAGACAAGAATTGTTTTTCAAGCATCAAAATGAAATGGTGGGAGGTAAAGAGAATATTGGTCTACATATAATTACTTTCTGTTTGTGGATTATTTGTTCAGTAAAGATGATTTTTTAAATCCTCTCTAAAAAGCTCTTAAAAATAGAAACAACAGATTGTGATTATTTTATTTTCCCAAGATAATAGTATTAATACTTTTTGGGACATACCAAAAAAGTAACACCAATGGAGTGTTTGTCAAAAATATTTACTGGCAATATTTTAATGTTATGACTGACAGAGGTGACAGATAACAATTAAGTTTAATGTAACAGTTGGGGCAAACAATACATTATCCAAAAACTTGAAAGGAAAGAATGAAAAATGAGATATCCATTGGGACTTTGAAAAGTTCTGATTTGTTTTTTGGAATCCAGGAGGTCAAACAAATATGTGAAGCTTTGCATTTGGTCAGGAAAGACCTGAAAAGGCCTTAAGTTCTCACCTCTGGCTAACCTTGAGGTTCTTCATAAGCAGAAAGTGAAAGCTAAGGCAGAGTGGTAAACTATATAGCTGAGTGTTGAAGTGTGTACCAACATGCACAAAGAGTCTCCTTGGTAAAGACTATAGATTTATTGGTTCCAGGTATCTAAGAACATCTCTGTCCAATCATTAGCTGACCACTAGGCTAACGAAGCAGAGACTTTAGCATACACATGCAACAAAATATACTGATTTTATAGCATTCATTCAGGAAACTCACTAAACACACACGCAACAACAACTAAAATAAGTAGCAACAACCAAAACTCTGGAGAGATCTGGTTTTCAAAGTTGCCACATTATACTATTTAAAATGTCCAGTTTTCAACAAGACTTAAAAGACATGCAAAGAAACAAGAAAATGTGGCCCATTTATTGGGGGGAAATAATCAGTAAATACTGTCCCTGAGGATGCAGATATTGGACTTACCAGACAAAGACTTTAAATCAACTATTTAGAACATGTTCAAAAAGCTAAAGTATATCATGTCTAAAGAACTAGGAAAGTATAAGGAAAGTGTAAGAATAATGTCTCATCAAGTAGTCAATAAAAAAAGAAATTACAAGAAGGAACAAAATAGAAATTCTGGAGCTGAAAATTACAATAACTGAAATTAAAAATTTACTAGAGTAGTTCAAATTTAGATAGGAACTGTCAGAAGAAAGAATCTACGAACTTGGAGATAGGTCATTTGAGATTATCCAGTCTAAGAAACAGAACGAAAAAAGTGAAGAAAAATACAGAGCCTAAGAAACCTGTGAGACACCACCAAGCGTACTGACATATGCATAGTGGGAGTTCCAGAAAGAGAGGAATATAAAGCTGGGCAGAAAGAATATTTAAGGAAGGAATGACCAAATTTACTGAAAAACATTACACATGCAAGACACTCAATGAACTACAGTTAATACAAACTCAAATAAGGCTGGTCAAGAGATAGTGAGTTATTTCAGTTGATTATTCACAGCCAGTTATAGATCAAATAGATCCTTTCCTAGACATAATTGCATTGTGAAAGGCCAAAGACAAAGAAAGAGTCTTGATGTTATATATGAATCACGTGGTAACCACAAACCCAAAACCTATAATAAGTAAAGAGAAAGGAAGCCAAACATAACACTAAAATTCATGACAAGGAAAGAGAGTAAGAGGGGCACCTGGATGGCTCAGTCATTAAGCATTTGCCTTTGGCTCAGGTCATGATCCCAGGGTCCTGGAATGGAGCCCTGCATCGGGCTCCCTGCCCAGTGGGAAGCCTGCTTCTCCCTCTCCCACTCCCCCTGCTTGTGTTCCCTCTCTCACTGTGTCTCTCTCTGTCAAATAAATAAATAAAATCTTTAAAAAAAAAGAGAGAGAGAGTAAGAGAAGAAGAGAGGAACAGAGAAGAAATTAAAAGAAAAACAACCAGAAAATAATTAACAAAATGGCAATGAGTTTATATCTATCAATAATGACTTTAAATGTAAATGGCCTAGATGCTTCAACCAAAAGACATAGGGTGACTGAATAGATAAACAAAACAAAACAAAAACAAAAAAATTAAAAAAATAAACAAGACCCATCTAAATGCTGCATACAAGAACTCTCACCTTTAGCCATCCAAGATGCTGAAAGGAAAGAAGCCTAAGGGGTAGACAGGGCCCCAACCCCTGCTGTTGTGAAGAAGCAGGAGGCCAAGAAGGTGGTCAATCCGCGTTTGAGAAAAAGTCCAAGAACTTTGGCATTAGACAGGACATCCAGCCCAAAAGGGACGACATCCACTTTGTCAAATGGTCCCACTATATCCAGCTGCAGCAGCAAAGGGCTATTCTCTATAAATATCTAAAACTGCTTCCCACAACTAACCAATTCACCCAGGCCTTGGACTGCTAAACAGCTACTCACTACTTAAGTGTCCTACAAATACAGCCATACTTGACTAAGTATATGCTGTTAAATTTTCTCTACATAAAAGTAATAAAAAGTTATCTTTCATCCAGTGTCAAATACATACATACATACATATGTACAAAGCAAGAGAAGAAGCAGATTGTTGGTCTGGACTGAGAAGAAAGCTGCTGGTGAAGGGGATGTCCCCACTGAGGGGCTGCCTGTCCTTGAGGCTGGGGTTAATACTGTCATCACCCTAGTGGATGATGAGAAGTCTCAGCTTGCTCATGATGTGGATCCATTGAGCTAGTTGTCTTCCTGCCTGCCCTGTGTCGTAAGATTGGGGGTTCCCTATGCATTATCCATGGGAACGCCAGGCTGGGATCTCTGATCCACAGGAAGACCTTCACCACTGTTGCCTTCACACAGGTTAACTTGGAAGACAAAGGAGCTCTGGCTAAGCTGGTGGAATCTGTCAAGACCAATTACAATGACAGATATGATGAGATCCACTGTCACTGTGGAGGCAACCTCCTGGATCCAAAATCAGCGGATCACATTGCCAAGTTGGAAAAGGCAAAGGCTAAAGAACTGGCCACCATACTGAGCTAAGTATATGCTGTTAAATTTTCGCTACATAAAAGTAATAAAAAGTTCTCTTTCATCCAGTGTCAAATACATATATACATACATATGTACATACATACTGCCTACATGAGACTCACCTCAGACCTAAAGATACATGCAGACTGAAGGTGAAGGGATGAGAAAACATTCACCATGCAAATGGAAGCAAAGAAATAGCCAGCGTAGCAATACTTATAGCAGACAGAATAGACTTTAAAACAAAGACTGTAAGAAGAGACAAACAAAGACATTAATAATGATATAGGGATCGATCCAACAAGAGGAGATAGCAATTGTAAATATCTACATAGAGCGCACCCAACATCAGAGAACCTAAATACATAAAGCAGATATTAACAAACATGAAGAGAGAAATTGATGATAATAAAATAATAGTAGGGGATTTTAACATCCCACTTACATCATAGATAGATCATCCAGACAGAAAATCAATAAGAAAACAATGTCTTTGAATGACATATTTGACCAGATAGGCATAACAGGACATAACAGACCAGATGGACATATACAGAACATTCCATCCAAAAACAATAGAATACACATTCTTTTTAAGTGCACATGGAACATTCTCCAGAATAGATCACATGTTAGGCCACAAAACAAGTCTCAATAAATTTAAGAAGATTGCAATCATACCATGCATCTTTTCCAACCACAGCAATATGAAACTAGAAATCAGTCATAAGAAAAAAAACTGGAAGAAACACAAGCATGTAGAGACCAAACAACATGATACTAACCAACCAATAGGTCAATGAAGAAAATGAAGAAGAAATTAAAAAATATATATGGAGACGAATGAAAAGAAACCACGATGTCCAAAATCTTTGGGATGCAGTGAAAGCAGTTCTAAGAGGGAAATATACAGTGATACAGGCCTATCTCAATAAACAAGAAAAAGCTCAAAGGAACAATCTAAACTTACACCCCCCAAAAAATTAGAAAAAGAAGAACAAACAAAATCCCTGTGATTAGAAAGAAGGAAATACAGATCAGAGCAGAAATAATGACATAGAGATGAAGAAAAAGGAGAAGGAGAAGAAAGAAAGAAAGAAAGAAGAAAGAAAGAAAGAAAAAGAAAGAAAGAAAGAAAGAAAGAAAGAAAAGAAGGAAGGAAGAAAGGAAGGAAAGAAGAAAAAATAAAGAAAAAAGAAAAAGAAAAAAGAAAGAAAGAAAAAGAAAAAAGAAAGAAAACCAACAATTATTACTTTGAAAAGCTAAACAAAATTGATAAACCATTAGCCTTAGCCAGACTCAGGAAATAAAAAAGAGGAAGGACCCAAATAAAACCAGAAATGAGCAAGGAAAAGTAACAAGTGACACCACAATATTACAAAGGATTATGAGACTGCTATGAAAAATTATATGCCAACAAGCTGGACAACCTAGAAGAAATGGATAGTTTCCTAGAAACATACAATCTTCCAAAATTGAATCAGGAATAAGTAGAAAATCTGAACAGACCAATTACCAGTAACAAAATTGAATCAATAATTGATTAACTATTGGGGCACCTGGCTGGCTCAGTCAGAAAAGCATGCTTTTCCATGATATTGGGGTCATGAGTTTGAGCCCCACATTGGATGTAGAGATTACTTAAATAAATAAATCTAAAAACAATCAATTAACTATCAACAAAATAAAATGCAGGACCAGATGGATTCACAGGTGAACTCTACCAGACATTTCAAGAAGAGTTAATACTTATTCTCTTCAAACTATTCCAAAAAACAGAAGAGGAAGAAGAGCTTCCAAATACATTCTACAAGGCCAGCATAGCCTTCATACGAAAACCAGATGAAGACACCACACACACACAAGAGAAAACTACAGGCCAATATCCCTGATGAACATAGTCCTCAATAATTAGCAAATTGCATTCAACAACACATTAAAAGAATCATTCATCATGATCAACTGGGAATTATACCAGGGATGCAAGAACAGTTCAGTATTCACAAATCAGTCAACATGATACAGCACATCAACAAAACAAAGGATAAAAATCAAATTATCATCTCAATAGATACAGAAAAGGCATTTGACAAAATTCAATATCCACTCATGATAAAAATTCTCAACAAAGTGAATTTAGAGGGAATACACCTCAACATAACAAAGGCCGTATGTGAAAAATCCATAGTTAACATATTTAATGGTGAAAAACTGAGAGCTTTCCCTCTAAGATCAGGAACAAGACAAGCATATCTATTCTCACCACTTTTATTCAACATAGTGCTGGAAGTCCTAGCCACAGCAATCAAAGAAGAAGAAGAAATAAGAGCCATTCATATTGGTAAGGAAAAAGTTAAAATGTTACTATTTGCAGATGAAATGATATTATACATAAAAAACTCTAATGACTCACCAAAAAGCAGAAGTAACAAATGAATTCAGCAAAGCTCCAGGATATAAAATTAATACCCAGAAATCAGTAGTGTTTCTGTACACTAATAATTTATTAGTAACAGAGAAATTAAGAAAACAATGCCATTTACAATTTCACCAAAAGAATAAAATACCTAGGAAAAAACTTAATCAAGGTTGTGAAAGATCTGTACTTTGAAAACTATAAAATATTGATAAAAGAAATTAAAGATTACACAAACAAATGGAAAGATATTCCATGTTCATGGATTGGAAGAAGTAATATTGTTAAAATATCCACACTACCCAAAGCAATCTACAGATTCAATGCAATCCCTATCAAAATAGCAACAGCATTTTTCACAGAATTAGAACAAATAATACTAAAATTTGTATGGGACCAGAAAAGACCCTGAATATTCAAAGCAATTTTGGGAAAGAAGAACAAAGCTGGAGGTATCATAATTCCATATTTCAAGATATACTACGAAGCTGTAATAATCAAAACAGTACGGTATGGACACAAAAAAATAGACACATAGATCAGTAGAACAGAATAGAGCCTAGAAATAAACCCATACTTAATGATCAATTAATCTATGACAAAGGAGGCAAGAATATACAATGGGGAAAAGGCAGCCTAGTCAATAAGTGGTGTGGGGAAAACTGGACAGTTACCTGCAAAAAAATAAAACTGGACCACTTTCTCACACCAAAATACACAAAATACAAAAAACAAAACAAAACAAAAAATCTTGAAATAAATTAAAGACCTAACTGTGAGACCTGAAACCATAAAATTCCTAGAAAAACATACAGGCAGCTGGAGAGACATTTTTCTAGACATCTAAGGCAAGGGTATCAAAAGCAATATTAAACTATTGGGACTACCTCAAAATAAAAAGCTTTTGTACAATGAAGGAAACTATCAACAAAACAAAAAGACAACCTACTGAATGGGAGAATATATTTACAAATGGCATATCCAATAAGGGGTTAATATCCCTATAGAAAGAACTTATACAACTCAACAACAAAAAGCCAAATAATCCAATTAAAAATGGGCAGAGGACCTGAATAGACATTTTCCCAAAGAAGACATACAGATGGCCAATAGACACATAAAAAGATGCTCAACATCATTCATCATCAGGAAAATGCAAATTAAAACCACAATGAGTTATCATTTTAGCCCTGTCAGAATGGCTAAAATCAAAAAGACAAGAAATAACAAGTGTTGGGACTGATGTGGAGAAAAAGGAACCCTCATGCCCTGTTGCTGGGAATGTAAACTGGTACAGCCATTATGGAAAACACTATGGAGCTTCCTCAAAAAATTAAAAGAAGAACTACTGTATAATCCAATAATTTAATTACTGGTTATTTACCCAAAGAAAACAAAAACACTAATTTGAAAAGATATATGCCCCCCTATGTTTACTGCAAAATTATTTACAATAGCCAAGATATAAAAGCAATCCAAATGTCCATCAATAAATGAATGAACAAAGATGTTGTGGTATATATGTAAAATGGAATATTACTCAGCCATAATAAGAATGAAATTTTGCCATTTGTAACAACATGGATAGACGAAGAGGGTATAATACTTAGTGAAATAAATCAGTCAGAGAAAGACAAATACTATATGATTTCCCTCATATGTGGAATTTAAGGAACAAAACAAACAAAACAAGAGACAAAAAACAGACCCTTAAATACAGAAAATAAACTGGTGGTTGCCGGAGAGGAAGGGGTAAAGAAGAATAGGTGAAGGGGATTAAGAGTACATCTATCTTGATGAGCACTGAGTAATGTATAGAATTGCTAAATCACTGTATTGTATACCTGAAACTAATATAACCCTGAATGTTAATTATACTTCAGTTAAAAAGTGTAGAACACAGGCAGAAATTCCTCTGACTTCAGCCATAGAAACATTTTTCTAAATATGTCTCCTCAGGGGGTGCCTGGGTGGCTCAATTGGTTAAGTGACTGCCTTCGGCTCAGATCATGATCCCGGAGTCCTGAGATTGAGTCCCACATCAGGTTCTCCCTCTGACCCTCTCCCCATTCATGCTCTCTCTCACTCTCTCTCTTTCAAATAAATAAATAAAATCTTAAAATAAAATAAAATAAAATAAATATGTCTCCTCAGGCAAGGGAAACAAAAGCAAAAATAAACAAGTGGGACTACATTAAAATAAAAGCTTTTGCACAGTGAAGGAAACTATCAACAAAACAAAAAGGCAACCTACTGAATGGAAGAAGATATCTGCAAATGATATATTTGATAAGGGGTTAATATCCAAAATATATAAAGAATTTATACAACTCAACATGAAAAAACCCAAACAATCCAATTTTTAAAATAGGCAGAAAACCTGACTAGACATTTTTCCAAAGAAGACATATAGATGGCCAATAGACACATCAATAGTCATCAGGGAAATGCAAATCAAAATTACAATGAGATATCATCTCACACTATCAGAATGGCTAAAATAAAAAAGACAAGAAATAACAAATGTTGCAAAGATGTGGAGAAAAAGGAACCCTTGTGTGCTGTTGGTGGGAATGTAAATTGGTACAGCCATTGTGGAGACAATATGGAGATCTATCAAAAAATTAAATAGAGAAATACAATATGATCCAATAATTTCACTATTGGGTATTTACTCAAAGAAAATGAAAACACTAATTTGAAAAGATATATGCACCCCTATGTTTATTACAGCATTATTTCCAATAGTCAAGATATGGAAGCAACTTAAGTGTCCATTGATAGATGAATGGGGAATAAAGATTGGTATGTATATACAATAGAATATTACACAGCCATAAGAAAAGAATGAGAGCTTGCCATTTGGGACAGCATGGATAGACATAGAGAGTATTATACTAAGCAAAATAAATCAGACTGAGAAGACAAATGTTATATGATTTCACTCATATGTGGAATATAAAAAGAACAAAAGAAATGAATAAACACACAAATGGAAAACAGAATTAAACCTATAAATACAGAGAACAAACTGATGGTTGCCAGAGATGGGGTTTGGGGTATAGGCAAAATGGATGAAGTGAAGGGGGTTGGGAGATACAAGCTTCCAGTTATGGAATGAATAAGTCACAGGAATAAATGGCACATCATAGGGAGTATGGTCAGTGATATTTTAATAGCATCATGTAAGAGATGGTAGCTACATTTGTGGTAAGAACAGCATAACATATAGAGAAGTTTAATCACTATGTTGTACAATGTGTGTCAACTATATTCAAATTAAAAATTTTTAATAAAATTCTCCAAAAATGAAAAAAAAGAATCTTGAAAATAGCAAGAGAAGCAAATCATCATGTACATGTGATCCTCAATAATATCAATGGCTGATTTCTCATCAGAAACCATGGAAACCAGAAGGCAGTGGGATGACATATTCATAGCAGTAAGACTTTAAAAAATTGTCTACTGCCAGGGCGCCTGGGTGGCTCAGTTGGTTAAGCCACTGCCTTCGGCTCAGGTCATGATCCTGGAGTCCCGGGATCGAGTCCCGCATCGGGCTCCCTGCTCAGCAGGGAGTCTGCTTCTCCCTCTGACCCTCCCCCCTCTCATGTGCTCTCTCTCTCTCATTCTCTCTCTCTCAAATAAATAAATAAAATCTTTAAAAAAAAATAAAATAAAATAAAAAATTGTCTACTGCCGAGCAGTTTTCCAATGTAGTTATATAATTTTACATTCCCACCATCAGTTTATTAGAGTTGTGGTTTCTCCAAGATCTTGCCATCCTGGCATATAGTGAGTCCTTTTCATTTTTGTTGGCCTTTTTACTGCATGTATAATGGTATCCCATTGTGATTTTAATTTGTATTTTCTTAATGACTAATGATGTTGGGCATCTTTTCATGTGCTAATTTGATCCATAGATCTTCTTTGGTGAAGTGTCTTCACATCTTTTGCCCAATTTGTCATTAGTTTTCTTATTATTTAGTTTTGAGTGTTCTTTATGTATACTGTATACAAGTCCATTATCAGATGTGTGATTTGTAATATATTCTTCCCATCTCTTTTTTTATTGAGATATAATTAACATATAACATTATATTAGTTTCAGGTAAACATATATTTCTATATATTGCAAAATGATCACCACAATAAGTCTATTATCTGTCACCACACATAGTTACAAATTTTTTCTTGTGATGAGAACTTTTAAGACTACTTTCCTAGCAACTTTTAAATATGCAAAACAGTATTATTAACTATAGTCACCATGCCGTACATTACATCTCCATGACTCACTTTTTTATAACTGGAAGTTTTTACGTTTTGACCACCTTCATCCATTTCATGTATCCTCTACCTTCTTCTCTGGCAACCACCAATCTGTTCTCTGTTTCTATGAACTTGGATTTTGTTTTGTTTTGTTTTGGGGGGGCGGGGATTTTTTTGTTTTTGTTTTTGTCTTAGATTTCACATGTGAGATCATGCAGTATTTGTCTTTGCCTGATTTATTTCACTTAGCATAATGCCCTCAATATCCATACATGTTGTCACAAATGGCAAGATTTTCTTCTTTTTTTATGGCTGAATAATGTTCTTTGCATATGTATAGGACATCTTCTTTATCCATTGATCCATCAATGGACAATTAGGTTGTTTCCATATCTCGGTTATTGTAAATAATGCTGCAGTGAACATGAAGATGCAGATATTTTTCTTTTTTCTTTTAAGATTTTATTTATTTATTTGACAGAGAGACACAGCAAGAGAGGGAACACGAGCAGGGGGAGTGGGAGAGGGAGAAGCAGGCTTCCCGTGGAGCAGGGAGCCTGATGCGGGGCTTGATCCCAGGATCCTGGGATCGTGACCTGAGCTGAAGGCAGACGCTTAACGACTGAACCACCCAGGCACCCCTGCAGATATTTTTTCAAGTTAGTGTTCTCATTTTCTTCAGATAAATAACCAGAAGTGGAATTGGTGGATCTTCTAATTTTTTGAGGAACATCTATACTGTTTTCCACAGTGACTGTATCAATTTACATTCCCACCAACAGTGCATGAGGGCTTCTTTTTCACATCCTTGACAACACTTATTATTTCTTGTCTCTTTGATAATAGCCATTCTAACAGATGTGAGGTGATATCTCATTGTGGTTTTGATTTGCATTTTCCTGATGATTAGTGATGTTAAGCACATTTTCATGTACCTGTTGGCCATCTGTATGTCTTCTTTGGGAAAATGTCTATTCAGGTCCTGTGCCCATTTTTAATTGGATTATTTTGGCTTTTTGTTGTTGAGTTGTGTAAGTTCTTTTTTTGTTCCAACCTAAGCAGGGAAAAACTCACTTCCGCGTTTCTCCTTTACTGTCACACTACCACACACTAATAACACTTCTGACACTAGATATGGTTTTTTTCCCCCAAACCAAGCAATTCCACAGCACCAGCTGAGTGTTCTACAATTTAAAACAATTCTGACACTCTCTACATAGAGGTAGCATCAGATCCCACAAGTTAAGGGCCTACAAGACTGCCCCCCACTAAAGATGCCAACATCAAGCCCGGGTTTTAACCCATGTCTTTGCCTGATCAGCTATAAATCAGAGGTTCTTGTGAGCCCTTCCTCAGGTTCAATTAAGTTGCTAGAGCAGCTCACAGAACTTAGGAAAACAGTTTGCTTACCGTTTACCAATCTATTATACAAGGATATGATAAAGTATACAGATGAATGTTCAGAGATGTGTAGATGTGTATATGGGAGGGGGCACAGAGCTTCCATGCCTTCTCCAGGTACACTACTCTCCTAGCACCTTCACATGCTCACCAACCTGGAGGCACCCCAAACCCCACTGGAATTTTTATGGAGGCTTCATCACATAAGCATGATCAATCTTTTACTCCATTTCCAGCCCCTCCCCTCTCCCTAGAGAATAAGGAGTGAAGCTGAAAATTCCAAGCTCCTTATCATGGCTTGATCTTTCTTGTGACCAGCCCCCATCCAGAAGCCTACCAAGTCACCTCATTAGAACAAAAGACACTGCTATCTCCCAGGAAATCTAAGAGAAACAGACACCATCCAAAATTTTCTGGTATCCTTATTTTTAACTGTTGTGGCTTGCTGAATAAAAGCAGCTGAATTTGATACAAGTTTAATGTCATTTCCTTCAAGAATTAACTCCTCTTTCTGGGCTCGAAATACTGAACAAGCAATGCCTGGCCTTATCTGAACCCTGCAGATGTATTTTTCACCCGGGAATTTTTGGATTTCAACAAGAGAACCATTCTCCTGAATAACAACGTTGATAGGGGAGTGAGCATTCACAGACCACATCTTGAACCGGAAGCCCAGCCCTTGACCATATTCTGTACATGACTACAGTTGGTGTGAACAGTAATCAGTTCCTTCTATTTCCCTACCACTTGTCAACTCTGAACCTCTTCCTTTTCTTTCCCAGGAGACTGAGTTCTACACTGATGTGATTGAAGTCCCTTCACAATACTAGTGCATCCTTTCAAAGTGAGGTCAACGACATTTTTTGGAAAGTCACCAGTCTGATTGCTGAGAATGGTCTTCATTCTCACAGTAGATGCGGCAAAAGCCCACCAATTTTCTTTAACAACAAGATGAAGTCAACCGAAGACTTATTGCCATTCCCCCCAGCTCCAATCAGTAACATTCCAACACACAGCCAACCTCTGAGCCCAAAATACTCCCCAAATCCATTATGAAATCTGGCTGCAATCTAGTTCACAAGTCCCTCTGGCTCCAGACATCACCGGCTGGTCTCCTGAGCTCATCCACACCACCATACTATTCCTTTCTGTGCCTTGCATTCATTGTACATTTCTATTCCATTTTTTCTGGAACTTTGTATGTTGCTTCTTTCTATGCTCAATTCCCCTTTCCAACTTCCTCCATTCTTTTGCTTCTTCACTATTGTTTCTGGTCTCACAACTTCCATGAGATTTGGTCTTCAAAAGTCATCAATCATTTCCCAATATCAAAACCCAATGGCTTCTTTTAAATTAAGTTCCTATGTTCATCCTCAGACATAACCTTTGTTACCAGTTTAGAACTATCTTTCCGGACTCCTTAAAATGCACTTATAAACATGTGCATATAAAAATGCACAGTATATTTTATGGCTTTTCTTAAAAACCTCACTGAGATTAAGCTGTTCCTATTGCTTTGTAATTTGCTTTTTCACTTAGAAAAATATGTCCTAGAGATATCTCCATGCCACACATTCAGCTTCATTTTATCTTTTTTAGTCACTGCCTAGTATTCCATGGTATGTATTAATAGCATAGTTTGACAATGTTATTCTATATTATTCTCCTACTGATGGACATTTAGACTGTTCAAATTTTTTCTAATATTTTAAACAATAACGCAGTGACCTTATGCACAGGGGAAAATGACCTTATGCACATAACCACCTTATGCACAGAGGAAAAATGTTGCTGTATTGAATAATTACTAGGTTGAAAGCTATAGAAATTTTTAACTGATATAGTCAAATTGCCTTTCAAAATGCTGTGATAATTTACATTTCTCCCAAGAGTATAAAAGAGGACACATTTCCTTACATGTACTTTAATACTAAACATGATAAATATTTTTTATTGTTGCCAAACTGATGGGCAAAATCATTTATTATTTAAATGTGCATTTCCTTGATTATGTTGCTTTTGAGCAGCATTTCATATGTTTGCTAGCTATTTGCTTTTTTTCTTCAGAAAATTTCCTGTTCAAATCTTTGGTATATTTTTCCATTGAGTTGTCTTCTTCTAGATGATTTGCATAAGTATTTGCATATTCTACATATTTATCTATTGTCAGTAATATATATGTTGTAAATATTTTCTCCTGATCTCATACTTCTTTTACATTGTTTACAGCATCCTTGGTTGTTCAGATGTTTTTAGTTTACATACAGTTTAAATGTGCCAGTCTTTTCCTGGGTTCTGTGATTTGCTTAAGGCCTTTCCAGCCCCAAGACCATAAAAAAATATTTTTTGTAATTCTTTCATAGTTGAGTTTGGTGTTAGCTTATTTTTTAGGTGTTAGCTTATTAGCCTATCTTAAATTTGTTATTGTGGGTATGATATGAAGTATAAATCTAGTTTTTTTTTTTAAATCCAAATGGACGGGTATGGCAGAAAATGCTAGATGCTCAGCAAACCATTTCTTCTTTTTTCCTGGACATACATTAATCTATCTTTCTAAGTCTTTGCAGTTAAGTGTGGCCATGTGACTAAGCTCAAGGGAACAAATGTGGCAGAGATTATGGACCCTGTTTCGGGCTGGTCTATGAAAACTTCCCACACTCATCCTTGATTTTCTTTCCCCTCTTGGCTGAGGCAGCCAAGCATGCACCCTTGGAAACTATGTTTTGAAAGAAGAAATATCCTAAGATGGGAAAAGTCTTGATCCCTGGATCACTGCTTGGAGGAAGGTCACTGCCAATCAGGAACACCCATTGTAGACTTTAAGTGACAGAGAAATCATCTTTTATATTATTAAACCACTGAGGTTACAGCAGCAAATATTACCTTCACTAATCTTAGAGTCAATTTTCCCAGTACTATTTACTGAAAAATTTGTCCCTTCACTAGTGAATTGAGATGCTTTTACCTTTACTGTAGAATAGTATTGCAGTTAAGATTATAGCCGTGACATTGTTTTGTGCACATGGGCCTTGTAAGTAATCTAAGTTTCCCCATAAGTAAAATAGGGTCAATGAGAGTATGGGTATAGAGTGAGGTCTCAATAAATGTTAGTAGTTTTTGAAGTTACAATTGTTATATGCTAAATCCCACTAAGCATGTGTCTATTACATTCTATGATATATTTGTCAATTCTTTGTTTATTTGTGCCCTATGTCTTTCCTTGGGATTAAACTTTCATTTTGCTGGACTCGGTACTACCCCTAGACCTGGGCAACTGGGCCCCTGCCGTGGGCCCCAAGGCTTATAGGGCTCTGCTCTGGCCTTCCTCCAGCCAAGCCCCTTGGCTGGTGAAGAGTGGGTGAAGTGTATAAAGAGTCCATTAGGACTACCCAGACCCCATGCCCATACCCTCAAGATCATGTTCTAAGTACCTGGGATTTCATGGCCCCACTTCCAGGACCTGTGCAGGCCTTTTCCTTACCTCCTGTGTGTAGATTACACATCTAACTAGACCTGAGGGCTGGCAAGGGGGAGGCTACTTAAGGCAAGGTAGGGTGGAACTTGGACTTGCAGGTTAAGTTTCTACATGCATGATGTGGTTTCCCCTGCAGAAAAAGATGGAGCTAGTGGTAGGAAGAAAGAGACAGAGATGTCACAATTTGGACGTCTTTATCTGTACTCCTGCCTAAGCTCTGCAAAGGTTGAGGGAGCACTTGACTGGATTATATCCTCTGGAATATTTTTTTCAGTGAGCAACTGTGGGAAGGAAATTTCTGAGTCCTCACATTAAACAAGGCTTATTTTTGTCATTCCACTGGATTGCTAATTTAGCCAGGACTAGAGATTCGTCTATCTATCTATATTTTTTAAAATCAAGCTTTGAAAGTATTGCTTTAGTATTTTTCAGTATTTAATTTTATTGATGAAAGGTACAATGCAAACTGATTCTTACCCCTCCCCACTCCCCAGAAGGTTTTTTGAATTCTCCCTTTATTCCTCATATTCTGAAAATTCACCATGAATTTATATACCTTGCTCTTCACTTGTGGACATTTTAAATCTGAAGATTCTTGCCTTTTTTTGTGCCAGAAAATTTTAAATTCACTCTGGATATTGCCATTCTCATTTTCGTGAATGCCAATTATAAAATTTTGACCTCCCAGACTGATTCAATTTTTCTCTCCCCCTGTTTTCAATGAGGGGCATGAAGAACAAGTCATGCCCTTGACTAATGTATACCACAAAGTCTTTCTGTATCTTTGTAACCAAATTGATATGCGTACCAGTTAGCCATAGTTGCATAACAAATAACTGCAAAACTTCAGGGGCATTAAAAAAAATTCCTCATGCATCTGCAGGTTGATTGGGAGCTGTGCCCTTGGCTGGGGCAGTTCAGTTCTACAAGTTACTCATCCTCCTGGGATGAGATGGCTAGCCCTGGTATGCCTTCCTGGGGATGCTGGAAGCACAGGAGTATATAGGCCTAATGGTGTATTCATGGCAGGTTGCTTCACTTCTGCTAACGTCCCATTGGCCAAAGCGAGACAATGACAAGACACAGGGTAGGAAATTACACTCTGGTGCTGTGTGACAGGGCACTGCAAAGTTACATGGCTGAACACGTGGTTATAGGGAAGGGTGAAGAATCAGGCTATTAGCATCATCATAGTCTGAGTGCATAAGTGCCCTCCTATGGTACACAGGTGGTCAGCTCCAGGGCCACATGCTGAAAAATGCGGATGGAAATGTTCTCCAGTACACAGTTGCAACTTTGTACCTACGCAGGCCCTGCTATGTGACTTAAACCCACAAAAGACCTTTTGTAACAAAAGGACTACAATGTCACAAATACAATGGTTTTGTAAATTTGGGACTCGTGTAAATGGCATAGAAAAGATAGTCATACCCTCATAGGAGCACAGTAAAATTCTTCTTGGCGGACTGGGTAACATGAGTAACCAGATATAAATCATTGTTAGCAGCCTAATAATACTGGGGATAACCTGATAAACCTCCTCAACTCGTGATTGCCATATTCATAGTAATATAGAAACAAGAGGGCTCCAGAATTCTCACACAAGATGGTTGAGAGGGACAGTCCTGTTCGAAGGCAGTGCCAAGAGACTTGCCTTGATGCTATCTCTCATAGCAAGCATGATGTTTTTATGTAAAATAATGTATATTACATATCAATACAAAATAGCAAACACTTTTACAAAATTTGCACAAGATTGAGGCAGTTTCCATTATTCATACAAATGGATTTTACTATTATTACTTACCTCTGGAATTGTTTTTGTTGACATAGGTGGTGATTTGGGGGATCTTCTAAGCACTCCTCAAAACCCCCACCATCAGCAAGCATAGAACACTGGGCAGTTTTACCATTCTGCCTAGTATTGAAAGTGACTGAGTAACTGTGAGGTACTCATATTGACTCTTTTATGTTCCACAAAGGACATAAATTTCATTATTTTAGACCCACAATGATTTAATTGTCAGCTTGATTTGGAATCAAGTTTAAAAATGGGATATGTAATCATACATATTATTATAAGTAATAATATAACTTGGCAGGGAGCCTGGCTGGCTCAGTTGGTAGAGTGTTGGACATTGATCTCAGGGTCATGAGTTTGAGCCCCACGTTGGGATAGAGATTATGTAGAAAAATAAAATCTTTAAAAAATTACATAATTTGTCTTGTTGGAATAAAATCCCAAATAGACTAAAATGAAGCAGTTTAATTAAGTAGCTGATTAATAATACATTCAACAAGCACTTAAATCTTGTAAGAGGTCATTGAGAGGACTCTTGGGATGGATTCCTTCTTCATTACGCTTGAGATCTGTAGGTATGTTGGGGGCTTATACCAAAGGTAGTCAGTACATTTTGTATCTACGGAAACTTTCTGCTGTGGCATTTCATCTTAATTATTGTCATTAAATTAAGGTAAGTAAGGACAAATACATCTTTAGTTTAAGTTGTATTCCTCCTTACTTCTGGTGTCAGAGACTAATTTTGAAGAAAGATGTCAGTACAGTTATTGTTGATATTCTTTTTTATGCTTTTTATTCAGAACTGATTCTGGATTTATAGGAAAGATGAAAACAGCACAGAGTTGTCATATATCCCTCACTCAGCTCCTTCTAATGTATAACCACGGACAATGATCAAAACCAGAAAATTAACATTAGTACAATATTAATTTAGTACAATGTCACTACAGCTGCAGTAAACTACAGTTCTTATTCAAATTTCACCAATTTGTGGTGCCTGGCTGGCTTGGTCAGTAGAACATGTGGCTCTTAATCTCAGGGTTGTGAGCTTGAGCCCCACGTTGGGGATAGAGATTACTTACATAAATAGACTTAAACAATTTTTTCACCAATTTTTTTCAGTAATGCCTTTTGTTCCAAGATCCTATCTGGGATCTCATAGAACATTAAGTTATCATTCATCTTTTCTTCCTTCTAGTCAATAATAGTTCTTCAGTGTTCCTCTGTCTTTCAGGATCTTGACAGTTTGAAAAAAAAATTGATTATTTAGTTGGACATCCTTCAACTTGGATTTGTGACTGGCTTCTTTCACTAAGCATTTTTTTAAATGTTTATCTGTGTTGTAGTGTAAATCAGTAGTTTGTTCCTTTTTATGGCTGAATAATATTCTATTCCGTGGCTATATTTTATGTGTGTGTATATGTGTATATAAACACACCACATTTTGTTTATCCATTCATCAGTTCGCAGACATTTGGGTTGTTTCCATTTTTTGGCTATTATGAAGAGTGGTGCTATGAACATTCATGTACAAGTTTTTATGTGGGTGTATGTTTTTATTTCTTTTGGATAATACCTAGGAATGGAATTGCTGGGTTATATGGCAACTACATGTTTAACTTTTTGAGGAACTGCTAAATTGTTTTCCATTTTTTTAATATAGACTTTATTTATTTATTTGACAGAGACACAGCGAGAGAGGGAACACAAGCAGGGGGGCGTGGGAGAGGGAGAAGCAGGCTCCCTGCTGAGCAAGGAGCCCGATGTGGGACTCGATCCCAGGATCCTGGGATCATGATCTGAGCCGAAGGCAGATGCTTAATGACTAAGCCACCCAGGCGCCCCCTAAATTGTTTTCTAAAGCTACCACACCATTTTACATTCCCACCGCAGTGCATAAGGATTCCATTTTTTTCAGCAACACTTGCTTTTATCTGTCTTTTTCATTATGGACATCATGTCCCATAATTTTTAAGAGTTCTGTATATTTTAAAATATTACTCTCTTGTTTATGGTATATTTTCTGAATATTTTCTCCCTGGTTGTCAATTGTCTCTTGACTTGGTTCATGGAATTTTTGTCAAACAAATTTATTAAAAATTAGTGATTTGTGATGTCACCTTTGTTACACACTGTTTCCATGTGCACTTGGGTCTAGTTCTAACTTTCTGTTGTATTCCACTGGTCCACTTGCCCATTCATACACCAGTACCACACTGTTTGGATTATAATGACTTTTATGTATTAATACCTAGTAAAGCTAGTCCCAAACAGCTTCTCTTTTTCAGTGTTTTCTTGGCTATTCCTGCGTGTTTGTTTTTCTATATGAACTTTAGTATCAACTTGTCTGACTGTATAAAATGGTTTGTTGATAGTTTTTTTGGAACTGTATTAACTTTACAAATTAACTTAGGGAGAACTTACATCTTTGAAATGTCCAGTCATCCTATCCAGCTTATTTTATTGTCCTTCACTGGTGCTTTAAGATTTTCCTCATATAGCTCTTCTACATTTGTTGTTAAATTTAATTCTAAGTACTTAATCTTGTTTGTTGCTATGGTAAACAGTGTTGTCTCTAACATTGTCTTATGTTTGTTGACTGTGTATATGAAGGCTGTTGGTTTTTATGTTAATGTTATACCCTACTTCACTGAATTCTTTTATTGTTTAACTTAAATTTATCATTGATTTTTCTGGGGTTTCCAGGTATAGAATAATATCATCTGCAAATATAAATAGTTTTACTTCTTCTTTATCCATTCTAATGCCTCTAGTTGATTCCTCTTATCTAATTGTATTAGTTAATACCTCTAGTACAATGTTGGATAGTAGTGGATAGTGTGCCTTCTCGTCTTGTGTCCAGTCCTAAAAGCATTGCTGGTAGCATTTGACTATTAAATAAGAAATTAGCTTTAGGAGCATGTATGTGTGTGTGTCTGTGTGTGTGTTAAGAAAGTATTCTTTAACAAAAATACTAATTCAAAGGCATACATGCACCCAATGTTTTTATAGCAGCATTATTTGCAATAGCCAAATTATGAAAATAGCCCACATGTCCATCAATTGATGAATGGATAAAGAAAATATGGTATATATTAAAATAGAATATTATTGAGCTATCAAAAAGAATGAAATCTTGCCATTTGCAATGACATGGATGGAGCTAGAGAGTATTATGCTAAAAGAAATAAATCAGTCAGAGAAAGACAAATACCTTATGATTTTACTCAGCTGTAGAATTTAAGATACAAAACAAATGAGCAAAGGGAAAAAAAGAGAGAGAGAGGCAAACCAAGAAACAAACTCTTAAGTATAGAAAACAAACTAATGGTTCCCAAAAGGGAGATGGGTGGGAGGATGGGTTAAATGGGCAATGGGGATTAAAAAGGGCACTCGTGATGAGCACTGGGTATTGTATGGAAGTGCCGAATCACTATATTGTGCACCTGAAACTAATAGTACCCGGTATGTGAACTAACTGGAATTTAAATAAAAACTTTTTTATAAAAAATATTTTTTAATTCCTATATTCCTGAGTGTTTTTATGATGAATAGGTATTGATTTATTCAAAGGTCTTCTCAACTTCTATACAGATATAATATGATCTTTTTCTTAATTTATTATTGTGGTATGATATTAATTAATTTCCAAACATTAAACCAGATTTGCATTTCTGTAATAAATCCCACTTGGTCCTGATGTTTTATTTTCTTAATGTGGCATTGAATTTTTTTGCTAATATTTTAATTAAAATTTTTGCATCAATATTCATGAATTATATTGGCCAATAGTTTTCTTTCTCTGTACTGTGTCTAGTTTAGATATCAGTATTATGTTTGCTTCATAAAAGAAATTAGAAAGTTTTCCTTCCTTTTTAATGTCCTATATTAATGGTTTGGTAGAATTTCCCTGTAAAATCATTTGTGCCTGGTGCTTTCTCTTGGGGGTCGTTACTTAATAATTTTCTGTCTTTTCTATGGAGATTGGTCTTTTAAAACTTTCTAATTCTAATGGGTTCAATTTTGCCAATCTGAATTTCCCTAGGAAATAATCAATGTCTTTACCATTTGTATAGAAGTCTTGTATGATTTCAAGTTTTTTCTTGTCTCAATGGTTATTTTCCCTTGATATTCATTTAAAGTGTGTTTTCGTTTCTTTTTTATTAGTCAGATTATTGTCAGAGGGAGCACAAGCAGGGGGTGCAGCAGGCAGAGGGAGAGGGAGAAGCAAGCTCCCCACTGAGCCGGGAGCCCGATGTGGGGCTCGATCCCAGGACCCTGGGATCACGACCTGAGCCGAAGGCAGGCACTCAATCGACTGAGCCACCCAGGAGCGCCTAAAGTGTGTTTTAAAAGAAACCCAGTATGGGGCGCCTGGGTGGCTCAGTCAGTTAAGCATCTGACTTTTGATTTCAGCTCTGGTCATGATCTCAGGGTCATGGGATTGAGCCCGCATTGGGCTCTGCACTCAGCAGAGTTTGCTTGAAATTCTCTCCCTCTGCCCCCCCATTCAAGCTCTCTCTCTTTCAAATAAATAAAATATTTTTAAATAAATAAATAAACAAAAGAAACCCAATATGATGGGTGAAGGAATGAAAGGAGACTTTTTTCTTCTTGGTGCACTTCTATATTACATTTCTTCTCCAGTGGAAATATTCATGTACTACTTATATAATTTTTTAAAGAATTTTATTTATTTATTTCAGAGAAAGAGAGCATGACCAGGAGGAGGAGCAGAGGAAGAGGGAGAGAGAGAGAATCCTCAAGCAGACTCCCAGCTGAGCATGGAGCCTGATGCGGGGCTTGATCCCAGGACCCTGAGATCATGACCTGAGCTGAAGTCGAGTCAGCCACTCAACTGACTGAGCCACCCAGGCACCCCTATTACTTATATCATTTTTAAAAAGCAATATGAACGGAAGAATAAAGCCCAAAGGACACACACACACACCCTCTAACTGATAAGGGGTCTATGGCTCAATTAGTCTCCTTTGATATAAATTAACATGTCAAGATAGAGTTTGAATCAGCCAACTATTTTAAAAATTACATTTGTATCTGAGACATATTTTGGAGATGATTGCATTATTAGTTAGATGAGCAAATTTTTAAGGTGCATGCTGTCCGCCATCCCTCCAACTAAACAGAAAGCCTCTCTGTGAGCTCAGATACAGACTTCTCCTACAGTGCTAGCACAGTCCTCCAGTTATACCAGGTGCTTAAAAGTTGATGACTAAGGGACGCCTGGGTGGCTCAGTCAGTTAAGCATCTGACTCTTGATTTCAGCTCAGGTCTTGATCTCAGGGTCATGAGTTCAAGCTCTGTATCAGACTTTGCACTGGCCATGGAGCCTACTTAAAAAAAAAAGTTGATGATTGATTATTACTTTGGCATAGTTATAACACCTTATGTTTCCATGATGCTTTTCAGGTGTTCAAATATTTTCTTATTTGGCCCTCACAATACCAAGTTAGGTAGACTTGGCAGGGTATCTGCATTTCACAGATGAAGAGAAAAATCTCAAAGAGATTAAGTGGTTTTCCTAAGGCCATCTGGCTGTCATGGGATGAGTTGGAACCAGCACTAAGTCCACTCCTCTTTTATGCTATGTATGGTGCTGATTGCAGCCTGATTTCTCTAAGACACGTTTTAATGGCATGCCCCATCACAATGTTTGCTAAATGATAGTGTCAATAACAGAGATGTTATATAGGCAAAACAATTTAGAGATTGCACTTTCAAATGCTCACTCGGCCTTAAGAGGATAATTATATAATATATAATGACTTAGGAAACCCAGCCACTTTAAAAAACTTACTATAATGGTGAAATTATCTGTGATGCTAAGCAAAAGAACCAAGTACACTGTATTGCTTAGCATTCCTATTTAGCTGCAAGTAGAGTTTTTAGACATTCCACCCCCATTCATTCAACACATATTTATTGAGTGCCAAGTACATGCCAATCCCTTTTTTCAGCACTGAGGATACAGAAGTGAACAAAAGAGAGTCTGTATTCTCAGAGCTCACACTCTAGTGGAGGGAGACAGACAACAAACAAATGAATATACACTATGGGCAATGCTACGGAGGAAGAAATGGAGCTTTAAATGGGCTGGCCGGGGAAGGTCTTTCTGATAAAGAGACATCTGAGTGGGACATAAAAGAATGTAGGAAGTGAGCCATATTCCCTCCAAGCAGAGGGAATAACAGGTAGAAAGGCTCTGGGGCAGGAGAGAAAATTCTCTCTGTCATTCTTAAAAGTGTAGAAGAGGAACTCCTTCATCCTCAAATGATCCATAGAGAGCCACCAAAGCTACACTTTCTCCCAAGATTGGTGACTGGTATCTTGGATTTACATGATTGCTTTTATTTAAAATAACATTTCTAATAAATAGTAAAAACTACTTTGCCTCTGTTGCCTAAATAATATCAAATATATATTTTTTAAGTTTTCATTTTTTTAGAGAGAGAGAGAGAGTACGAGCTGGCAAGGGGCAGAGAGAGAGGGTGAGAGAGAATCCCAAGCAGGCTCCACGCCCAGTGAGGAGCCCACTGTGGGGTCCAATCCCACAACCCTGAGATCACGACCTGAGCCAAAATCAAGAGTCAGATGCCTAACTGACTGAGCCACCCATGTGCCCCATTACCAAACTTTTTAAAAAAGAAAATACTGAGGGGCGCCTGGGTGGCTCAGTTAAGTGTCTGCCCTCGGCTCAGGTCATGATCTCAGGGTCCTGTGATCGAGCGTCGCATCGGGCTCTCTGCTCTGTGGGGAGCCTGCTTCTCCCTCTCCCTCTCCCTCTGCCCCTCCCCCTGCTTGTGTTCATGCTCTCTCTCTCTCTCTCTCTCTCCTTCTTGCTCAGTCTCTCTTGCTCACTCTCTCTCTCAAATAAATGAATAAAATCTTTAAAAAAAAATACTGAACATTTTATTTCTTCATTTATTTTTACCTTCATATATTCCCCACATAGACATTGTTTTTATCTTTTTTTTTTAATAAATTGAATTTTTACCTAAAGGACTAAAGCTACATAGCACAGGGCTTTTGAAAAATTTAGTTGACCAGGGAAAACAATCAGAAGAGATGCACTTTTAGCTGGGCATTTGAAGAGCTGAACTGCCCTTTGTGTTACAGAAACCACACTTCTTCCTCAGAATGTTTGTTTGCCTTCCTCATATATAGGCTTTATGCTAGGGAAATAACCAGAATATTTAATGTTTTGTGTCCCTGACTTCCAAACCCAAAACTCATGACTTCAAACAGCAGCCATATTATTACCTTATGATTCTGTGGGTTGACCTAACTCAACTAGGCAATTCTGCTGGTCTCTTGGTGTTTCTCAGGCAGTTGCACCACATGGTAGGGGAGGTTACAGTCATCTGGAAGCTGGCCAGTGATGCAGGAATAGCTGAGTCTTTCTCCTTGCCCCAAATAGTGTTGGGCTTCTCCTCTCTATTTGGGCTTTCCACATGGCGGCTTGGGCTTCCTCACAGCAGGTTCACGGCAGCTAGGTTCCAGAAGGAAATGGAACTGCCATTCCTTCTAAAGGCTGAGCACAGAATTGGCACAGCATCATCTCCACTTCATTCTGTTAGTTAACAGAGTCACAGCCAGTCCAGATTCAATGAAGGAGAGGACTGCACAAGTACATGAGTAGCATGGAATTGTAGTGCATTGAGATCCATCTTTAGAGACCAATTATAGCACCTTCTCATCCTGCATCATTGTTAGGTGTGTTTGCTCTTGTTACATAACCAAATAGAAAGTCTATAACACATGCTGGGAAAAAGTATTATGCAAACACAGAAAAAGGAATGACCAATACTTTCTGGCAGGTAAAAAAATGACTTTGATGGAAAGGAGATTTCAAGCTAAATCTTCAATGACGAATGGTCTCCCTGGGAAGCTCAGGTAGGGCAGGTGAGGCAGCGGAAATAGTGTATGTGAGCTTGCTGAGGCATGAAGGAGCCTGTGGTGTTTGGGGGAACACAGGACCTTAGGAGCATGTGAAAAGGTAGAGGAGATGGTGGAAAAAAGTGAAGAGGAAATCTGGGGTTTGATCAAGACAGGATATTCCAGGGGCCTAAAGAGTACTTCCACTAGCTGAAAGAAAAGCCAGACCCTCCTTTGGGTAAAGTTAATTCCTCAGCATGTACCACCTACCTGTATTTTGGAATACACATTGAGAGTATAGGTTTTAGTTTGCCTGGGCTGGCCTGCCCCATTTGGTTGCCATGATGCTAATTTATAAATATTCTCATTCTCCTCTCCTGAGTACATGGGATTGTGCTTCCTTAACCCTTTTGAAGATAGGTATGGTCTGATAACTTGCCTTAGTTGAAGAAATGTAAATAGAAGTGATGAGTAAGCAGAAGCTTTAGAAGCCAAAGAGAGATTGTGCTTGCCTTAGCAGCATGTACACCAAAATTAGAACAATACAGAGAAAATTAGCATGGCTCCTGCACAAGGATGCCATGCAAATTCGTGAAGCATTCCATATTTTTGAGAATTTATAAAACTCAACACCCAAAAACCAAATAATCCAATTTAAAAATGGGCAGAGGACATGAACAGACATTTCTCCAAAAAAGACATCCAGATGACCAACAAACACAAGAAAAGATGCTCAACATCACTTATCATCAGGGAAATGCAAATCAAAACTACAATGAGATATCACCTCACATCTGTCAGAATGGCTAAAATCAATAACACAAGTGTTGGCAAGGATGTGGAGAAAAAGGAACCCTAGTGCACTGTGGATGGGAATGCAAACTGGTGCAGCCACTCTAGAAAACAGTATGGAGGTTCCTCAAAAAGTTAAAAATAGAATTACCTTACAATCCAGCAATTGTTACTGTGTATTTACCTAAAGAATACAAGAACACTAATTGGAAGGGATACACACACACCTACGTTTATAACAGCATTATTTACAATAGCCAAGGAATGGAAGCAGCCCAAGTGTCCATCAATAGACGAATGGATAAATAAAATGTGATATATATATATATATATATATATACACACACACACACACACGGACACAGACACACAGACACACAGACACACACACACACACACACACACACACGATGGAATACTATTCAGCCATAAAAAAGAATAAAATCTTGCCATTTGCAATGACATGGATGGAACTGGAAGGTATAATGCTAAGCAAAATAAGTCAGTCAGAGAAAGGCAAACACCATATGATTTCACTCATATGTGGAGTTTAAAAAAACAAAACAAACAAGCAAAGGGAAAAAAATAAGAGAGCCAGTGAAAGCAAGAAACAGACTGTTTTTTGTTTTTTAAAGATTTTACTTACTTATTTGACAGAGAGAGAGACACACACAGCGAGAACAGGAACACAAGCAGGGGGAGTGGGAGAGGGAGAAGCCGGTTCCCGCGGAGCAGGGAACTGGATGCGGGGTTCGATCCCAGGACCCTGGGACCATGACCTGAGCCGAAGGCAGATGCTTAATGACTGAGCCACCCAGGTGCTCCAAGAAACAGACTCTTAACAGTAGAGAACAATCTGATGGATACCAGAGGGGAAGAGGTGGAGGAGATGGGTTACATAGGTGATGGGGATTTAGGAGTGCACTTGTCATGATAAGCACAGGGTGCCATAAGCAATTGTTGAATCACTACATTGTACTCCTGAAACAAATATAACACTGTATGTTAACTAACTGGAATTAAAATTAAAAATTAAAAGAGGAAGTCAATGAGAGATTCATCACATATCCTTTCCCCACCTCAGGCACCACAGAAACACAGGCTGAGATGGAGGCTTCATGAGCCTGGGCCCTAAATAACTATGAAAAGCAAGTGTTCTGCCCTGGCCCTTAGTGGGCTTGCAGTGTGAGTGAGAAATAAACCTTTGTTGTATTAAACTGCTGAGATGTAGGAATTATTGGTTACCACATATATCTTTGTCTATTTTGACATTATACTGTAGGTGATCTTGAGCAACTTATTTGCCTTCCCTGTTCCTTAGTTTCTTCACCTATGGAAAGGAAACAATAGTAGCTCCCTCTTTGATTTTATTTATATATTTGAGAGAGAGAGAGACAGAGAGAGAGCATGTGTGGGGGGGCAGAGGGAGAGGGAGAAGCAGACTCCCTGCTGAGCAGGGAGCCCACTGCTGGGCTCAATCCCACGACCCTGGGATCATGACCTGAGCAGATGCTTAACTGACTGAGCCACGCAGGCTCCCCCTAAAGTACCCTTTTTAGAATTCCTTTTCTATCTTCCTTTTTTATTGAAGTATAAGTGAAAATACTACATTAGTTTCTGGTGTATAACACAGTGACTCAACAAGTCTATATATTCTGCTAGGCTCACCGCAATGCAGCCGCCATCTGTCACCATACAACACTATTACAGTACCATTGACTATATTCCCTAGGCTGTGCCTTTTATCCCTGTGACTTATTCATTCCATGACAGGAAGGCTGTACCTTTCATTCCCTTCGCCCATTTCCCCCCTTCCCCACTCCTCCCCTCTGGCAACCATCAGTTTATTCTCTGTATTACAGGTCTGTTTCTGCTTTTTTTGTTTGTTCATTTGTTTTTGCTTTTGTTTTTTTTAGATTCCACGTATAAGTCAAATCATATGGTATTTGTCTTTCTCTGACTTATTTCATTTAGCATAATGCCTCTAGGTCCATCTATGTTTTTGCAAATGGCAAGGTCTCATTCTTTTGTATTTTCTATCTTTATAGTTATCCTCCTATCACAGCTTAATTCTCTATGTTTAGTCTCCCATTTAAATTACTGTGTGTTCCTGTTTTTTGATTGGGCTCAGACTGTTATATAAAGCATTAGCACACAACAGAATATATTGTGGCCATTAAAATGATGATGTAGATGTATTAACTGTGTCTATGTCACTGCTGAGTGAAAAAAGTAAAATTATATGCGTATATATGCATGAAGAAGACTGGAAGGGTGTCAGAAACTGTCAGTGGTTATTTCCAGGTAATGAGATTGCATGAGTTTTACTGTCTTTGTACTGTTCTTAGTTTTACTTTCTTCCCATGTGTATGTATAATTTCACCCAAAGCAATAATATTAATTCCTTCCAACCCTCAAAAAACCCAGGTGATATTCTGGTTCTGGCACCAATTCCATTGTGTGCGTTGTGGGAAGGCGGAGTCCCATACAGCATCTAGTAATTCTCCAGACACCAACAGAGTGAGAATTCAACTCCGTTCTGACACTATCTACCCCGAGATAGCATCAGATTGCACAGGTTAAGGGTTCACTTCTATAAGACTGCTTTCTGCTCCAGATGCCAGTCACAAGTGCTGGTTGTTACCTATGCTTCCAATATATTTATATTTCTATAAATATACCTATGCTTTCCAATATATTTATATTTCTATAAATCAGAGGTGTCCTATGATCCCCCTCCTCAAGTTCAATTAATTTGCTAGAACGGCTCACAGAACTCAGGGAAACATGTTACGAGATTCCTGGTTTATTATAAAAGGATATAAGTCAGGAACAGCCAGGTGTTAGAGATGTATAGGGCAAGCTATAGGCAAAGGACACAGAGCTTCCATGCCCTCTTTAGGCACACCAGTCTCCCCAAATCTCCATGTGTTCATCAACTTGGAGGCTCTGAATTCCATCCTTTCGGGTTTTTATGGAGGCTTCTAACGATTGATTAAATCATGGCCATTGGTGATTGATTCACCTTCCAGCTCCCCTGCCCTCCCAGAGGTCAGGGGGTGGGACTGCAACTTCCAACCCTCTAATCACCTGGTTGCCTCCATTGGCAACCAACCTTGCTACCAAATTCTGAGGGTTTGGGCATCCATGAGCCAGGAATTGTGAACAAAGACCCAGTATATATGAGAAATGTATTTTGGTCATCTGAATGACCAAATAGATATTTCTTATAAATCACAACATTGCACTGGGTGACACCCTTGGTTTTAAAAGGTAAAGTACAAACTCCTTACCATGGCTTATGATGTAATTTAAGGCCTAGCCCCTCCCTTTTGGTTTAACCCCATATTCTGTCATTCTACACAGAAATTCTAATTAATCGGAAGGTCAATCGTTCATCAAACCTGGTCTAAAATTCCCTCCTTTTTGGAACCTTTCCCAATTCATTCCCCTTAACCTTGTGTTTTGGTGTTAAATTCATCAAAGTTTATATGGCTAGGGACTTTTCAGTGGAAGAGGTGGTCTGAGCCCCTGTTGGTGCAGGATCTCTGTCCTTCCTTGGGGGGTAGGCTCTTTTTCATTGTAAGCTACTATACCAGGCTGAGCACCCCAAACATACCAGCTGCTAGATAAGGCTAAACTATGTCAGGGACAAAGGACAACCAGGTTTCCGTCAGATGATACTGACAGATCCAGTTGCTGGCTTTGTATTTTTGCTTTAGCTCAGTGCTTCTCAAATTTTACTGTGCACAGACATCTTTTAGGGTGTTGTAAAGTGCAGATTCTGATTCAGTAGCTCTGAGGTAGGCCTGAGATTGTGCATTTCTAACAAGTTCCTGATTTTCTAACAAGATGTGCAGGTGATGGTCCATAGACCATCCTTAGAGAGGGAAGTATTAGCTTATTTTTAATACGTTTTTGAAATATAATCTAAGAAGAAAAGCAGCCCTATTTCTACATCTTAGTCAACTCAACCTTAGCATGGACACAATACAGCTGTCACCCCACAAAATGATATTGGGGGGTCCTAAGTAAACCATTGCTCCCATGAGTGCCTCTCTTGACACGCCCCCATATAATTTCTATTGGTGATATAATTGTGGACTTCCACTCAGCTCCTCTTTAGGGATTATGTATGCATAATATCTGCCCTCTGTTCATATAGCTTTTTAAGAAGAGACACCATGTCCTGCTTATACCTCAGCTTTTAGCTCACTACTTAGTGGGAAAGCATAATGGTTAAAAGTGGCAGACTGCCTGCGTTCATGTCCCAACTCGTGTCCCACTTACTGAGGCACTTCTCTTACTATAAGACGGGGACAGTAGAAGCATCTACCTCTTCAGATTGTTGGAAGGATTAAATGAACAGAATTAGGATGATGACTAGCACCTAGAAAGCATTATATAAAATTTGGCTATGATTATTAGTGAATGTGTAGAATAATAAATCTTTCAGAAACAGTATCACATACATTTGATCATGTAGCACGTATTAATTTTCACACATTAATTAATTTGTTGCATTTTTATTTTTAACACATGCAAAATTATTTGTCAGGAGCGCATGCATACAAACAAGAAATTCATTCACACAACAAATATTTCCTGAATGAAGGGCATCTCTCCAGGCACTGAAGAAGGGGCCAGAAAGAAGGGAAAGAAGGATACAGAAATGAGATAGATATAATTTCTGGCCTTACAGAGGAGATATAAGAAGAAAGAATTATAATGCAGGGCACAAGAGTCCAATGTTACAAGAGGCATAGAAATAACATGTTCATGCCAGTCATCACTGGTGGGGGATTCTGTGTGTTTCCTGCCGGCATCTACTCCTATATGCAAGTATTGGAAACTGTATTTTCCTCGGAGAACCACCTCCCTTCACTCTGTCCCAGCGTTCAGGGGGGCTGACTACAATCAGACTCCAGCTTGGCCTTGTGACCCAGGCCAGGCCGATGAGAGAATTAAATGCCCTTTACTACAGCAACTGGCTCAAAGTTGTACAAATGACCAAAGAGAGGCCAGCGATTCAATTCTGGGATTCCTGAATAAATGTGGAACTAAAAAGGTCTGAATTCCGAATTATTTTATTTAGCTTTGATTAAAGTTTCAACCAAGATCAAGATTTTAATGGTAGGAACTTAGAATAAAATTCCATTCCATTAGCCCAGTGGTCTGAGGATACAAACAACTGTGCTAGCCAGTAACATCTTGCCATAAGAAAAAAAGCTGGAGAGAACCTCAATGATACCAAGACTACAAATATTAGTAGGTTGGGTAAGGTCCTTTCTGGATTTAAATATTCTGTATCTGGTCATTATGAATGGACTTTGGCTTGCAAAATATTCTCTTGTCGCATCCTGATTATTATTGGTTTCTGGTTCTACAACCCCTAACTTTGAGACTACATACTTGCTTTATTCATTTCCTGTGGGAAACTGAATTTAAATTCACTTACCAATCTTGTAACAACTAGATCAGGAACTATAACTTTATTGATCTTATCACAACTGACTCAACTGACATGAAAAATATAAGATCCCCTTAGAGTTAAGAAAAATATTTTTGTTCTTACATATATAAGCAAGTAGAAACAATTGTAAAATAATATAATTTTTTACCCTTTTCAATTTACTTCTTTGGTTTTATTTCCCATCAACCATATGAGGAACATAGGACTGATTATAATCATCCTAATTTTATAGAGGAGAAAATGTAGGCAAACGGGTAGCAGTAATCCAGTGGCAAAACAGAATATATAGAATGCAACTCATTGGTGATTCACAAAAACTCAAACCCCTTACAGCTTGACTGGCCCCTGTGCCTGGATCACTTAAGCATTGCTCCCTGCATATATCTAACAGTAATACAGCTACATGTTTTTAAATTCTGATCTTTCTGTGAATTTCAAGTCAATCTGGAAGATTTTAGTGTATTGTATTTTACTATTCCTAATGGAATTTGTATATTAAGTAACTCAAGGTAATTAACATTTTGTAAGTAGTTAAATTTTACTGCATTTCCACTGGTGCCGATAAATGACTGCTATGGAAATGCTGGTGGTGTTATTCAGCATCCACTCCCCACTGCTTTTTTGGTATGCTTTATTTTCTAAGTTATCTGTGTGTGTGTGTGTATGTGTGTGTGTTGTGTGTTTTCTGTTTGGTATTATAATTACTAAAGATGGTTTTTATATCTTGGATTATTAAAAATATCAGTCTATTAAATTGACCACATTAAACACAACGTTACAAATAACTCATGCTAATGTGGTAGAGTTGTATTTCAGGAATGCATTTAAGGATGTAATCTCCCGCAGAAAAATAGAAAAAAATGTGAGGCTGCTTAATAAGTTACCATCAGTAAATTCTATGGTAATCAATAGCCCCAAAGGAAACCCATGGCCAGCTAAATGCCAGCTAGAGGCTACTCATCTCTATTTCAGTGGTTCTAAAGGTGTTCCTAAACTTGAAGCACCCAGGATTGGTTGACTTACAACTGTTTTAGGCAGTTATGATTTGGAAATTAGGATGCAGTGCTCACAGGGCATACCTTAAGAACCTGCTGTGATTGGCTATGTTGGGAAGGAAGTGGGGGTGTGGGCTGTCTCCAGATGTCCAGTAGGAAGATGACAGACCCTCTCTCATGTGGTAATGGTTCTTTGGTGTTGTTGCTTGGTGATGGACAGCTTAAAGATACCAGAGACAACTCTGGCTTGAAGCAGTGCTTCTCATATATGGTCTCTGGTGCATGTGGTGATGTTGCATGAAGAATCTTTGGAAATTTCATCCACCTCATAATGATGAGGTCTCATTATGAGTCTACCTAGTCTTAAGTCTGATTCAAAATGATGATGATACTAATAATGTTGATAATGACTTTTGCTGACCACTTACTTTGTGCCAAGCATGGTACTGAACACCTCCTATGCGTTATCTGACCCAGTTTTCACAATAATCCCCTGAAGTAGGTATCATTATTTTTTTCCATTTTACAGATGAGAAAACTGAGACATAGAAATAAAGAACATTTCTAAGGTCACAAAATGAATTAGTGGCAGAGCCAGGATTCAAATTTGGTCTAACTCCAAAATATATGCTTTTTTTCTGTGTGTGGTAAGATACACATAAAATTTACTATTGTAGGCATTTTTTTTTGCACATCACAGGTACTTTACTCATGCCACAAAGGAAACAACATGTCTACAAGTGTACTATTGTAGACATTTTTTTTTTTTTTGCACATCACAGGTACATTTACTCATGCCACAAAGGAAACAACATGTCTACAAGTGTACCCGATGCTCCATATTCCCATTTAACAGAGCTTACTGAAATTTACAGCCAAACTGACATTCCATTGATGTGTATTCCCATGTAAAGCTGGTTTCTGATGACCATGAGCAGGTGCAGGACTTGAAGCTTTCAAAGCTTTACTTCTTTTAACAGCACTCCTGATTTTATAAACAATGAAACCCATCAACCCCATTCCTACCCAAATCTCCTGGTAAACCTGGGTATAGTAGGGCTTCATGGGGACCCAAACATCTTTAACAAGGCTTTGAAGCATGTTGGCACAGGACCCCTGGCTCAGGCCGCCCCAACCCATAGGGCCAATGACTCCGAAAGTTCACCGAGTGCACTATTGTGCATTTGGGTTGTTTCCACCTTTTGGCTATTGTGAGTAGTACTGCTCTGGACATTCATGTACAAGTTTTTGTTTGAACACCTACTCTCAATTCTTTTGGGTAAACAGAATAAGCTTTTGATCATAAACCTCTGCTTAAATATCTTAAATATCTTAAAATCTTAAACTCTTCAGTCATTCAACACTTACTGAGGACCTACCATACAACTACCTAGAATGCTAAGCACTGGGAATATAAATTGCAATGAATAACAATGCAGTGAAAGACAGGCATCATCCCTGTCCTCCTTGGGAATGACAGAAAATTGAATAAGTGAGTAAAACACAAACCTGGCAGCAGTCAAGGTAAAGAGTTCCTTTTCCATTTGCTATTAAAGGAAAACAAAAGCTGGTGATCACACACCTGAGCAAGATGCTCTAACAGGATGCTTTTGAATCAACAGACAAATACAACCAAGAGTAGATTAAACAATAATGTTATTTATCATCTTACATAATAAGTCTGAGTTGGGAGTTTCCCCAGTGGGATAACCAAGGAATTAGGTTTTCTTCATCCTTCTGCTCTGCCATTCTCATAGTCGCAATAAGGGACAGCAACTCTAGGCATTATGTCCTCTTCACATAACAAGGAGCAAAGAATAGAGGTGGGAAACGGTAGATCCCTTCTCAACCTGTTTTTAGATATAAGAAAAATGTTCTCAGGAGTCCTCCAGAATATTTCCCTCAGAGAAGATCTGCACCAAGAGCCTATTCCTACACCAGTCATTGGCAAGAGTATGGAATTACAGTGCATGATTTAAGATTAATCAAGTTTGAGGCTGGAAGGGGGCCCAGCTTCCCCTGGACTGTACAGCCACCTGATGCCCTAACAAAATACAGGTTCTGGGAAAATGTAAGAGGAAAAGGAAGGGCTATGGGATAGGGAGCCAGGTGCCAGCACAACTTCCTGGAGGATTGTCCAGTTCAGAGCTCTCTGAGCTCCAGACCTCAATTGAAAACAAAACAAACAAATGAAACAAAACCTCAACATGTCCAAAACTGAATTCATGATTCTGATCAAAATGGTCTCTTCCAGTGCTCTATTTCTTTGGAATGCACCACCATTCCAGCTGTAGAAGCCAGAAATATAGGAGTCATCATACCCTCTTCTTTTTCCTCAACACCCCTATCTAGTGCATCACCAAGTCCTTTTATGATAACCTCCAAAATAGCTCTTGAATCTACTAGTCTTTTCACCTCCACTGCCGCCATTCTAATTCAAGTCACATGCATCAACTCTTCCCTGGAGCTCGGCAACAATCTTTTGGTTGGTCTCGTTGCATCCATTCTGACCTGCCTTCAACCTAGTCCTTCACATTTCAGCTAGAGTGGCCTTCTGGCCTTTTTAAATACATGCTTAGGCTTAAAATTTGCTTCCCACTGCTCCGAGGATAAAGACCAAAGTGAGGGTCTCCCCCAGCTCTTTGCAATTCAGTTACAATGGTTTCCTTTGAATTTCAATGGGTTGTGCTCCATCCCACTTCAAGACATCTGTACTTGCGGTTGCTCCTGCCCCTGTCATCCCTCGTATCTCAGTTTAACCGTCACTTCCGAGGGAAAGCCTTTCCAGGTCTCCTAATTAGGTCAGGTCCCTTTGCTTCGGGCGCGTAAAAAAGTCTGTGCCTTTCGTTTAGGGCGGTTTTCTGTCTATAGACTAAGATCCACGAAAACACGGAGCTAGTATCTCTGACGACATAATGCCTGGCACATAAGTGTTCAATACGTAGTTGAATGGCTAGATGAATATATAAACTTCAAAGAAGAGTGGCCCATAATGAATACAGACCCAGTCCCAGAAAGAACACAAATAATGGCCGTAACCCACCCGCACAGCCGAGCTGCCTGGACTGACTACAAGACTCGTTGCTCCTCCCAGTAGCTCCGCCCCTTGTGCCCCGCCCCTTTCTGCTGAGTCGGGGGGAGGGGCATAGAGGTCGCGTGACGTGACAGCAGCCCGCCGTTGATTGGGCTTCCAGGGATGCCGGCTTGGAAAGGGGGCGTGTCTGCGTGCGCTGATTGGCTGTCGGGCGGCGCCTGGGCGGGCAGCGGGGGCGGTGGCGCGGGGGCGGGCGCCGGGCGGGACTGGATCGGGCAGGGCAGGGCAGGGAGGGAGGTAGCGGCGGGCGGGATGGGTCCTCGCCGCCGGCTTTGCTGAGACTCGCTCGCGTGGGCTGCTAGCGGCGGGCCCGCAGTGGCCGCGGGGCATGAAGGGTGCTCTGGGGAGTCCCGTGGCCGCGGCCGCCGCAGGTGCCGCGATGCAAGAGAGTTTCGGCTGCGTCGTGGCCAACCGCTTCCACCAGCTGCTGGACGACGAGTCGGACCCGTTCGACATCCTGCGCGAGGCCGAGCACCGGCGCCAGCAGCAGCTGCAGCGCAAGAGGCGCGACGAGGCGGCGGCTGCCGGGGCCGGCAACCGCGGCGGCCGGAGTCCGGCCGGGGCCTCGGGCCACAGACCTGGCGCGGGCGGCGGCCGGAGGGAGTCCCAGAAGGAGCGCAAGAGCCTCCCGGCCCCCGGCGCGCAGCAGCCGGACAGCCCCGGGGGCGGCCAGCTGCCACCCGGTACGCGTGCCCAGCCCGGCACCTGGGCACCCCCGGTGGGCGCGGTGGGCAGGAGGGGAAGGAGAATGGGGTCACCCCTCTTCGGCCTCCTCTCGACCCCCCCCCCCCACTGCGAGACTGGGGTCAGGGGGGTCCAGATCCAGAAACGGAAGGGGCCTCTGGGAAGGCTTGGGTTAAGCCTTGTGGCCGAGGAAGGTAGAAAAAGAGGACGGGAGGGGGGTGTCACGCCCCTTCTGGCCTTTCCCAGCCCCTTGTGGGGGTGGGGGGAGTGCGGGCGTGGAGTAAGGGTCTCGCAATCTTGGAACTGAGCCTTTACAAGTTGGGCAAAGTTGAGGTATACCGCTGGGGTGGTGTGTGTGGCGGGGATAACTGGGGTCGCTACCCCGGGGAGCTCAAATCTAGAGCTAGCAGGGACCGGCTCCATCCTCCAGCCCGACCACTGCAAGATTCGGGTCGGGAGGAAAAAGAGAAGCGTGGTGGGAGGAGAGTGAGGAAGGAGGGCGCACCCGGCCGCGGGGAGTGGTGGCGAGAGCCCAGGGTGTGTGAAGAATGGCGGGGGTGAGGGGCTCAGGCCTCTGTGATGGAGTAAAGGCCTGGGTGACCGCGGGGGCGGGCTGTGACGTCAGGGCCGCGAGCAGAATGCGGCGGGGGCGGACGCGGGGTCCCCGGCTCTTTCCAGGCTCCGTAACTTCACCCCGTCACCGTACACCCCATCCCCTTACGGTGGCTTCCAGCAGCCAGCTGGCATCATTTTTCAATACAGCATGTAGTGTCGTTGGGATGTGTAACTTGTCATTAACTCAGGCTGCTTTAAGAAAAGCGTTTTTAACCTTTAACCTTTTCAACAAGAATATTCAAAGTTCCCCACACCCTGCTTAGCGAGATACCCCTGTCCGCATCTAGCCAGGGAGGGTGCTTAAGAGTCGTTTATCACCTGAACTGCATCAGTTCATAGTCTGCAAGACTCCACCTGTGTTTCCAGTGTTTTCCTAAAATAAGGCAGTGGTCCTAGGGTTTGTTTTAAAAGAGTGTTAAGATTAAGATGTGTCGTTCGATCACTCGAGCCACTGTATTCAACTCGGCTTTACTGGCTTGTTCCTTGATTACAACTGTGCTTCCCAGCCCTGAGATTACAACTTCTGATTTAAGTGACTTTGGTGCAGCTAGGTAATGTTTACCTTTATCTGTGAAAACTTCAGTCCAACAGTATCACTAGAGAATGAGAAAAGTTACTGTAATAAAGATGTTGAAAAATTATTTTAAATGCTACTGGATATCTGAAAACCCCATGCTGGTAGGCCAGTACGTGTATGAGCCTATTTAAACGGTGAATGAGACGAGATATATTGTAAATTTTGTGTTATGTTCTCGTTTTTCTCATATATCTATTTAGATAAATATAGTAATGAAAGAACTGAGGAAGGCTAAGTTTTTCCTCTCCCTTTACTTTTTAACAAATGAAAGTAATGTATCTTTTAGAATAGTATGAAACTGCATTCAGTGCTGTTAATATATTGCTTTTTAACCTTTTTAATATTAAAAATCATGCATTTTTATTATTAGAGTTTTGAACAATTCCAAAATGTATAAAGTAAAAATCTCCTATTTTTCTTACTTGTTAACACCTTGCATTTATGTACATAGAGAGCTATTTCTTTTTTCCTAAATTTAAATGGTATATAAACTGAGTTACAACCTGCTTTCACTTAGCATTGTAACTAGTGGGTTTATAACATTTTTTCTGTCAATTGTTCATGATCCAGATGATCTGGCTTTTACATCTAGATCTATATTAAAGATCTTTTGTGAATTTTTTAGTTAAAATGGCAATTTTGTCATTTGTCAGTTCTTTTTCAGACGTGTTATTTCAGGAGCAAACAACTCATTAATTTCCATTCATGTAGTTACTGTACTAAATTTATAGAGAGCTACTCTCTAATAAAGGTTTTGTAGCCCTAATTGATATGGACTGTACTTTTCTAACATTCAAAATTTTTAATTTAGAATATTATAAGTGAATGCTCAGTGTGGACGAGAATCAAAGTCAAAACATGTTTGACATTTATTGGAAACAGTTTTGGGTGTGGTTGTGGAAATCATAAGATTTTCCCATAGAAACAGGTTTTTAATGCCCTTCACTATTTAACAACATATATAGATCCTTGGATGAGCCTTGTTTGAGAAATTCATTCTTGAAATCCATAGAGGCTATTTCAGCTTCGCTTTTCCTAACCTTTCAGAACTATTGTCTTTGAGTCAAAGCTCAACTTTATTTTGTAGGAAATCTCGCTGTAAATTTTATTGTATTCGGTCCCTTCATACGGGCTTGGGTTTAGATCAGTGATCAGACAGCATGTGCCAGGCTTTTATTGGAAAGGGCTAGAGAAATTCAGTGTTTGCATTATCTGCTTGGAGCTGCTGACCCAGCACAGAAACAAACTAGGTTCAGTTGCAGTCTTGATCTCTTAGCACTAAATTGTGGGGAAAAAACTGGACCCCTTTTATCTTTGGGTTTTGGGGAGAGAATGAAATGTTTGCAGTGTATTTATAATTCTGATAAGTAGCCAGTTGTATTTAATGGTTTTTAATTTGTACACCAAAACTTTGGAAGATGTTTTAATACAAAGTATGCAGTAAATGTCATTTTAAGTTTTGAATGGTGAATTCCAAATTTAATTGATACAATTTAAAAAAATAACCTTGAGGAAGCAAAAAGGTGCGATAGCTCCTAAATAATTCTGTAGTTGAGTGGAAATATTAAGATTTTTAAAAATAGGTTATAAATAGGAAATTTGAAGCTGCATTAAAATAACTTTTTACATTGAGGGAAAAGTACTGAAAAGTATTGTTGCTGTTGGCATATTAGCTGATTTCATAGTCTGTTGTAGTTTTCAACTTGTTAGATAATTAACTTTCATAATAACATTTTCTACCTAACATTTCAAATTGGATCTCTATTAGTAATATACATGCCCTCAGATTTGGCATTGCATACTTCTGGGACAAGTGTCAGTCTCTTTCTTGTTTCTGCAAGAGAAACTTAAATCTATCTATGACAACATCTTTCCCATGTCCCAAACATGTCATAAGCTAGATTGTGGCATCAGTACAGGATGCAAACTGGATTTAAGCGTCTCTAGGCTATGGGACATTAATTTAAGATTGAACTTAGATTTATTATGTAACTGTTCACATTTGAAAAAAATAGTTTATGTTAACTAACAAGTAATAAATTGTGCAATGTTATGTTAGTGGTGTCACAGACTTGATTTTTGTTTTAAAATGGAATCAGTAAGGTATTGGAACTGTGTTAATATTTACATGTGCCCAGTAAAAAGTTCAGATAGGAAGTATTCAGTAGGAAAACAAAAATATGTATAAACATATATTCCTTAAGAGTCATGTGTTGTCTAAGGAAGAGAGGAATCTAGGAATTTAAAAAATATCCATTCACTCAAATACATTTAATATTTTTATAGCCATACAACCAATGTGAAGGGTAAGCTATACCAAGGAAAATCGAAGCTACTATAATAAAAATAGCACATCCTGTTTGAGATGGAGACCTTTTAAATGCATATAAAGAAAAATAAATACATTTTTGGGAGATGATTTAAGAGGCGACAGATTTCTTCACAGTGTATTTACCAAGTATTAGCTGCCTTCAGACATGGAATCTAAGAATTTTTAAAGCATCAAAACTAGAGAGGAGTAAAGTGAGCGAGAGAGGGAGAGATTGAAGCCTGTAGTGGCCATGGCTGAGTGCTGGTCTCTCTGCAAATGAGAGATGTCCCTTCGAGTGCCGACTGGTCCTTGTATGAGTTGGCAAATAGCAGCTTGGGCTCATATTGAGAAGTATCATAAATGCATAAAACCCAACGAAGAGCACGAGAGCAGGAAAATCTGTTTTCAAGCAAAAAAAGATAAAACTACGACTATTTAGAAATGAAAACCTTAGTAGCCAATGATAAACCATAGTTTATCTAAAGTGCAATCTGAAATACAGAGTGTTTATCCTTTAATTTTTCTGTATGGAGCATAACTACCATGTTTTAATAAAGTTGCTTTTGCCACAAGTAGTTAGTTTAGCAAATGTGTCTATCCAGAGCTGTCACACTCTGTGAGATACCTGTCATTATACGTTAGTTGGTATAGTTTATATTTCCTAGGACAAAAGAGAAAGAGAACATAAGTATCTTAAAAGTTTTATTAGGAAGTACAGTTGACTCAACCAACTTGGTGGGGATTAGGGGCACCAACCTCCCGTGCAGGTAAAAATCCACATACAACTTTTGACTTCCCAAAAACTTAACTACTAATAGCCTACTGTTCACTGGAAGCCTTACCAACAACAGTCAGTTAGTGTGTATTTTGTGTATGTATTATGTATTGTATTCTTAACAGCAGATAAGCTAGAGAAGACAATACATTGACACTACTGTACTGTATCTAAAAAAATCCAGGTCTGCGTGGGGCCACGCACTTCAAACCTGTGTTGCTCGAGGGTCAATTGTAGTTGACTCTGGGCCCTGGCAGTATCCACAACTTTTTTCTTCTCTGAATGTTTCTGAACTTCCCAGATTTTCCTATGACTTTGACTTCCAGAAAAGTGGAATTTAAAACTCTCTGTAAACATGCTGTCATGGACCTGGTGTCCCAGCTGTCCCTTCTGATTTGTCCCTGGCAGGCCAGAGGCGAGCTCCCAGAAGAGGGGAGCAACAGGGATGGAATGACAGCCGGGGGACGGAGGTGACACTTGACCGAGCAGAGCGCAGATCCTACAGGGAGTATCGACCCTATGAGACTGAGAGACAGGCGGACTTTACACCTGAGAAGTTCACAGATGAAAAGTATGTACTGAAGACCTCGGCCAGGAGGGTGGGGGGGAGCCAGAGGGTTTTAAGAGAACTGCTACCTTTTCATGGTGCCAGTCCTGGGAATATTTTGCCAATTGAAGTTGGCAGTTACTTTAGGTGACACAGGAGGGAAATGATTATATGGTGAAAAATGAATTATTTATTGGTATAACTGCACAAAGCACTCCCATAAAAAACTAGACAGGAGTCTGTTAAACTGGTTAAATTTTCTTTTGCAGTTTAGGCTTGGGATATAATTATGATTTTGACTTAACATTACTAATTTAGACTACTAACAAATTTATTTATTTATTTATTATTATTATGTTAATCACCATACATTACATCATTAGTTTTTGATGTAGTGTTCCATGATTCATTGTTTGCGCATAACACCCAGTGCTCCATGCAGAATGTGCCCTCTTTAATACCCATCACCAGGCTATCCCATCCCCCCACCCCCTCCCCTCCAGAACCCTCAGTTTGTTTCTCAGAGTCCATTAGACTACTAACAAATTTAAACAAGTTCCTGCTCCCATGGTTAGGCCAATTGGCTTTCATGATGACATTTTAAGAAGAACTGATACAGTGTGTGACGCCAATTTCTGGCTCCCATACCTTCCTCTAGAAAGTGCTCTGAACTGGAAGGTGGTCTCAGGCTGGTGTGGCTGGACACCACTCCTGAGTGATGGGGCAGTGGGTGGGCTACCTGTGCATGGAGAGCAGTTCTTGGGGTCTCCTGCTTGGTACCAGCATAACAGGTGCCTACTGCCTCAAGTTTTTGTTTAATAATTCAACCTGCACAACACTGAGTTTAGATTAAACAAACAACTTGTGAATCACATTTAAAGGAAAATAGGTAGAAAAGGCTGAAGGAGACTAGAACAGTGTGTGTTGACCCTATCAGCTGTCAGTAGTTTCATGTCAAGGGAGCCATTATTCCCAAAGTCTTTCAACTTCTTGACTACCAGTTCCACTTAGGATCCTGGCTACAAGTTAACCAAAGGACATGGCTTTGTAAAACCATGTTCATTAACCACCCCCACCCTCCCCAAAAGTGCAGAAGTCCAGCAGAGTAGCTCAGTCTGGGAGGGCAGAGGCAGGCGGTGACTTCAACAGATGTGTTCCCTAGAAGTTATATGGTCAGAACATCAAGATGCTGTATCTGCCGCTATGTTGGAGGGTGAGGGAAGAGAAAGGCTTAATTCTGCTATTTTTGGTGATTACTTCAATTTTGCTGTGTAATGGCCATAGTCTGCTTGCTTACAAAAAGCCTTCTGGATCAGAGCTATTTATTTGGGGAAGCATATGTGTATTTTTTTTTCTCACTTCAGGGATTTATTCTGTGGAGATAAGGAAATTATAGCTCAAAAGCACAAACTCATGTTTCCAGCTTTTTTAAGTAGCAAAATGAGTCCTTAAAAAGGGTGAGTATATGTTAACACAAAACAATGCCTATTAAGTGAAATCATACATGTATATAAGGGTGGGGTAGGGTGGGATATGGGATTATGGAGGGATTTTTCTTTTTTCTTTAAAAATAATTTCAGATTTATAGAAAGTTGCAAGACTTAGACAAAGAATTCCTATATATCCCCACCCAGATTCCCCAAGTGTTAACATACCTCCCTCCTTCCCTTCCTTTACACACACACACACACACACACCTTTTTTCTTTGACATTTAAGAGTAAGGTACAGAAATATCTCTTTATCCCTAAATACTTGAAATGTATTTCCTAAAAACATGGTACAGTTATCCAACTCATTAACACTGATACAATTCTGTTATCTAATCCTCTAAATCGTGTAATCTACAGAGTACTCACATTTCACCAGTTGTCCTAATAATGCCCTTTTAGCAAAAGAAAAAAAAATGCCTGGTTCAGGATGCAGTCCAGGAATGTGCATTGCACTTAGTTGTCTTTAATGTAGAACAGCTCCTTAGTCTTCCTTTATCTTTTATGACTTTGACATTTTGGAAGAGTGTGGGCCAGTTATTTTGTAGGACAGCCCAGAATTTGAGTTTGTCTGATGTTTCTTCATGGAATGATATCATGCACTTTGGCAGGAATACCACAGAAGTGATATCTCATGTCCTTCTCATGTATTACATTAGGTATATGTAGGTAATTTTTACCTTCAAGGAAATTTGAAATTATTTTTGATAAGTCATGTACTATCAGAAAAGTTATTTTCCTTAATTTCTTAAAAAGTACTCTCCTATTAATAAAGATCCATAAGGCAATTTTACCATTAGAAAATGCATGCAATTATAAAGAAAATTAAAACTACTTATCTTACCACCTAATACTTAACACTGGCCTAATTTTTTCTTTTTTTTCTTATACATAGATACACTTAAATATTAAGATGATAATACATATGCACTGAGTCCTTTATATGCTTTCATTTCCACTTGATATGGCAGAAGTGTTTTCCATCTCCTTAACAATGTTTGGTAAACATTTTTTATGGTTCTATTATGATGTGTTGTTTGGATGCAGTACAATGTAATCATTCCCTTAGGGTTGGACCTTTCCTAGATGGGAGTTCTAGAAGTGGGAACCATAAAGCAGTGATCCTCAACTGGGTGTCGTGTATCCTAGGACCCAGTTTGTGCTTTAGTGCAAGTTTGGATGGGTACATAGAGTGTGAAAACAAATTAGGGTAAGGGGGGATCTTTTGATACATAGTGACCCAATCACTATCCTAGTAACCTGCCCATTTACTCTATCACTAACAATCTATAAGAGCATTTCTCATAGCTCTTTCTCCAGGTTTGAATATAATAAATTGGACTTTCTTCTTCGCTTATTTGATAGTGAAAAATCATGATATGTGTTTTCTATGATACCTATACATGTTTATTGGACAGAATTATAGAATCCTGATAATCTTTTTTTTTTTTTAAGAGAGAGAGCATGCACGCACAGAGGATGGGGCAGAGGGAGAGGGAGAAAGAGGATCTTAAGCAGATCCTTAAGGATCTTAAGCAGGCTCCATGCCCACCGTAGAGTCTCAGACACAGGCTCAATTCACAACCCTGAGATCATGACCTGAGCTGAAGTCAAGAGTCGGATGCTTAATCGACTGAGCCACAAAGATGCCCCTAGAGTCATGATAATCTAACAGAGTATATCTAATTCAGTCCTCTCCATGTTTAGGAATGGGGAAACAAAGACCCAGAGTTGCAGTGATGGGTACTCTGGTCACAGCCGGCTCATGTGGATTTTTATTCCACTAAGGCAGAACACCTATTTTCACATGGAAGCAGTGTCAGAAATGGTGCTGGGAGTAGCTGTCCATGTGGCTCAGGTGCAGAGATCAGCCAGGTAGCTTGCATATGGTGGGGCGGTGGCGGGGGGGGGCCCACTACTGTTTTTAATGCCAGAGAATTCCTCCCCCACTTCTTTAGGCTCCAAATAATGAACTTAAGTGAACTCTTTGAACATAGGCTATTAGGAAATTAGTCTGCTTCTGTCTGGATTATTTTGACTCTTTGGCTCTTTCTGAAGTTTACTGCTGGTCATTCAAAGTCTGTTCCGGTTCTGAAAGAATCACTTACTCAGATGTTTTTGTTTTGTTTTGTTTTTTTCTTCTCATAAGGAAGCATTTTAAAAAATTGGGATAAAATATAGCATAACATTTACCATTTTAACCACTTATAAATGTATGGCAGTGCAGGGCATTAAATACATTCACACTGTTGTACCACCATCACCACCATCTTTCTCCAGAACATTTTTATCTTTCCAGAGTGAAACTCTGTACCCAGTAAACACTAACCCCTCACTTTCCCCTCCATGAACTTCATTCCCTTTACCTGTAAAACAGGTGCTTGTATATGCTTATGAGGATTGTTGTCAGAGAGTGGATTACAGGGATGTAAAGCACGGTGCTTGGCTGAAATGTTATTTTCCTTGCTTTTGCTTGTGAGTACAACACAAATCAAGCTTCCTAAATAGAGTACAGGATTTCTCAATGCTCACTAACCTGTAAAAAAAAAAAAAAAAAAAGGATATGTTTTATTGTTCCACCTCTTAGTATATGTGCTGCCAACACAAGCACAAAGAGGATATATTTTATAATCAAGGGATTATAAGGAAGTGATTGAGAATATAATTGGGGGTAGGGGTGTGGGTAATCTGTGGAGTAAAGAAAAAAATGGTTCAAGGGATTAAAATAAACCAGAACACACAGGGCTATTTTAGGGTCAGTTTCAATCACTATTATATTATATATATATTTTTAAAGATTTTATTTATTTATTCATGAGAGACAGAGAGAGAGAGAGAGAGAGGCAGAGGGAGAAGCAGGCTCCCAAGGAGCAGGGAGCCCGATGCGGGACTCGATCTCAGGACTCTGGGATCATGACCTGAGCCGAAGGCAGACGCTTAACCATCTGAGCCACCCAGGCACCCTCACTATTATATTTTAAAGGACTTTGTATTTTATTGGTATCTGATGTAGATTTCATGTAAATTTAGACCTGATTTTGACTGTTGGCATTATTTTCCATGTATGTTTTGGTATTTCATTTCCTCTCAATATTTAAGTACATTTTTTTTCTTTTATGGCCCTGTCCAACTCCCTTGTTAAGAACTTATTGTTACTTTAATTTTGTCATTGTTTTAGAACTCTGCTTCAGATATTTATCAACATGGAATCAATTTTATGACAATTTCTATTTAAAAATTTTGTTTTGGGATGCCTGGGTGCCTCAGGCCATTAAGCAGCTGACTCTTGATTTCGGCTCAGGTCATGATCTCAGGGTGGTGAGATCAAGTCCTGCGTGGGTTCCACGCTCAGTGGGGAGTCTGCTTAAGATTCTCTCCCTTTCCCTCTGCCCTTCCGTGCCACGTGCGCACATTCTTTTTCTCTCTCTCTAAGGTAAAAAAAAAAAAAAAATACAAATTTTGTTTTGGTCGGGGTGGAGGAGATGGGAGGCAGAAAAGCCAACCTAGAGAATTTATTTAGGATGATGTTTCTTGTAAGAGCCTTGCATAAAGTTAATGATTGGTGATTCTGTATTTTTTTTAACCTTTTTGAATAAGAGAATAGTGAGTTTTGTATCTTTTTACCCACTATCATATAGTAGCTTTTTATTGTAACGTTTTCGGTCATAACAGTAGACTGGAACATATCTCTGGTTTTGGTGCTTGAGCTACTAATGCCACTAGGGTTCAGTAAGTAATTTGTCATGATTTTAAATGTTTTTTAAAGCCTTGACAAATTAAAAAATATAATTTATCTTATTCAAGTAAGGTTGTAATGATGAAAAAGATGTGGTCCTTCCTGCAGTAGCTTCAAGTCCTCATAAAAAAATGACAGTGACTTGAGACGTGGCCAAGAATGGGTGTGAGAAGTGGGTGGGTGGTCAGGCCTTGGGCAGATGTGGCAGGGGATGAGGGGAAGACTGTTGAAGACAGCCTGGTTCTTGGCTTAGGTACTTTCGTGCTGTGAGTTGGGGACCATAGGAGGAGCAAGGGGTCAATGTTGCTCACGTATCTGCAGGGCCAGGACATGGACAGAGGGTATGTCCAGGAAGTTACTGGCTTTGTGGCCTGGAATCAGAGACCCCAATGAGAGATGCAGGGTCACATGAATGAAGGTCACACAGCAGTAGTGTAGAGATGAGGACGATATGTGCCAGAAATAGGAAGTCAGGAATGCAGGTACACGTAAGGATAGTCAGGTACCCAGAAGAACAAGGGAGGCATCTGTGTGTGGAGCACCAAGACTAGTGAGATGAAAGAGGCAAGGTATAGAACTGGTCCCTTTATGTGACTCTGGATTTGCCTACCTGTGAGAAGTAGAATTGGGTAGCTAAGGAGCAGGGGGAATAGCTTGTGAATTTTGTACCCTGTTTCAGTATGACCTATTACAAAAATAATTTTTTAAGGACAGGCCGGGAAAGAGAAGCCAGAGAGGTCAGAGGAAAATTAACGGTCAACGGTGTCCAGTGATGAAAAGGGGTCAAATGACATAAAGACAAAAGTTGCTGTTGGCTTTAAGAACAAGGAGCTTCAGCTGTCTTTGGAAGTTTGTGTAGGGCAGTGGGGGTAGAATTGAGTTGGTTGCAGGTTAATGTTTTCAGCCCCAAGTGTCACTCACTGACTAGTCGTGTTTGGAAGAGGGAGATTTGGGAGGGGGCATAATTTGAAATTAATTATTTCTGTTATACAAAACATTCCAAATTTAACTTAAATATTGAATGTTAGAGCTGGGATGAATCTTGGAGTTTATCTAACCTCGTTTTATAAATGAGGAAACCGGATCCAGAGAAAGGGATATCCCTCCACAGTAAGACCTGCCCAGGATCTCCTTCTCTTGTCTGGCATCCTCACTAGCAGCCGTATGACCTTGGGCAAGTTACCTACCTCGTTTGTGCCTCTTGTTTCCTGATTTGTGGATGATAGTTGTATACTGTAGTTCTGTTTATGAGAATTAACTTCTGTATGTGACGTGCTCAGAACAGTGCTTCAGGTAGTAAGTAGTATTCGGTAAACATTAACCATTACTTTATTTTTCAAGCCACTGTTCTTTCCAGTATATTTCAGCCATCGTGTCCTTCTAGAATTTTTTTTCTGAAAAGAGTCTTCTTAGCCCTTAAATGCAGTTCACGACTTTTGATTATACCCATCTCTTTCTAGACCCATTGACAGGTTTGATCGAGACAGACCCCTGAGAGGCCGTGGAGGCCCAAGAGGGGCCATGCGAAGCCGAGGCAGAGGCGGCCCCGGGAACAGAGCTTTCGACGGTTTTGACCAGAGAGGGAAACGAGATTTTGAGAGGTATGGTGGGAATGAGAAAATATCAGTTCCTCTGGAACTGCTGTTTTCGCTTTATGGTCTTGGTAATACATGGTACAAATCTGTTATGTGTTAATATTTAGTTGACTTTATATAGTGTACTCTTATTCCTGAGGGAGCTGATCCTGGGACAGCTTTTCTGATCAGCTTTTCTGATTTGGAGATTGACTGGAAACCACCTTCCAGTTTAAAGGAATATTCTTTCTTTCTCTAGAGCAATCAGAACCGAAGACAACATGGGTGGATGTGGAGTTCGAACCTGGGGATCAGGTAAAGATACCAGGTACGGTGCAAATGTGTGCCTTCTGTGAACCTACAATTAGGTGGAAATCTCTGGATCTTTATTTTCCTTTCGTAAAAAGTACTCTCTGTTGTGCTTTCAATGTCTTTATATTTGTGTGCCATTAGGTAGAGATTCATTTTAGGCTTTTGTTTAGAGAGATGACTTCTTAAAGCATGTTTGCTATGTTGCAATTAGATCTGAAAACAACTTTGAAAGTTCTTTTAGCCCAGACAAATTTGTATTTGCTAATGCCCTAGCACATGGCACTGTACATAGGCCTCAGAATGCTTTTTAAATTCCTGGATATTCTATACTTTATTTTTCTGTGACCTCCCCAAGTTCTCATATACATTGCATCTTGATTTTATGAAATCATTTGCAGGTTAAGCTCAATGACAAGTTTCAATGAAGGTTCAAATCTGACATTTTTCTGAGGCTTCATAGTATGTCAGATCTGTGTCAGTTTTGCTACTTGGTTCTGCTGTTTCATTTCATGGCTGCAGGGACAGTGCCCTCCTGTGTCCGCAAAGACTGGGCAAGAAATGTTTCCGGGCAGCGCAGGGCAAGGAAGAGGTCCCCCAGCGCATGTTGTGGGGCAGGCTTTCCAAGCCTTGTCCTTGAGAGGAAAAAGAAACTTGTTGAATGTTTCTCAGTATAGGGTTTGATAGGATCTTGATTACGAATCTTTTAATTCTGTTTATTTTTATTTTGATAATACATACTTTAAAAAGTAATACTTCTGAGTCACCTGATTTACCACCTTATTTAATGCCATCAGTCCAGGGGCACCTGGGTGGCTCAATTGGTTAAGCGTCTGGCTCTTGGTTTCAGCTCCGGTCGTGATCTCAGGGTCATGGGATCAAGTCCTGTGTCTGGGCTCCCTGCTCAGCAGGGAGTCTGCTTGAGGTTCTCTCCCTTTGCCGCTCCTCCACCTCTCTAAAATGAACAAATAAATCTTCTAAAAAAAATAAAAGTTTGAGGGTTTTGCTGTAGTTAGTATTCCTCTTTGAAGGCATTGGCAGTGCTAACTAAATTTATGGATAAGATGTTTTCAAAATGGTACAATGAGCCATTTCCGATATTAATGGTTTTCTTCAGCAGTTTGACAGTGGGTGCCTGTGTTGAAAGTAGAATTTTCTCCGTTTGTGGTAATTAAAAAAAATATCATATCAGATATTATTTTCTTGGTACCAATTGAAACACACCCACAAAAGCGGTTTTCAGTAATGGTGCCTTCCAATTTTCATTTCAAAGAGCAAGATGGTTTCTCTTTTTTTTTTATTGTTACGTTAATCACCATACATTATATCATTAGTTCTTGATGTAGTGTTCCATGATTCATTGTGCAGAACACCCAGTGCTCCATGCAGAATGTGCCCTCCTTAATACCCATCACCAGGCTAACCCATACCCCCACCCCCCTCCCCTCTAGAACCCTCAGTTTGTTTTTCAGAGTCCATCGTCTCTCATGGTTCCTCTCCCCCTCCGATTTACTCCCCTTCATTCTTCCCCTCCTGCTATCTTCTTCTTTTTCTTTTTTCTTAACATATCTTGCATTATTTGTTTCAGAAGTACAGATCTGTGATTCAACAGTCTTGCACAATTCACAGCGCTCACCATAGCACATACCCTACCCAATGTCTATCACCCAGCCACCCCATCCCTCCCACCCCCCACCACTCAGCAACCCTCAGTTTGTTTCCTGAGATTAAGAATTCCTCATACAGTGAGGTCATATGATACATGTCTTTCTCTGATTGACTTATTTCACTCAGCATAACACCCTCCAGTTCCATCCATGTCATTGCAAATGGCAAGATCTCATTCCTTTTGATGACTGCATAATATTCCATTGTGTATATATACCACATCTTCTTTATCCATTTATCTGTCGATGGACATCTTGGCAAAGAGCAAGATGGTTTTATGTAATAATCAAGTAACATTCGATTAAAATCTGTTTGCGGTCATAGATTTGGGTAAGTGTGAAGTCTGAATTTGATAACAAAGCCTTGAAGTGTTTAACATCGCTTTGTGGAATGTACTTGTGCAAATAGGCATTTTCTGCATTCATATAACTGAAGTCAAAATATACACATGGGCCCTGGGGCTTTATCTTTTTTCTGTAAATCCAGCATTGATTATCTACTTTCAACAAAATAACAAAATCCACCAACATAAATTGTTGCTAATTTTGAAACCCCATGGTTCTGTAGTTTTGATCACATGGTTCTATAAGAGCTGTAAGCACATTAGTTTTTTGTTTATTCATTAAATAATTTAGGTCAACACAGGAGGGAGATCTGTGATTTCTCTCCTTTTTTAAGATTAGCTGCTCAAGTGTAAGAAATGCTGGTGTTTACATCGCCCTTTTATGATTTTTAATTGTTGAAAGCTATGAATTACCAATATACCTATGGTTTTTATCCCCTTGGTTTATTATGTTGCCAGGGGAATAAAGAGAAAGTTGGAATAATTTGTGTGCTGCTGCTAGATTTCGGGGCTCCTGGGTTCCAGAACCTTCTGTGACCCTGCCCGGGTCAGCTGATGTACAGAGGTAGCCTCTGCGAAGGGGCCTCCACCAGGCAGAGCAGCAGCCGCGTCCTTCCAAACTCAGAGTGCATTTGATTTCCGACCATTTTTTTAAAAGTAAAAATTAATTATTTGGAGCGCCTGGCTGCCTCAGTCAGAAGAGCATGCAGCTCCTGATCTTGGGGTCCTGAGTTTGAGCCTCACGCTGGGTGTAGAGATTACTAAAAAAAATAAATAAACTTTGAAAAAATTAATTATTCAAATTTTGGGTCTAAAAAATTATTTTTTTTAAAGTTCAGTACAATAGCTTTGCATGTTGAATAAAAAATCTTAAATGTAAAGTCAGTTCTGTTATTACAGTTCAATTTATCTTTGCTTTTTAAAAAATAGCTTATGTTGTGATACTTTTTCCTTAATGGGAGATGAAAAAGTGCTGGGGTCTGTATGTAGAGTATGAAATATTTCTAATGGATATACTTATAGTGACTAATTTTAGCATTTCCCTGAAAATGAAATTTCTTTTGCTGGTACTGTTTTTTTTTTAAAGTAATAATCATATAGGATTAACGCTAACATAAAAAGGAAAAATTAAGATCATGTGTATTAGAATTCACATTGTGTCTCATTGTGCTATAATTTCTAATCTGTAGATTGTATTTAGATGTGATGGTATATAAATTGATGTTTCAGAGCCTTATTTTTCTGGCACAGTTATCACCAGCCTGTTTGTTTTCTGCACACTCATTATTGTGGAATGTTTCCATCATTTTCTAAAAGTTTGTTATGGTGTATTCTTGTGTATTGTGAGTCATTTGACACTTGTAGGTTGAGAATTTTTTAAATTTTTTATTGAATTATAGTTGACATACAATATTCTATTAGTTTGAGGCACATGACATAGCGATTTAACAACGATATACACTGTGAACTGCTTACCACATTAACTGTAGTTTCCATCTGTCACCGCCATAAAAAGTATTACAGTATTACTGACTATATCCCTATGCTGTACTTTCATCCCCAGGACTTGTGTATTTTATCACTGGAGTTTATACCCCTTAATCCTCTTCACTTATCTCGCCCAGCCTCCTCCACCCCATGCCCCTGCTGCAACTGCCCGTTTGTTCTCTGGATTTATGAGTCTTTTTTTCTTCATTTGTTTAGTTTTTTAGATTACACGTGTGAGTGAAATCATATGGTATTTGTCTTTCTTTGTCTTATTTCACTTAACATAATATCTTTAGGTCCATCCATGTTGTCAGAAATGGCAAGATTTTATCCTTTTTTATGGCTGATAATATCCCATTGGTACATATATAGGACATCTTCTTTATCCATTCATCTATCAGTGGGCACTTAGATTTCTTCCATATCTTGACTATTGTAAATGTTGCAATAAATATAAGGGTGCATATATCTTTTAAAATTCATCTTTTGGGGATCCTGGGTGGCTCAGCTGGTTAAGTGTCTGCCTTTGGCATGGGTCATGATCCCGGGGTCCCAGGATCAAGTGCTGCATTGGGCTCCCTGCTCGGTGAGGAGTCTGCTTCTCCCTTCTGCCCCTCACCCTACTCGTGCTTTTGCTCTCTCTCTCTCTCAAATAAATAAAATAAAATAAATAAAAATAGAATTCATCTTTTGGGGCACCTGAGTGGCTCAGTTGGTTAAGCATCTGACTTGTGATTTTGACTCGGGTTGTGGGATTGAGCCCTGCATCAGGCTCCATGCTTGGTGGTGAGTCTGCTTGGGATTCTCTCTCTCCCTCTGCCCCTCTGCCCCTCTCCCCGCTTGTGCATGCACTCTCTCTCTTAAATAAATAATCTTATAAATAAATAAGTAATACATACATACATACATACAATTCATCTTTTCATTGGGGGGTGGGGTAAATACCCAAAGTGGCATTGCTGGATCATAGGGTAATTCTATTTTAATTGTTTGAGTAACTTCCATATTGTTTGCCATAGTGGCTGCACCCATTTATATTCCCACCGACAGTGCACAAGGATTCCCTTTTCTCCACATCCTCAGCAACACTTGTTATTTCTTGTCTTTCTAATACTAGCTCTTCTGACTGGTGTGAGATTATATCTCATTGTGGTTTTGATTTTTGCATTTCCCTCATGATGAGTGATGTTGAGCATCTTTTCATGTGTCTGTTGGCCATCTGTATGTCTTCTTTGGAGAAATGTCTAATCAACTCCTCTGCCCATTTTTAAATTGGACTGTTAGGTTTTTTGGTGTTGAGTTGTATGAGTTCTTTATATATTTTGGATATTGACCCCTTTTCAAAGATCTCCCATTCAGTAGGTCACCTTTTCATTTTCTTGATGGTTTCTTTCATTGTGCAAAGCTTTTTATTTAGTTTAATGTAGTCCCAATAGTCTATTTTTGCTTTTGTTTCCCTTGACTGAGGAGACAGATACAGAAAAATATTGCTAAACAGATGTCCAAGAGTTTCATACCTATGGTTTGTTTCTTTCTCTCTCTTGGGAATTTTATGGTTTCGGTTTTTACATTTAGGTCTTTAATCCATTTTGAGTTTATTTTTGTGTATGGTGTAAGGAAGTGGTCCAGTTTCATCCTTTTGCATGTAGCCGTCCAGTTTTCCCAATACTACTTGTTGAAGAGGCTGTCTTTTCCCCATTGCATGTTCTTGCCTCCTTTGTCATACACTAGTTGACCATATAAGCATGGGTTTAGTTCTGGGCTCTCTTCGGTTGCATTGATCTCTATCTTTATTATTGTGTCAGTACTATACTGTTTTGTTATTACAGCTTTGTAGTATAGTTTGAAATCTGGGATTGTGCTCTCTTTAGCTTTGTTCTTCTCTCAAGTGTGCTTTGGCTATTTGGGGTATTGTGGTTCCATACACCTTTAGGATTGTTTGTTTTAGTTCTGTGAAGAATACCATTGGCATTTTGGGATTGAATTGAATGTATAGATTGTTTTGGGTGGCCTGGACATTTTAACAATATTAATTCTTTCAATCCATGAGCATAGAGTATCTTTTCATTTATTTGTGTTGTCTTCAATTTCTTTTATTAGTGTCTTACAGTTTTCACAGTACAGGTCTTTCACCTCCTTGGTTCAGTTTATTCATAGGCATTTTATTCTTTTTAATGCAGTTGTATATGGGATTGTTTTTGTAATGTCTCTGCTAATTCATTATTAATATATAGGAATGCAACAGATTTCTGTATATTCATTTTGTCCTGCAACTTTACTGAAATCATTTATTTTAATGATTTTTTGGTGGGTAATTTAGGGTTTTCTATATATATTATCATGTCATCTGCAAATAGTGACAGTTTTATTTCTTACCTATTTGGATGCCTTTTATTTCTTTTTCTTGTGTGATTGGTGTGGCTAGGACTTTTAGCACTATGTTGAATAAAAGTGGTGGGAGTGGACATCCTTGTTTTGTTCCTGATCTTAGAGGAAATGTTCTCAGTTTTTCACCATCGAGTATGATATTGGCTATGAGTTTTTCATATATGACCTTTATTATGTTGAGGTATGTTCCCTCTATACCCACTGTGTTGAGAGTTTTTATCATGAATGGATATTGAATTTTGTGAATTGCTTTTTCAGCATCTATGGAGATGGACATATCATTTTCATCTTCATTTTGTTAATGTGGTATGTCACGTTGATTGATGTGCAGGTATTGAGTTCATCCTTGCATTCCTGGGATAAATCCAATGTGCTCATGGTAAATGAATTGAATGCTGTTTGCTAATATTTTGTTATGGATTTTTACATCTATGTCCACCAGGGATATTGGCCTGTAATTCTTTCTGTAGTGTCTTTTTTTTTTTTTTTTTTTTTTTACTTTGGTGTAAGGGTAATCCTGGCCTTGTAGAGTAAATTTGGAAGCATTTCTTCCTCTTCTATTTTTTTTTAAAGATTTATTTATTTATTTTGAGAGAGTGAGAATGAGAGATAGAGAGAGCACATGAGAAGGGGGAGGGCCAGAGGGAGAAGCAGGTTCCTCGCTGAGCAGGGAGCCTGATGCGGGACTCGATCCCGGGACTCCAGGATCATGACCTGAGCCGAAGGCAGTCGCCCAACCAACTGAACCACCCAGGCGCCCTCTTCCTCATCTATTTTTTTGGAATAGTTTGAGAAGGATAAGTATTAACTCTTCTTTAAATATTTGATAGAACTTACCTAAGAAACCATCTACTCCTAGAGTTTTTTTGATTGCTAACTCAATTTCATTACTAATAATTGGCCAGTTACGGATTTTTTATTTCTTCCTGGTCAGTCTAGGATGATTGTTTGTTTCTAGGAATTTATCCATTTCTTCTAGTTGTCCAGTTTGTTGGTGTATAATTTAGTAGTCTCTTATGATTCTTTGTGTTTCTGTAGTGTCAGTTATAACTTATCGTTCATTTACAGTTTTATTTATTTGGGTTCTCTCTTTTTGTTTTTTTTCCCTTGATGAATCTGGCTAAAGGTTTATCAATTTTATTTATCTTTTCAAAGAACCAGCTCTTAGTTTCATAGACCTTTTCATTGTGCTTTTTGTTTCTATTTCATTTATTTCTGCTCTGATCTTTATTATTTCTTTTCTTATACTCACTTTGGGCTTTGTTCCTCTTTTTCCAGTTCCTTTAGATGTAGAGTTAAATTGTTTGAGATTTTTCTTGTTTTTTGAGATAGGCTTGCATCGTTATAAACTTCCCTCTTAGAACTGCTTTTGCTGTGTCCCAAAGATTTTTGACCGTTGTGCTGTTGTTGTTTTTAGATTTTATTTCTTTGAGAGAGAGAGAGAGAGAGAGCACAAGCCAGGGGAGGGCCAGAGGGAGAGGGAGAAGCAAGCTCCCTGCTGAGCAGGCAGCCTGACCCCTGGACCCTGGGATCATGACCTCAGCTAAAGGCAGTGCTTAACTGACTGAGCCACCCAGGTGCCCCTGGACCATTGTGTTTTCATTAGTCTCAAGGTATTTTTGATTTCCTCTTTGATTTCTTTGTTGACCCTTTGGTTTTTTAGTAGCATGTTGCTTAGCATCTACATGTTTGTGTTTTTTCCAGTCTTATTATTGTAACTGATTTCTGGCTTTATATTGTGATCAGAAAAAGATGCTTGATATGATTTCAGCCTTCTAAATTCATTGAGACCTATTTTGTGGCCTAACATGTGATTTATCCTGGAGAATATTTCTTTTTTTTTTTTTTAATTTTTTTTTTAAGATTTTATTTATTTATTTGAGAGAGAGAGTGAGAGAGAGAGAGAGCACATGAGAGGGGGGAGGGCCAGAGGGAGAAGCAGACTCCCCGCTGAGCAGGGAGCCCGATGCAGGACTTGATCCCGGGACTCCAGGATCATGACCTGAGCCAAAGGCAGTTGCTTAACCAACTGAGCCACCCAGGCGTCCCCTGGAGAATATTTCAAGTGCACTTGAAAAGAATGTATATTCTGCTGTTTGGGGATGGTTTGTTCTGTATCTGTTAAGTCCCTCTGGCCTAATGTGTCTTTCAAAGCCACTGATTGATTTTCTGTCTGGATGATCTATCCATTAATGTAAGTGGGGTGTTAAAGTCTTATACTATTACTGTATCACTGTTGATTTTTCCCTGTATGTCTGTTAACATTTACTTTATATGTTTAGGTGCCCCTGTGTTGGGTGCATAGATATTTATAATTGTTATATTCTTTTCTTGGATTGATCTCTTTATCATTATATAATACTCTTCTTTGTCTCTTGTTAGAGTTTTTGTTTTAAAGTCTATTTTGTCTGATATAAATATTGATACCCCAGCTTTTTTTTTTTTTTTTTTGCTTCTATTTGCATGGTAAATGTTTTTTCCATCTCTTCATTTTCAGCCTGTGTATGTCTTTAGGTCTGAGTGAATCTCTTGTAGGCAGAATACAGATGGGTCTTGCTTTTTTTTAATCCATTCAGTCACCTTATGTCTTTTACTGGAGCATTTAGTCCAGTTATTGATAGGTGTGCATTACTGCCATTTTGTTAATCATTTCCTGGTTGTTGGTTTTTTTTTTTTTTATTTCTTCTCTTTTCCTTTCTTCTCTTGCTTTCTTCACTTGTGATTTGATGACTTTCTTAATACTATGTTTGGATACTTTTCTCTTTATTTTTTGTGTATCACAGGTTTTTGGTTTGTGGTTACCATGAGGTTCATATATTACATCCTATGTATTTAGCAGTCTGTATTGTTGATGGTTGCTTAAATTTGAACACATTCTAAAAGCACAGGTTGAGAAATTTTATGGCCTCTGGTAATACTTGGAATTTCCTAGGACAGTAAGAGTTTTAAATAATTGTTCTTGTTTATTATAAGCTGTTTTTAATTTTAGGCCATTCATAGAAACTTCTATTTCTAAAAGTACTTTTCACATCTTTCAAGTAATTTCAGTGGATTAGCAGTTTTCTCATTTTCATTTTGATGCAGATTACCTGTTTGTGTATATAATTACTTGAATGGTATTTACTTACGAAAAAGGATATTGAAATGTATTTTTTTTTTATTTTAAAGATTTTATTTGAGAGAGAGAGCATGAGAAGGGGGGAGGGTCAGAGGGAGAAGCAGACTCCCTGCTGAGCAGGGAGCCCCATGCGGGACTCAGTCCTGGGACTCTGGGATCATGACCTGAGCCGAAGGCAGATGCTTAACCAACTAAGCCACCCAGGCGCCCCCAAAATGTATTTTTTTTAATCTTGCATATGTAAGAGCATTGATGTGAACATATTTGTGTGACTAGAATGATTCTCACTGCTTTTCAGTGACGTGGAGCAGACTGCACCAATGGAGGAGACCACAGCAGTGGAAGAGTCCCCCGGCCCCCTGGAGGAGGAATCTCCAGCCAAGTGGGTATTTTATTCATTTTCCCCATGGGTTGTTGGTCTTTTTCCTAACGATTTCTAAGTGTCCTTCACAGAGCAGGAAGCTCACCTTTTATTATGTCACAGAAGGTTGATCTTGATATATTAATGAATAATCAAACTCATTAATAATTCAAATAATCTAGTGACTGATTATTAATGATAATTAATGAGTTAAGTTTAGGTATTCCACCCAGCGCCCACAACCTCTTTTCCATCAGCAGCTTGTACTGTAATTAGTCTTCCTCTTATCAGGACCCTCATCTTCTGTCCCTTTATTCTGAGTCCATCCTCCCTCTTTCTTTATGGAGCTGAGGTCCCTGATCCACTTCTAGCATCCTTGCCCAGTCCTTAAACTCCCTTGCCCTTGGATCTTTTGTTGTGCCTTGCTAGCAAAACCCGCCTCCTGGATGACCACCAGCTGTCTGCCTTCTCACTCCCTGCACCCTCAGGCTGAGCACTGCAGCTCACACCGCAGAGCCGGCAGGAACCCCTGTAAGTTCTCAATCCTCTGCATTCTGAAACGAGCCCTCAACACTGCCCAGCATTCCTCTTTTCTTGCACTCACTCTTTCTCCCACTCTTTACAACGATCAATTCCATCCTTCGTGTCTCCTCAAAACCCTAAAACTGCCCCCACTTTCCCCTCCCCCCCTCCTTCCCATATCCACACAGCCTCTTTCGTTTTCTGGATACAACTTTGCCTCCTATGTCACACAGAAATTGGGAGCCATCAGATGGGAACTTTATCATCTTTCCACTCTTAAAGGTACAAACCGGCCTGCACCGGCTTGCCTCCAAGCCTCCTTCCCTCGTGGTAAGATAGAGGCGCCATCTCTCCTGCCACTTGCTCAGGCTTTGGATCCTGTTCCTGTGGAGAAACCTCACACTGTCAGCTCCCTCCCTTTGAGGTATATTCACTTTCCTCCCCACTTTGGTCTTTATCAACAGTTTAAACATGCTCAGTGTCACCTATTTTAAATCTGCTACTCTTGCCCCACGTTCTCATTCAGCTACCTTTCTCAGGATTATATGTACTCTTTCTTCATTTCCTCTCCTCTCACCTCAGCCTCACTTCATTCCAGGTCTGGCTCTGTCCCCATTTCCCTTCGGAAACAGTCACCACATGTCTCCACACCTAATAGATGTTTCCATCGGCATCTTTCTTGATCTGTCAGAGCATTTGGCTTTATTGATTTCTTCTTAAGCTTGCCTTCCCTGGTTTCTGTGATATCTGTACTCTTCTGGTTTTCTTTCTGCCTCTCAGCGCCTCCTTTGGAGACTCATCCTTGTCTTTCTGGTCTTTTAAAATGTCGAGTTCTTCAGGGCTCTGCCATAGGTCCTCTTTTTAGTGTCCTTTATAGGATCTCATGCACCTCTGCAGCTTGAATCGTCATTTACATGCAGACTCCAGACTCTATCTCTGGCTCCCACCACCAGCGTGGGCTCCGGGTGTGTGTGTACTTAGCTGCCTACTCTGGACACCTCCCACGGACATCGCAGATGCTCCTCCTGCTCCACATGTCCAGAAGAAGTCCAGAAACCTCTGTCCTCATCAGGTGTTTCCATCTTGTGGAACAGCCCGTCGCCATCCATCCAGTTGCACAAATCAGAAACCTAGGAGTCATCCTTGAGACTTCCTTCTTCTCGACCCCCTTCCTTCCCCCAAATCCAGTCTGTCACCCTGCCCTGGTAATAGGTACCTTCTCATCTCCTCTCATCTCCACTCCTCGCCGTCCTCTCATCTGGTCTGTCACAGGGTTTCCTGCTTTCTCATCTTCGACCAGCCATTTCCACAGCACCGCGGCTTTCACACTAGCATTCGGGTCGTAATGTCCTCACCCCTGGTGCAAGACCCCAGTGACTTGCTGTTCTTTTCCTGCCCCTTGATCTGACCTGTACAGTCTTGCGTGATCTGTGCCCCTCAGAGCCCTCAAGTGCCGCTGCTCGGGTGCCTTCTGTGGGTTCAGGATGTGGCCGCATCTGGCGTTCGCAAGCTGAAGAATGAAGAATCTCCTGCCCCCACCCCACGCATGCCAGAGTGCTGCTGCAAGTGCTGTGGCCTTTTTTTCCCTACCTCACTTCCAAACTCCCTTCACTCTTCACTGATTTAACTCTTCCTCATTCTTCAGCTGCAGAGAGGCAAGGTGTCCAGTGGTTAAGAGCACAGACCCCCGGCCAGCATGTGGGTTCACATCCCAACTCTGCCACATACTAGTTTGGGCAAGTTTTTTATTCTCTCTATGCCAGTTTTCTTCATGTGTAAAATGGGAATAATAATAGTACCTACATCTTAGCGTTGTTATAAGGACTGGTTGGGTGTGTGTGTGTGTGTGTGTGTGTGTGTGTGTGTGTGTGTGTGTGTGTGTGTGTGTGTGTGTGTGTGTGTGTGTGTGTGTGTGTGTGTGTGTGTGTGTGTGCGCGCGCGCGCATGCATCACACAGGAGGACCTGGCATGTAGTTAATGCTATGTAAATATCTGCTATCCTTATTCTTATTGCAAGAGTAAAATGCTGCAATGATTGATGATTATGGAAGCTGTTAATTTACTATTCAGAACAACTAAGAAATGTTTTGAGTTAAATAAGTTAACGATGTGAATATTTAGACAGGTAACTAAGGAAGTAGATTAAAGTTTATGTGAATGTTGAGAAAGTGAGTTAACTAGACACCTTCAGGAAAAATTACATCTTTTTTGAGCCAATAAACCATGTATACAAATTCAGGCTATGTAAGGCAGAATAATAGAGTCAATTATAGCATAACTCTAATCTATGGAATTGATTGAGGTACTCTAGCTTTTATAATATTAGACAAAATAATTCATTTGGCTACTCTGGAAGACAAAATAGTACTTAATGATTTGGTGGCAGTCTCACAGTCTGCAGAGTCCTAGCAGAGCTAGCTGGCAGACCCCCTTCTTCTCTGCTGACTGCAGTGGACAGTGAGCGTCTAGTTAGAACTGCAGGAGCTGGGCCGTGGTGCAGGGGCATGGCCATCCAACAGCCCACCGTGCTGTGAAGTTCTTGTTTCTGCACTGCCCTGTCACACTTTAAAATTATCACAATAATACTATTACAGTTTTTTGATAATTTCAATATTATGTTTGCGTTTGAGAAGTACATCTGATGACGGTGATGCTCTCTGATGTCCGCTTTATCTGAATGCTGACCTAACTCTCAGGCTGATCTAGCACCCAGCCAAAATGTATATCAGCGCACCTCTCAGTTTAGAACTTCCTGATAGATTAATTTAATGTACCCTCACTTATGTTCAGACATACACCCCAAAGAGCATATATTTTCCTCAGATTGGACACATTTTGTTGACAGATATGCTATGCCCTTCCTTTTCTTCTTCCCTCCTTCCCCCTTTCGTTATGGAAGTATTACGTGTTCCTTATCACATGTCTGAGGATGCTTGCGGTGATGTCTTGGGAGTATTTTGCTACAAGACTATAAGAATAAATCTAACATTTACAGAGCATTTGTTGTGTGCCAGGAGCTGCTCTAAATGCTTCCATGTCTTAACTCCTTAACTCTTTGCTGCCCCTTGGTGAAGGAGTCGACACTGTTGCTGACCTCATGGGGAGACATAGAGGTGAAAGGACTTGCTAAGAATTGCGGAGCTAGCATTCAAAGCAGATATTGTTGGACAGACATTCATGCTCTTACCTGTAGTGAATGGCAGGAATGGTTGAAAAGTGCCATTTACACCAATTTTCTATGAAGAACTGAAAAGGGGAGATGTTGGTTGTGTGAGCAGAGGAAGGGCTGCTAGGGTGGCTGAGGACTTCCCTATTCAGTAATATGGAACAATGCTCCCCTCCTTCCTTAAAAGTAAAAAAGTCCTTGTATGGTGACTAACATAACATAATAATAAAAAAAAAGTAAAAAGTCCTTATGAAAAGAGAGTGTTGAGGAAGCATCATTACAAAATACCTGCAATGAAATATTTTTTGCTGTAGTTTGTTTCCAAGTATTTTTTTCTTTAGACAGTGAAGATTGAATTTTCTTAAAGCCGGAAAACACCTCTTTAAAATGTATATGGCAAATTTCTGAGGAGCTCACAAGTTTAGCATCAAATTCACTTCCCTTTCAGTACTTGGGAAGGAAGTAAGAGGTATTGTTTACGTGTTAGGTTAAATCCACTTGCCCTGGTTAAGTAGTCAATCAAGTTTTATTTCTAGAACCCACTTTTTTTCGGTTCCCTGCACCCTTTCACGTATTGAGGTGAAAACGTATTGACTGAATGGATATTTGGACATTTGGCGTTACATATGTTTTCTCTGCCCACATCCTGACTGTCTTCTGAGTGTATTTCTCTGCCCTCTTATTCCCTAAAAAGCACAGAGTTTGAGTCTGAGCTTTGGAGATAGAATGAGTGGATATGAAACATGGTTCTTTCATTTGTTAACATATGACCTCTGCCTCAGTTTCCTTACCTGTAAAATGGAGCTATTAATTGGATCTAACTCATGGGATTAATGATCATGACCAAATTAATGTAAAGTGCTTTGAATAGCATCTGGCACCTAGTAAGCATGCAGTAAATGTTAGCATTATTGCCTCATTTATTTTTAAATAAAGTAACAGTTGTTAAAACAGTTCTATTTCTTCTATAATTTCACCCATTTAGAAACAAATGTTTAACTATCAAATTTGCATATAGCATTATTCACATTACAGATCGTAGATTAGACCACTTTATATTTATAAGCAGCTTTGATGGAAAGTCATCTCCCAAGATTTTGGTAATATACCAAGAACTGTGAAGGTCTTTGAATTAGTTAAAAGGTGGGGGGGGGGGGGAAGGGGGTGTTAAATTTACAGTGATAGCAATTACAATGCTTTTATAACAGTTAGAAATATAACCGCTTTCATCCCTCTGGAACTGAGGGATTAATTATATATCTCTTCCTGTTGAAAATCCAGCCTGCTAAAACTGCCAGTAAAAACTGCATTTGGTGCCAATTCAGATAGGAAATGGGATCTGCCTCACAGAGCTTTCATAGAATGTGTTTTTGTAATAATTTGTAGTCAGTGGAGAATAAGGTTAACGAGCCTGTCCTTAGTGATTTTATACTGCTCCCAACATGGCTTGTTGCAATGACAGATGGGAAGGGAGGATGCATCGGGCACATCTGTACATCCACTCATGAATGGTGTGCCCCAGAGTGAGTGGGGGCAGGGCGATCGCTTTCAAGGAGGGAATCAGTTGCCGCCAGCGTTCTCTTCTGAGCTCCACTGTTTGCTTCACTTTGAGTGTCTGTGTATCACTTCAAGACTGCATCTCCCATATGCCTTACCCTTTTATGTTCTAGCCCTTCATGTTTAGATACGATGTTGTTTAAGACAAGCAGACACAAAAAGTACTTCTTTTGTGGTCTTAACACAAAGTCTGTTCTTACTGAACTTTTTGGAATTTATTAACTTCTGTTAGGTCATCTGAGTTATGAAAGAATCCTCAAATTCATTGCATCAGTTTTAGAAATCAGAACTAGATTATAGTCTGCAATCAGAATAGCATTATAGAAATGGGTTCTGCTGTAGGGGTGCCTGGGTGGTCCAATAGGTTAAGTGTCTGCCTTCGGCTCAGGTCATGATCCCAGGGTCCTGGGATCGAGCCCCACATCGGGCTCCCTGCTCAGCAGGGAGCCTGCTTCTCCCTCTCCCACTCCCCCTGCTTGTGTTCCCTCTCTTGCTGTGTCTGTCTGTCAAAAAAATAAATAAAATCTTAAAAAAAAAAAGAAATGAGTTCTGCTGGTTTCCTAATTCTGTCACAAGTAGCCTAAAGGACTCTCATGAATCCTTAACATTTCTTTATTTTTAGATCTGTATTAGAGATTATGTTATAGAAGGATGTATATAAAAAAATAGTATAATGAACCTCCATCTAAGTTATTCCTCTTAGACTTTTATCAAATCATGGCCATTTTTGTTTCATATATATCTCTACACATTTCCTCTTCCCCCCAGGATATCATATCATTCTTAAATGTTTCAGAGTGTTCTATCCAAAAGTCTACTCTTTTTTTTTTTAAGATTGATTTATTTGAGAGAGAGAACGAGTGCAGGGGGAGGGGCAAACAGAGAGAGAGAGTCTTAAGCAGACTCCCCGCTGAGCACAGAGCCTGATGTGGGGGCTCAGTCTCACGACCCTGAAATCACGACCTGAGCCAAAACCAAGAGTCAGACACTTAACTGGCTGGGCCACCCCGGTGCCCCTAAAAGTCTACTCTTTTTAACTGGAATAATGTCCCATATATGGGCAGTTTGTCAGTTTCCTGATTGTTTCAAAATCTCTTTTTAAAACAACTTCTTTGTTTGAATTAATATTGAAATATGCATCTCAATTGGTATATCTCTTATCTCTTTTTAAAACAGTACTATTGAGATAGAGTTTACATCCAATGAGTGACATATATTTAGTATGTACAGTCTCACGAGCCTTGACATCCATATGTACTTGTAAAACCATTACCACAATCAAAATGATGAGCATATCCATCAACCCCAAAAGTTCCCTTTTATCCTTTTGTCATCCCTCCCTCCAGGCCCTTTTCCCCTAGGCAGCCAGTGATCTACTTTTTGTCACTAAAGATTAGTTTGCAGTTGCTACAGTTTTCTGTAAATGGAATCATCCATCATGTATTCTTTTTCCCTGTGTTCTTTCACTGAGCACACTTTTGAGATTCATCCATGTTGCTGCATGTATCAATAGTTCACTCCTTTTTATTGTCCAGCAGTATTCCACTGTACAGATAGACTGCAGGTTCTTTATCCATCTACCTGCTGGTCATTTAGGTTGTTTCCAGTTCTTGCTATTATGGTTGAAGCTGCTATGAACGTTTTTGTGTATAAGTCTTTCTGGGATATACATTTTCATTTCTCCTGTGTAAATGCCTAGGAGTGGAATGGTTGGACTGACTATATGGCAGATGTATATATAACTTTTTAAGAAACTGACAAACTCTTTTCTAAAGTGGTTGTTTCAGTTTTTATGATTTTTAACCATTATAATAGGTTTATGTGTCATTGGAGTTTTAATTTGTATTTCCCTTTTGACTCATTAATGATGTTAAAGCAACTTTTTATAGGTTATTTGCCATCTGTATATCTTCTTTAATAAAGAGTGTTGACATTGCCCATTTTATAACTGTTTTTTTATTACTGTGTTTTGAGAGTTCTTCATATATTCCAGATTTAAGTCCTCTATCAGGTTTGTGATTTGCAGATATTTTCTTCCAGTCTGTGGCCTGTCTTTTCATTCTCTCAACAGTGTCCTTTGAAGAGCAGCAGTTTTTAGTTTTGATGAAGTCTATTTTTTATCATCTTTATCTTTTATTGATCCTGCTTTTGGTCTCAAATCTAAGAAATCTTTGCCCAATTTAATATCACAAAAGTTTTCTCCAGTAAGTTTAATAATTTAGGTTTTTATATTTAGGTCTGTGATCCATTTTGAGTTGATTTTTGTATTCAGTGTGAGGTGGGGATCAGAGTTCCCTTTTTTTCTTTTTTTAGCATATGTATATCCAGTTACTACAGCACATGAAACACCATTGTTAAAAATCAGTTGCGCATGGCACCTGGGTGGCTCACTTGGTTAAGCGTCTGCCTTCGGCTCAGGTCATGATCCAAGGGTCTTTGGATCGAGTCCCGCGTCGGGCTCCTTGCTCAACATGGAGCCTGTTTCTCCCTCCCTCTGCCACTCCCCCTGCTTGTCCTCTCTCTCTGACAAATAAAAAAATAAAATCTTTAGGAAAAAAAAATCAGTTGCCCACTTATGTCTAGGCCTCTTTCTCTACCCTATGCTTTGTTCCATTGGTTTATGTTACACTAATATTACACTATCTTGATTATTCTTAAGTCTTAATCTGTATGTTTTTTCTTTCCCTTGCAATTTATTTGTCAAAGAAACCGGGTCATATGTTCAGAGTCAGAATTTTACTGAGTGCTTCCCTGTGGGCAATGGTGTGCTGGTAAATATTCAACATCTGGCCCTCTAGTATGAAAAAGCCTGGATCTGTTGCACTTTCTGGTTTCTGTGGTGTAAATATGTTTACATATTTAAATCATGGCTGATTTAAAACTACCAGTGTGTCATCTGAATGCAGAGTCCGGAAGAGATGTGCAATAGTACGCTATTATGTAACATTTCCACTATATACATACACTAGGTATAATTAACCCAAGAGCATAGATAAAGGTAAAATATAGTGAAATTCACTATTAGGGAGTAGTGGATTGTGATTATTTATTCTTTCACTTTAATATAGTTAATTGTAAGTTTATATAATTTAATTTTTGACAGTGATTAACAGCCAGCTCACAAAATTAGTGAAAATTTAACAATTGGCTGTGAGCCAGTTCAAACTGGTGCAAGCCAGTTGCAGCACAGCATTGCTTGTGTAGTTGAATGTGTTCTCTGTCCCCTGGATTTTCTGTATTCCCTGAAAATTAATAGTGAAAGTGAGAGGGTTGATCAAATTCAGGTTCAGCTCTTTGCAGGATTGTTTCATAGGTTTTGGAAGGCTGCTGGTCATCATTGCCTTGTTGCATTATTTCATTAAGGCTGCACACTGGTGATAGTCAGATAATCTCATTCTTTTTTCACTTACTAGCTGGCATGATCTGTAAAGAAAAACTTACCTAGAACTAGTTGATTATAGTGAGGTAGAAGTTTGTTTAAGAAATGTAGGATAAATAAAAGGTACTAGAAGTACCTTTTAGAATAGTGAGTTGGTTCGGTTCCCTCTCATACTTCCGAGGTATAAGTGACTTTATGAACTTAGAGATTTAAACATATTTCACGTGTTTCAATCCACTGAGTTTTTTATTCTTATGGGTTTTTTAACCCATTTTTTTAGCTAGAGGGAACTTCTTCGATTTGATTCTTGATCCTTTACACACACTCAGTGATCTTTAATCACTTTCTTGCATTTTGGTAAGATGTGTTCTGAGCTCATCATCTATACTTCCTACCCAATACAAAATACCTCACACAGTCATTTTTCCAAAGAGAGCCATTTTCCTTTAATAGAATATGGGAGTTAGAGACCACAGTCTGAGCACTAGGGGTGCTCACTGCTACTAGGTTCTTGATTGTTTCTAGGACATTTAAGTGGACAGAGCTAAGAAATACACACGTTTTATTTTATTTTTTATTTTTAAATTTTTTTAATTTTATTTATTTTTAAATTTTATTTTATTAGTCACCATACATTATGTCATTAGTTTTTGATGTAGTGTTCCATGATTCGTTGTTTGCGTATAACACCCAGTGCTCCATGCAGTACATGCCCTCCTTGATACCCTTTACCAGGCTAACCCATCCCCCCACCCCACCTCCCTTCTAAAACCCTCAGTTTGCTTCTCAGAGTCCATAGTCTCTCATTGTTCATCTCCCCTTCTGATTCCCCCCCTTCATTTTTTCCTTCGTACTATCTTCTTCTTTTTTTTTTTTTTTTAACATGTAATGTATTATTTCTTTCAGAGGTACAGGTCTGTGATTCAACAGTCTTACACAATTCACAGTGCTCACCCATAGCACATACCCTCCCCAATGTCTATCACCCAGCCACCCCATCCCTCCCACCCCCCACCACTCCAGCAACCCTCAGTTTGTTTCCTGAGATTAAGAATTCCTCATATCAGTGAGATCATATGATACTTGTCTTTCTCTGATTGACTTATTTCGCTTAGCATAATACCCTCTAGTTCCATCCACGTCGTTACAAACGGCAAGATTTCTTTTTTTTTTTGATGGCTGCGTAATATTCCATTGTATATATAGACCACATCTTCTTTATCCATTCTTCTGTTGATGGACATCTTGGCTCTTTCCATAGTTTGACTATTGTGGACATTGCCACTATAAACATTGGGGTGCAGGTGCCCCTTCAGTTCACTACATTTGTATCTTTGGGGTAAATACCCAGTAGTGCAATTGCTGGGTTGTAGGGTAGCTCTGTTTTCAACTTTTTGAAGAAACTCCATACTGTTTTCCAGAGTGGCTGCACCAGCTTGCATTCCCACCAACAGTGTAGGAGGGTTCCCCTTTCTCCGCATCCTCGTCAACATCTATCATTTCCTGACTTGTTAATTTTAGCTATTCTGACTGGTGTGAGGTGGTATCTCATTGAGGTTTTGATTTGGATTTCCCTGATGCTGAGTGATGTTGAGCACTTTTTCATGTGTCTGTTGGCCATTTGGATGTCTTTTTTGGAGAAATGTCTGTTCATGTCTTCTGCCCATTTCTTGATTGGATGATTATTTGGGACATGCACACACTTTTTAGATAAAATATATTATGAGTTTATTCATTATTTCCATTTGAAAAATTTTTTTTTTTAAGATTTTATTTATTTATTTGAGACAGAATGAGAGAGAGAGAGAGAGAGAGAGCACATTAGGGGAGGGGTCAGAGGGAGAAGCAAACTCCCTGCCGAGCAGGGAGCCCGATGCGGGACTCGATCCAGGGACTCCAGGATCATGACCTGAGCCAAAGGCAGTCGCTTAACCAACTGAGCCACCCAGGCGCCCTCCATTTGAAATTTAAGACTACAAGTTTTTAGCAAAGCTTTCTTACATTTGTTTCTCTTTTACTTCCATGCTGAAAAACGCAGTTGTCAGTAACATCACTCATTTGCTGCACACACAAGTAACAAACAACATTACCAACACTGTGTCCAATAATATGATTACTAAAAAGTTATATATAGAGAAATGAGTAATCAAAGTCATATTAAAGACACTTTAAATAGTTTCTCTGGATGGTTATATCACCGACTTGATAAACATTAGGTTCATTTGATTAATTTTGCTCTCAAATTTTAGATTGAATTTTATTTTTTATTTTTTTTAAAGATTTTATTTATTCATTTGAGAGAGAGAATGAGAGATAGAGAGCACGAGAGGGAAGAGGGTCAGAGGGAGAAGCAGACTCCCTGCCGAGCAGGGAGCCCGATGTGGGACTCGATCTCGGGACTCCAGGATCATGACCTGAGCAGAAGGCAGTCGCTTAACCGACTGAGCCACCCAGGCGCCCCTGAGATTGAATTTTAATTTAAATCTATTTTATAATTATAAAACATTTGTGTTTCCAAAGTTCAATCTGATAAAACATTACACTTTCTAACTAGCTTCTCTCTGTGTTCTTTCTCTGGCCTATATTATAATTTTTAAAATAAAACCTATATGTATACAGATTTCCCCTGCTATCCGAAAGTAGGGCATTCCTTTGAAACATTTCGTAGGCCAAAATGGCATAGAACAAAGAAGTGATTACCATTAATTTATATTAAAAGTTTTTTGAGCATTCCTGACCCAAAAATTAACTGCTTAGGCTTTTCTAATACTTTAGGACACATCTTGTTAACAAATGCACAAAATAAATTGAGATAAAGCACACATGCTCCCAGACACAGTTCAAAGCTGTCAGCTTGATGCTGAGATATACTGAGTGTAGTTCCCAGGGAATGAGCTTGCTCAGGCTGTTCTTGCTGCTTAGGATACACTCTGCCCCACTGCACAATAAAAGCTGAATACTATTTTTCACTTTTTTGCCTTTTTTCATAAAAACTAAAGTCCTCTTTGGAATTCTTTCAGTTTGCAGAAACTGGTACTGATGTAGGCTTCTTTTTTTTTTTTTAAAGATTTTATTTATTCATTTATTTGAGAGAGAAAGAGAGAGCACATGAGAAGGGGGAAGGGTCAGAGGGAGAAGTGGACTCCATGCTGAGCAGGGAGCCCGATGTGGGACTCAATCCCGGGACTCCAGGATCATGACCTGAGCTGAATGGCAGTCATTTAACCAACTGAGCCACCCAGGCGCCCCTGTTGCAGGCTTTTTGTAAAAGCTTAATGTGAACTTCCAGAAAGGGGGAGATACCTGATACATTTGTATGTCTCACTATTTCTTAGGTGAATGGTAATGTACATTCCACTTTGCTTTTTCATGAACATATGCAGGAGATGCTCTATAGTAATATATAGATATATTCTTCATTCCTTTTTAAGCGGTTTAATATTCATGTTTAATATCCATAATTTTTCTACCAAATTTCTCTCTAGACGAGTTTGGGTTATTTACAGTATTTTGTTATTACAGATTCTTAATGTCTTTTCATATTTTTGCATATATATGTATATATATATAGGGATATTTTAATATTTAGCATTTTTCTAACATTTTATTATGAAAATTTTCCAACATAGCAAAGTTTAAAGAATTTTAAACACCTAATTTACCAACTAAACTGATATAAAACTTAAGTTTTATACATTATGAAATGTATAAAAATAAGTGCACAATCATTGTTTTGAGAAACTTGTGGAACCCAAACTCCACTATCAAAATATAGAATATTACCACCATGCCAGAAAGTTCCCTCATGCTCCTTCAGAGGCAACCACTGCTCTGGTGTTTTTTCTACCATTTGCTTGATATTTTAAAGTTACTTTATAAATATGTCTGTTTTGGATGCTCTATAATTAGGTTTGTCTCCTGATTTCACTAATAGTTTTTGTATCATAAACCTATAACCTAGGACTGTAAGTCACATTAGCCCTTCTGTGAAGGTATTATGGATTTGATTCCCTTCCCATTCATCACCTAATTTTTTTTCTTTCAAACTTTATTGAGATATGATTCCCATACTATAAAATTCAGCCATTTAAACTGTACAGTTCAATGGTTTGGGGTATATTATTTATTTTTAAAAATTGTGGTAAAACATATATAACATAAAAATCGCCATTTTAACCACTTGTTGAATGTACAGTTTAATGGTATTAATTACATTCACACCGTGTGCAACCATTACCACCATCCATCTCCAGAACATTTTTGTCATCACAAATAGAAACACTGTATCCATGAAATAATAAATCCCCCTGACTCCCTCCCCTTAGCCACTGGTAACCTCCATTCTATATCTCTATGAATTTGCCTGTTGTATGTACCTCATATAAGTGGAATATAATATTTGTCCTTTTGGGCCTGGCTTATTTCACTTAGCATTATGTTTTCAGGTTCATCCATGCCATAGGATGTGTCAGTGCTTCATTTCTTTCTTTTTCATATATTTTCTTTTTGGTGCTAAATACACATAACAAAATTTACAATTTTAATAATTTTAAAGTGTACAACTAAGTGACATTTACTGCATTCACAGTGTTATGCAACCATCACTGTTACCTAGTTCCAGAACGTTTTCGTCACCCTATACCCATTAAGCAGCCATTCCCTGGCCTCCCTGCCCCCAGTCCCTGGCTACCACTCATCTGCTTTTTGTGTCTATGAATTTGCTTTTTCAGGATATTTCATATAAATGGAATCGTACATAAACTTTTTGTGCCTGGTTTATTTCATTTGGCATAAGGTCTTCAAGGCTTATTCGTGTTGTAACATGTATCAGTACTTCATTTCTTCTTATAGCCAAATAATTTTCCATGGTATTAGATATATACCACATTTTGTGTCTCTGTTCATCAGTTGATGGACATTCAAGCTGTTTCCACTTTTGGGCTGTTATGAATAATGCTCTACAAACAGCATTATCGATTTGCCATTTGTGTTTTCACACGGACACATGTTGTCATTTCTCTTGGGTGTATACCTAGGAGTGATATTGCTAGGTCAGATGGTAACTCTAGACTACATTTTGAGGATTTGCCAGACTGTTTTCCAAAGTGGCCACACCGTTTCATATTCCCACCAGCAATGTATGAATGTGGTTCCAAGTTCTCCACATCCTCACCAACACCTGTTAAATGTCTTTTTTTATCCTAATCGGCCTACTGAGTATGGAATGGGTATAAGTCATTGTGGTTTTGATTTGCATTTCCCTGATGGCTAATGATATTGAGCATCTTATTGGCTATTTGTAGATCTTCTTTGGAAAAATGTCTATTCAGAGCCTTGCCTATTTTTCAATTGGGTTATTTCTTTTCATTGAGTTGTAAGAGTCCTTTGTGTGTTCAAGATGTAAGTCCCTTATCAGATACATGATTTGCAAATATTTTCTAACATTCCATGGGTTGTCTTTTCACTTTCTTAATGGTGTCCTTTGCAGCACAAAAGTTTTCAGAAGTTTTGGTGATGTCCAGTTTATCTACTTTCTCTTTTTCTGCATACACTTTTGGTGTCACCACTGCCTAATCTAACTAAGATCATGGAGTTTTATGCCTGTGTCATCTTCTAGGGGTTTATATTTCTAACTCTTATATTTATGGTGTGAGGTAGGGATCCAGCTTCCTTCTTTTGCATGTGGATATCCTGTTTTTCCAGCACCATTTGTTGAAAAGACTCTGCTTTCTCCTCTGAATTGTCTTTGGCACCGGCTTGAAAAAAATCAATTTATTGTAAATGTGAGGATTTATTTCTGGTCTCTGAATTCTAGTCCATTGATATATATATCCTCTGTTTTCTTTTAAAATCACATGAATTTAAAGAGGATATTTACAAAACTATGTATTCATAACCCACTGTTTTATAACTCTGTTCATGGTTGCCTATATATTTGTTCTGATGCAAGAGCTTCTCCTTTTTCGTCTGCAGTTGTCTCATTTTGTGTATGATGCCATCTGAGAAGGTGCTGCCTGGAGGTGAAGTGTAATGTTAATGGGATGGTGATGTTCCCATTTTTCAAAGACAGTTTTGAAGCAGACAGGAAGTGGGGTGCCTGGCTGGCTCAGTTGGTGGGATGTGCGGCTCCTGATCTCGGGCTTGTGAGTAACGAGCCCCACATTGGGCATACAGATTATTTAAAAAAAAGAAAAAAGAAAACAGACAGGAATTACCTTCAGTTGGCATTGATGGCATAAAATGATTTAAAATAAGGAAGCTTTATGGTTCAGAGATTGTCTTACCTCATGTAAATTTGATATGCGGGACTGTGAAAGTATGGTAAATGAATAGTAATGACTTTGTCTTTGAGGAAATAGACATTTTAGACCCATCAAAAACTTCTACTTCTTCACAGAGTTCCTGAGTTGGAGTTAGAAGAGGAAACCCAAGTTCAAGAGATGACCCTCGATGAATGGAAAAATCTTCAAGAACAGACCAGACCAAAGCCTGAGTTTAATATCCGGAAACCTGAGTCCACTGTCCCTTCCAAAGCGGTGGTGATACACAAGTCCAAGTATAGAGATGATGTAAGCATAACATTTTCTTCTCTAGAGGTAATCTTCTAGATTACCTCACTAAAAACCAAATGGACCCTTTCCACTTCTAGGGTGAAAATGGGACATTAGTAGTTGGCATGCTAGTTTCTACCTAGGAGTAATCAGATACGATGTGTGCCTAATTTTATCTGTATTTTTATCTGTATTGTTCATAAGAGCTGAAACTTGACCTATTGACACTTCATACAGAGCAGTTGCGGTGACAGTGCATTTTCTGCTCAACCCAGAACTGTGCTTTTTTGACTGTGCAAATACTGTATGTTAATGGCATTTCATTTTTGTCTCAAAAGAGGGGTACAGTGTTTCACGAACAGTGTCATTTCACAGGATAACTACTGTGCATTCCATGATTAGAGTAGTTTCAGCTCAGATTCTTCATAAGAGCATTTAATTGGGAGTAGTGGATCATTTTAAACTGGCTGGAGTTCTGTGCTCTATTAATTGCAGCAGCCCTGCCCCCTCTGCTCTGAGGAGGAGCCCCCGAGAGCCTGGTGGTGCGCTCAGGATCGCTCACAGTGTTCTTCCCTCCTGTCAGGCCCTTATTTCTCATAGTTTGTGTTCAGCCCGGGAAGGCCTCGGCTTTGGAAAGATCTCCCGCAGAGATTGTTTGGATGGTCAGCACGTCCTTTAATCATAGTCCATTTACGTTCCTGAACTTAAGGGCACCCTGAAGCATTCTCATTTTAAAATTTAGAATTGCCATCATTCATTCGCAGCTGTTTATCCTGATACACGTCTCTCTGTCGATGATGGTGGTGAGCAGATTCTTCCTTTCTGCTGGATACCATTCATTGATTTTCTGTTAGAAACTTGGGACTTTTGTGCTATGTAGGTTTGTCTGTGTTTCCATTTACACTTTGACTAGCTGTATTCTTTGAATGAATACTCGCATTAGAGGGTTGTTCATGATCCAGGATCCCCTCCCGCCTCCCGTTTTGGCGAGTCCGATCTCCCAGACGCCTTACTAGTAAGTTTTGAGCTGTCCCACTAGAAGTGGCTTTTTCTACATCAGCAGCATTGGTGGCCAGAGCCTTATTTTATTCTCTTGGAAATCTCCGTGAGGGATTTCTACAAGTCTCTCAGCTACCTGGGTTGGTTCTTTTCCTATTCACTTTTATTCTTTTTGGTTCTGGGGCATTGTAAATAAAGCTTTGCCTAAAACAAATGTGCTGTCAGGATGTGAAATGTGCAGTTGACATGTTCGGTAAAAATAGAAGCTGTTTTTCCTGCATCCACACCAGATTCATCCTCCCTGGCTCCAGAGAGAAGTCTCCTGGAATGTCTGAAGCAACTGGGTTAGCGGACTTATCCGGCTTGGTCTCAGGAAAGCACGTCTTTGGTCCTTGTTAATCTTAGGGCACCAAAGGTTTTAGCCAGGAATTGTTCTGAAACAACAAAAGCCAAATCTTGGGGTCACTAATTTTTACTTTGTGCTGGGCACCCTAAGAGACAGAGCACTGCAGTGATGCCTCGTGTTCGCAGAGTCCACACCGACAGCAGCCTGTGAAACAAGTGGGGCCCCTTTAAAGTGCGCTCAGCCCCACAGCGAGGCACTGCCACCTCCGGGCTCTGCCCGAGAGCCGAGAGCCTGCTTTTTTGTGTTGGGCTGTTATTTTGCCTCTTACTGGGTTTTTTTGTGTCTACCTTTTTACCAGAGTGCCAGTGCTCCTGAATTGTTCTTTCTTTTGCCCTTTTAGCTTCAACAGTCCATTTACCTAAGGTCTCTGCTTTATTTTAATGTGCAGCTTTGAAGGCAGTACAAGTGTTCAACATGAAATCTGTAATGAGCGTACGGCCAGAAGGGCTTGATATGTTCAGGGAAACTTGATTCCATTTCCTGGACGAGTTATAGGAATAAAGTTTAGCATTATAGCACTTTGGAGATTCTCATCTTAGACCATTGGCATATTTCCTGTAGATTTATATTTTATTCAAAAGTGAGAGGCTTGTTTTATCTATTATTAGGAATTGAAGCCAAATTAAATTTGGAACAAGATATATTTAATGTCGTTTTCTTTTAACAAGACACAGAACTTATTTTGACCTCTTAAAATGTCATTTCTCAAAGTATTTTGACCGAAATAGTTCTTAAAAAGCAGCTCGAGTTCTTTCTGCCGCATTGGTGGCAATCCTCTGATAATCATACTCTGTTGTTTTACTGTTTCCCTATATTTTGAGTCAGAGTTGTTTATTGTAAATCATGCAGTTTTTAACATATGGTATTTGTACAGTCAGCACCCACACTGAAAGGAGTTTTTCCATGAAGTTCTATTCTAGGAAGGTGATATTTCCTTATTTATCAAAGTAGCATTTGTGAACAAATAAAAGACAGAAATTAAAACTTTTTTAATCTCAGCAAAATACATTTAGATGTGAGACATTTATATCGATTGCTGTTAGGCATGTCAAATCTTACATCTTAACCTGCCGAACTGATAGAAACTTGGTCCCACTTGAATTAATAGTGAGTTCAAAGATGTTTGGATGAAGACCGTGAGTGTGAGAACACGTGGCTGGGAAATGGGCAGACCCCCCCTCTGCTGGAACCAGAGCACTGGGTTGCCCCCTCTGCCTTGCCCTGCCGTCCAGTGCCGACGACACGTGGTTGGCGGGGGCGCTGTCCCAGCTTATCGGCTCCCTGGCGGCAGAGCTCTGGGACGCTAAACTGAGGGAGTGTCCATGGGTGTGTGTGTGTGTGTGTGTGTGTGTGTGTGTGTGTGTGTGATGCTGAGATGCTGTAACTGTTTCAGATGGTAAAGGATGACTATGAAGATGATGCCCACGTTTTCCGGAAAGCAGCCAATGACATCACATCTCAGCTGGAGATTAATTTTGGTAACCTCCCTCGTCCTGGGCGTGGAGCCAGAGGTGGTACACGGGGAGGCCGGGGAAGGATCAGAAGGGCAGAGAACTATGGACCCAGAGCAGAAGTGGTGGTGAGTGTTTGTATTCTAGGTCCAGGGTGGTTTTCTCTCCCAGGAAGTGAGAGGATGGGGGTGCCCCGGGCTGTGCCAGTGGGAGCACCATCAGGGTCTGCTGTCCACACCCCTGGCTAGGGTGGGTCTGACATCGAAGTGTTTGGAACAATGATGGCAGCAGCATGGACGTAGTTGGGTGCAGACCATTCAGTAGCCCTGGCCTCCACGGTCACCAAGGAGGTCCACTGTCTGCCATGAATGCCCAGAACCAGCGAAAAACTCACTCATCTGCTCAGACAAGGCCCCCAGGCTTGGGATCCAGTCAGATCACCTGATGGTTACTTACTGTGAGCTGATTGTATGCGCTGTGCCCTTATGGTGCTTTCAGAGCAGACAGAACCTTCCCTAAGGCTTCAAGGCCTCCTTGTGACTTCCCCAGGCTCGCCTTCTCACCTCAAACCATACCATTCTTCCCCACTTCTCAGCCAACACTGCCCCACCTCTGGTTCTTCAGACAAGCGTGTTCCTGACCCTGCAGGGCCTTGGCACCTCATAGTCCGGCTCCTACCACTTTGCCTGCTCACCTAGAGTAATAGATCCTCTGACCTCGCTTCCTCACAGGAGTCTTCTTTGGGCACATTTCCTTCCAGGCCAGTCCTTGAGCAAAGAATTTTATTTTTCTTTGAAGCATTATCTTCATTTGTAATTGTTTTCTCACTGGTGTGATCATCGATCAGTGTCTGCTGTCTCTCCAGCAGATGACAGAAACCATGTCTGCTTTGCTCATTATTGGCCCCCCTGTGCCTAGCACAGTGTAAGTGTGTAGTAGGTGCTTCATAAGTGTTCTCTGAACAAATCTGTGCATCCTGCCCTCTTCCAGCTCAGACCTGCCCTCAGGCCCCCACCCCTTCACCTTGTCAAGTTGCTCTGTTTTGGGATCTGTGTTCTCTTTGCTCCTTCACTGAGGCTTATCTCTGGAAGGACCTTCTCTTCTAAAAAGCCCTACCTGACCATGATGTGCGCTCTGCCCCCAGATTGCAGTGGGCGCCCCTCCTGTGGGCCATTCACTGGTCATCTGTTGGCTGAAGATACCACACTGTGGCCTCCTCAGGGCTTCTCCCCCAACCTCAGTGGCCCCCAGGGCAGGCAGGAACTGTCTCTAATCAACCTTGTATCTCCCTGTAGTAAACATTCCATATCATGTAGTGCCAGGTACAAAAGGGTCACTCGGTAAAGGTTTGTGGGAGGAAGGGAGGGAGACAGGCACTGCTGGCCATCCTGCAGAAGGGACAGGAGCGGGTCTGAGAAGGGAGAGGCACCCTTCTGTGATCCCCCCTGTGCGTCTCCTCTTCGTACAGGGGGCCTGCCTCTCCCCAGGGTGTCTGGGCCGCACCCCCTATTAGCACCTCCCCTCAATAAGAGCGGGCACATATTTCTCAAGAGGGCTGTGCCCAAGTGGGAATGGATAAAGTGACTGTTGGTTTCTAAACTTTTCTTCTTTAGACACAAGACGTTGCTCCCAACCCGGATGACCCTGAGGACTTTCCTGCTCTGGCTTGAGAGGGCCCTATTTCCCTAGCAACGTAAAACAGCATTGGCATACCTATGAAGAGACTTTTCTTGCTGTGGGGAAGAGAGTCAGACTCTAAGAACAATAGATGTTGCTTTTTCCCGTGTAGTGTGAATTCGTTGCCCTTTTTCGGCCTGGGGGCTGTGGGATGGGGATTTCTCCAGACACCGAGCAGCAGTAGCTCGGTCAGGGGCTTAGTCTGGCACTTTCCCAAGAAGCTGGAGGATGGCAATTATTTTTTTATTTAAGGAATTCCAAATGAAGTTCAGAAATAATGTTTAAAATGTATATATAGAGATTGTATTGAATCCCCCACAAAAACAGGGAGAGGAAAGATGTAAAATAGAATCTACCGAGACGCTTCGTACATCGTACAGAACTGGAAGGCTGTGTTCTTTGGTATTAGAGGAAATACACATAACTCGGACCATTAACTTCAAGCAGTCACAGCCTCCTTCTCAGAGATGGAGGAATTAGGATACAGCTGTATTTACTGTTTACTTGTAAATGCTTCACTCTCCTGGGATTTTTTGAGTTCTGGTTTTCATTTAATCAGTAATTTGAAGCAGCTAGTGTGTATACGGCCACCGGCTACCACTCTGTGGCCAAGAATTAGGAAAAGTATTGATTCTTTTTTAATGGTGATTTAAACTACCTCGTGGTTTCCGTGTGTATGTACACACATACACACAAGCTTAGTGTAAGTGTGCATATTTGGGGTTTGGATGGTTTTTAGGATGAGTATTAAGCATATGATTTTTAAAATCATGTTATTTAACCCATCAATCAAGTGAAAGGGGTCCAGGCAAAAAGAGTATTGCAACTTACCACCATATCCTTTTCTCCCTCGAGACTAGTATCTGAATTCAGCACCCATGTACAGATGCCTTCTGTCCTTGGCCCGGCAAGACTTGTAAATAACTAGTATTTATTGAACACTGTGTGCAGTTTTTCTCACTCAGCCCTTACACCAGTTTGAGTTCCCATTTCTTGCCTGTGGTGAACGTTTGGGGTTAGGGGCTACCAAGAGGTTCAGCCACCCACTGAGTCCTGCCCTGCCCAGCAGAGCGAGCCCTGCAGGAGCCATACTCGGCCGTGTGCCCGGGGCGGGGACTGGGGCCCACGCTGTAACAGCTGTGGGCAGCTGGAGTGATCCTCTCCCCATTTTACTGCAGAAACTCAAGATAACATTTGCCTGTTGTCACCCAGTTAACATGCTTGTGTTGGAATCTGAACCTGGTCCCAGGATCTGTGCTTTTCCCCCGCTTTGCTATGCTGTTTAAGATGGCTCTGAACTTGAACCCAAGTGTAAATAAAGGTTGGTATTTCCTCCTAACTGTGTATATAGAAAGCTGAATCCTTTTGGTCACTCCCAGCTCAAGAGAAAGGAACGTGGAAAAAGACCCAGTAGAAGGAAACCAGCTGAACCACCCCGCCACCATGTGACAGCCAGTTGAGGAGCTTTGCTGTGGGTGACTGCCTACCCTTGGTCCCATTATTAAATTGATGTCTGAATACTAAGATCTATTGATTGTTTTGTTCCTTCTCCCTGGAAAGGACACGGCGAGTGGGACTGCCCCGATCTAAGTCTCAGGAGAGGGAATGTCAGGCTCGGCCATCGCGACCAGCTGGCACAGCACGAGGGCTGTGTCATTCCTCGGCAGGCTTGATGCTGTCGCGCGAAGTCACTCCGCCCACCTTGGCTTTGAAGATTGGCAAAACAGAGGTCCCTAGTATTGTAAATAATGCCTGAAAAGCCCATAGCGCAGGATTTAATACTGTATTTGGAAACACCGCATCCTTCCCAGACATACTGAAGATTTTTGGGTGCTGTGGTCAGAAAAGTTTTGGGGGGTGGGGTACCGTTTCTGAGCCTGTGGAAGACTGCTCACCGGGACTACCTCTTACCAAGTGGTGGGGCAGATGGATGGCAGGTTTTGGTCATGTGGTTGTCCACAGTCCAGTGTCCCCGAGAAGACAGAGCAGAAGCAAAGAGCAGGGGGAATCCCTAACATGCTGTAGGGAAAAATCAGAGCGGGTGGGAGGACTGTGTTGGGACCTACAAACAAGGGAAGGCCCTCCCTGACCGACGTTCTCCTGCCGCGCTCCTGAGATGCTTGGGTGTAGATGTATCATGAGGCAGAGCATGTTTCTAGCCAGCAAATGAACCCCACAAAAGAAAACTAGTCTGTCAGGCCCTAAGACTCCTGGAAGGCAGAGGTCAAGTATGTTTGAATTCCAAGGTCAGGTGTGCCAGCCCCAAGGCCGACTTGGAGGAGTGCACGGTTGGATCTCAGGCAGCCAGGGAAGCAGATGAAGATGGGGTAGGGGGAGTAGTCTCAGGGCCTGCAGGTGGGCGAGCTTCACAGAGTGCTGTCACCCCTGAAGGGAGGGGCATCGGTACCCGGCCTCGACGGGACAAAAACCCCAGCTGCTCCTCTGGCAAGGTCTGGGAATTGCCCCAGGAAGGCTAAAATCATGCCCTGGATGGTTTTACTGTCTGGCCAGTCTACTTCAAGAAGTAGTACATCTTTTAGCCTCATGTTGCTGCTGAGCATTTGATGTTTTCATCCCATGCGAGGCAGGCCCGTCCAGGGCCTGTGAGGCCATAAGGGGCACCCCCTCCCTGCCTGGTGCTGGTCACTAGTTCAGGGCTTCTCTCTCCACTCGCTCCTCCAGGCCATCCAGCTACTTCAGAGGTGAAGGCATTGTGTTTTTTCTGAAACCATACCGTGTGGTGTTGGAAAGTCCTATGGAGCTGTTGGACCTGGCTCTCAGAAGCGGGGAAAGGTCAGCCCTCAAAAACAGAAACTGACCTCTCCTGAGCCATTCCTGGGCCATTCAGGAAAGAGCCACGCTGCCAACAGCAGGTGGGACTGCCCTCCCCAACATGGCACCACCCAGCTGGGTAAGCACAGCTTCCTTTCACTGCCGCTGCCTCTCCCTCAGCCTCTCCAAGGGGCACGGTCTGCGGAACCCGCCTCTCGGGGCGCTTGCACCGGCCTGCAGTCAGGCCCCCAGGCAGCCGGTGCCACCGCCCACGACACGCCCTGCCTGTGTGCGGCTTCGCCGGGCTCCGTTCCGCAGGCTCTGTCTTTATGTGGTAAAGGGAATGAGGAAGGCAAAAAGCAGGTATTTAAAAATATTTTTATTGTAGGGGCGCCTGGCTGTCTCGGTACAGCAGGTGACTCTTGATCTCGGGGTTGTGAGTTCAAGACCCACACTGGGTGTGATCATTTAAAAATAAAATCTTGGAAAAAAAATCTTTATTGTAAAACTACGAATAAATGTGCAAAACCTCCTTGTAAGCACCACCCAAATCAAGAAACGGAGACAGCCTCCCTTCCCTCTGAAATGAGCCACTGTCCCAACTTGGTCCCAAGGGTCACCCCTAAATTAAGGCTTTGCGCCTCACTTGGATGTCTTATAAATCTGCATGATCCCCCTCCCGCCTTTGTTGCAGAACCTGGTGACCTGAGGAGACGGGGCGGGGTGGGGGGGGTGCTTGAGTGGCTGTTGTGGGCCATCTTGCAATGGTCCCGCATCTCACAGCCGGGAACGGGAAGTACGGTCTTCGGTCCCAAACTACCACTGGGGCAGGCCTGGGATGAGGGGATGAGGCAGACACAGGATTCAGTCCTCATGCCCAGTGTTCCACGCTCCAGAAATTCCCGCTTCAATCACTAGTCCCTAGGGCAAAGCTGCTAGGCGAGGGACCGGGGAAAGGCCAGAGGTCACGTTCCTAGGCAGGGGACCAACGGAGCCACGTGCTGTGTGATGCCGTGTTTGGCTCCTCCCCCGGGCGAGGCACCAGCCAGGGCAGGCAACACGGCGACCGCCCACAGGAGCATGAGTCCCTCCTGAGGCATTGTCCTGAAAACATACTGGGATTAGAAGTGTCCTTAGAAAGCTTTATCAGGCCTCCTGCACGGGTGGAGATGGCAAGACTTGAGAGGCCACGAGATTAAGTTCAAGGTCACCAGTGAGGCACTGGTGGAAATGAACAGAAGCTTGGCTCTCCCGGGGGCCTCATGGAGAAAGGATACCTCTGCTGGGCCCAGGCCCAGGCCGCTTCTGCCCACCTCCCAGTGCTCCAGAAAGCCTTTTCCTCGGCCACGCGGTTTCCCGTGACTCAGGGCGGTGATGGAATTTCCCCAACCAAAGCACAATGCCTTCTAAGCACCGTGACTTTGCAAAAACCTGGCCCCATTTGAGGGCCGACTTGGGAGCGCAAAGTCATCTGTAAGTGGGGATGCCTGTCACATGCGATTGGAGTGGTGCCGATAGTCTCTCCAGAGCTCCCGTGGTTCTCTCATGTTCTCAGAAAATGAGGTAAGAACTTTCCTCGAGAACAGCCATCCCGCCAGGCTCACGGAGAACACCTCCCCACCACGTGTGTGCTGCCCGACCCGGGGGAACTCGCCCACACCGATGGCACACCCACACAACCATGTCAGTGGCCCTGGTATGCACTTGGCCTGTCTAGATCTGGCAGCACCCGGGCCACAGGCAGGAAACCACCGAAGTACCTGAGGTAAGTCCCACATTCTCAGCACCGCAAAATGCTCAGCGCTGGCCTGTTCTGTGGTGAGGGAGAGCCAGGTGGCCGTGAGCGGGGCCGCTGGAGCAGCTTTCAGGAAGAGGGAAAGCAGGGTGGGCAGAAGGGGAGCAGGAGAAACGAGGCCGCTCAGCCTGGCGAGAGCCGTGGTGACCGACGGGGGCCCGTGAACCAGGGTGGAAAGACACCCCTCGGGGATTTTCACCAAGGATTTGCAGATGCCCAGAGTGGGGCTTGGAGGGACTGGCGCGGAGGGTTGCACTGCACCTGAATGAGCAGCACTCCTGCAGCTGGAGGGTGCACAGCCAGTGAGGCCACACGGGGCCTAGCTATGAACTATTCAAATATTCTGCTGTAGTAACTTTTCTGGGGAGACAGAGAGACCAGCTTCCATCAGATAAATCACCGGGGCCCCTAGTGTAAGAAAGTTCCAAGAGACGCTGTTTACTGGGGGCTTGGGATTGAACTGCACCCAGAGAAGGGGCCAGCCTGGCCCCTTCCCATCCCAGTCATCCGTCCAGGTCACCCACTGGCAGGCCCAGCTCTAGCCCCGGCCCGAAACCTCGATACCCAGTGGAGGAAGCAGACACACACGCTTGCTGAGGCTGAGGCACACGCTTGAGGAAACAGGCTTAAATTGCACGTGGAGAGAATTTCCGTTGGTGAGCACTGTGCTGTCCGGGAGAGATCCTCTTGGGAGGTCTAGTCCTCGCGAATCCCAAGCCAGATTAAAAGCCGGTCTAGAAAGGTTACAGCTCGAGACAGCCAACTATCGCTGGAAAAGGGAGGAGATGGACAGAGTTGTATTTATGACACCGGAACCTGTCTTAGGGGGGTCACTGGGGGTGGCAAGGACTAGTTTAATACGCCAGCTAGAGAAGCGACTCCACAGTGCATGCCCTCAACTCTTTGGGTAACTGCAAGGCAAACTGGGGTTGGCCAGAGCAGACCCACCCTGAACAAGAGTGGTCCAGGGTGGCGATCAAGGCCCTGCTCTGTCCTGTCCTGTCCTGAGAACCTGCCAACCACTGGCCTGCCTGCAGTGCTCCCGCGTGGTGTCCAGCTCGGTCACAACAGACCCCTCGCTCTCAGGGATGGAGACAGTCTCTCGGTGGCTGCCACATGGCAGGGAATAATTCAGGGCCAGGCAGGAAGGCGGTTTGCACACAGTCTCAAGCCCTCCCCCGCCCCGTCTGTCTCACAAATCCTCATGAGCCCCATTCCTGAGGACTGAGCCCCCTGCCGCCTCCTTGGTAAGTGAAACCGTTCCTCCAGCCCCTTCTTCTGCCCACAGGGGCTCGGGCCAGAACAGGGCGTAAGCGCAGCCGTTCCTGTTTCCACGACACTGCCCGGTGAACCTGTACTTGAAGCTCATCGGCAGTTCCCAGCTGGGGGCAGCACCGCCTCCTGAAGGTGGCTGAAAATGTGCCAGGGTGTCTGGATTATCCAGTGGCTGGGAATATGACTGGCATTTAGTGGGTGGGGATGCCAGACTGCATTCTCTGGAGAGTCCTACACAAGAACTGTCCCGCCTGAAAAGGCATCTTGTTTTATACGAAGAAACACACCCATGATGAAAAGAAACCATTGTCTTTCTCCAATTAAAAGAATGTACAAACCATACTACCTCCTTCACTCTTTCCTTTCCCACCCAAAGCCTCTCCCCGCCTAAAAACAGGACATGTGGTCAGTGTAAGAATCTGAGGAGCCAAGGCCAGTCCCTGGTGACGGCAGCCAACGTGGGGTCTGGCCCTGCAGGCCGAGAGGCCTCCTTACCTGGGCATTTCAGTGTGGATGGAGCACCTGTCACCCAGGAGCATGTCAAAGCCACGCAAACTTGCTAGCAAAGAGATGAGAGACAGAAAGACAAGGCCAGGCCACGTGCATGGCTCCACATTCCTCCAGGGCCTGGGCCAGCACCCCCAGTGAAGAAGCGAGGGGTGGTGTCTGGGGAGGCTCTCAGAAGGGTCCATTTGTCCCCCCGATAAGCGGAGAAAAATAGTGAGACTGTGATAGGTACATACTGTGCCAACTACTTAGAAGACAAAAGGCCCCAAATCCAAGTAATGGGGCAGGAACAGGTCCAGACTAGATAGAGCAGGGAGTGATGTGCCCCGTGACCTACAGCACTGAGCCCAGTGTCCTGCTCGTCATTAGCTACCTCGGCAGGGCCCTGCGACTGCTGCTAAGGAAGGGAATACAGCAGACTTGCCTGTCACAGACCTTAGGGAGAGCGCTAAGGCAGTCTGTTTTCTTATTAAACACAATGTAGGTATGTATGGCTCCTGGTATATGCCAGGCACTTACTTGTTCTAATTAACAAATATTAACCCATTCGATCCTCATACGACCGTCATCCTGGCCCAGATGACACAGCTAATAAGCAGCAAACGTTTGCACCCAGCCTGGGTCCAGAATCCATGCTCTGAACCATTATACCAAGCTGCTTTTTGACAGAGCATACAGCAACAAAAGTTTAAATTTCTGCACATTCTCGAGCCAGTAGAAATGACTTTTGGAAGAATTTGTCCTACGGAAATCGGCAGCACCACCCAGGAAGAATTGCAGGGGAGAACATGTAGGCAGCGCTGCACTAGCAAAAGGCTGGCAGCAACGGGGAGATGGACCGCTGAGGTGGGGCGCTCCACGTCACGCTCGTGGGGACCACCCCCACCCCCCCACCCCCCGCTTCACAAGCACCACCACCACACTCAGACACACGGGGAGGGCAAGGAAGCAGTCAACAGATGGGACTGGATGGGACGCTCTGTGCCGGCACTAGGACCTGTGATAAGGCACCAAAAATACCAGACATGGAGGGATCAGAATTGATCACAATCTCTTTACCTAATTATCTACAGAAAATTACCTTAAATGTATGAAAAAAATTAATTTATTGAAAGCTATGTGCCAGCATTGTTTTGCTTTGCATGGATTATCTCATTTCACTCCCATACCAATTGTTAAGATAGGAATTCCTCTTCTTCCCATTTTACTTAAGAAACAGAAGCAGAGGGGTTTAGCAAATCGTCTGTGTGGTACATGGCACCAGTGTTGTCGACCACAGAGAAGAGCGAGAATCTGCAGGGCCTGGGTCTCCGTGGCTCCTCGCCCACACTGCACGGCCCTGGAAGATGTGACTTGGGGTTTCACCGCAAGTCTTACAGGAGCCAAGCCTGCCCCCTTCACAGCATTACGGAGTTTGGGCAGCTTGGCCCGTGCCAATCAGCCTAGGTTTGGCTGTCGGCAGGAGGGGCAGGTAGATACTGCGGCCTTCAACAGAAGACAGAGCCTGCGAGTCTCACACTGGGGGGGGGGGGCAGGGGGCAGCGCCTGGTGGGCGTTTGGATGGGGGAGGGGGAAGGCAGGTCCTTGTGGTTTGTCCTTTGAAAACCTGTATCCTAGCATGAATCAAAGCTGAGTTCTTTGGGGAATGGGACAGCACTCCTAACAGAACAAGCTCCTCCATCCCAGACACAACCTCTGCGTGATGGTGTGGGCATCAGGTCTTCAGGGTCCAGGCCATCAAGAGACAGGTGAAGGGGAGGCAGGCAGATGGCCTTTTGATGGCGTCCGGGCTTGGACATCAGAATGGGGATGCCTTAGCGTTGGTCCTGCCCCTCGCTTAGCTCTTTAATACTGACCTTGGCAGGGAACGTGAGTGAGGGGAGTACAGTCTACAACCCACAAGACTCCAAGGGGCCTGATTTTTGTGTGTCTTATCCTCAGAAAGTTCTCCAGTCAAACCTTCGCATAACTTGAGCTAGTGGTAGGTGTGTCTAGAAGGGCTTCATAACAGGAGCCCCTTACTATCTCATCTTAAGGAAGGTGTATCCCCCAAGTTAAAGCTGAAGCCCTAACCCCTAGTGCCTCAGAACGTGACTGTACTTGGAAAAGGGCCTTTCAAGAGGTGATTAGTTAAAATGAGGCCATTAGGACGGACCATACTCCAATCTAGACTAGCGTCATAAGGAGAGGAGAGGAGGACAGACAGAAGGACACCAGGGACTGGAGTGCACAGAGAAAAGCCCAAGGACAGAGGCATCATCCCTACCCACACCTTGAGCTTGGACTTCCAGCTGCAGAAGTGGAAGAAAATACATCGTTTCAGCTGCCCAGTGTAGCAAACTAATACAGAAGGTTATATCCACTTTCTATTTTGACCACTGCCTACCATGATTCAGAATGGTAAGTGAATACAATAAACCAAAAGGCTGTTTGGTTAATCCTTTTAATTATATGATTATAATTATACAATTTTCACTATTTGATATTTTGTATAAAACCAGTTACAATACACAAGATTTTCAAACTCAACAATACATATCAAACTACATAGATATGCAAAGTTTACAGGCCATTATGAAGCTTTATCTTAAAAATACTTTCAGGAAAATAAACATTCATTCAACCAGTTCTCTTGGCTTTATAAAATATGATTAGAAATATACATTTTAATAAAAAAATCAAGACAATGATCAAATACTGATTAATCAGTTACATTTTAAAACTTTTAATAATCTGTACATGAGTGCAGGTTAGATAAAAGTCTGCAAATTATTAATATAAAACTGCAGTACTATAATCAGATGAACTTATCTGCTGCTGACAGTTAATTCTACTGGCAATTAAGGAGGTAATTTCCTACAGAGTATAGGTGAATTGTCCAGTCTTTTAAAACGTATCTGTAGTATTTCCACTTAGCGACACGAGGAATACTCAGATTGAGGAGAAATGGAAAAGCAGCAGCTAGCCTTACCAGGACACTTTTAGCAGGAGAGAACTATTAAAGAATTAAAATAGGTTTTTAAAGTTGTTTTTGATGAGTACTGCTTTCCAAAATGCAATAATTACTTTAAAAAAAAATGTATGAAGAGAAATAGTTAAGCTACTTTTAGAACAAACATCAAAAGAGCGCATTGCTCGTTTGTCGTGAATGGCGGTGATTCAAGCAAAGGAAAGCCTCCAGGAGCTCTTGGCGCGACACCACCCAGAACACCTGTGGTCCACAGGGCGCGCTGGACCGGCCATCAGGCTCCAAAGGCAAGCACATTCGCCTCAGGAGAACACTTGGGAACTCCTCTAAAAAATGTCTGGGCCCAAGAAAAGAGGTAGAAGTCACCCCTGTGAGAGGGGAGGAGGGACGAGAAGGGAGTGGGTGGGTGACAGGCTAATGGGGCCAAGGTTAGAACAGAAGAGCAGCGTGCCGCCTGGGAGCGGCTACTTGGACGAGGAAGGCTGCTTGTTTGAGTGAGGCACTGCTCAGGTCTCATCCCTCCTCACCGACCGCTAAGAGAGGTTTCGAGTTTTCCTTCAGCATTACAAAACAGAAGTCCGTCTCTACATCTAGATACCCAGCTTTGCAGACACCCTTCCTTTGGACTGTCTCTGACTTTGGACGTGAGTCCCCCAAAAGCTTTGAGAACACCTAAAAATATTCATTTCTCATTTTAATCCCAATGGAAATTCTCGGTGTCCTTTCAAAGTTATTTAAGGCTCTTAAGTTTAAAGGAATCTCTCCATCTGACGTGCCCTATTTCATATTCCATAGCAACAGGGTCTCTCTTGGACAAGGAAGTTAGAATCTCAGAAGATTCTGGGTGTGGTGAAGTTTCCATTGGGGGAAAAAAAAGAGTCCACTCTTATTCATAGCAGGAAGAGCTTTCCATCAGTCAGACCCAGAGACTTCCTGGATTCTACATATGCCCCCAGAAAGTTTACTGGTGTGCTATCAAATCCACCTGAAAGGCACTATCCCAACGCCCTGGTGCGGTCCACGGAATGCTTCTTTATCAAATCACTAGTTTCCTATGACTCATTTCAGTGGGCCTGTTAAACACGAAGATTTTTTAGAAAGAGCCACAGTAATAGCAATGCTAGCTGGAAACTTGAGCAGCCAACACAAAAAGGCAATTTGTAAAAAAGTACTGTGGTTAACACTGAAGCTCAGATTTTTCACTCTTGGCCACGACACCAAATGGCTTATTCACTGTGAAGGAGAAAGCACATTTAACTTGTTCTGATGTAATAAAAAGCCAAACCAGGGACAGTTCAGATGGAAGTTTGATTTTCTAACTACCTGGATGATTTATGCAGGAGATGGCCTTTAAAATTGTCAAGGGAAGAAGAATCGCCCTGAGAATTCAATGTTTTATGCAAGGGCACAGTCTGAATACTTAGTATTGTCTCCTAGACAGCAAATGGAATGTTTCTCTTCCCACCCATAGCTTAGCGAAGAGGGGTCGTCCCGTCAGGGAAGTGGGTCTTTGTATCTCTTCACTTCCAGGGATAGAAAACCACCTTTTTTTCTGAGATCTAGTGCCCAGTGTTTAAAAGCCGGCACAACCCACCCCTGTTACACCTGAAGGGGAAGAGCGCTTGTCTGCCCAAGACGGTGGCACCTGCCATCTCCCCTCAAAGCCAGTCAACCTTATAATTTATTCCAAGAGAATAAATATCAAAATGGAGCCATGGCCTTCCAGTAACTTTAACTGGAATTCTGCATTAACAGACTTTAATCTGTTTATTCCAACCACTTCTTACCACTCATAGTTTTGTTAAAAAGGCAGCTTTTTAAAATGGAATTGCCTGCTCACCTGGTTCATTCATCTTGTAATGTGAAGGCATTTGCGTTCTCTAGCCTTTCCATATTGTACCCCTGTTCTCCAAACCAGGATAGGCAAACATTGGTTAAAAACTAAAACCATTCACTTCTTATTAATGGAGGTAACCAAAGTGACTGCAAAATATTCTTGTATTTTGGGCCCCATTTTTTTTTGTTGTTTTAGCAGCAAATAATTTTTTTTGTGTGTGTGATTGCTTTATATCACAGACTCTGCTGTGTTTCTGTAGGGTGGAGGGGCGAAGGCACTCTGCAAAGAGTTAGTTGTATTCCCTAACCAAAGGCAACAGTGAGTCTCTTATTTACAAACAACTGAAATCCAGATGCGAGTAACTGTCACTGAAATCAAAGGGTGTGTGAGTGGTCTTAGGCTGATCACATAAAAAAAAGAAATCCACAATGCTACAGAGAAAGACCCTAATAAAGCAGTACCTTTTTTTTTTTAAAGCCACCATTATTTGGGATGGCTGTTTCCAAGGGAAACACCAACAGTGTTTTGTTTTTTTTTTAAATCACGTGTGGAAGGAAATAGGATTTTAATTTGTATGACTGGGCAACCAAAGAGTGGGCAGCCTTGGCATCCTCCAGTCCCTCAGTGACACGAAGAGGAATGACTTCCAACAATCTTCCAACTCTGCAGCCAGTTTCCCCTTCCAAGTCTTCTAGAGCTACCACTCATATTCTCTTACCAGTTTAGGTTGCCAAAGTACCACTTTGTATCACAACATCCAACAGTCTTCAAACAGGGTTTTCACAGGTTCTTGTTAATAAAGCACTCTTTGGTGGAAGACAAGCAGCTTGGGTACTTAAACAGAGTTACCATTACAACAACGTTACAAATATTAAAGTGAAGATGGTTAAACCAAATAGTATCAAATTACAGAGAGTACCATTTCAGTAATGCCTGTTTTCTCTTTATAAATTTCGACACAGGGTGAACAGAAAATAAATACGTAAAAAACCTCCATCAGATCCTCACTTCCTCTGAAGGCCAGCAGCTAAAATGATTGCCATCACAGGGACACACTTGCACCACACCGACTAGTCAGCTCTCCCGACACCAGACGGCTTTCATATTTACACCTGAGACTAAACTTACAACAGCTTTTTTGTCGTTAAACTTGAGACGTTTCTACAAAAGGAGAGCCGGGCCTTCTTCAAGTCACTGCTTGTGCCCAAACTCATGTAGTTATTTAAACTCCAGTGGACATTGTCTTCATTGAATAAACTTCTTAGGTGGAAAGCAGCTAAGGCTTTTGCAATTTTGTTTTGTTTCCAAATAAATTTGTGCTAAGTCCTGCTGTAGTTTTCTGTTCCTAGAGTCTTCCTTCAGTTCTGGTCACGGGTTTTTACTTAACGCAAGACTGTTTTAGTCCTTGAAATGGAGGGACTACAGGGGGAGAAAAAAAAGGATTTTACCATGAAGGTTCCAAGTGTCCCGTATGTAGTTACCAAAAGACAAGGAAGGCAACATAATAGAAGTAGTGACATGCTAAAAAGTATATGCTTTGTGCAATTCTTTAATGACAAGTATTTTGGAAAAAACAGTACAATATCAACCGTAAAGTAAAGACAAACGGGAGAGAAAGGCAGAGCAGAAAAAGGTTCAGTTCTGCAAAAAATAATAATAAAAAAAACGATAAAAACAAAGAAAACAGGAAGGGTAGGCAGAAGCAGCAGAGCAATGCGAGTACCATAATGCCATTAAGGGCATTTGTTGCAAAGCATTCCTTTTCCTTCCTTCCCTCTGAGGAACCAGGCTGTGGGAAAGGTGGAAAGAACGAAAAGATAAAGAAGTGTTACTTGATTATTCCCAAGGCCAGAATTCGGTCACAGAAAAAGCTCTGGCACCTCAAGCAGTTTCCAGTGCAGCAGTGCATGGAGGGCGCCCGCCGCCCGCCATCCTCGGACCGTGCCGCCGGCCCCTGGTTCGAGACTGACCTGCACGGATTCTCACCCTGCTTCCCTCCTTCCCGTCCCAATTCATTCTGTCAACTTTCAACTCAACAGCAACTTTCAGAGGAGAAAGGAAGCAAAAGAAAAGAGTCCAAGAAGCCAGTTCTCGTACGGAGGCGCCCCTCACCGAGTGATGCTGGCGCTCTCGGAGAGGAGCGAGCTCCCCGGACCCCATCACTTAGTTTCTGGAGACCCCAACAGAATACTGAGTTTATGTAAGGCTCCAGGTCAACTGGTGCAGCCCAACGGGAAAATGTCTGGAATTTCAAAGGGAAATCAGTATTTTAGAACATCAGAGGAAACTGGCATTTTTTTTTTTTAAAGGGATATTTAGTGACAACATTCTGGGGCTTCTGAGACGGATGTACTTTCAGAGATAATGGCAGTAACAGAAAGTCGGGAGCCTCGAGGTGGTGGAACAGACACTGAGATCTGAGACTGTAAGGGACAAGAAGCAGTGGCAGACATGATGATGACAAAAGTCACAAATGAGAAGCCTGAAAAAGCCAAAGAAGTCCTGAATGTAGTACGCCCGACAGAAGGGCTCATGAAGACACTCACGCTTTCAGAGGCCAAGGAAGGCACCCTGAGCATTTTTGTTCCCCCACAACAGGAATCATTAGGTGCAAAATACCCCAGAAGCCATGAACATTAGGTTGGTTTGACAGGTGGACAGAAAGTGATGGTTCCCAATGACGTAACTTGGAATAAAAAAAAAATCACTCATCTGTGACCATTTTCTTAGAAAATGAAGTTATTGTTTAAAAAAAGAAGGAAAAGAAAAAAAGACAGACTCCTCCAAAGAAACAGCACAAGCTTACAGAAACATGCACTCAATGGTACGTTGTGTCAAGACATGAACTGAATTGAATGGTATCCCATGAGGTGAGGTGGCTGCAGGTCCCCAATCAGAGGCACAATGATGGGATTTTCAAGACTCTAAGAGAGCTCGTCAGCGAGTTAAGAAAGAACACTGGAAAACAGGCCAATTCTCCACTGGATTTAATCATTCTTAAAAGAGAAACAGCAGAATGATTTATAGCTCTAACGGGAACTGGGAGGAGTGGAAACCCACTGATTTACTTCTTTGGATGTGAGCAAGGGGATGAGGAAGGTGCCACACAGAACCCTCTTGGCCCTGAGGGTCAGTGTGCCCCATCCACCACCAGACACTCCAGCGCTCTGGGCCTGAACTGCACACTGGGCCAGAGCAGAGCATGGCACCTGGGAGTTAGGTTCAGATGAGGCTTGTGTTTCATGGATACATGAGGAAATGATCATCTGCCACGAGAGAAACATGGTGGCATTTCTTTCCAGAAACAAAGGCTTATGACAACACAATTTTTCAGCCTCCAAATAATTACTCTTTTAAGGTGTTTGTGGAAAAGCTGTCCCAAGTTGTACAGCCTCTCAGTAAACTGTCAAAAATCAAAAGAGCCAAATCAGTGGAAAGTGAGCTTAGGTGAGGTCTTCATCCCGGAAGCCTCTAAGAGACTAGAACATAGGCATGCAAGGTCAAGTTCCTGTGGCAGGACGGTTATGACAATGATGATGATGTGTGAACATCAACCTACAAAAGAAGGCTTCACAGGTTGGGGGGGGACAGCAGATAGGCAACCCTGGCGCCTTGGAGGTATTTATTTTATACTGAAAGGTGTACTATTTCATTTCCTCGTATTACTATCTAAACCAAAGTTTTGTATTCAAAACCTCACAATTATTCCACAATCTTATATTATTTTGTCCTGAATCAGACTATGCACAAATGTGTTAATTCCCTCAGTACCCTCCAACCAAAAATGAATACTATTCAGTACGATAAAAGCTTCAGGCTACAGCTTGGCTACCTCAACTCCCCCTACTTCCTAGAAGCAGGAAATGGGACCTGTACCTAAGGGATTTGTCTTCGTTTCATGAGTGGTCGGTGGCTCACAGTTAAGGTGATGTGAACACAGGCCAAAGACCCAAAAGAGGCCAAGGAGACCCTGCGTGAAGGGAGGTGGGAAACACAATTGAAACCCAATTCTCTCTCACTGGTTTATTTCTTTGCCCTTCCCAATCTCTAAAAGTCCATTCTGAGAATTGAAAAGAAGCCTTTTGGTTTTTGGCACTATCCCAAATGCTTGGAAACTGCTTTGCGCCATTTCAAAATTCAGTCAAGTGTATTCAGTCTGAACTCTACTTTCAACCCCTCAAAGCATCCGGTCCAGGGACCTCAGGCAGATGCTCACTGCAACCAGGAACCACCTCTGCTGAGAAGCACAAGTTTAGATCACTAGACAAGACCTAGATGGAAAAACTGCCGTGTGGCCACGCCCCTCAGAGGAACACGGTGTGACTGCGCACGCATGGTCCTGGCTCCTGGACTCTATTCCTCTGTAGCCTGAAGAGCACAATCCAGAAAAGCAGAAAGCAGAATTAAATGTGCAAGACACACTCAACTGTAATGGAAGCCTGAGTAATTACACCTAAAAAAAAATGTTCATTCAAGACATGTCTAACTACCCCCAACAGCAGGCTTTTTATTTGAACTTTTAATAGTTTAATTCACCTAAAAGTGTCAAAGTTAAAATGCTCCCATTTCCCCCTACTTACTGTAAAAAGCTGGAGAAAAAGAAAATGATAAAAAAGTAAAACTCCCTAACTGTCCTACCAACTAGAAGAACTGTTAATATTACGGCATATGTTTCGGTCACCTTATTTCCATACGTGCAGAGAAATGTATGTATATATAAATATTTAAATATATGTATAATATACACAAACTTACATATATACATAGATGTATAAACACATAAATATATTTGTAGATGTATACATTTCTATAAAGTTTACTGTACATTTACAAAATTAGAGTAATACTTCATAATTTTCATGTGTAGCTCTTTTCCCCTACTGCTTCATGAGCATTTATCCAGGCCATTCAGTTTTCTTTAAAAACATGACTCTTGATTCATTTGGCATAATTAACAATCTTTAGCCCATCTCCTCTTCCTCACGGTTATAAATACCATACTGGTATTAGTTATAATGTACCCAAATCTTTGACTTTTTGTCAGTATTTCTCTGATATTCTTCTCAAATGAAATTAGAGTAAAAAATTTATGAATTTTTGATACCTTTCTATGAAAACTTCAAAATCCCCAAAATTATGAGTTGGTGTCCTCAACTACTTGTACTAAGGCACTATCACATTCTTGTATAAGTAAACATATGTAGTGAAAATTATAATGAAAAAATCAGCAGACGGGGAAATGGCAGAACCGAACAATTCCTTAAAAAAAAACAACACACACACACACACACACACACACACACACACACACACACACACACACACACACAGCTCTCTGGTTTGTAGCAAGTCCCTCAGGACACAGGCTGCTGGGACCCGCCCTAGAGACCAACTCAGCTGTCCCATAGCCTCAAGGATATGAGGGTAGTAAGTTAAAAAGAAGCAAGGAAAACCGTGAAGGATGCTTTGAAGTCTGGTTCAGACTATCTTCAGGCCGCTGGTGGTCTACTGAAAGAGAGGCGCTGGGCCGTGGGCCCAGGACCGCACATGTTGTCGACACCAGGCAAAGATACAAAAACAAAAAGGTGCCCGCCTCCACTCCTGAGAGGACAGTAAGCAGGTTATCTGCTCTTCCCTCAAAAGGGGACTGCTTCTGGAATAGGTTAGAAATGAAATGTCTGCTTTCAGTTCATGATAAACATCCCAAACAGCAGTGAGTAATGGATTTGGTCATGGAACATGCGCATTTTCTTGTCATAGCCTGTAATAACGAAGGAAAGGAAGATGCTGGGCTCCGGGTGAAAGCATGAACCCTTAGGGTGTGCACTGTGGCCAAGAGCCCAGGCCCTAGGTAAACAAGGATTCCAAACTCACTGGAGTTCTCCTATCCCACCATCACACTTATTTGCAGCTAATCCTCCAACAATTATGCTGTATCTGACATACGGAAAAATTTCCTCCGAGTCCTGACAGAGAGCTTTGGAAATTTAAGAGCTTATAAGTACAACCCTCTCAATTTCTCCATATTCTGACCCCGAGACCACATTTCCAGTGTTGAGAACCACCTCTGAAAAACAAAATAAAACAAACCCTACATTAGCAATGGCCCAGATTTTCTTAGATGATGAACAAGTCAAACAGATTTGATTAACTTCCTATCACAGGGACTCTGCTTTCTCCTCTCTTCCTCTCTTCATTTCTATCTCCAGAAGATTAAACTGGAAAACCAATGCTTAGAACTTTTCAGAAGAGTAGGATTCTTTTCTCACCTTTTAAAACTGCTTTTTCTTGAAGCAGATCTGGTGGTTCTTTTAGTAATGCCTGCACTGCCAGAAATGTTAGGTTCAGATGTTTTACAGCTCTGAACACTGGACTGAAGAATTACTCTGAAAACAGTTGGAAAAAAATAAGATTATATTCACTGAAACAATTTTCAAATACTTGACGGAGGAAGTCATCGTTGCACTTTAGTGCAAATTATTTTGCTGAGCATTGATAGGATTTTCCATAAACACATTTGCCAAAAAAATCTGAAACACATTTTCACATCGAAGTCTTTTTCATTTCCCCATGAAGTTATACAAAGATAACTGGAATATACTTCACTTTTAGAAAACAAATGACCTGGCATTTTAAGCAATTCCCACACCAAAGAAATCAATCAGTAAAACAAACTGTGCCCCAAAGTAAAAGTAGATTCTCAGAATTCTAGTCATGAAAGCAAGAAATCATTTAAAAACCCCAAATTCTGAAGAATATGAATATAAAAATCTATAAAATAGTCGCTCTTCAGAGGTGAAAGTATGGACTTTTAAATAAACCCCAAATCAATACCAATTTTATATAACATTTCAAATTTTAAAAATATATTCAAGCAAAATTTGAATTTCGTCTGGGTTATAACTACTTACTAAATCACTAGGTACCATTAACATGGAAAGCAAAACTGTTTAAATTTTGTGAAACTTGCTTTAAACTCTAAAATAATCTCAAGGAACTGATGCCTATGGGTGTAGGTTGCCCAGGAGGCAAATTCATGAGTCAGAAGAACACCCTCGGATAAAGCCCACATAAAGTACCTTGCTCAAAAGTAGAGGGTGTTTTGTAATTCCTCATTGAATGGTCATAGGGAAAACAGCAGAAAACATCAAAAGATTTTATGCGCAATTCTCTTCTTCAACAGATAATGACCAAAATGCTGAACTGCATACACACACATTTATATATACTCAACCTTTATTTATCTGTAAGAGAAAACACTGCCTTAAAAATAAGCTTCCTCCTCTCCTGTCCAAACAAAGGTAAGAGCCGGTAACAACTTAGGAGGACCCAGCTCATGAGAGTAAACAGAAACCGTTACAACTAACTTGGAGTCCTACTTCCTAAGCCCGAGTTACTGCCATGTTAATTAATGACCAAAGCCAGGGCCTTGAACTGTAAAGAAGATCAGTAAATTCTTAGTATTACCCAAACCACAGTATATTCAGCATTTAGTAAAATGCTTAACTTCTCATCACTAAAAAAAGTAATGGGTAGCCATGTACCAGAGCTGAGGCTGGAGGCCCACGGTTTCCAAGCTGTTTGGGCGGGGGGCTGCCCTCTCAGCTGTTTTGCTTCATCCCCATGGTATTTCTCAAAGCCTATGAAACAGGCCTTAGGTCTCAGAAGGAAACTGATCCTGGGTAAATGAGCCAATGCTTGCCTCAGGATTTCTCACAAAGTTTTATCATTCTAACAACATAGAAAAGGTATATGCAGACAGGTGTTTGATCAAAGGCGGCAACCAACTGCCCTGGTATATGAATTCTACCTCTGAAAACAAGGATTTAAAAATCTTTCTGATCATATCAAATATCAAATGGGGGGGAGGGACAGGAGAATATTTAATGGTCTCTGTTAACAGGATTTGAATATAGAACTTTTCATAAAGAAAAACAAAACCACCACCAAACTTCACCACTATTTCTGAAGCCCAGGCCCAGCGTGCGGTACTGCCACTGTGGTCCAGAAGCCTCACACCTGCTTTGCATCTGCTCCGCGAGGCTCCTGGGTTTTATCTCCATTAATCCAAAGAGAGAAAATGAGACTCCTGTTGGCTTTTTGGAAATACCACACCAACTTGTCAAATAATTTGAGGCCACTTACAGCCGAGAAAGTATAGACAATTACCACACTGTAAAATCATTAACATGAGAATAAAAACAAGAGCCAATATATTACTTGGCTTTAGGAAATTTAAATCTTGATTTCTTAAATTACTACTGAAATATTTACTATTTGAAAAATGAAATCGCTGCTAAATCAAATTTCAGGCTGACAGGAAACATCTTTTAAAAAGGATTTCTTTCTCTATAAAACTAATGTACATAATTTATGTGGATTTTTTGAAAATAAAAGCATGATAGAAATTTGGAATGCATTAATCACACCAGTAGAGATTAGGTCACTAGTTATTTGCATTAACAACAGAGCAGTTACTATATCTGTAGGTTATGCATCAATAAACTGGAAAAAGCCCCAGCAACTATACTTAAGATTATTACCTGTGATAAACTACCCACCACACCATACATAAGGTGGCATAAGCTGGCAAATTCGGTGACGCATTCACTCTGCCACAGGGTACGTGGGAGCCCACTACTTCTCACTTTGTGCAACCCAGGCCAATCGCATGGCTTTGCAGAGCAATATCCTACATATGTATTTTCTCCTTCCCGGTGCCCATAGGTAGGACCCTCAAAGGATAACTACAAGGATTATACCTGTTTACATCATTGCCACTGCTGAAGGCTTTTGTTTCTGTAAATTCCTTTCCATCTTTCCCTGGCAGAATCCGCAGTCCTACTTTTTAATGTCTTGCCCATACAACAGTTCACCTTCTTCTTTGCAGCCTCTTTTGAGACCCGGTATTCCCAGACTGAGACTTGCAACTTGACGCATCCAGCAAAGCAAGTAACTGACAAGCCAGCTCTCTTCCCTCTCAAACTACAAAATGCTTTGAACAAAAATGTTCAATTCCAAGAAAAGAATCCATCAGTGCGACTATGTACTATTTACACTTGGTTATCCACCGACACAAAACAAGCTTTCAAAGTGATGGGCCTAAGGCCCTACAACCTTCACACACAACTTTGCCAGAATCTGATGCAGCCATCTGAGGTGTGGGATAGTCTGATTTTCCAGGTGTGCCAGGTAACAACCTATCAGGCCACGTTACGTCATCACAATAGAGGCGTACACCAACCACAGGGCCCGTAAGTAGTCCTCTCAAAAGATAACTACAAGGATTATACCTGTTTACATCATTGTTACTGCTGAAGGCTTTTGTTTCTGTAAATCCCAAATTAATCAGGCAAGCTAAACTGAATACTCTGCTTTGGGTCTACAAATGCAATGGCAAACATCAGTAGTAGCAATAAAAAAAGATTGTATCTTACATAGAATATTGAAAAGAAAGGTGTCTGATAGAAACCATTTTTAAACTTACCCTGGACAAAGTAATACAACCACGAAGTGCCTAAGTAGTATTAGCAACGACTCCACCCGTTTAGAACTCCACCTACTCGAAATACCTTCGCCACTTAGAAGAGTTCAAGAATAAATCTATGCAATGGCAATGCACGATGCTCTTTGAGTCAGAATATGCAGAAATCTAAGCTTACTAAGAGGAATAAAGGGAAAAAAACCAAAAAGATCATCTATATCAGAAATATTGCATATCTGTCTGTGCAATAATAAACTCATACTAATAAGATATTCAAGAAAATGTCATAATAGGAACATGTTAAGCAGCCTTTCCTTAACTTTGAAAAGAATGGTGTCTGCTGGATTTTTAAGTCTTTTCTAGCCATCTGAAGACACTCCATGAAGCCTCAAAGCATGGGAGTTGGTTGCAATGGAATTCCACTTTGGAGGAGATCCTCGAAGGAACTTTCATATTCCTTTACAATTCCCAAGTCCAAGTTGGAACAAGAAAATAAATTCTTGAAATATGAGCTAAGGGAAGAGTTTCAGAGGAAAAAGAATGCAGCCTAGACATAAGAGGGTAGCGGTGAACCACAGTCTCACAGGACACACCCTCCTCCTGTGCTCTCGGTGGCAACTGCACGGTGTTCCCCGGGGAAGCTTCCTGCCACATTCTACTGCAGAACAGAAGTCTGTTCATTGTTAAGGTATTCGTTTAAGGGTAAAAGATATCAAGAGAATACAAAATCTGCTATATTCACCTAATAAGGGCGTTTTGATTACTTCTGGGAAAGGAAAGTGGGAGGAAGTAAGCACAGCATCGGTCATGCAGAAACACGAGGCTGAACAAGGGACTCCTGTCTTCTCTGCTGTCCTATTTTCGTTTAACGTCATTTTTGAAAACTGTACTAACTGTCCTCCCTACAGGGAAGGTTGTGAAATGAAGCCAAGGAGAAGATTCTGCTTACTCAAAACGGAAGACTTAGCAGGGAAGCAGCTGCAGCTAAGAGCGCTGTGTCCAACGGCAGAGTCGGAGGTGAAACAGCATGCAACGCTCACTGGTTGCAAAAGCAAATCTCTACCAACAGCAGAAAAGCAGCGGGCAGATTCTTTTTTTTCTTTTTTTTAAAGATTTTATTTATTTATTTGTCAGAGAGAGAGAGAGAGTGACAGCACAAGCAGGGGGAGCGGCAGGCAGAGGGAGAAGCAGGCTCCCCACTGAGCAGAGAGCCAGATGCGGGGCTCAATCCCAGGACCCCAGGATCATGACCTGAGCTGAAGGCAGATGCTTAACCGACTGAGCCACCCAGGCGCCCCGGGCAAATTCTTTTTTGCTAGATTGAAAAGGATATGCTGAAGATATTTACTCTGGAAAATTAGAGGAAACTGACTGAAAGAAAACCACCCCAATTATCCCGAACTCACTATTTTTGATAGGGAAAAGAAACTATTTCAGTGACTTTATAAATTGCTATTTCAAAAAATGCATTAAGAGTAAGCACAACTTAAAAACAAAACTTGTTATTTTTAATATCCCTATAGGAAAGGATCAGGGAAGGCCTTCCACTGCCACCATCCCATTAATTGAGAAGTTTCAGAAAAAGAACCTTTGAAAAGAGGCAAACCAACAAAGCTAGGAGAGCTGACAGTGAGAAAAACATGCACCATGAGAAACACACTGTCCACCAGAGGTGACCACATAAATGGAAGGGGACACTTACACAGCAGCTATTGGTCAAAGGGTCCCGACGGCTACTGTGTTCTGAAACCATCCAGACAGAATAGCAGGATGGGAAGAATGTAGTCACAAACAATCCACCAGATGACAACACTACACAGTGCAGAGGTCAGCACCACTAGGGGACATCTGGAAAGGGGTGAAGGGAAAAGAGCAGATGTTCAAACTGGGAAGCCAAAATAAATAAAATAATAAATAAAGCCACATGTGAATTTTAGACACCCTGTGATAGATACAAAGGGGTGGGAAACAAGGATGGAGTTTTGCCATTTTATGTTGGGGAGAAAATGCTAACTTCAGTTTTAAATTGATTTGATATTTGGTAACAAAAGATTAGACCCAATCTCTAGCTGGATAACTGCCCCACGTTAACTTAATTATATGATACAGAAATCAGAGTTGTAGTTACAGGATTGAAATTCTTCAAAAAGCACAACATATGCACACACAGAAAACTAAACCAAACCAGAGGAAAAGGAGGGAAAACCAGCCAAATAACAAGAAACCCTGGACTGCATTAACAATGATTCACTGGAGGCACAATTATAAATGAACAGAGCATAGCAGAACTGATCTCATTTCAATGCAGTCCCACACTGGATCATCTAGGAGTTAAGGCAAACTGCATACTCTGAAAATAAGGACTAGAGAAGCACACCAAACCCTGGGCAACACAAAATGGGGAAAATTTCCCCTACATATCAACATTAGATAAATTTGCTCAGTTGTTTTCCTTATTCATTTTCCTCTTGTGGCCAAAGTTGGCTTTCAGTTCAGTATTTCCTAATCCAGCAGTCTTGTTTTTGGCAGTGAAGAAGAAAATCTCAGTTTGAAGAGTGGTGACTCTGTCCAGCTACTTCCAAATGGTCACTAGGACACATCTGTGACCAAACATAAAAGGCTCTATTGAGCATTTGCTTTGTACAAATACTGTGCTGATTGAGTCATAAATGACTGGTCTGGCTTACTATGTGATCTTTATCGGTGTCCTTGTCATCTTAATCACTGAACAGATACCCTATGGTATCTAGTGACAAGGGATTACACTAAGGATGGACCTGAAATCAAACTGAACCTCACCCTGCAAGTTACACCTGGCACCAGCTCACTTACTCGTTCTACAAGAACAAAAATCTACTAATATATGTTAAGATTACAGGGGCTTAGTATTTAGACAGAATAGAATAACTGGCCTAGAGGACTCTCTATCCACCCCCAAGTTTCATTTGCAGTTACTGATTTAACAGTGATCTTAAAGGCAGAATGATCTGAATATCCAAGTGTCTCCGTCACAGATTTTTCATTGTTCTTCTATGAAAGCTCATGGTTTAAGAATTATTTTCCAATAAGGAGAGCACACCCATCCATACTGTGCTGTTAAGGGAGATTTAAAGGAAATTAGGTTGATATTTTCACCTTATTCCCAGGTAGGGTACCCTTGACTCTTTATGCACCATTTCATTTAACCCTAACAAACGTAGGAGAAATGATCAGTATGCAGAGAGACAGGCAGCATGGATGAAGTTATAAAATCTACCAAATCTACTTTAGCACAATAATATACTTGCCATCACGTCCTGCAGATCACGTCAAGGTCAAGGTGCTACATGATTTACTGTCTTTGTGGTAGTCGGGATCAGTCAGACTCTGAGAAAAGCACTACCTTACTGTATCTAACAACTTTAACTCTCCCCCAAATACTGTTTGTAAAATAGAAAACAATAACTGGAATGCTATTTTGAGTAGTATAAACTTGCTCTTAAGAATCACCAGTACTTATATATTTTTCACTAACTTTCCTTCTTGTAAGTATTTTCATTCGGCTAAGTACCAACAGTGAAGCAAAATAGGTTACCCACAGTGATAGAGGGGTCAACAACAGGAGGTGGGGATTGAACTTAAATTTCTCAACCCAAGTTGCTACTGAAAACTCTCTCTCTCTTTTATTTCTAAAATAACACCACCACTTCGGAAGGAAAGGCAATCCCCAACTGACCTCTTCTTCTAGGGCCAGAAGAACTACACATAAGAGCAAAAGAGAAGATTCCAACAGCAAGGAGGGTCAGAAAAAGCAGAGGAAGGGATAAGTAAAATGTTGTAGAGGAGGAGGTAGGGAAATCTACCCAAAGTAATCTAAAATCCCCCAGGGTTTTTACACTTCAGAGCTTAAAAGGATTTTAGCATTTTTAATAGGATTTTTTTTAGGATTTTATTTATTTGACAGAGAGACACAGCGAGAGAGGGAACACAAGCAGGGGGAGTGGGAGAGGGAGAAGCAGGCTTCCCGCTGAGCAGAGAGCCCGATGTGGGGCTCAATCCCAGGACCCTGGGGGATCATGACCTGAGCCAAAGGCAGACGCTTAACAACTGAGCCACCCAGGCGCCCCTAGCATTTTGTTTTTTCCTTCAAAAGTGTGGCCAGAAGTTTAATTTTGTGTATGGGAGGGGGACAGCTTGGGATCTATTCTACTGGTTTTAAGATTACAATTACAACTAAAGGGATCTTGAACTAGCGCTTTATTTATTTTTTAACTTTGCTTTATTATTTTTTCTTAACTTTCACCATCTTCCTTGGTTGAGAACTTACGCCAAATGCTTCAGAGAAAAGGGACGATGTCCTTCTGGGGGTAAGGTGGGGTGTAACTCCATAACAAGTGATAGTGGAGGCTGGTCTCTCCTTCAGCCATCACTGACCACTCAGCTTTCACCCCGGGACACCTCACACACCAAGGTGAATGTGATCACATCTAGTGTCGCCTTCTGGTTTCCAACAATATTTAGAATTTTAGACTTCATTCATTGTTTTCTTTTACATTGCCACAAACCTATCAGCTATGAAAGAGACTTTTATCGTCTCATCTGTAGAAAAGGGCAGCAAGTGACATGAACACTCTGGAACACATATTCACAAGGTAGCAGACTCAGAGTTGCTGAAGGAAATTTCCTATAAGCCCTATTTAATAGGAAATTTGACTAAGCAGAATTCCCATCACAACTCCCAACTTGACTTTTCATCAGAAGTTTTTGAGAAATAAACTGATGCTGCAGATTCATAAAAACAAAACAAAAAACCTGGGCACGACTAAAAGCAACCCACAAATCAACCATTTCCTAGGGCTTGTGACACAAAGCCCTGGACCAGCAGTGTATGTGATACCTGGCAGCTTGCAGTCATAGACCACACTCCAGTCCCAAAACCATAATCTGCGTTCTGACAAGCTCCCAGGAGACTCAAATGCACGGTGGAGTCTGAGCACTGCTCTAGGGAAGTACCTACACCTATCATGCCTCCTCTGGCCTCAGAAGGATTATCTGGGGGACTATATTTCTAAATAAAAAGAACCAGGAAGGCCTTAGAGGAAGACTTATGAAATTAAAATCAAAATGGCATTTGGAGTTAAATAAAGGACATAAAATGCACCATTCTTAAAGCTTTCTCAGTTAAATGCTGCACCACCACCACCACGCTGTCCAGAAGGCTTAGTGAATGCCTATCATCCATACTGACACTTCTCATTCACACGGCCCTTTAAAACTTCATTCTTTTCCGTGGGTCTTTTAAGAACGTTCCACGGCGGGGGCCCATGAAGACACATGCCTTCTGTGTAATTCTACTTTGGAACTTTAGATAACAAGGAGGTGCCAGTGAAGAACCACTGTTGATTAAAAAGAAGGCCTGTTCTTCTCTGCCATGAACACTGATGATGTCATTAGGTCCTTACCATATTACAGATGATTACTGAACAAAATGACATGACTCCATCACCAAAAAAAAACACACCAAAAAACTGTAACTGGAGGGGCGCCTGGGCGGCTCAGTCGGTTAAGCGTCTGATGCTTGATTTCAGCTCAGGTCATGATCTCAGGGCCATGAGACTGAGCCTTGTGCTGGGCTTCACGCTGGGCACGGAGCCTGCTTAAGATGCTCTCCCTCCCCACCCCCCGCAAAAAAGAACATAATCAGAAATGTGGTACCCCACATTGAAAAGGAAGGTGACTACAAGGAAGGAATCCAACAGCATAAATGAAAGCATATACTAAAGAATATACTAGAAAAAAGTACAATGGCCAAGTCTTTAAATTCTACATATTTTTCTAATGATCCTAGATGTTCCAGGAGGGTGAATCCCAACTAGCACTTACACAATCAAGTACAGGTGGGCATACACACACTAACTATAAAACTTCCTATCCCCATACTAAACCTCCTTCTGTAACTTGAAAGTAACTCAAACAAAAAATCAATACAAAATTATTATTTAATCCAGTTCATTATTGCCCTAAAATAATATATTGGACAGTAAGCCACAATGTCATCACTGATTAAATTCTACCATATCCAAACGAACTGTCTATAATATGGTAGTGAATTTAAGGAAATTCACAATTTCAGTAACAATGGACAAATGTGTTATTCTGTGGTTTACCTCTGCTGCCACTCTCCTGAGGATGTCACGTGGTGCTTATCCATGAGAAAAAGCATTCCCAATACTGCTTTTCTATGTACACAGGCTGGTAAGGTTACAACAGAAGACGGAGATAAAGGACAGCCAAGAGCTTCCTGGGCAACACCCCTCGATTCTAAATAATGTAAATAACCATTGCGAAGTGGCATAATGGGCATGTGATCATGGAGAAAAACATACAGGAAAAAATGCTCATGAAGGACCTCAAATATATATTAAATAACATCAACCGCACAAAGGAAACCAGACTCACGTGAGGGGAATAGCGTTTGTTTTTGACTGTCTTCTGCTTTTCAGGGCCCGCAGTCTATCACCTTGTGTCACTCCATGGATTTCGTCATCATCACTGTACTGTGTAAGTAAAGAAACACTGAGCTAGTGACTTCAGTTGGACTTATTAAGGCAGTAAAGCATAGCAGCTACATTTATCCATATAGACACATACAAATAAACTGAACTCTAAAAAATTTTGCTGCTTTCAAAATAAAGTTACAGGTTGCATTTAAAGACAACCAAATGTTAACTTTACAGACACAGAACCCAACAGCACTCTTGTTATAAAACATACTGTGAGGAGGCATAATGGGTTTTCAATAATGAAAACATTCTTTTTAAAATTTCACAATCCACTTACCACCACTCACTATAGTACCACTACCCCCTAAACTCTTGATTCTTTAAAGTCTTCCATTTGAGAACAACTGGTTCCCTAAATCAACTGCTGCAAAATGGGAAGGTGGAGCAGCAGGGCCCACGGGGAAGCGTCACTAGGTCCATCTAAAGAGCTTACTTCACACACCTCTTTTTTCCAGTGCCTAGTGAGTAAACAAACAATTTCAGTTTTATGAACATATGACCTTATTTTAACTATTCTGAGTAAAAAGTTCCTAGAATGGGCTATAAGTATAAAAAAAAAAATGTGTGACAATAATCCCTCAAAATGTGCTTTATTATTTTTATCTACAATTTTCCCCATGCCCTATAAGGTCCTCAACAGCACTGAAAACAATGGCAACAGCGTGATGGGGATGGTTCGATTACCAGTTCGGGTTCTTGCTTGTCTTGGTTCTCGACCCCATTGATTGAAATGTCATCAACAGCCAAGAGGAGTTTTGAGACAGCTGCTCTGTGTTTTCCATTCTCCTGACCCCTTAACTTTTGACGAAAATAGTCACCGTCCAACCAGAGGCTTGCCTGTTTCCTAAAGCATTTAAATAACATCAAAATACAGCTTTTTTTAGAAAGACACATGCAAACGACTCTCTCCTACAGACTATCTGTTGTTACTGGAGACTAAGAAAAATCGACTTCCCATCATTTTCCAGACCCATGTGCTCCCTGAGGAATTACCAAAGTTCTCTGTCTACTTACATCACCAAAAATTGTTGCTGTGGTCCGATCACTGACCCAGGCCTGCAGATTCTGACCCAAGCAATGGTCTCAGCTGCTGTCATCCTGTAATGCTTCATGATGTAGCAAGCTATCAGAGTGCCTGTTCGTCCAAGGCCAGCTAGAGAAAGAAACAAACCAAAGGGACCTGGTCTCATGTACTCCAGAACTGTGTTGGGCAGGTACAATTTTTAGAAGGCTTCCCATGATTCTGCTTCCCTCAACAGGGGTTCTCAAGTTTGGATGCACACGGTAATCTCCTGAAGAGTGTTAAAAAATACTGGGTCTCACCACCAGAATTCTGATTTAATTGGTATGTGATACAGCCTGGACATGGAGATTGCTAACATCCCCCAGATAGTAGTCAACAGTGAAAAATCACTTTTTCCAAGCAATGATTCTCAGTAAGTGCACTGTTTTCTACCCTGGGTTTTCTGTTAATGGTACCACCATCTTTCCAAACTCATGGGCTTCAACTTTTACATTTTTCCCCTCATCCAACAGTTTTTTCTACTCTACTTTTATTCCCATTTTCACATGGATTTCTTTTTTAATCTATTCCTGCTGTCCTCCTTTACTCTCATCTACACTACGATCATTACCTCCTGTGATGGTTACTTTTGTATGTCAGCCTGGCAGGTGTATTTGGAAGAGACTGACATTTAGATCTGTGAATAAGCAGATTACCCTCCATAATGTGGGTGGGCCTCATCCAATCAGCTGATGGTCTGAAGAGAACAAAAAGACTGGCTTCCCCAAGCTAGAGAGAATTCTCCAACAGCCTGCTTTCAGATTTAAGCTGCACCATCGGCTCTCCTGGGTCTCTAGCCTGCCAACTCACATGATGGATTTTGTACTTGTCAGCCTCCATATTCACATGAGCCAGTTCTTTATAATACATCTCTTTATATCTACATCCCATTGGTTCTAATTTCTCTGGAAAACCCTGACTTAAGACAGACTCTGGTACTGTGAAATGGTGTGCTACTGTAACATATATAAAAATGGGAAGGAGCTCTGGAGTTGGAACTGTAGAAGTCTGGAAGTTTTAAGGCACAATGTTAGAAAAAACTCAGATAGCCTTGAAGGGGCTGTTGGTAGGAATATGGGTGTTAATGGTGATTCTGATTCTGAGTCAGATGGGAATGAAGAACATGTTATTGGAAACCAGAAGAAAGGAAATCCTTGTTAGAAAATGGAAAAAAAAAACCTGACTAAATTGTTTTAGTGCTTTATGGAAGGTAGAACTTGTGAGTTACAACCCTGGATATTTAGCAAAGGAGCTTTACAAGCAAAGTATTGAAGTACAGCCCGGTTTCTCCTTATGACAGTAAAACGTGAGAGAAGACAGATGAACTGAAGAAGGAATTGTTAAGCAAAACAGAAACTAAACATTTAGAAAATTCTAGGCCTATCCATATTGCAAACAGTGAGAAAGTGTGTTCTGGAAAGAACACCAAGAGTATGGTCAATGATCTACTCCATAAAGTGATTACCTATGGATCTAATCAGCCATCTCAGCAGAAGCCAAAAACAGTGTTGGGATTGATTATACCAAGCAGACACACTGCCAGTCTGAACTCATCACACAGGATGAAATAAAGGAAGGCTTTCAGGTTTCTGGGATTCTAATAGGACTAATAGAAATATCTCACTGGAAACATGCCTCATCCTTCAAGAAAAGGGAAGCATAACCCCAAGGGACCAACAAGGCTGACACTGCCACCATAAGCCCGGGGACAAGGCTGTCTAGTCCTAGGTTTCAAACGGTAGGGCCAGCTCTGTGGCCAGGCTGTTCCTGCCCACAACCTCAGGGGCATGGCTGCTAGCCGTGTGAGCCTGCGTAACAGGGAATGAACCAGATCATCAATTCTGAGCCTTAAGATCTATTAGCATTTGCCTTGCCAGGTTTTGGAGTTGCTTGGGACCGGTCAGACCTTTCTTCTTCCTGATTTCTCTCATTTGGAATGGGAACGCCTACTCTATGGGTGTCCCACTATTGTATTTTAGACGCGCTTAACTTGTCAGGTTCCACAGTTCACAGCTGGGGAAGAATTCTGTCTCAGGATGAATTGTACCTGGAGTGTTATCCATTATCTGACTTAGAGGATATTTAGATGAGACTTTGGACCTGGAACTGATTTTGGAATGGATTGTCTTTGGAGGCTGTTGGGATGGGCTGTCATATGAAGACAGGAAATATTGGATAACCAGAGAACACAATGTTATGGACTGAACTGTGTCCCCTGCTCCCTGCCTCTCCAAAAATCCACGTTAAAGTCAGAACTCCCAATGTGACCATCTCTGGGAAAAAGGCCTTATGGAAGTAATTAAGGTTAAATAAGGTCACGTGGGGAAAGCCCCAAATCCAACAGGACTGGTGTCCTTAGCAGAAAAGGAAGGGACATCAGGAGATGAGTGTATACAGAGGACAAAAAGAAGGCAGCTGCCCGCAAGCCAGGAAGACGCCTCACCAGAAATCAGCCTTACCGGAGTCTTGACCTTAGATTTCTAGCCTCCGAAACTGTGAAACAGTAATTTTTGTTTAAGCCACACAGTCTGTGGTACTCTGCTGTGGTCCCGCAAGCAAATTAATACACTCCCTAAAATCCAAGCTTTACACGGCCATCAGTTTTCTTCCAAAACAAAGATCCAGTCATATCAAATCCTCTTCAGGTTTTTAACTGGCCACCAGTCAACCTCAGGGTTTCTCAACCTCAGCACTGTTGACATTTGGGGCCGGTGTGAGTGCTGTCCTGTGCACTGTGGGCTATTTATTTAAGAGCATCACCGGTCTCTTCCCACCAGAGACCAGTAGCATCCTCCCACCAATTTGTGAAAACAAAAAAAAATGTCTTCAGACTTTGCCAAATGTCTGCTGGGGGGCGCAGAACCACCCTGAATGAGGGTGAGAATAACCTCAACTGCTTATTATAATTTAAAAAATTATAACCAGGGTTGGAATTATTTATTTTTTTAAATTGTGGTAAAATATACAGGACATAAAGTTTACCATTTTTGTTCATGCATCATTTTCGTGGTTTTATTTCTATGTTTCCTTTTAGCTCACTGTGCATTTTTAAATCAGCTGTTTCAAATTCTTTGCCCAGTAATTAAAAAATCTAGGTTTCTTTACGGTCGGAGTCTGGAGATCATTTTAACCATTTTAAGGGTACATTTCAGTGGCATTAACCAACTCACTGCTGTGTAACAATTACCACCATGGCCTCTGTGTACTCAAGACAAATGTGTATTCTCTTGTTGGGGGGCAGTGTTCTGAGTATGTCTGTTATTTCTAGTTGGTTTATTGTGTTGTTCAAATCCTCTATTTCCTATTTCCTTACTGATCCTCTATCTGGTTGCTTTTTTCCATTATTAAATGTGGGAGAAGTTAAGTAAACCCTAGTACATCATACAATTATTATTACACAATCATTCATTCAATAAATACTTATTAAGTGCCAAAGCACTGCTTTAGCTGCTGAAAACAAAGCAACTTGTTAGAATATAAGCTCCACAGAGATAAGCTCTCAGAGTCTGCTCTAGATATATTCTAGAACATATCAAACAAAAGGCCCTGAATAGGTATTTGAGGAATAAATGAATGCGTATCTTTTTTTCTTTAAGATTTTATTCACTTATCTTAGAGAGGGAGAGAGAGAAAGAGAAAGCACACATGTGAGAAAGCAGGGGGAGAGGGAGAGGGAGAGAATCTCAAGCAGACTCCCTGCCAAGTACGAGCCTGACATGGGACTCGATCTCACGACCCTGAGATCATAACCTGAGCCGAAACCAAAAGTTGGACGCTTAACCGACTGAGCCACACTGGCATCCCTAAATGAATGCATTTCAGTGAGATTAAGGTTTTGTAGGGTTACCAATGAATATAATTTAGATTATATGAAATTAGGGTTTTAAAAGCATTCTGTATATGCAGAATGCATATATGCATATACTTTTTAATGTCAATCATACCTCAATAAAGTGATTTTAAGAAAAAAGCAACTTACAAAAAACAAGAAAGGCAACTTCACGTGTCCTGGCATAGAATCTAAATGGGCATGGTGTGTTTCTAAATATACATACATGCATGTCCACCATTCTTTTTTTTTTTTTTTTTTTGAGAGAGTGAGAATGAGAGAGAGAGAGTACACAAGAGCGGGGAGGGTTAGAGGGAGAAGCAGGCCCCTCGCCAAGCAGGGAGCCCGATGCGGGACTCGATCCCAGGACTCCACGATCATGACCTGAGCCGAAGGCAGTTGCTTAACCAACTGAGCCACCCAGGCGCCCTGTCCACCATTCTTTAACCAGCCCTGGAAACATACCTTTACAATGTACTGCAATGGCACCCTCTGCATTTTCACAAATATCCAGAAATTCTTTGACGATGGCATCAGTAGGGGTGCTGCCATCCGCAAAGAAAAGATCGTAGTGATCGAAACCAGCATTCGTAAAGCGTTTGGCATCATACATCCTTTTATTCAGACGAATAACGGTAGTAACGTTGTGATTCTTAAAATATGGAATATAAGCCTCAGGAGAATGCTGGTGGTAACCTACATAGAGAAATTCACCAGATGCTGTCAAATGCAGAAAAGAAAAACAATGGATAACAATTTTACCTGTGAATGGGTGGAAAGAGTATCTGGACTAGGATTGAACACCAATTTGATTATAACCGGAAAAGCACTAATTTAAGAAGTTAAAAGCCAGGCAGAATGATGTACTAAAATGACCAAGTATATTTAAATAATTAAGACAGACAAGTGTGGTTTAACTCTTTGGCCTCTTTCAAAGGAAAAATACAGGATGGATATTTCTTTTAATAACAAAACTGTAGTAGGTTCCCTATTTTCACATACCACTTTCAAGTCTGGTTCTTGAATGAGGTCCACAGAAGGCAATAAATCGGTCTGGTATTATCCAATTTAAATCTCCATTTTCTGCTTTCTGCAAAGGGAAGATCAGTACAATTCATGTTTAGACTTCATGTCCTGTCCACATCCCTTCTCAATACTGAGTGTCTGAAGGACTTCAAATACATTTTCTTTAGCACAAGAACTGTTTATAAATGACCAGGAGACAGGAAACTAAAATTTAGCCTCCTATTAATATTCCCAGGGAAGAGTTAGTTAACTTCTCCTGGTCCTAATCACTGTTCTTAGAACAGTATTTCTTTTCTAGGGTAGTCAACCTTTGGAAAATAGAGCTGACTGCTGCTACCTAAAATATACCTAAGTATTTTGGTTATTTTATCCATGTAAATTCTCATATGGTTGCTGCTACTTAATAAGAAAGCAAAATTTTTTTACTATGAGGGAATCCAGAAACTTCCCTGTTTTCCCGAAGGACTAACTGGCTTCCAATATGAGCAATCTTGACTCCTTCAACAAAGGGAAAAAAACAAAATTCTTGATTTCTCCATATTTACACCTTACTTCTAGAGAGACACACTTCCATCATTTTGTTAGCTATTTAGTAAGAGGGTCAATGAGAAATCTGCACCAGGAAATTTGAAATTACAAGTACAGTAAGATCACAGTAGATCTCTAGGAAAAAACATGAATATAGACTGAAATTTAAAACACTTTACTTCCTGTTAAGTCCTTTCAACTAAGTTACCATAACAATTATTGTAAGATAAATATAGCTAAACTTTAACAATAATAGAAATGGATACACAAAGACTTAAGCAGGGAGTAGAAGACACCTGATAGTGGAGAAGGAGAGAACTAGCAATAAAAACAAGATCAGTTAGCTTTGCAATTGGGGTATTCATAACATAGGTGCACCCAAGAACAAGGAGGAAATAAACCAGGAGTTGCCTGAATATCTGCCGGCCAGTCAGGAAATCCAAATCCAATTTACTTGACTTAATTATCACTGAAGGGAAATTAATGAGCCCATGTTCCATACTAAAAGGCCTAAACAGGAATGAGAACGTGCCCAGATATTCCAATTTTGAAATGAAACCAGAAATCTGGAGTTTTTAATGAGAATCCTGTGATTAGATTTCATTGAATCGCAGACATCACAGATTGTAAGATGGATCCTGAATTCAGAGAAGTTAAAATGGGAAAAAATGGGCATCATGGAATCAATGAAAGACACTAATCCAAAATTTTTAAATACAGACCCATGGTCTGTAGCTACCTAAACAGTTTCTTGTGTCTCAGTGCAGTTTCACTTAAAGTGAACAGCTTTTGTGGACAACCCGGCTACTCTCCGCAACATTGCAATTTCTGCATTGAGAGGGAAACTAATTAGCACCTATATTACTCCTCAGTAACATATAAAGATATCACTCTGCTTCACTGAAGGACACCAACTGGCATTCTTACTAGTTTTAGTTGACTAAAAAGAGAAAGTATATTTTATTTTAAATTTAGTTTAATTTTATGAGGACAAGCACAAAAATAATGGTATTAAGTTATATTTACTAGTTTAAGATGCAAATTAAATATATATTGTACTTCAGAAACATACTATTACAGAGACGAAACAGTGGGCCAAATGAATCAATCTTGAGCTATGCTTTAGATCTTTGCACGTCACAGTAGTGACTAATCGTAACTACTAAAACAATTTTACCTAACAGTTTAAAATAATAGTTACTCTAGCAATCGATTGTGAAAGGACAGTTATCCAAGGATTCCAGATACTGCTGCACGAGGTGCTGTCTGTGGAATCCCTCCATTATGAGTGAGAACATCTGCTCAAGATAACCAGAGTAGGATAAAAAGCCAAGATTCCACAAGTATTCTTGGGGAAGAGACTGTTAGCATAGCATCTTACTACTTAAAGGGTAGAATGGTAGAACCAAATTACTTATTCTTTAAAAAACAAATACACAACATTCGAAAACACAGAGGACATCTATTGCTTTGCCTTCCTGGACTTTCTTCTCTCTTTCCTTGTCTGTGTGGCTTGATAAGGCTGATCCCAGCACTCCACTCCGACTACGGAGATGGCCCACCCACAAACCACCCTCATCAGAACCACAGTCTGGTTTAGGGCGGACACATCTAAGGCAGGCCAATGAGGAACCTTTGGGTCTTTTCTGATGAGTTTGCCGAGCGAATAAATCAAAGCTGCTGGCTGCCATCTCTATCACTACTGGGGAGCTTAAGCCCAATTTCTGGTAAGTACTGGAGTATATTAATCTGGTCATGCATGAAGTTACACCTGCTCCTGGACTTTTTATTTATGTAAGTCAATAAATTTTTTTATTTAAGCCATTTCTATTTACTTTCTGTAACTTGCAACCAATAGTGTCTTGACTGCATACAAACAAAAGGTTATGATAAAAACATATTTTCCAGAGGTAATTAGATGTATAATGACTATTTATTCATCTCATCAGATCCTATGCTAAGGGTTTCATGATTTCCTCATTTACTCACTATATGAAAATTATTAATATATTAATATTATATATTAATAATATAATTATTAAATTAAATTAAATTTAGTATTATTAATATATTATTATTATATATTAATAATATAATTATTAAATTAAATTAAATTTAGTATTAAAATATCAATACTAAAAAAAAAAAAGAAAAATGCCCATAAGCACATTCATGCATTCTGAGAAGATGCATCAAATGCAGAAATCACCACTAAGAACTGGAACTGCAGAACTGGGGGTAAGAGGATAAAGACTTGATTTTTTTTTTTTTTTTACTCTATACACATCTAAATTGTTCACTTCTTTAAAAAACAAGAATATTATCTCTGTAAGTAAAACATGAATAAAGGAGTTAAAAGTGATATCCTTGAAAACTTACTTCATAGTGTTCATATTCATCAAGGTTAAATGAGTTGAAATTAAGGAAGTCATACTGCATTGCCTAAAATCCAAAGGAAAGCTTTTAAGAATAAAGATGTAAATAAGAAAACAATTTCCAATCCAATTTCCTAACTAAAAACTTCAGGAGGTACCCCAAAAGAACATTATTATATTTAGATTTTGTTCCACTGACTCGTTTTCAAAGAAGGTGGACTATGTGTTTTAAATGTTTCCATTATCTGGAAAATTAGTTATAACAATATTTATTTTAATGAGATTTGATTTTTTTAACTTTCCTTCATCAGTCATCCTATCCATGCAGAGCTAAATAACCAAGTTTTCAAAGTAATCCTACTAAACTTAGTAGATGAACACCACTCAGCCTTCAAACATAATGCCCAAGCAATGATCCCTCAATAAATTTAAAAAAAGAAGAAACTATAGGTTAGCTTATCTTAAGCAAATCCCACCACTTCGTAAATATTTTCACTTTCAAATTCTTTTGAATTTGAATTAAAATATTAAATGTTCCTGATACTACAAAATTCAAAATTTTGAGAAAATTCTTCTTTCAATAAAAAGAAAAACCGTAAGATTTCTGTTCTGTGGCCTCACTCTGAGTTGCAGTGGACAGATCATGCTAAGCAAAATAAGCAGAGTATCTAGTTTCTGAGACAAAGATGAGTTGGTGGCCCCGAGAAGCGCTGTCCCTGCTCAATGATCCTCGAGCCAAGCAGTATGTAAGCAAGAATTTTTTTTCAATTGAAGTACAGTTGACATACAATGTTTTATTAGTTTCAGATGTCCAACATAATGATTTGACAATTCTATACATTACTCAGTGTTCACAATAAATGTAGTCACCATCAGTCACCATACGTTATTATATACTACTACTGACTACATTCTCTATGCTGTACTTTCCATCTCTGTGCATAAGCAAGAATTCTTGATCAGCAAGGTGGTTTTGGTTCATAAGGGGTGACTCTGTAAACTCAGCTTTCAAAATTTAACCTACTGAAATACGAATGAAAAATAAGGCTACAATACCAAACAAAAAGCCCCCATTTTAAAAAATATAGCTATTTAAATTCTAATTCCAAGACCATGATGAATTATATTTCTTTGAATTCAAAATACTCAATATATGTCATTCCATTTGAAATAGAGATGTTCCTAACAGAATGATACAGTAAAATGTGGTTTATAGGCAATTTCTATTCATCAGGAGAGCCTATTAGAAGCCTCATTAAAATTAAGTCACAATTATATTTATAAATGTTTTATATATGTAGTAATATTCCAAATCAGCTACCAACAAAAAAATGTTTAAACTGAAAATCAGAAGCTGCTGAATAAAATTAAATATAGTGAGAAAAGCAATCTTGGTCTATAGTTCCTGCTAATTTAATTAGACTTTGGATGCAATATCTGATAAAAAAAAAACTAAACTGAGAAATAACAATGGAAACCTCTATAGAATGTTATAGTTGACCATTTCTAAGGCTCTCTAAGTTTTTCACCTCTCCTTTTAAAGGACAGAAGCGAGGCCTAGGATCAGGACAAGCATGCCTGCCTACATTAACAGTTCCTAGGGGCCCATCTGGCAGGAACTGTAACTGCAGTTGGAAGAGGTTCGTTTACAGTTGCTCTCCCTCCATCTCTTGAGCACTCCCTCTGCACGTTACCTGCCTAACCTGAGGCCTGATGGAGCTACCTCAAAGCCGATGGCAACGAACCTGACCAGCTCCATCAGTCACTGGACTCAAACACCAAAGAACATTAAGTTATACAAGAAAGTAAACCCAGGTTCCTTTTGCCTCTGAAAATACAAGTCACATAAAACTTGAGACGTTGTTGAAGGCCTATTTGATCCATGGGCAACTGATTTGCAATTCTTGTTTCTTGTGCTGCTCTGACATTCAAGACACATACCTGAGGGAGTGAGTGTTATAACCAGAGTCTGCTGCGTCACAGAACTCCAGGGGACCGTGACATGAAAGGTGTCCCTAGGAGTCAAAGACAGCAGGCAGCCCTGGTTATAAAACACAGGAGTTATTTTTAAATAGCCTTGACAAAGCAGCGGTGCCCTACTTAGTCTTATATGAAACCTAGTAACAAACTAATGGGCTATACAAATTCTTCTGTTGAACTAAAAACTGAATGCTTGAAGATACAAAAACGAAGTGTTTGTATCAGTTACCGTGTTCTAGAAATGTCCGTTGTAATTAGGATTGGTGGATATTGACTGGACACAAAAAATACACAAATCAAAGAGAACTTGGAAACCAGTAATCTATTTACTTTTTCTTTGAAATCACAACACACTCAAAGCAAGTCTGGATTTAGCACCTAATTATGTAACTATCTCTTAATTGTCCTCTGTTGTTCAAGCAGCTTTTCTCCCAACTCATTCAGAGAAACACTAAGATTCAGAAAAACTTTTCTGGTTTGGCGTCATTTTAACATTAGTGGGGAAATGGGGTATCACTGACATCATACACATCTTGGAAGATCTTTGTGGAAGGCCTAGACTTCCTGGAACTGTAGTTTTCCAACTCAACACTGGGCACATCCTACGAATCACTTACCTTCTTTACTGCATGAAAACAGTCGAGAAGCGTGATGTAGAAATTGCAACTTCCATAGGCAGCATCTCTGAAATCCCAAAAGTATTGAAATACATAGCTCAGTTAATTTAATTTCCTGTAGTATACTTGCCTCAAGACAGAGCTGACTAGAATTTAAAATCAAACCACAAAATCAGGACCAGGCTCAAAAAAAAAAAAAAAAAAAAATCTCGCCTTTTTGTTTTTAAGTCAAAGATAGGTCACTGTTATAAATTTCACTGCAGTTTCTACCTATTCCAGCAGATACTGTTTTATATATGTAGATCAATAATGAGCACTTTCTAAATTTAAAATGATCTCCCAAGATCATTTCTGGCCTTGATGGCTAGGCTTCAAAAGTTTCTTCTTGAATTCTAATCAGTAAAATGTTCCCCTCCCGACAAAAGGGCAAGGCATTGCGTTTTTTCTTCAAACTGGAAAATACCATATTAAACTGTTACCAGCAAAGACTTCTTTTTGATTCTGTATTTACATATATATGCATACAAGTGTAAGTATGTGTTGTAGGTATATGTCCATCCATGTAGGAAGAAAATATTGGGAAATCAAGGTAATATGTAATACTAGATGCAAGTTAAAAGTCTGCTCTTCTCATTATGTTTTCACAATCTTTAACGAGTTAACTGAGTAACTTCTTTCTTATTCTTAGAAGAGTAGGGTACCAAGAAAACCACAGGAACTAATGGGTCAACCACCTTTAGTACTCCTGCGCAGTTTAAATTAGTTTACAGACAACTCCGCGCAATACCGCATCAACGGCTGTCAGTCATCTTACCACAAATCTCTTAATGTCAGTTAAGATTTTGTCCAGAAAAATAAAGCAATCCTCCACTCCCACCTTCTCTCCTTTCCAGCTAACCTGAGCCATTACAAGGTGAAAATGTTTGGAATTAGGCAAGATAAAAATTAATTTAATTGTGATCATTCTAGAAATGCCAAACAACTGTGACTCTCTGAATGGTCCTTATTTGGTCCCTTGGTGGAACCAGGCTGCTACCGAAGCCGCCATCATTAATTGCCTGCCTTGGTTGGATTTTCCCATTGTAATATTATTTACCTGAAAAATTAAACAGCACATTTTTTTTTAAGATTTTATTTATTTGACAGAGAGAGAGACAGCGAGAGAGGGAACACAAGCGGGGGGAGTGGGAGAGGGAGAAGCAGGCTTCCCATGGAGCAGGGAGCCTGATGTGGGGCTCGATCCCAGGACCCTGGGATCATGACCTGAGCCAAAGGCAGATGCTTAACGACTGAGCCACCCAGGTGCCCCTAAACAGCACATTTTAAAATTTCAACTTACACAAACCTTTAGAATACACACTTTTATAGCAACATGAACAAGAAGGAAAAGGACATCCTTTTTACTTAAAATAGTTTTAGACATTACTGTCTGAATTGGTTAGAATCACTGAGGTAAATTATATGTTAGCCTCATAGGACTGCACACAAAGTCTTAAAACACACCATTTTTTCCTATAAGATTCTGAATTTAAAAAGCCACTCTCTTCTAAAAGCTAGAAAAGCTCTCTATGCAGCTTAGAAAATGATTTTACCCATAGTTTATTGGCAATATTCAGAAAGGAGAAAAACAAAATGACCAATAGTTCCCAGTGTGGTCCCTGGTCAAGCAGCATAGGCATCACCCGATCTTGTTAGGAATGCCAATTCCCAGGCTCCACCCCAAACCTACTGAGTCAGAAGTTCTATGGGTGGGCCAGGTAATTTTTGTTCTAAGAGATCCTCCAGGTGATTGTGATGTATGCTTAAGTTTAAGAACCACTGACCTACAGAATCAACACAAAATTTATGTTTTATAGGAATAATTTTTTCAAGGAATAAAGAACATTTTTAGAAAGAGAACCTATGGTAGGGAAATGAAGTAATTTAACCTAAACCAGACCCAAAATTGTCAGTGGAGGGGCCCCAGGTTGGCTCAGTTGGTTAAGCAGCCGACTCTTGATTTCGGCTCAGGTCATGATCTCAGGGTCCTGGGATTGACTGAGCCCTGTGTCAGGTTCCCTGCTCAGTGTAGAGTCTGCTTGAGATTCTCTACCTCTCCCTCTGCCCCTCCTCCTGCTTGCATGTGCTCTCTCAAATACATAAATCTTTAAAAAAAAATTATCCGTGGAAATATGGTGAACTCTCAAATTACATCTCCGTGTTTTTACCATGTCTCTTCAGTTACTTTTATTATCTTCTTAACCTACTGATAATTCCTCCCCAGTCAAGTTAAAGGCATGTTGATTCAGTCTTTGTGATAACTTGAGACATTTATTCAATGCATATTTTTTGAAAACCTTACAATGGGCCAAGCCCTGCTCTAGTCAATGATGATTCCACAAGCTTTAATCCGGGCTCAGCTAAAATTCTGCCTCATACATCATACTACCTGAATAGACAACAAAAATCTTTCTTTACTCATTCATGTTTATTTCTTTACACCTCCGACTTTAAATACACCCACACCATCCTTCCTTCTACCCAAGCAATCAGGCTTCTTCAAAACAGCAGAATAGCAGCTATGAATCTGGATGTAAGGCTGGAGCGGGGGAGATGGGGTACTTGTCACTAAGAACATTTAACAAACTAAGAAAAGCAGGCGCCTGGGTGGCTCAGTCTGTTAAGCATCTGCCTTCAGCTCAGGTCATGATCCCAGGGTCCTGGGATCGAGTCCTACATTGGGCTCCTTGCTCAGCAGAGAGCCTGCGTCTTCCTCTACCTGCAGCTCCCCATGCTTGGGCTCTAACAATAAATAAATAAAATAAAATGAAATAAAATAAAAAAGAAAAAGAAAGAAAAAAACAACCTAGAAAAGCAGACGAGGGTGTGCCTGGCTGGCTCAGTCGGTGGAGCATGCGACTCTTGGTCTCGGGATTGTACGTTTGAGCCCTGAGTTAGGTGTGGAGATTACTTAAAAATAAAATCTTATAAATAAATAAATAAATAAATAAATAAACAAATAAATAAATAAGGCAAATGAGAATCAATGAAAGAAGAGTATTGCTGAGAACTGCAAAACAATGTCAAATACTGGTTTTAACAGCTTTTACAGCAGCTTGTATGCATAATAGCCAAAAACTGCAAATAACACAAGAATTCATCAAAAGGACTAAGGGCAAGTAAACTGTGATATGTTCATAGAATGGAATGCTACAAAAGCAATAAAAAAAAGGATGAACTACTGATACCTGCCACAACATGGATAAATCTCACAGGCATTATGTATTTATTTATATATTTACTTATTTATTTTAAAGATTTTATTTATTTGTTTTACAGAGAAAGAGAGAGCACAAGTAGGCAGAGAGGCAGGCAGAGGGAGAGGGAGAAACAGGCTCTCCACTGAGCAGGGAGCCCGATGTGGGGCTCAATCCCAGGACTCTGGGATCATGACCTGAGCCGAAGGTAGCCGCTTAATGGACTGAGCCACCCAGGTACCCCAGGCATTATGTATTTAAAAAGCTAGGTCCCAACTCTCCAAAATGCCTACTGTATGACTCCGTTCATATGAAGTTCAAAGGCAAGAAAAACTGATGTGGTAGAAGTAGTGGTTACTTGGGGGGTGGTTACTGACTAGAAAGGGGCTGAAGGGAATCCTTAGGATTGCTGGCCGTGTTCTGTACCTTGAACTGGATGGTAGTTACATATACATATGAGATTAGTAAGTTTCTTTTAGCTGTATGAAGATATACATCAATTGAAAAAAACCCAAAAATATGAATGTCCAATAAATGTTAGTTAAGGACAGGGACTATACTAGGTGTTTTATATGCAGGATGTTACTTAATCCTCATACCCCATTAGGGAAATCCTACTGTCATTGCCACTTATGGATAGGAGACCAAGGCTCACATTTGTAAAGAACCATAGAGATGTTAGTGGCAGAACTGAGGGTCAGACTCCCCCTGGTCTGACATCAATAATCTAGCTATAAAAACTACAATACTATCTCCAAAGAAAACAGAAAGCAGAGGCCCCCTTCCCCTGCCCCCACAAAAAAATCAACTAAGCAGCAAAGGAGTATTACAGGTAATACCAAAGAACAGCAGTATATGCTCTTCCTAACAGTAACACTAAGGTATCAAAAAAATACTGAACTACATTTTATATTGTATTTTTATTTAGATGGCAGAGATATATTGATATAATCCTTAAGAAATCATATATATGTATATACAAAACATGTAAACTCAGTGCTTTAAGAATTATATCTAAGTTGAATTAAATCTAACTAAATATTGCTATGGAGCATAAAAAGTTTAACTGCAAATGAGTGCTATTCTTCTTAACAGCTATCCCGTACACTTGAAGTGCATATATTTATTCTACGCACTTAAAGTGGCAAGGATAAAAGACTACAACGCAATTTCTTTCAAAGTATCATCAAGCTTAAAAAAATATTATCAAGCTTTATTAATTCTGATTGACCTACTTTCTTATTAGCAACTTTAAAAGAACAGTAAAATGTGGTGAAGCACCAGATTTTTAAATCTGCATAGGCTGATACTTTTGTAAAATGCATTAAGTATAAAATACAATAGTACTGTATTATTACATACCCAAAAATAACAATAATTTCTGTAAATAAAAAATACTTTCTATTTAATAAAAATATGTAAATATTTATTTACAAATAAAAATGAATTACTAGAAAGATAGAAGGAAAAAACACCTCAAATACAAGCCCAAATTCTTCTAATATACTTATCTCATCACAGCTGGTAACAAAAAGTTCACAGGCCATACTTGGAGAAACAATACTTTAGATACATCAAATATCTGGCATCTAGGACTATAAAGATTCAAATTTTACAAACTTGAGCTGTTTCTAGCAAAGTCCTGTTTTTTAGAGAATTACTAACTTTACTCCTGGGACCAGAAGTAACTAACTTCATTTCTCAGTGCCAAACTTCAATCAACTTAAACCAGGTATGGCAAAAAAGCAACACTTATTCTATTTTTGGCCTTTGCATTTAAATTAATGCAAATCCTCTTTTACATCAACAGTGTTCCATGGATCCTTACTTGGATACGTGAAATGTGTGTGCTTATTGTATTTCAGGACCTTATGTTATGAACTTTAAGAATGGCACTATTATAAAGGAATACCAATATAAAGAACTCTACAACAAAATTAACACTGTATACCAATGTTCCTGTGACTCATAGAACACAGATACAAGCATTTCTTCTAAAGGAAGTATATGGTTGCTGTTATATTACAGGTTGAGAAGACAAGTAGAACACTCTCCAGTTTAGAAAATAATCTTCATCTCCTCCTACCCACCTCAATAACAAAAGACCCCACATAATCCTTGCACTAGAAAGAAAAGATGGTAGTACTGGGTTCAAAGCAATTCTTCTAATTTGCTAAATCACTTAATATACAGTTTTCAGTGCAATATAGAACTGAAACAAATATCTATTTATGGAGTAAGTCCATGGACAGTCCTATAGTTACTGAAGAAGATTCTGCCTAAGTTCAATGGGAGACCCATCCCAAAACCCGTCTACAATGAAGTCAAATTCACAACCTTACGTTTTAAAAGCAAGGCCATACCTTCAACATCCAAGGCATATGCAACAATACTAAAACTACTAACTTATGAGTGGAAGAAAAATGCAGTACTTGAAATTATCAACACAGTATGCAATCCGTAAAAATTATTTCACATGTATTACACGTTAAGTGCCATACAATATTTTGATTGCATAGCTAAGCCAAGGATTTTGAGAAACAGGTAGAGAAACTTTTAGAACTTAAAGAACACATGCTTTTTCAAAGTATCTTCAACACAATCACCTGGTAAGTTTGAGATGAGGATGAGGCTATCATCCGTTTACATATGGACATCACTTCTATACATCCTCTATGACACAGCCATTTGGTTTTTCTAGTAGTGGTGCTACATTAGCAACCTCACCCACTCTCTGCTAGCATATTACTAGGACGAAGAGGTTCCTTTCTGCCACTGAAATTAACTCCTGATTATCAGGAAAACTTATTTCTTAACTCTTCAGGACCCAAACTCCTCCTCCCAAAATCCTCAGTGGTAGCTCTGAGTACCAGAATTCCAGGACTTCATCTGATTACAAAGTATAGCTTCCATGAGTGGCAGAGGTTCTCAGAGAGAAGTGATTCACTGCCACGAGGGACATCTGGCAATGTCTAGAGACATCCTGGTTTCCACAATTAATTTCGTGGAGGTGGAGGTGTCACTGGCAACCAGTAGGCAGAAGCCGGGGATGCAACACACAAGACAGCCCCCACAACAAAATGTCAATAGTGTCACTGTTGAGCAACCTAGATCTGTGGTGTTATTTGTACCCACTCTAAAATGACTATTTACCAGGTCTTTTCTTTTTTCCCCCCAGAAACAACTATACCAAGATATTTCTGGCAAGGGCTTGATTGAATGAATCTACCATATATATCATTCTTATACTTACCTGAAAGGAATAAAGGATGTATCTCCACACATTAATATTCTATATGCTTCTTCTGGAGCTCTCCCCAAATATATAACCTACATTTGAAAAGAGAAGAAAAAGGCAGTTTATTTCTAAATGAAGATATAGTGCTGTCACTGTGAAGTTTTATACAATTTCTCTCCAGTTAACTGGGCCTGGTTCTCCAGCCTTCCCAAGGATCCCAAGAGTCATCCAGTACCCCATCCGTGAATTCTTTTTGGCTTAAATCTGCCATAGCTAGTTTCTATTGTTTGCAGTAAGAACACTGAACAAACAACTTTACAACAACCTTTGTGGTAACAAGTATAGCATTTTAAAAAACAGATTTTCTAAATCAGGACATTAGATTGAACACATGCTTTTAACCTCATCTGCTTCCTGAAAATCCACTGAAATGACCATAAAGAAGTGTGCGGGGGATGGGGCTGGGAAATGGCCTGAAACTGGGGAAAAGGTGGAGAAGGATGTAAAGGCAGAGCAAGATTTTGATTATCTCCATCCATTTAGATTTAACTATTTACAATACTGTACAGGTTTCCTATAAAACTGCATTTGCTTCCTATTTTCATTGTCTTCTTTTATCCTCAGAACTACATTATGCTTCCATCTTTATCTGGTAGAGTTACTTCAGGTAGATTCTTCAGCATTTTGGGTCCACCGTTGGTATTCCTTGCATTTCCAATAGTTTCTTGTTCTCTGCCCTGACATTTACTATGTATATGACTTCTGGTGGGTAGGTCCTTTCTCTCAAAGTTCATACATGTTGTTCCAGTGTTTTCTCAGTTCTAGAGTTGCAAAAGTATTTTACTAGCCTCATCTTCTCCTCCTCTTTCTTACAAGCAACCTGTTCTAGAAACTTGGAATTCCAGGGGCGCCCGGGTGGCTCAATCGTTAAGCGTCTGCCTTCGGCTCAGGTCATGATCCTAAGGTCCTGGGATCGAGCCCCACATCGGGCTCCCTGCTCCGCGGGAAGCCTGCTTCTGAACCTTCTCCTCCCCGCTCATGCTCCCTCTCGTTATCTCTGTCTCTCTCTCTCAAATAAATAAATACAATCTTAAAAAAAAAAAAAGAAGAAAGAAACTTGGAGTTCAAGAATTTCACTGGCATCTAAGTAAGTGATCCTCAATCTCCAATGAAGTTTGCCTGGGACTTTCTGACCCTCATTCAATTTGAAGGCACAAGTCTTTTTCCAACTCAGGATCTCCCTGCAGGGCAGGGCATTTTTAGCTATACATGGGGGGACGAGGGGGTGACCACAAGCATTAGATTTGGCACATACATTATTACATAAATTAGACTCAATGCTAAAGCCTACTTTGGGATAATATACTTTAAATTTTGACTGGTAAAAAGAAATCACTAAAGGGGTGCCTGGGTGGCTCAGCTGGTTAAGCGTCCAACTCTTGATTTCAGTTCAGGTCATGATCTCAGGGTCGTGGGATTGAGCCCTGTGTTAAGCTCCACACTCAGTGGGGAGTCTGCTTGAGATTCTATCCCTCTGTCCCTCTCATGCATGTTCTTGCTCTAAAATAAATAAATAAATAAATCTTTAAAATTTTAAAATAAAAACAAGAAATCACTAAAAAAATTAATTATAAACTTTTTATCTCCATTACTTACATATGTGAGCTGTTTCCTCAATCTAATTGTGAGCTCTCTGAAGTGAGGAACCATGACTGAGGTTTCATTTTATTTATTTTTTATTTTTATTTTTTAAAGATTTTATTTATTTGACAGAGACACAGTAAGAGAGGGAACACAAGCAGGGGGAGTGAGAGAGGGAGAAGCAGGCTTCCCGCGGAGCAGGAGCCCGATGTGGGGCTCGATCCCAGCACCCTGGGATCCTGACCTGAGCCAAAGGCAGATGTTTAACGACTGAGCCACCCAGGTGCCCCTTAGGTTTCATTTTAAATTCCTGGTTCATATATTATATATGGACTCTGATTCAATGTTTAATTCACTGAACCTAAATTCTTAAATCTTAAATTTTAAAACATCACTGGATTAAGAGAAATTATAAAATCACAGATCCAACAAGGATCTTTGAAACTTTGAGAAGGACATGTCCCAAAACTGGTCATAACAGTTGGTTCAGCTTTCAGAGGGCATTTTACCAATTTTCTGTTCCAAGAATCATAAACGGAACTTTTTCTCAATGCCTAGGCTGTTTCTCAATATGGTTTTATCCCATTCACTCTAAAAAAAAAAAAAAAAAAACCCAAAACACAAAACTTCAATTAACCATACAGAATCTTCTTTTATCTACAGCAGCATAGAAATCCACAAAAAAAAAGGTATACAAAGAACATTCCAAGAATAAGAAAATGTTTTGTTACCTAGTATAAATTTTCAAGTACAGTTATTTGTGACTCATATAAGATTGCAATTTATCACGAATTAACAAGATAATCATTTATAATCTCAGTCATCATTTTTGTCTATACATTACTTCCTCTTTTAAGCATCAACTTATTACATGACTTTCTATTTTATTACTATTTGGAAAAACAGCATGACAATTATTTAGGAAAAATTTTTAAAAATTTTAAAATCCAACCCTCCCCCTTTTTCCAAATTTCCTCATTCTTTTCATTCACTTCTAGTCTCCAACATGCTTCCTTTCTCTTCTAAGGTTTACTGTATAACACCAGTAAAGTCTTTTCTTTTCTCCATTCTATTTTAGGACTTACTAGTAGATAGACCCCCCTCCAAAGACCAACCCAAAACCAATTATTAAACACACACACACACACACACACACACACACATATAATTTAAATTAAATGAAATCCAGAGACCTCTTTCAGATTCTCCCTAAATTTCTAATAAGACCTTCTCTCAAATTATAGAAATCTTTCCTTAAGCACCAGATTAAAGATAATTCCTCTTACTCAAGATTGCAGTTCTTTGGTTTCTTCAATTACTAAAACTGCAATGGTATTATTTCCTTCTAACCTTCAAAACAAAAATAGTCTTTAATACATTAAATAACTGTGGGTTGGAATTATGCCTTAGAACACATGTTCAATTCAAAGAACACGAGAGCAATATAACATTTTCTCCTTTGAGGGAATAACACCTAAATCCTTAGTAATGAGCTTTAAAAAAATGTTATTTTTAAATCCAGTTGGGGAATGCTTGTACATAACGTACATAAATAGATGATACTGGGTATAACGTGATAAGCTGAAGGAAATTTATAGACTCAGAATAAATCTATTTATATAATGCTATAGTCTGAATGTTTGCATGCTCCACCCTGCAAATTCCTATGTTGAAATCCTAATCCCCCAAAGTGATGGTATTAGTAGATGGGGCCTTCAGGAGATGGTTAGCCATAAGGGTGGAGCATCATGAATGGGATGAGTGCCTTAAAAAGAGGCCAGGGAGATCCCTAGCCCCTTCCACCATGTGAGAGCCCTCACCAGACCATGCTGACATACCCTGATCTCTGACCTCAAAGCCTCCATAAATGTGGGAAATAAATTTCTCTGTGTTTATAAGCCTCCCAGTCTCTGGCAGTTCGTTATAGCTACCCAAAAGGACTAAGACACGTAACTATCAAGGAAATACTTGCTAGTAATCTATCATTTTTAATCGTACACCACCCATGCATCTTCCCTAGTCAAAAGGCCTTGCCACATGAAATTATTTTAAATTTAAGAAAAATCCTATAAATGACTCCTCTACTAACACAAATCCTCAAATTAGTAAACTCTAAATCAATGCAATTTTATGATCTGTCACTGTGTTCCTGGCAATTTGGAAGCTAGGTCCTTCTCAAATTCCTCTGGTATATTTTCATGGGAAGCTATGTACAAATATAGAATGGTCATTCTAACTCCACACTGCTGTCCAAAAATAGGAAGCAACAAATGAGGAACAAGAGAGATATTAAACAGCTGTGGTAGCCAGCTTCTAAAACAGCCCTCATGATGCTCATCTCCTGGTATTTCTACCCTCTCAGGTGGCCCCCTCCCACAATGACTAGGGCACCCGTGTGTAAACAATGCATAACTGGCAGAGTATGATTTCTGAGGCTCATAAATGACACTGGGGCTTCTGCCATGGATTCCTCACTCTAGGTACCTCAAGGTGTCATTCAATGAGGGCACTTGGGCAGCCTGTGTGGCAAGGAACAGAAGCCTCGTACCAATAACCAGTGCTAACTGGCCAGGGTGTGAATGGACCATGTTTTAGCAATGTACCCTCCAGCCCCGGGCAAGCCTTCAGATGACTGCAGTCCAGTGGGGTAATTTGTCAGGCAGCAAAGGTAACAGGGTAGCACAATAAACAACAGTGAGTAAGGAAATGATCACTTCAGTTTGTTAGAAGTGGATAAATAAGCAAATAAATGACAAGTGCAGAGATGTAAATGGAAGCAAGCCCCATGGCTTAGAAAGCATCAGGAGGGAGAGCCTGTTGTCACCTCTCTCTCTGAGGAAGGTAATCTCTCTGAAGAAGCAAAGGGCAATCGTACAGGATGAATAAAATATCAAGGAAAAAATACCTGTGACATCAGTAGTGCTTTTTGAAGTCATGGTGCAAAGATATTTTTTGCTGAATAATACCATACCCATTTCTAGGACTTCCACAGTCCCATTTTTCAAAATTATCATCTGCCTGCCCCAGTCCCTGTGAAGACTGCTAACCTTGGACTACTGATCTATGTCTCAAAACCCGGGAGGGGCTCGATCAGTGTTGAATGAAATTAGTGGACTGAAAGAAAAGAATCACAGCTTGATCATTCAGTTTCTATCCTGACAATTCAGGCTTCAAACAATAAAACGCAATCATTTAGACACATGCTTATTTCTATTCTTACATACGATATTTTTGCTATGTACTCAGAGAGCCTTTCGTACGGTTTTAAAAACCAGAACATTACACAAATCATCCTAAGAATGAAGAATAACAAAGGGGTAGCCTGATAAACCAGTAAACCATTTCCAAATATTTTTCATGGAGAAATGTCACAATGTTTCCGGTATTAACTATCTTCACTTCAACCAGATGACATAGTCTTTCCTATGCCAAGACTTGAATGATCTTTTAAAAAAAAAATCTCTCTCCAGATTAACACAGAATGTTCATGAATCAATGCAAGTTGGAAATAAGCTTAAAGATCCAACTGCTAAATAAAAAAGGTAAGTAGGGACAAAACTATATATAACACACAATTTTATATGATAAAATAAGTAAATAAAGTAAAATCACTTTCACAGCTCCTGCACCAAAACAAAAACAAAAATCCTAATTACTTTTAAAAAAAATCAGATGCCTTATATTTCAATAGTTTTAATTTTTCAATTATTTATGTGTAGATGTGTGAATATATACATCTACATAGATATATATATAGTAGATTGGTATAATGATCCTCGATTTAGATAAAGGCAAACTGCAAGTTTGGCATAGCAATCATGTATCTACCAAGGCCAGACAGCTAATAAATGTGAGGGAATTGGCCCTGGGTATTAGTGTACATGGTTATATTATGTTGGTAGTAGGGATTTTTTTTAAAACAAAGCAAAAATCTTGATTTTTTTTTTGCATGAAATCTCCTAATTTTTAAACATTGGCAAAAACAAATAAACTACAATTTATAAATACTCAGTTACGTAGAGCTAGCAGGCCACTACTTTCCAACCTGTGATATTCACTGGTCACCCAAAATCACACTGCTTGTTACTGGATGGAAGAGGGGCTACTGCTCAGGCCTTATTTATAGACAAGAAACCATACTATCTAAAACAAGTACTGAAACAAGGATCCAAAATTCCAGAGAGCTTAAAAGATCTACAATCAAGGGGCACCTGGGTGGCTCAGTCATTAAGCATCCGCCTTTGGCTCAGGTCATGATCCCAGGGTCCTGGGACAGAGTCCCGCATAGGGTTCCCTGCTCGGCGGGAAGCCTGCTTCTCCCTCTCCTGCTCCCTCTGCTTGTGTTCCTGCTCCGGCTATCTCTCTGTCAAATAAATAAAATCTTAAAAAAAAAAAAAAAAGATCTACAATCAAAGCTCCTAACAGAGAGCCATTTTTCTTCACTCTTTCCCCAAATTAATACCACCTCTCAAGTGTCACAGGCGGCTGTAACACCAGTGGTCGGGCTCACCAGGGCAAGAAAGGAAGTGAGGCTGTGATCAACTGTGATGCCTACAGCTCCCTCCACCACACGGTCTCTTCCTCTGGCCCACGCCATCCCCTTCCAGGCACAACTCACACTAACCCAGCTCCTGGCTGCTATTTATAGCAGCCTGTTGCTGTTTGCCCTGCCTGTCACAGACACCCAGGAGGGTGTCTGTCAAGGGATGAGTATTTACAAAGACTTGGGCCGGCCCACCTGGTTTTATCCTCCAGTCTTTGCTGCCCCGTCGAGACTGCTGTTTGCTGAACTGGATTCTTACCTACTGCTTTCAGATCCTCTCCTCTCTGCTTCCTTAGGCTTAACTTCTCATCTGATCCCTTCACCACTTAATAGCTGAGTATTTTGACTATCTGCAAAACACAACGTCCTCTGTTTTTAAGACAAAAAAATAAATAGAAGTGCTGACACTTCATTCTCAAGCCTCCTCCACACTCCATATTACGTCCTTTTGAACACATGAAGATGGAGAGGGCATTCCTTTCAGAGGCCCTGAGTATAAAAGGATGGAGAGAGAGTCAGTCCATTCAGAATACTTCCTTCCTGACAGTTCTTCCTCCAGATTTTTTTTTTAAAGATTTTATTTATTTATTTGAGAGAGAGAGAACGAGAGATAGAGAGCACGAGAGGGAAGAGGGTCAGAGGGAGAAGCAGACTCCCTGCCGAGCAGGGAGCCCGATGTGGGGCTCGATCCTGGGACTCCAGGATCATGACCTGAGCCGAAGGCAGTCGCTTAACCAACTGAGCCCCAGATTTTTTGTTCTAACATTACTGCACCATCTTCCAGGTCAATCACTAAAAAGCATTACAATTTCCAAAATTCCTCAACAACTCCAGAAAAGGTTATCAAGGCTGCAGACCAATTTTTAGGGAACTCTTCACTCTTTCTAAAAATCTTTAATCAGAGGATTCAGACTTCAACCAGATCAAATTCTCACCTCAAATCCATCAAATCCGCACTTGATGTTTAATCTTTTGAGGTATCTATATTATATCTTGACACTCCTTGGCTACTATTAATAAATTTCCTTTTCTGGGGCACCTGGGTAGCTCAGTCGGTTAAGCGTCTGCCGTTGACTCAGGTCATGCTCCCAGGATCCTTGAATTGAGCCTTGAGCCTGAAGTCGGGTTCCCTGGTCAGCAGGGAGCCTGCTTCTCCCTCCCTCTCAGAATCTCCCACCTCCACTCATGCTCTCACACAGTCTCTAATAAATAAACAAAACCTTTAAAAATAAATAAATAAATAAATAAATAAATAAATAAATACACTTTTCTTAGAAGTTTTCCCACCTAGTATCATTTCAACTCCAAGCTCCTACTTCAGCCAACCAGTCATGGCTGCAAAGACTTTTGCTATAGCCAAGAGCTATAATCCTCCTGGTAAGCTGGCTTCTAACTGAGCAGAGGAATGAACTCAAGTGAATGTCCAAATTGCTTACCTGGCACTTTCCTAACCAATCAAATCAGTGCTAATCTGAGAGCGTAAAATCCTGAAAGGATTTCTAACTCTAAATATGTTAAATATAGAAAAATAAACTTCTACATGCCAAAATGCAACCATAAACAAAGTCAAAAGGTCAATACCAAACTTAGAACAAATATGACAACAATTTTCAGTAAATATGCCAAGGGGTCATTGTTTTATCACTAGCAGTAAAAAACAACAGCAGTAAGATTTTAAAGGGGTGCCTGGGTGGCTCAGTTGGTTAAGCAATAAGACTTTAAAAAAGAGATTTCTTATTTAGAAAATTATCAAGCACTTTTCTTTTTTTAACAAAACCCGTGGTTCCCACCATGCTCACAGCCACCCTCTCTGGGGGTTCTTCACGCTGAAGTTACCATGTCTGGCTCCCCGAGACCCGCCTCTGCCTGCCCCCCGCCTCCACCATCTTGGAGACATCTCATCTGACCAGAGACAAATAAATGACCGACACAAGAGCAGCCCAGGCAGAGCTCTGTGTGTTCTATTCAGAAGCACATTCTCTTGAATGGAATGTCTTTAGCCATTTCCTCCTGGATAATGTAAAGACTTTTACTGTCACACTAAGGGCCATATCTCCAGGGTTCCCTTTAATATTTTACAAACCCCAAGAATTCTGGCTGCATCTCTTTTTCTGTAAAGCTGTCATGATTTATTCTAATCCATGAAGTTCCTCTCCCCAGCGAGGGCTAAGTAATGGCACCAAATGCCCCAGTTAAAAGAGCCACCTCTCCATGCTCTTTTTCTTTAGAACTTACATAGGCTTTTTTTTTTCCCCTAAGAATTTTTGCTGCTAAGCATAATAAACACCAGGAGAGATGGGGGGAAAAAACAAACAAAAGCACCACATCTGGGTAAGTTTAAGAAGTCAAATTTTAAAACTTTTTTTTTTTTTTAAGATTTTAATTATTTATTTGACAGAGAGAGACACAGCTAGAGAGGGAACACAAGCAGGGGGAGTGGGAGAAGGAGAAGCAGGCCTCCCGCCGAGCAGGGAGCCAGATGCGGGGCTCAATCCCAGGACCCCAGGATCATGACCTGAGCCAAAGGCAGACGCTTAACGACTAAGCCACCCAGGTGCCCCAAGAAGTCAAATTTTAGTAGACCTACAGACGCTTAACGACTGAGCCACCCAGGTGCCCCAAGAAGTCAAATTTTAGTAGACCTAATCTACCACCCGTGTTTCACACATTCAGAGATGGTAAGAAAACTTAGAGCTAGCCCAGAAACATTTCTTCTGTGAGCACAAGAGGAAAACAAAAGCAAAAAGGCTTTAATCACATTTGCTAATGATTTACCTTAAACATAGAAAAGGAAATTATGAAATGTTTGGGTGCAATCTCAGTACCACCAACTTCTGGTTTAATCACTGCATATTCCAAATTATTAAACTATATACAAGAAAATAATTTTCAAAAGGAGGGAAAGCATGACAGAGGCAAGTAGCAAGTTCAGGGAAGAAAAAACTTATCTAAAGAACTTCAAAAACAATCCCCTTATGGTTGGTGGGAGTAGAAGACATATCCACTCACTATTCTCCAGTGAAGAGGATAGCTAGCTTCCACACCAACAAACAAAAAGATAAGGGGCACTATTCTGGAGGAGCTCTTTGCCTACTCTGGAAAAACTGTTGCTAAGGTATTCCTGCAGATGAATGTACTAGGCAGTGATAAAATGTGACTCTAAAAACAAAGATATTCCATGATGCTTATAAATAAATGAAATTTATAACTCTTAAATAAATACTGGCTATTCCAAAGCATATTTTCCAATGATTGAAATAAACCTTGGGACACCTGGGTGGCTCAATAAGTTAAGCATCTGACTTTGGTGCAAGTCATGATCCCACGGTCCTGGGATTGAGTCCTGGGATTGAGCCCCTGCATTGGGCTCCTTGCTCAGCGGGGAGTCTGCTTCTCCCTCTCCCTCTGCCTGCTACTCCCCCTGCTTGTGCTCTCTCTCTCTCTCTCACTCTCTGACAAATAAATAAATAAAATCTTTAAAAAACAACAACGACAAATAGACCTCTCAATGTCCTATGTAACCTACATAGTATGTAACTTTTCCTACAACACTGACTCACCATGTCCTCATTCTAGATGTTTTTATGAGAATGGAGAGAATCCGTAAGAATAGACTTAAGAATCACACCTTAGTTAGGAAAAACTGCCTATATTCAAATTATAAAGCACTCTTACCTCATGTGATACACTTTGATGTTTTTCTAGAAAAAAAATCAATTATTGGTCCTGACTCCACTTTCACAACTTCACTAAATGGATCATGGGTTTATAAAAACACAGCTTTGGGGGCATTATTTTCTAACCTTAAGTGCTATAACACAGAAAAGGGTTTTCACAGTAGTTGGTCAATTTTTTAAAAAATAGGCTTTTTAAAAAACAGTTTTAGGTTCAGAATAGCAAAACTAAGTAAAAGGTACAGAAATCTTCCATATATCCTATCCCCCCCAAATATGCACAGCCTTCCCTGTTGGTCAAATCTTTAAAAGCAAAACATCTTTCTGGAAAGAAATCAAAATATTATCTTAGAAAAAGTAATTTCAAAATTCTAACTACAATTTAAAGTACCACTGTTGTATGCATTTTCACTAATATGTTAGGAAATCAGTTAAATACTTACCATATAACATCCAATAAGGAAAGCAGCATTCGCTTGTTTTCTCTGATCAGAGCCAGTAAAATGAATAATTTTCTTCCTCATCATTGTGATGGACTACATAAAGATAAGCAGGTATTAGTGTTTTCTCTTTAATTTCAAGTTTTCTAAAACTTCATTTTGTGATGAAGATAAATTCCAAACCTTACAATGTATAAGCATTTACCTTAGCGAGATCTTTAAAATGATTAACTTTGATGCCCCAAAATACCATGTACCTTCCCATAAAAGACATGTTCTTGGATTAGGATGAAAGTACAGTTAAGGGGTGGGGAGGGGACATGAAGAAGATATATGCTTGGAGTATAAACTTTGAAAGAATATATAAGATGCTGGAAAAGGCAGTGAGGGGGGAGGGAGACTTTTCTCTCCTTTTCCTGTTTTTGGTTTTAAATCAATTCCCAAAACCGTTATAATTAAAACAGTATATTAAAACAGGCAAAAATAATTCATTCTGTTAGAAATCAAGACGGTAAATGGGGTAAGAGGGCAGGGTGAGGGTGGAGCAGAGATAAGAGAGCAAAAGTGGGCTCTTATGTGGTGGTGCTAATGTTGTTCTTGATTTGATGACCAAGATGATTACCTAAGTATATTCAGTTTGTGAAAATTCACTGAACTGTGCACTCAAGATCTGCACCTATTTCTGTACATACATTATACTTTGATAAACAGTTAAATAAAAAGGGTATGGAATTTAAAAACCAAAAAAGCATATGATTATAGTTAGCACCTCCTCACCTGTATTTCACTAACGTGAGCAGAAACAGATTCAGGTAAGCACAAGGAAAAGGATACATTCAGTTCAAAAACACATATTTCTTGGTTTCTGTGAGTCAGTGATGAACGTGTACATATTTTCCTTTAGTTGTTTACATAGAGTAAGAGATCCAAGTTGATTTTAAAAAACAAAAACAAAACCCAACCAGCCATAGAGAAACACAAGCACAAGACACTTTAATTCAAACTCTCAACACACTTTTGTCACTAATTGAATAGGCAGTAATGTTTCCATCAGGTTGGATGGTCAACACCCTGAAAGTTGTTCTGGTAAAAAGAAAAAAAAAAAGGGACCAATATGCCAATATATTCTTGGTTGAGTCAAAGGATAAAAGGTGGAGTACAGGAAAGAAAAAAAAGTCTTTCAAAATTAAAGCAAAGAAACACAAGGCAGCGGGGGGCCTCAGGGAGGAAATGATCTTTAGCTTCCCAGCCCTGTATGAACAAAAGACCTGCCATTAGCAACTGGAAAAAAAGAGGAGGGTGTGGACATAAATATACATGGCTATAAATGCTTATACTCCTATTCAAGAGAAAAAGAAAGTCCAGAAAGAAGAGTCTCCATCTCTACATAAATCTGTAGGGTAAACATATAATACAAAAAAGAAAAGGCAATACTCCAACTTCTATTTTGCAGACTAGTAACTCCTTTGACAGGTGCTTCTAACATTCATAATGGGGAATTTTAGGTTTGAGGCTCAAGGAAAAAAAAATCTGCCTTACTCACTCATAAATTTGTAATACAATTTAAAATTTAATTGAAAATAAATTTTATTTCTTCTGTGTATTAGTATGGTAAGTTATTAATTGGAGAAAGTTATTTTTTAAGAAACTTGTTTTTTAAGAACTACCTACCCTTAAATCCAGTATTTTCTACTTGAGAATTTACAGTGACTAATTTGGAATTGCTAGCAGTACATAAATGCTTTTTATTGATGTCACCATAACTTAGAAGTTTTTTAAATAAAGGAATGGGGTCTGAGTTCAAAGTAACAGAAATACAATTTTGCAACTCTCACATAGTCTTAAAGATACACTGTTTGCTCTTGCTTTCCCTGCTCCTTAATGGTATATATACCATTAAAAAGGTGGGGGTGAAGAGTCACCAGTAGTACAGTATCATGGGAGATTAAAGATAGAATGGAAGTAAGATGAGCCAGTATTTTTTATTACTTTGCTAGCACTCTGTCAAAGTAAAGGCAGAAAGAACAATGACCAAAGCAAGGAAAGTTCCTCTTGTTAGGTTTCAGTTCCGTTAGATCAGACAGCAAGAGGTTTCACGTTATTAACCAATTTCTACTTTGGCTTTTCAAGTATCTGAGCATCACCAATCCAAACCAGAACCAAATGACCCAATCAATCTTAAGCCATTCAGTCAAAACTCTGGAAAACAAACATATATACACTATGACTATATAAAACAAAAATCACATGTATGTCCCAAACACCACTGCAGTGAGAAATAAGACCTTTTTTTAATATATATATAAAAAACAGAGGTATGTTTTCCTTTCTTTTCCCTCCCCAGAATCAGGCTAACAATGATTACCTAAGTCAAATCTTAAGTAAAAAAGATTTTACCTTTAATTTCTTATTTATCTTGCAGCAATATCTGTAAACCATTGCCAGATTGAGTGGTCCAAAATCTGCGTAGAAGCTTTAAAAATGAAAAACAGAAACATACATATACATTCTAGATCCTCTAAATATAAATGCCTTTTTGGAACTACAAGATCCAACTAAGACAAGAAAACATACATCAAATTGTTATCGGTCATACAACTTAATGATACTGCTGTACTAGTGGTAAACTAGTGGTATTCTGGTAAGGAATGCCTATTAAAAAAATATGATAAATGCTACAATGCTTAAATCTAGTCTCAACATATGAATAAAAAAGCCGTTTTTCCACATTTTACTTATTAGTATACTAGTTTATATCTCATTTACTTTAAGCTGCTAGAATTTCAAATATAAATTGTTAAATTTAGGAAGGTTCCTTCATTTTGATATTTTCCCTATGGATCTACCCTATTACCAGGGTTATACTACCAAGAAAAAAACATTCTGCAATTATCAATCAACAGATTTGTAATTTTCCAAGGCTATTCTATTTATAAACATACCTTTAGATTCTTCAAAATAAAAAAGCTACTAACAATCATTTAAAAAGCAGTACTTACTTCTCATATTCAAGTTCATTATCTATGCTGAAATAATGTACATTTGATGAACTCTTTGGTCTGCTGTAGAGAATGGCAAAACAAAGGCGATCTGAAATGGAAAAATTGCAATGTTCCTTCCTTCAGGTTATTAAAAAACGTTTCACATATCATGATGCAACTCTTTTCAGATGAAGTCAAATTTTTATTTTTTCCATGCATGGTAAGAGTGCCAATGGGTAATTCAAAGTGTTCTGCTATTTTGGTAGGTAACAATAAATAAGCAACATTTTTAAAGGAGAAATTGTCTTAAACCATGAATTTCAATAGCCATAAGGAATTTTTCACATAGCAATATGGCTAGATTTCTAGAGGAACCTCTAATTACAAAACTTTGGTTCCCCTGGGCTAAGAAATTTTAGCAAACAGCAGCATGCATTCGATAGCTAAGCAGATTACTTGCACTATGTTTTGCTAGGTTTTCAAGTCATCCTAAAAGTCATTTCAACAGGAAACTATTTTTTTAAATAGAAGCTAAAGAACGCTATCAAAATCCCTGCAAAATTAACGTTTACTGCTACAGAACACAAACAATAAAACAAACAATGTGTTTATTTGACTGTTCTTAGGGATCACTACTTTTGTAATTAGACAAATTACCATTACAACAGCAGCAATAAGAGTTTTCTCCAAGATGAGTGTGAGATGAACTTGTGTTGCATAAATGCAGTTAGGCTGCTGTGAAGTTTAGCAAGAATGGTAAGGCACAGTATTGCTCAGAGGCTCCACCCTTCCTCCCCTGCCTCACCCCCAAAAAAGTTGCCTAAAAATCCACGGGGAAGCAGTCACCTGCAATACCTACTAGAAGTAGTAAGTAGTACTAATAGAATACTTACTTACACTCAGATAGTGGCAAAATCAAGTACAGCCTTCAAAATAGTAAAAACAAAGAACGCCAGCTGGCATCCTTTCCCCAAATGGTAATTTAAACAATTTTTGTCTGCAATTCAACTCGCACAATCGCTGTATTTATTTCCTTGCAAACTCCTCAACCGAAATGTCTTACAACCACAAACTCTCAAACAGATGACGGAGCTTATTCCTTTCCAACCACAAATGACCCTTGATTCCCGTGCACAGAGTGACCTGGGACCTTTGCTCCCATGGGAGAGTAGGGGCAACTCCTCTACCAGCCAGGGGTGTAAGGACACCAGGTTCCCAACTGCATACGTCTGTGCGGATTCGCCCCAAAGCAAGACCACGTCTGGAGACGAGGAGTCCCGGGAGGCCACCCACGCCTGTGAGACAGCATCGGCCCAGCCCCGAAGTCGAAGGGCGGCTCTTGGCCGGCAATAGGTGCCTCCTTGCCTCCCCGGCACGGCCTGACACCCCCTAAATACGGTTGTCACAGCGGTTCCCGGGACAGACAAGCTCCGCGCCACCGCACTCACCTTTGATCACCTCCGCCACCAGAGGGGCCCCTGCGCCCTCCCGGCTCATGACTCCAAAGCATCTGGAAGGCGGGGCGGAGGGAAGAACTGGGTGACCAGGGAACAACCAGCCGCTGAGAGAGGAGGCGCCACGACCACACCCCCAAAGTTTAAAAAAACAAAGTTTAAAGGGCCGCACCCAAACGCAGGGCACAGCGACGCCCCTCGGCCACCCACCACACGGCAGACGCGAGCCAGCCAACCCCGGAAGTTCAAAACTTCTCAAACGTCCCCAAACGGAGCGGCGAGGGAGTGGGGCCAGAAAACAGCCCCAGTCGCCCGGGCTGAGCCTCGGCCCGCCTTGGGGCCGCCGGGCGGTAGTCTGCAGCCAGTCGTCTGCAGCGCCAGGCCCTGCCCAATAGCAATTTTGCATTCAGGGCCTGCAGCAAAGCGCGGGAGAGGCGGACGTCAGCCTCATAAAAGCAAGTGGCTCCAAAAGCCATTAAAAGGACTTCCCAGAAGAGAAGGGCTGAGAGGGGACCTGCCAAGCGACCTCCCACAGCCGCGCACTCAGCTGCCCTCGCCGCCGCCGGTAGGGGGCACTGCGGCTGGAGCGGGACAGGAGGGGCGGGGAAGGCAGGGTCCTGGGCCGGGACTTCGTCTGCTCCTTGGTCGGGTCGGCTCCAGACCCGCTGGGTGCCGGGCTCGTACGAGTGCTGGCGTGTCATCTAAAATGGGCTCTCCAAAACGGTTCAGGATTGATTGATTGATTGATTTATAAAGATTTTATTTATTTGACAGAGCGAGACAGCGATAGAGGGAACACAAGCAGTGGGAGAGGGAGAAGCAGGCTTTCCACTGAGCAGGGAGAGCCCGATGCGGGACTCGATCCCAGACCCTTGGGATCATGACCTGAGCCAAAGGCAGACACTTAACGACTAAGCCACCCAGGCGCCCCAACTGTTCAGGATTTAAAGGTACACCTAAAAACTGAGGCCATGCGGTCCTTTAAAGGCCTTAGACTGTGTGCCTCAAGAAAGCACTGGGATGTTGAAAAAATTCGGACACAGTACTAAGCATCCACTTAAAGTATTTTCTAAATCTGTTACTGTGTTAGTCTCAAGTGAAAAAAAATTAAGATACAGTGTGAGTATGGTCCCGATTTTGTTATATATATTGGTGCCGGGGCCATGGCTGATTTTAGTTTCCCCCTATTATTTTTCCAAATTCTTACAGAAAAGTATTGCTTTATGCATGAAAAAATTTGCAATGACTCTCCCTTACATAGAAAGGCAATACAGTAACAACTCTTTCCCCCAAATTACTTATAGTCTCAATACAACATACGCATTATATCACAGTATATACACCTTTGCATCAAAAGTAAGGGGCGCCTGGGTGGCTCAGTCGTCAGGCGTCTGCCGTGGGCTCAGGTCATGATCCCAGGGTCCTGGGATCGAGCCCCGCATCGGGCTCCCCGCTCCGCGGGAAGCCTGCTTCTCCCTCTCTCTCTCTTGCTGTGTCTCTCTCTCTCAAATAAATAAAATCTTAAAAAAAAAAGTAAGCCTGCATACCTCCTAACCTTACTTTAAAATTTCCTGATGGATCAAAGACTTTAAATGTAAAAAACAACAAATTATTTCTGTACTCTCCAACTGGGCCTTTCTAAATGAAACAAAATCTAAAAGCCCAGAATCGATTACTAAATTGATACACATTTTTAAAATGGTTTTCATGGCAAATAAACATAGAAAGCCAAAAGATAAACTGGAAAAATATTTTTAAATTCATCTCATGTTGATGCTGAATTTCAAAATACAAAAATGCAAACTGAAACTACAAGGTACTATTTTGCCTTCAGACTGGCAAAAATCAAAGGAGTTTCATAAGGCATCCTGTTGGTGAGTCTGTGGGGAAACAGGCACTTTCTCTCACGTTTCCTGTGGGTAGGAATATAAACTGGGAGAACCTCCTGAAGGGCAAGGCAAGTAAGGGTAATTTGGCAGAAATTTTCAAGACCGAAAACTGGCAAGACTGCCAAGATAGGGGGCGCCTGGGTGGCTCAGTCGGTTAAGTGGTGGCCTTCAGCTCAGGTCGGAGCCCTGCATGGGACTCCCTGCTAAGCGGGGAGTCTACTTCTCCTTCTCCCCGCCCCCCGCTTGTGCACTCTCTCTCAAATAAATAAATTAAAAAAAAAAAGATTGCCAAGATAGGCTATTTAAATACTACCATTTCTATGATTAATTTGAGTGTATGTAAAGTATATATACACATTTGTATGACCGTACATGAAATCTTGCATAGCAAATCTCAGGAAGGAGATACAAGAAACTGGTAGTAGTGGATGCCTTACAGGGGGAAACCGGGTGTTCAGAAACACAGAAGGGTGAGATTTATGCCTTTTTAAAACTTTCAGATTTTGAACCATATATATTACCTATTCAAACTTACAAAGCTTTTGAAAAGTGAACTTGCAGGCTAACAGTGTTTTTCCAAAGTTTACTCTTCGTCAAGATACAAAACATATTGTAAGCACAGTACAGGGCAACCTGGAAAATGTCCTTTGCACACACTTAAAAAAGAGAACTAGTAACTTCTGAATTCTACCTATATATATCTTGAAATCCAGTCTCTTTTAACAAACCCAAATAAAACTGGGAATACCTAGAAGGAAGTGGGAAGAGATGTTTATACATTACAGGGAAGAAAAAAAGAAGCACTGATTTTTGATGTCCAATTATCCTTGTAGAATATATTCTCAATACTCTATTGTTAGAATAATATCCCAATAAACTGTTACAGAGACTAGAGTGCTATGATGAGAGCTATTTATTAGAAACCTGGAGCTAGAAACAGGGATCTTTACAAAGTTCTGCTTAAAGGTTCATGATTAAACTTATAAACCTACTGTAAACCCACTTATCTTCCACTTAATGGCTCTGTTGTCAAAAACAGAAAACTGACGTTTTAAATAAGTAATAAACCTTCTTGCCTATATATGTCTGTCACATAATGCTGCCTCTCTTGCTTCCCTGAGTAAAATACAATACAGTAGAAGGAACTGAAATCTCACCATTTAAAAATGTTAACAGAAACATTCAACATCCTCACGCCAAAGTTGTTTGTTTTGACTTGGCTTTTCAGTCTCCAGTTTGCTACTTCTTCCTTTAATAACTATGTTCAATAAGTGAAAAACATTTTCCTGCATAACAAATATTTGGGGATAATTAATCAAACAGAGGGGTATGATCTAAACCAAGTGAGAAATATATGTAGGAGTTGGGTGGCACTGATAATACGGTATATACCACTTTTTAACAGAGAAGATTAAAAACTCTACTTGGACATAATAGACACAATGGACTCCCTACTATTTCTCTTTACCCCTGGAACTGGACTGACCTCACAGATCCTGGAAGAGCAGCTGGAGGCATGACCAGCTTCCCTACAGGATAAGGGAGCTCACTAGAAGACAAGCAGAAAGGAGGATTCATATACCTATGGAACAAAAGAGAACAGGTAAAAAAAAAACAAAAAACAAGTCTCCACCTGAGAGAGAAGGCAACAGAGACATCAAGCTCTCATCTGCATGAGAGCATGCATATTTGAAGGGAAAAAGTAACCAAGAGGAGCAGAGGAAGAATGTTCACGAAAGTACTGATTTAAAAAAAGAAAATAATGACAGCAAGGAATTATTGAGAATTTGGTGCCAGGTATTGTATTAATAAGCTCATTACAACCTATGAGGTGGATACTACTACTGCTACAATCAGTATTTTTCAGGAAGTGAAACCTAACCTTGAAGAGGCAAAGTGACTAACCTAAGCAAGGTCCCTAAACCTGTAGTAAGGTAGCAGAATTAGGACAGGCTATTGGATTGAAGCCTTAGATTTTTAAAATCCCTGCCTCAGAGACTTGTCCTAATATAAAGTATGAATAATTAAAATAATATGATCTTATCACAGCAATAGACAAATATGGACCTAGGCATATATGAAAACTTAGTATATGAGGAAAATGATATTTCAAGTCAGTAACAAAAAAAGGCCTTATTCAATAAGGGGCAAATATCTACATGTATAAAAAGAGAGATTCCCATCTTACCTATTATATAGAAAAAATACCAGATTACATAACTTAAAAAGATGTCAGATAACTATAAAAATATACTGAATAGTTTTACAATTTAAATGGGGGAATTTTGGGGGTTCCTGGGTGGCTCAAGTGGCTAAGCATCTGCCTTCGGCTCAGGTCATGATCCCAGGGTCCTGGGATCGAGCCCTACATCGGGCTCCCTGCTCAGCAGGGACCCTGCTTCTCCCTCTGCCTGCCGCTCCCCCTGCTTGTGCTCGCTCTCTCTCACTCACTATCTCTCTCTCTGTCAAATAAATAAAACAAATAAATTTTTAAAATGGAGAATTTTTAAGCATGACACAAAAGTCATAGAGGTAAAAAACAGAAACTTAGGGGAAAACATATAATACAGGGTTAATCATCACAACAGATAAAAAGTACCTACAAAACAATATAACAACCCAATAGAAAATAAAACTCTATGAAGCTATAAACAGCCAATTCAGAAAAGTAATACAAATAGTCAATAGCATATGAAAGGAAAATCTTCCAAGTGGCTCATCAATAAAAAAAAAAAATCCATCACATGAACAGATTACAGAAGCCACATGATTATCTCATTAAATACAGAAAACGAATCATTAAAATCAAGTCAGTTCCAATTAAGTCTTTGTATAATGAGCCTAAAGGAGAACTTCCTTAACCTGATAAAGAGTATCTTCCATATACTTCTAGCAAATATTGTACTTCATGCTTTAATTTGTAAGCATCTCCCTGAAATAAAAAACAACTCCTATCATTACAATAACTGGAAGTTCTGGCTGATGCCAAGAAAAGAAAAAGAAATGAGAGAGAACTGCAAAGGAATCAATTGTCCTTAGTTAGACAATGATTATCTTCCTAAAAAATACAAGAGAATCAGTAGACAAACTATTAAATGACCTAATAAACTTTTGCAAAGTTTCTAGATATAGATGGTTAACATAAAAAAGCCAAGAGTTTCCCTATATATTTGTAATAACCAATTAGGAAATATAATAGAAAAAATGTGCATATCCTTTATGAATATATGGGAAGATAAAGCAGGTTTATAATTGGGAAGATACACTATCAAAAGATGGTGATTACCCTCAAACTAAAGGCAATTCTTACTAAAATCTCAATAGAGCTTTTCATGAAACCTGACAAGCTGATCCTAAAATTAATCTGACGATCACAGGGCCAAGAAGGACTGAGACCACTTTGAAAAGGAAAAGGAAAGGGGAACCGCCTGGGTGGCTCAGTCAGTTAAGCGTCTGCCTTCGGGTCAGGTCATGATCCCAGGGTGGTCCTGGGACCGAGCCCCGGGTCAGGCTCCCTGCTCCGTTGGGAGCCTGCAGCTCCCCCTGCTTGTGTGCATGCTCCATCTCTCTCACGAGCGCACGCATGCTCTATCTATGGCAATAAATAAAATCTTTAAAAAAAAAAAGGGGCCATTGCCCTACCAAACAGTAAAACTTACAATAATCTGGCACAGATAGAATAGACAAAAGGTCAAAGAGGAGAGCCCAGAAAGAGGCCACATATATGTGGAAACTTCACATACAGCAGATTAAGAATACTCAATGCATGGTATGGGGATAATTGGGTGTACCTATTGTCAGAGATGGTAGGAGGGAAGATTTGATCTCATATCATATGTCACCTGTCCCCGAAGAAGAAAAGAATCTCAGGTGGATTAAAATCTTAAGATACGAGAAGAAAGCTTTAAAAGTTTTAGAAGAAAATGTAGAAAAATAACAGCAAAGGGATGGATTAAAAAAAACACAAGACATAAAAGGTATCAACTATAAAGCAAAAGTTTAAGAAATTTGGTCACATGAAGATTTGATGCTTGTGTTCAATACAAGACGCCATAAACAAAATTTAAAAAGAATTAACACACTAGGAAAAGATAAGTACAACGCATAAGAGCAAAAGAGGATTAATATCAGAATTTACAACCAACCAAAAGTCAAAGAGAAAAAAACTAACATCCCAATAAATATGGGCAGAAGATGGGAATAAGAAATTCACAAAAGAAGAAACATAACTGTCCTTTTTCACTCTTCTTTTTAGGACCTGAGTATGAGGATGGTTTTAGTCTATGCTATGCCTTATGATGAACTGAGTTTATTGCTCAGGGAAAGCTATGGCAACAACTAACCCTGAAATCTTAATGATTTAGTTCACTACAACAGAGGCTTATTTCTTGTTGGTGCTACATGTCCATCATCGGTAGGGGGGTGGAAGCTCTATGCTACACAGTCATCCAGGGATCCAGGATGATAGAGGCTCCATCAGTTAGCAGATGCACCATCTAGAATTTATCCTTGTGGTTGGTTGTCCAATTAGCCAGTGGCTGCTTGCATAAGTAATTCCAGTTGCCTGCAGATCTAAATGCACACAGATATAAACCAAGTCCCATAATTTTATCAGTAATAATGCCTATATTTTAATCTTTATCTATTTAACTCCTGTGTTCCTCTATCAATTGGTCTGGAACTAAGGTAGGGAAAAGAGTAATCTTAACTGAAGAGATCCAAACATCTTCCCCCAATGTTTCATTAGCCTCCACACTCACCTATATTTCTGAAATATTTTATAAATGAATTTTTTTTAAAAGGAAGCCATTAGAACTATGAAGGTTTCCGCACCTTCCAAATCATTACAGCAAGAGAAAATGAAACTAAGAAAATGTGATCAAGGCACCAAACAGCTAAGAAAAACATGGCAGAGAGAAAACAGAATAAGATTGTAAGAGTAAGTCCAAACATATTAATAAAAATAAAGTACAAAATAATTAAATTCATCTTTAAGATATTCAAATTGAATTTAAAAGTATATACTGTTTAATAAAGACTACTAAAACAAAGCCTATAGGGGTTTCATTTAAATGAAAAGATAGAATATGGTACCCCATCTTATTGCACTTTGATTTATTGCACTTCACGGATACTATGATTTTTGCAAATTGAAGGTTTGTGGCAACACTGCATCGAGCAATCTCTTGGTGCCATTTTTTTTCCAACAGCATTTGCTCACTTTGTGTCTGTGTGTCACATTTTGGTAATTCTTACATCAAACATTTTCATTATTATTATATATGTTATGGTGATCTGTGATCTTTGATGTTACTATTGTAATTGTTTTGGGATGCCACAAACCACATCCACATAAGATGGTGAACTTAATCGATAAATTTGTGTATTCTGTCTACTCCACCAACTAGCCATTTCCCCATTTCTCTTCCCCCTCCTCACAACAATATTGGAATTAGACCAATTAGTAACCCTACAATGGCCTTTAAGTGTTAAAGTGAAAGAAAGAATTACACATCCCTCACTTTAAATCCAAAGGCATAAATTACTAAGATTGGTGAGAAGGCAGGTCAAAAGCCAAGATAGGCTGAAAGCTAGGCCTCTTGCACCAAAATGCAGAGTTGTGAATGCAAAGAAAAAGTTCTTGAAGAAAATAAAAAGTGCTACTCCAGTAAACACATTAATGATAATAAAAATGAGACAGCCTCACTGCGGATTTGGGGAAAGTTTTTTGTGGTATGGATAGAAGATCACACTAGTCATAACATTCCCTTAGCCAACACCTAAGCCATAGCCAGGCCCCATCTCTCCAATTCTATGAAGGCTGAGAGAGATGAGGAAGCTGCAGCAAGAAAGTCTGAAGCTAGCAGAGGTTGGTTCATAAGGTTTATAGAAAGAAGCCATCTCCATGACATACAAGTACAAAGTGAATTAATTAATGAAGAGGGCTATACTCATCAGACCTTCAATGTAGGTGAAACAGCCTTTTATTGGAAGATGCATTTAGAACTTTCACAGCTACTGAAAAGAAGTCAATGCCTGGCTTCAAATCTTCAAAGGACAGGTTGACTCTCTTGTTAAGCGCTAACATAGCTGGTAACTTTCAGTTGAAGCCAGTGTTCCTCTACCATTCTGAAAATCCTAGGGCCCTTGAGAATTATGATAAATCTACCCTGCCTGTGCTCTACAAATGGAACAACAAAGCCTGGATGGCATCATATCTGTTATACTATGGTTTACTGAATATTTCAAGTCCAATGTTGAGAACCCTGCTCAGAGATAAAGATCCTTTCAAAATATTACTGATCAATGACAAGGTTTCTGGTCACTCAAGAGCTCTGATGGAGAGGTACAATGAGATAAACATGTTCATAGCTGCCAACAAAACATCCATTCTGTAGCCCATGGTCAAGGAGTCATTTTGACTTTCAAGTCTTATTATTTAAGAAATACATTTTATAAGGCTATAGCTGCCATAGACAGTGGTTCCTCTGATGGATCTGAGCAAGGTAAATCAAAAACCTTCTAGGAAGGATTCACCATTCTAGATGCTTAATTAAGAACATTCATGATTCATGGGAAGAGGTCAAATTATCAACATAAACAGGAGTTTGGAAGAAACTGATTTTAACCTCATGGATGACTTTGAGGGGTTCATGACTTCAGTGGAAGAAGTAACTGCAGATGTGATGGTATAGCAAAAGAACTAGAATTAAAAGAGGAACCTGGACATGTGACTGATTGCTGCAACTGCATGATAAAATGTAGGAGGAGTTGTTCCTCATGGATGAGCAAATGAAAGTAGTTTCTTGAGATGGAATCTACTCCTGGTGAAGATGCTGTGAAGATTGCTGAAATGACATCAAAGGATTTAGAATATTATGGAACAGTTGATAAAAGCAGCCAGCAGGGTTTTAGAGGACTGACTCCCAATTTTGAAGGAAGTTCTGTTGGTAAAATGCTATCAAACAGCACTTCATGTCATGGAGAAATCATTCGTGAAAAGAAGAGTCAATCAATGTGGCAAACCTCACTGTTATCCTTTTTTAAGAAATTGCCACAGCCACCCAACTTTCACAACTGTCACCCAGATCAGTCAGCAGCCATCCACACCGGGGCAAGGCTCTCCACCAGCAAAAAGATTTTGGCTCACTTAAAGCTCAGATGATGGTTAGCATTTTTTAGCAATAACGTATTTTTTAATTAAGGTATACACATTGGTTTTTTTAGATATAATGCTATTGTACACTTAAGAGACTGGACTATATAGCTAACATAATATTTATATGCACTGGGAAACCAAAAAGTTCATTTGATTTGCTTTATTGTGATATTCACTGTATTGCAGTGGTCTGGAACTGAGCCCACAAATATCTCCGTGGTATGCCTGTAGAATTCACAGCAAAAAGTAATAAAAAGATGAAGATGTTTCATGATTAAAGATATAATCTACCAAGAGATTACAACAATCACACATCTTATGACAACAGATTTAAAATCCATAAAGCAGAACTAGTGAAAATAGGAGAAATTAATAAATCCATAATCATAAAACACTAACATACCTCCAAAAAATAAAATAAGGAATTAGAAGTTTGATCTAGTAAATACAGAATACTGTTTTCAATAGAGAACATAGTCTTTGCAAATAGGATATGCACTTAAGTCATCATGTATCAAGGTCACAAGGAAATCACAAGAACTTCCAGAAAGCAGAAACCATACAGACCATACAATGACCAAAATACAGTAAAATTTGAAACTTATTGATGAAAGGATAACAAAAAAAAATCTATTTCTAAATTACATGCAACACAGAGAAATTAAAACAGAATTTGACACAATTATTTGAAGTTAATATCAATAAGAACTCATATTAAAATCTGTAGAATATGGTAAACAAAAATCTGAAGAAAAATGATCGGCTTACAAAATGTCTCCTTGTCACACTACTCACGAAAAAATAAACTGTACCTGAATAAAAAGCTGAACATAGTAATTCTGGTTCGCTACATCCCAGGCCATGGTAGGATTGCATATCCTGACTCCCTTATGGCTAAATGAGCAGAGAGGTAAGATATATACCGCTTCCAGCCCGGCCCATTAAATTGATGGTACAAAACCCTGCAGAATTTGCCCTCTGACCAGCAGCATTCAAGATTATAGCCACAATACAAACCATTTTAGAAAACTGGCAGTGTCTAGGGGTGCCTGGGTGGCTCAGTCGGTTGGGTGTCCGACTCTTGGTTTCAGTTCAGTCATGGTCTTAGGCCTGAGGGATAGGGCCCCGCCTCAGACTCTACGCTTGGCAGGGAGTTTGCTTGGGATTCTTTCCCTCTCAAATAAATAAATAAATCTTAAACAAACAAAAAAAAAGATGGAGTGCCTGGGTGGCTCAGTCAGTTAAGCCTCTGACTCTTGATTTCTGCTCAGGTCAGATCTCAGGGTTGTGAGATCGAGCCCTGTGCATCAGGCTTCACGCTCAGCAGGGAGTCCGCTGGAGATTCTTTCCCTCTGCCCCCACTACCCCCCCGCGCAGTGCGCTCTCTCTCTAAATTGGATAATTTTTTTTTTAAGATTTTATTTATTTATTTGACAGAGAGAGACACAGCGAGAGAGGGAACACAAGCAGGGGGAATGGGAGAGGGAGAAGCAGGTTTCCTGCGGAGCAGGGAGCCTGATGTGGGGTCAATCCCAGGACCCTGGAATCATGTCCTGAGCTGAAGGCAGATGCTTAACAACTGAGCCACCCAGGTGCCCCAAAAATGGATAAATTTTTTAAAAAAAGAAAACTGTCAGTGTCCATAAAAAATGAACATCACATTTTATGATGTAGTAATTCCACTTCTATATATATATATATACACACCCACAATAAAAACACATAAATACATATTCACTAAGAAAGATACAAAAAAAGGTTCATAGAATCATTTGAAAATAATGACTGAAAACAAAAACTGAAAACAAACCAATGTTCAGAAACAGCAGACTGAAACGCTGTGATACTTGCTTACAATGGCATATGAAATAACAATATGAATGAACTATAACCATGTACAATTATCACAGATGACCCTCACAAACATACTGTTTAGCGAAAGTAGCCAGACACGAAAGAGTACATACAATATGATTCCATTAATATAGATTTTAAAACAAGACAGATCTTTGGCAATAAAAATTAGGATTATTCATGAAGGGTTAGTGATTAGGAAAGGCTACAAAGGGTAGTTTCTGGGGTACGGTACTGTTCTGTTTCTTAGTCTGTGTGCTAGTTATTTACCCATGATGTACACAAGTTGTCTATCAAGTTGTTCCTTAAGTGCACATTTCTGTGTATTACTATTACATATTATAAATATGTGTATATTATTAAAATAAATAAGAGTTCACTTGTGCTATACTCAATAAAAAGTTATATATGTACTAGCTGTGCTCCACCAGCCCGGGTCACAAGAGTAAGGAGATTTAGAACAGGTCTTACCTAATCAGTGATAGGTATGTGTCATGAACACAAAATAAACCTTTGTTTGTTACATTCCACTAAGATTTTAGAGTTGTAATCACAACATAATCTAGCCTATCCTGATACTTACCTTTGGATGTTTAAGAAAAGTCTTAAACTGAAACACAAAATGCAAAAGCTATAAAGAGAAAGGATTTGACAAATTTACAAAAGACACCATAACAGTATTTTTTTAGAAATGGGGTGGGGAGAGAGAAGAATACTGTAGCCAACCTGAAAAAACTCAACAAAATAAGCACATAATACTGAATTATAAACCCATGTATAAAATAAATATGCACAAATGCTGATACAAATAAGTGATTAAAAAAATGGAGGGGTGCCTGGGTGGCTCAGTTGGTTAAGCGACTGCCTTCAGCTCAGGTCATGATCCTGGAGTCCCGGGATCGAGTCCCGCATCGTGCTCCCTGCTCAGCAGGGAGTCTGCTTCTCCCTCGGACCCTCCCCCCCTCATGCTCTCTCTATCTCATTCTCTCTCTCAAATAAATAAATAAAGTCTTTAAAAAAAAATGGAGAGGAGGCAAACCTTCCTTACAGAAGAATTCCAAATAAATATGTAGACACTTCCTTCCAAGAGGTGGAGCTTAACCTCTCCCCTCTTTGCGTGAACTTAGTGACTTGCTTCTAAAGAATACACTACAGAAAGGGGAAAAATGGCACCTTTACAGAGGAGAAACCTGGCCAACACTATTTTAACCCAAGTGGTCATAATTAACCAGTGTTGTCATGTGGATTTCATGTACCCCCTGATACGATGTGATAAGAAGGGCACTTTGCTGTGGTATTCATTCCAACACCCAGTGCAGTCATTAGAAAATATCAAACACAACTTAAGAACGTTCTACAAAATGCTTCACTAGTACTCCCCAAAACTGTCAAGGAAACTGTCAAAGACCCTTAGATGACTAAGAAGATGACACCAAAAACAATATAGTATCCTAGAATTAATCCTAAAATAGAAAAAGGACATTAATGGAAAAACTGTGGATATCTGAATAAAGTCTAGAGTATACTTAATAGCAACATACCAGTGTTGGTGTCTTAATGTACCACAGTACTTCAAGATGATGTAGAGACTCAACTGTGTCCCCCTAAAATACATATCTTGAAGCCTTAACCCCCAGAAGGGCTATACTGGAGATAGGGCCTTTAAGAAGGTGATTAAATGAGGTCATAAAAATGGGGCCCTAGAGCAACAGAATTAAAGTCCTTATAAGAATTGGAAGAGGGGCGCCTGGGTGGCTGTCAGTTAAGCATCTGGATCTTGATTTCAGCTCAGGTCATAATCTCAGGGTCGTGAGATCAAGCCCCGCATTGGGTTCTGCACTGAGCACAGCGTTTGCTATCCCTCTCCCTCTGCTCTAAGTAAACTCTAAAAAAAACAAAGAAAAGAAGAAAAAGAAAAGAAAGAAAAAGAAGCAGAAGAGATACCAGAGGTCTTTCTCTTTGCACACACATAGTAAAAGCCATGTGAGGTCACAGCAAGCTAGGAAGAAAGGCTTCACCAAAACCAACCCTGGTTGCACCTTTAATCTTGGGACTTCCAACATCCAGAACTGTAAAAAAAAATACATTGCTGTTGTTTAAACCACCCAGTCTGTGTATTTATTTTGGCAGCCTGAGGTGACTAATGCAGAGGATAGTTGGAGGAAACTGAAACAAGTAAAGACTATACAGAAATTCTCTACTATCTTTGCAATATTTCCATAAATCTAAAGCATTACTTAAAAAAAAAGCAACTGGAAGAAAATATTTGTGACTTATGTAACAAAATATAAATATATATAAAATAAATATTAAAAATGCCTATGAAAGGGGTGCCTGGGTGGCTCAGTTGGTTAAGCATCTGCCTTCGGCTCAGGTCATGACTGCAGGGTCCTAGGATCTAGCCCCACGTGGGGCTCCCTGCTCAGTGGGGAGCCTGCTTCCTCCTCTCCCTCTGCCGCTCCCCCTGCTTATGCCCTCTCTGTCAAATAAATAAATAAATAAATAATAAAATCTTTAAAAAACAAAATGCCTATGAAATACCTTAAAATTGCAAACAGTCCAACAGAAAACGGAGTCAAATATAAAAAGGCAAGTCAGAAAACTAAACACAAATTACAAAAAAAACGTGAGATGTTTAACCTAATTAGTAATTCAAAAAACAAAAATTATAAAACTGTAATTCTGTTTCACACCATCAAATTGGAAAAAAATTTAAATACTGATATCAATTAGGGAAAAGTTGTGGGGAAGTTGCTACTTTTATACAAATAAGGTGGAACTGTACATTGATAGAGGTGTTCTGGAAAGCAGTCTGGCAGTGTCTGTCATGCATATATTCCTTGACCCAGCTGGTCCCCCTTCTTGATGTCTACCTCAGAGAAATGCTAGCATATGGGCACCAAGAAGCATTTGTGAAGATGTTTACGAATGCACCGTCTGCAGTAAAACTAAACGGAAATAACAATTGTTAACAAAGCGGAATAATTACATAAACTAAAATTAAGTCATACTGTGACAAAATTAATGAGGCAGAGCACTATGAAATCTCTCCACAAATACTACAAAGGTAAATTATTTTTTTAAAAAAACTAGATGAACAGATAATATGTAAAAACAGTGAAACAAAGCAGTATCTCTATAGGCAAATTTATACATATGAAAACAAACAGAAAAGTAACAAACAGAAAAGCAAAAGACACCCCACCAAACAGTTAATTTATAGAAAAGGTACTGGGATTGGGGGGCAGGGAAAGAAATAGTTATTTTATTGGTATTACTTAGGTCTTTAAGAACATCTTAAAAGTAAGTCTTTTTTACTTAGTTTATATATGTAATTGAAAATACAGTCCTCTGGGGAGAAGGGAAGGGATGGGGGGAGGAGCCTTTCATCTTCTTTCTGTATCATCTCCCTCCCAACCTGGGTGGCCTAATTCCCTGTTAATAAGCCCATCAATCAAGAGCTATTTTCAGCCAGGACAAGATCCACAGTCCCAGGGCCGACATCAGTTTAAATGAAGCACTAGTAACCGGCACTCTTAACTGGAAGAGTGAGTCAGTTTCCAGAATGAATTAGTAACTCCTGACAACTGCTTTTCACCTCAGTCTATCCGTCTTCCCTGGGTTACAGGTTCAGAACGGTTTGATTCTCAATGCACCTTATGGGGAGCTACTAAGGGGTGGCAAAGATAAGACTGCTCTATCAGGCTCTTTGGTCCTTCTCTTTAAAACAGAGGCTCTAAACTTTAAATCACTGGGGGGCCAGGGTGGGGAGTGGGTGGGGGCAATCTCTCCAGCCCTCTGTCTCACATGCTCTCTGGCTATGTGACAAAAAAGCAAAATTAATAGTTCTAGACTCTAGTTTTATCATTGAATGTTGTATAATTACTCTTACCTGAGACTTCTGACATATTTAATAAATTTATCAGAACGTAGAGTGCACTGATACAGATGAATTCTTTTTTGTTTTGTTTTATATAATGGCACTGGGTTATTGTTAAATTTGCTTTCAAACTGCATAGATAAGGTCAAAATGTATACAGGTTGGTTTAAGCTACACTGTGGGACAAATCACTTGATCTAGGGGCAATTTACCAGAAACTCACACTCCAAAGATGGGCAGCTTTAAAGCAGGAAAATCACATTCCAGAGGTAATACAGCTTTTCTATTATCCGTTTATCTGGAGAATTTATAATTAAAATACTGAATGCCAAGTGGTTTTTATTGGTAAAATGAGTAGCTTGCTAATCAAAGTAATAGTCATTAGAAAGGGCTCTCATTGGTGAAATTAATGGCTGTCCATATATGTAGATTGTATAATCTGTCTATAAAATATTTTAGACAAATGGGGCACCTGGGTAGCTCCATTGGTTAAGCATCCGACTCTTGGTTTCAGCTCAAGTCATGATCTTGGGGTTGTGGATCCAGCCCCACGTAGGGCTCTGTGCTCATCATGGAGTCGGCTTGTCCCTCTTCCCTCTGCTCCCCTGCCCCCTGCTAGTGCTTGCGCTCTATCTCTAAAATAAATAAATAAAATCCTTAAAAAAAATATTTTAGACAAACATTGTATAAGAATCTAATGTGACTCTTATTTAGGGGTAGTGTTTAAGACCACATGTGTAACGTACCCTGTGTCCAACTACTAGCTATGAGGATTTCTGGTTGACTGGTGCCAACTATAAGGTTAAAGGAATCCTGTACCTGGAATATTGTCATATCTAACTCAAGTGAACCAGTCATGAAAGCAGAGGTCAGAACACCTAAAAATTCAGGAGCTAAGCCCATAGGAAAGGGTGTATCATGATTTATGCCTGCTTGCTAAGAATATTTAATAAATGACTGTTGTGTAGAATTGTTTTTATCTGAGACTAGCTTTCATTATAACCTATCTACCTCAAGTTTTCCCGCAGTTACTGTTACCTATCAAAAAGTCCTAAGAGATAAAAAAAAAAAATTAAAAAAAAAAAAAAGTCCTAAGAGCTGTGCATGACCAAACTGGCTCATGGCAGTTTCCATCAGTCCGTTACAAAAGTTAGATTGGATCTGGCATCACTAACATGTCCTAAAACATTTGGATCATCATAGTCATCATGGAAGTTAAGACACAAGCCAGAGAAAGGAAGTTACACTGAAATAAAGCAGTCAACTTCAGCAGACAGATATTTTTCTAGGATCCTAAGCCAAGAACTTTGATAGATAAATACTAATTTATCTACCTAAATAAGCATTTCAAAAGGCCGGGGGGGGTGCTGCAAGAGGGGGGTAAGTACATGGTCTATCTCATCTCATTTCTTGGAAGTGAATGTAAAAAAGACTTACTTTAATTAGTATTTTTAATATAATTGCCTTATCGGAAGCAAATTCTTATTCATAATACTCATTATCTCCAATGGTATTTTAAGGTCCTCCTAACAATAATTACGACAAATCACAATTCTAGGCAACTAATTCTATCAACAAGTAATATTTTTTTCTGTAGAAAAACATCATGGGGCTCCTGGGTGGCTCAGTCATTAAGCATTTGCCTTCGGCTCAGGTCATGGTCCCAGGGTCCTGGGATTGAGCCCCACATTGGGCTCCCTGCTCAGCGGGAAGCCTGCTTCTCCCTCTCTACTCCCCCTGCTTATGTTCCCTCTCTCCATGTGTTTCTCTCTGTCAAATAAATAAATCTTAAAAAACAAAAAAAAGGGGGGGCGGAGCAAGATGGCGGAGGAGTAGGAGACCTGGATTACATCTGGTCCCAGGAATTCAGCTGGATAGGGATCAAACTGTTCTGAACACCTAAGAACTCAACAGGAGAGCGAAGAAAATAATAGCAACAACTCTCTGAACAGAAAAGCGACCACTTTCTGGAAGGTAGGACATGTGGAGAAGTGAATCCAAGGCGAGGGGAAGATAGGAGGATAGATGGCAGGGGAGGGGGCCTCCTACAGCCGCCTCTGGCAAGTGATAAGAGTCGCGGAGCACAAAGTCGGAAATTTTAGAAGTCGGCTCCGCTGAGGGACATCGCTCCAGTGGCTAAGCGGGGGTTGGAACCCTGGTGGGACAGTGTGGTCTCAGGACCCTCGGTGTCACAGAAAGACTGGGGGTGCCTGAGTGCAGCAGAGCTCCCAGGTATAGGAGCAGGGAAGCTGGCTGCAGAGGCGCAGCCGGGGAGCAGACTCTCAGCTGGGGGTTGCAATAAACCGTGACCCGTGGCACAGTGAACTGGGCCACTGCACATCCAGCAGGGACCCAACAAGTGTAAGATCAGGGGAGACTCCCCTTCCTGCCCCGGACAAGCAGCGTGGGAGCGAACCGCAGGGATCTCCTGGGTTTGGAGACTCCACACAGAGTGGGGTGCCAGAGATAAAAACGCTCGGTCACAGGCAGGTGAACATGTAGTGCGGCCAGAGACCGGGGAGTCGGGAGTGACTGACTGCTTTTCTCTGGGGGTGCACTGACGAGTGGGGACCCGAGTTTTCAGCAGCTCCCCCGGGGCGGAGATTTGGAGGCCGCCATTTTCACTCTTGTCCTCCAAAGCTGTAGGGAAAGCTTGCAGGGAACAAAAGCTCCAGAGAGCAAACCCCAGCAGATTACTTAGCCCGGACAGGCAAGGGCGGGGCAATTCCGCCTCTGGCAAAGACATTTGGGAAACACCGCAACAGGCCCCTCCCCCAGAAGAATAGCAAGAACCGCGAGCCAAGACCAAGTTCACCAATGAGAACGGCAGAACTCCAGCGCTAGGGGAATACTACATACAGAATTCATGGCTTTTTGCCCATGATTCTTTAATCTTTCAAAGTTATATTTTTTAACTGTCATTTTTTAAAAATTTTTCTTTTTCGGGAGCCTTGGTGGCTCAGTTGGTTAAGCGACTGCCTTCGGCTCAGGTCATGATCCTGGAGTCCTGGGATCGAGTCCCACATCAGGCTCCCTGCTCAGCAGGGAGTCGGCTTCTCCCTCTGACCCTCTTCCCTCTCGTGCTCTCTCTCTCTCACTCTCTCTCTCAAATAAATAAAAATCTTTAAAAAAATAAAAATAAAATTTTTCTTTTTCCCATTTTAAACATCAATCCCTTTTTTAAAAAACATTTTTATTTTTCATTTTTAGAGTCATGTTCTATCCTTTCATACTAGTTATCCTTATTTTTGGCATATATATATATATATATATAAGTTGTTCTCTCTTTAAAATTGTGAGATACAGTTTCTTCCAACAGATCAAAATACACCCTAAATCTCTAGTGTATGGCTTTGTTCTAGTCTCCTGCCTGATCACATTCTCTCCCTTTTTTTTTTTAATCCTCTTCTTTCTTTTTACAAACAACTTCTTATCAATTTCTTTTATAAAATCTTTTATAATTTTCATCATTACAGTCATATTCCATCCGTTCATTGTAATAATCCTTATTTTTGTACATATATATGTTTTTCTTTCTTTAAAATTTTGGGAGGCACTTTCTTCTAACAGACCAAAATAAACCCAAAATCTAGTGTGTGGCACTAATCTATGCACCAGCCTGATCATATTTGATCATATTCTCTTTTTTTCCTGTTTTGTTCTGTTTTTGTTTATCTTTTATTTTTTTTCCCTTTTTTCTTTCTTTCCCTTTCTTTTCCCCCAGTTTCAGGTACTTTCTGATTTGTTTAGTGTACATTTTCTGGGGACATTGTTACCCTGTTAGCATTTTGTTCTCTCATTCATCTATTCTCCTCTGGACAAAATGACCAAGATGGAAAAAAATCACCTCAACAAAAAGAACAAGAGGCAGTACCGACTGCCAGGGACCTACTCAATACGGACATTAGTAAGATGTCGGAACTAGAGTTCAGAATGATGATTTTAAAGATACTAGCTGGGCTTGAAGAAGCATGGAAGTTATTAGAGAAACCCTTTCTGGAGAAATAAAAGAACTAAAATCTAACCAAGTCGAAATCAAAAAGGCTATTAATGAGGTACAATAAAAAATGGGGGCTCTAACTGCTAGGATAAATGAGGAAGAAGACAGAATTAGTGATAGAGAAGACCAAATGATGGAAAATAAAGAAGCTGAGAAAGAGAGAAACAACTACTTGATCATGAGGGAAAAATTCGAGAGATAAGCGATGCCATAAGAGGAAACAACGTTAGAATAATTGTGATCCCAGAAGAAGAAAGAGAGAGAGGGGCAGAAGGTATACTGGAGCAAATTATAACAGAGAACTTCCCTAATGTGGGGAAGGAAACAGGTATCAAAATCCAGGAGGCATAGAGAACCCCTCTCAAAATCAATAAAAATAGGTCAACACCCCGACATCTAATAGTAAAACTTACGAGTCGCAGAGACAAAGAGAAAATCCTGAAAGCAGCCCGGGACAAGAGATCTGTAACCAACAATGGTAGAAACATTAGATTGGCAATAGACCTATCCACAGAGACCTGGCAGGCCAGGAAGGACTGGAATGATACATTCAGAGCACTAAATGAAGAAAATATGCAGCCAAGAATACTATAACCAGCTAGGCTGTCACTGAAAATGGAGAGATAAAAAGCTTCCAGGACAAACAACAACTAAAGGAATTTGCAAACATGAAACCAGCCCTACAAGAAATATTGAAAGGGGTCCTCTAAGCAAAGAGACAGCCTAAAAGCAACATAGACCAGAAAGGAACACAGACAATATACAGTAACAGTCACCTTACAGGCAATACAATCACACTAAATTCATATCTTTCTATAGTTACCCTGAATGTAAATGGGCTAAATGCCCCAATCAAAAGACACAGGCTATCAGATTGGATAAAAAAAAACAAGACCCATTGATATGCTGTCTACAAGAGACTCATTTTAGACCCAAAGACACCCCCAGATTGAAAGTGAAGGGGTGGAAAACCATTTACCATGCTAATGGACACCAAAAGAAAGCTGTGGTGGCAATCCTTATATCAGACAAATTATATTTTAAACCAAAGACTGTAATAAGAGATGAGGAAGGACACTATATCATACTTAAAGGGTCTATCCAACAAGAAGATCTAACAATTGTAAATATCTATGCCCCTAACATGGGAGCAGCCAATTACATAAGCCAATTAATAACAAAAGCAAAGAAACACATTGACAATACTTTAATAGTGGGGGACTTTAACACCCCCCTGACTGAAATGGACAAATCATCTAAGCAAATGATCAACAAGGAAATAAAGACTTTAAATGACACACTGGACCAAATGGACTTCACAGATATATTCAGAACATTCCATTCCAGAGCAACAGAATACACATTCTTTAGTGCCCATGGAACATTCTCCAGAATAGATCACATCCTAGGTCACAAATCAGGTCTCAACCGGTACCAAAAGTATGGATCATTCCCTGCATATTTTCAGACCACAATGCTTTGATACTAGAACTCAATCACAAGAGGAAAGTCGGAAAGAACTCAAGTACATGGAGGCTAAAGCGCATCCTACTAAAGAATGAATGGGTCAACCAGGAAATTAAAGAAGAATTAAAAAAAATTCATGGAAACCAATGAAAATGAAAACACAACTGTTCAAAATCTTTGGGATACAGCAAAGGCAGTCCTAAGAGGAAAGTATATAGCAATACAAGCCTTTCTCAAGACATAAGAAAGGTCTCAAATACACAACCTAACCCTACACCTAAAGGAGCTGGAGAAAGAACAGCAAATAAAGCCGAAACCCAGCAGGAGAAGAGAAATAATAAAGATCAGAGCAGAAATCAATGAAATAGAAACCAAAAGAACTAGGAGCTGGTTTTTTGAAAGAATTAACAAGATTGATAAACCCCTGGCCAGACTTCTCAAAAAGAAAAGAGAAAGCACCCAAATAAAAACAAAATGAAAGAGGAGAGATCACAACCGACACCAAAGAAATACAAATTATAAGAACTATTATGAGCAACTATATGCCAGCAAATTAGATAATCTGGAAGAAATGGATGCATTCCTAGAGAGGTATCAACTACCAAAACTGAAACAGGAAGAAATAGAAAACCTGAAGAGAGCTATAACCATTAAGGAAATTGAAGCAGTCATCAAAAATCTCCCAACAAACAAAAGCCGAGGGCCAGATGGCTTCCCAGGGGAATTCTACCAAACATTTAAAGGAGAATTAATACCTATTCTTCTGAAACTGTTCCAAAACATAGAAATGGAAGGAAAACTTCCAAACTCATTTTATGAGGCCATCATTACCTTGACCCCCAAACCAGAAAAAGACCCCATCAAGAAGGAGAATTACAGACCAATATCCTTGATAAACATGGATGCAAAAAAATTCTCACCAAAATACTAGCCAATAGGATCCAACAGTACATTAAAACGATTATTCACCACGACCAAGTGAGATTTATCCCTTGGCTGCTGGTTCAACATCCACAAATCAATCAATGTGATACAATACATTAACAAAAGAAAGAACAAGAACCATATGATCCTCTCAATAGATGCAGAAAAAGCATTTGACAAAGTACAGCATCCTTCCTTGATCAAAACTCTTCAGAGTATAGGCATAGAGGGTACGTACCTCAATACCATAAAAGCTATCTATGGAAAACCCACAGCAAATATCATTCTCAATGGGGAAAAACTGAGAGCTTTCCCCCTAAGGTCAGGAACGCAGCAGGGATGTCCACTATCACCACTGCTATTCAACATAGTATTAGAAGTCCTAGCCACAGCAATGAGAAAACAAAAAGAAATAAAAGGCTTCCGAATCAGCAAAGAAGAAGTCAAACTCTGTTTGCAGATGATATGATACTTTATGTGGAAAACCCAAAAGCCTCTCCAGCCCAAAACTGCTAGAATTCATACAGGAATTCAGTAAAGTAGCAGGATATAAAATCAATGCACAGAAATCAGTGACATTCCTATATACCAACAACAAGACAGAAGAAAGAGAAATTAAGGAGTCGATCCCATTTACAATTGCACCCAAAACCATAAGATACCTATGAGTAAATCTAACCAAAGAGGCAAAGAATCTGTACTCAGAAAATAAAATACTCATTAAGAAATTGAGGAAGACACAAAGAAATGGAAAAACGTTCCACGCTCATGGACTGGAAGAACAAATATTGTGGAGATGTCAATGCTACCTAGAGCAATCTAACATTCAATGCAATCCCCATCAAAATACCATCCACTTTTTTCAAAAAAAAAATGGAACAATTAATCCTAAACTTTGTATGGAACCAGAAAAGACCTTGAATAGACAGAGGAATGTTGAAAAAAAAAAGCAAAGCTGGTGGCATCACAATTCTGGACTTCAAGCTCTATTACAAAGCTGTCATCATCAAGACAATATGGTACTGGCACAAAAACAGACACATAGATCAATGGAACATAATCGAGAGCCCAGAAATGGACCCTCAACTCTATGATCAACTAATCTTTGACAAAGCAGGAAAAAATGTCCAATGGAAAAAAGACAGTCTCTTCAACAAATGGTGTTGGGAAAATTGGACAGCCACATGTAGAAGAATGAAACTGGACCATTTCCTTGCACCACACAGAAAAATAGACTCAAAATGGTTGAAAGACCTCAGTGTGAAACAGGAGTCCATCAACATCCTAAAGCAGAACACAGGCAGCAACCTCTTCGACCTCAGCCGCAGCAACTTCTTCCTAGAAACATTGCCAAAGGCAAGGGAAGCAAGGGCAAAAATGAACTATTGGGACTTCATCAAGATAAAAAGCTTTGCATAGCAAAAGAAACAGCAAAACCAAAAGACAACCCACAGAATGGGAGAAGATATTTGCAAATGACACATCAGATAAAGGGCTAGTATTCAAAATCTATAAAGAACTTCATAAACTCAACACCCAAAGAACAAATGATCCAATCAAGAAATGGGCAGAAGACATGAACAGATATTTTTCCAATGAAGACATGCAAATGGCTAACAGACACATGAAAAAGTGCTCAACATTGCTCAAACCCTCCTACACTGTTGGTGGGAATGCAAGCTGGTGCAGCCACTCTGGAAAACAGTATGGAGGTTCTTCAAAAAGTTGAAAATAGAGCTACCATACGATCCAGCAATTGCACTACTGGGTATTTACCCCAAAGATACAAATGTAGGGATCCGAAGGGGTATGTGCACCCCGATGTTTATAGCAGCAATGTCCACAATAGCCAAACTATGGAAAGAGCCAAGATGTCCATCGACAGATGAATGGATAAAGAAGATGTGGTGTGTGTGTGTGTGTGTATACATATATATATACATATATATACACATGTATACATATATATGTATACATATATATATATATATAATGGAATATTATGCAGCCATCAAAAAGAATGAAATCTTGCCATTTGCAACGACGTGGATGGAACTGGAGGGTATTATGCTGAGTGAAATAAGTCAATCAGAGACAGACATGTATCATATGACCTCACTGATATGAGGAATTCTTAATCTCAGGAAACAAACTGAGGGTTGCTGGAGTGGTGGGGGGTGGGAGGGATGGGGTGGCTGCGGGTGATAGACATTGGGGAGGGTATGTGCTATGGTGAGCGCTGTGAATTGTGCAAGACTGCTGAATCACAGATCTGTACCTCTGAAGCAAATAATACATTATATGTTAAGAAAAAAAAAGAATAAGATAGCAGGAGGGGAAGAATGAAGGGGGGAAATTGGAGGGGGAGACGAACCATGAGAGACTATGGACTCTGAAAAACAAACTGAGGGCTCTAGAGGGGAGGGGGGTAGGTGAATGGGTTAGCCTGGTGATGGGTATTAAAGAGGGCACATTCTGCATAGAGCACTGGGTGTTATACGGAAACGATGAATCATGGAACATTACATCAAAAACTAATGATGTAATGTATAGTGATTAACATAATAAAAAAAAGAAAAAATAACATCAAAGGGAGATCTTCAAAAATTATGCCAATTTGGCTGTGGTTTTTAAGAAAATGCTGTAGAGAGGATTCTGAGTACATATTAAATGTTTTTTAATGGGAAGAGCAAAATATTTGAAGGTATTTTATGAAAGAAGTTATAACAGGAATGGCCTATAAGCTCATGAAAAAGGCATTCAAACCTGGGAAATGCAAATTGAAACCATACTGAAATACGTACACCCACTAGAATGGTCACAATTAGAATCACAACACCAGAGGCGCCTGGTTGACTCAGTCAGTAAAGCCTGCAAATCTTGATCTCAGGGTTGTGAGTTTGAGCCCCATGTTGGGTAGAAAGATTACTTTAAAATCTAAAAAAAATAAAAATGACAACACCAATTGCTGAGGAAGACAGAGCAATTAGAACTCTCAAACATTGCTAATGGGAATTTTAAATGGTGTTAAGACAATGGGACATACACTTTCCCTATGACCCAACCATCCTACTCTTAAGTATATGCTCAAGAGAAATAAAATGTGTCTACAAAAAGACTTGTACACAAATTATTTGCAGCAGCTTTATAAGAGCCCAAAACTGGAAAGGAGAAATGTCCACCAACAGGAGAATGGATAAACAGATTGCTGTATATTCATGCAATGGAACACTACTCAGCAAAAACAAAAGAATCAAGTGTTGATACACAAAATAAAATGGATGCATCTCTGAAGCATTATGCTGAGCAAAAGAAGACAGACACAACAGTTCATGCTATAGAATTCCAGATACATAAATTTCAAGAACAGGTAGAACTCATCTATACTGACAGAAATCAGAACAGTGGATGCTTGGGGTAAGAGGGAGCTGACTGGAGATGGGCCCAAAGAAAACAGTGGGTCACAGGGGCATATACTTGTTAAAACTTAAAATGTACACATAAATCTGTGCAATTTACTGTACACAAGTTATACTGTACTTTTTAAAAAGGGGGACAAAAACAATCTTAACTGGTACACATTCATGAAATGATGACAGAATAAGGTATTTTGTATAGAATATAAGAATTATCTTGACCTAATTAAGTGTATAGCATAGACCATGAATAATAAATTACAGTGCAAAAAAAAAAAAAGACAACTACCAGAAAAGACAGTGTGACTAGTAGAAAGATTGTTCAAATATAAGTATTTTTATTCTTCCTCAGTCTGTAAAAGACTGTTTATAAAAATAAAACAAAAAAAAATTTTTAAGCAGTTCCTCAGGTCCTAAAATCTCTAATTCCTATAAATCTGTATTTCCTAATTCACAGATACAGGGCCTATCTTTTAATAGAAGGAATATCTACCATTCCTTACATTCCATCAAACACATTATGTAATAAAGTACTCTGGGGGCGCCTGGGTGGCTCAATCATTAAGCGTCTGCCTTCAGCTTGGGTCATGATCCCAGGGTCCTGAGATGGAGCCTTGCGTCTTGGGCTCCCTGCTCAGCAGGAAGCCTGCTTCTCCCCCTCATGCTCCCCCCTGCTTGTGTTCCCGCTCTTGAAATAATAATAAAGTACTCTGGATTGAGAATAAGGAGAACAGTGACTCTGTTAAATACCATGTCGTATGGCTCTAAGGCTTGCTTCAAGTTAACATAAAAATAGCAGAACAATCTAGAGTTCTTATCTCTCCTCTTAAAACTAATGCTCCACTAACAATCCAACTCTCTCACACCTACAACATTGCTGTCCAGTAGAACTTTCCGCAATGATGGATATGTGTGGCATGTGCAAACATGGTCAGTGGTTAACTGTAACACAGATTTAGAGGAAATTAGTCCATTGTTTTTTTTCCTTTTTTTTATTATGTTATGTTAATCACCATACATTACATCATAAGTTTTCGATGTAGTGTTCCATGATTGTTTGCGTATTAACACCCAGTGCTCCATTCAGTACGTGCCCTCTTTAATACCCAGCAGCAGGCTAACCCATTGGTTTATAATCTACACATTCTGACAAGTGGATACTAAGAAACAAAGGCCTCCACTATGGGCAAAGCAAAAGCAAGAGAGCTATGGCTTTCCTTCTGCTTTTAGGGCCTTTGGTTCCAAGGGTCCTGATCTGAACATCAATCCTCAAGAGCACAACTCTGCTTTTCTTAGGGGTCTGAAGAGAATGAGAGCACCTGCAGTCAGAAACACATTCTACCTAGTACAGTGCCTAAGGTACAACAGGTGCTTAATAAATGCCTATTTAAAAAACCAACTTAGGGGCGCCTGGGTGGCTTAGCTGGTTAGGTGTCTGCCTTCAGCTTAGGTCCTGGGATCGAGTCGTGCTCAGCCAGGAGTCTGCTTCTCCCTCTCCCTCTGTTCCTCCTCCTGCTCATACTCTCTAGCTTGCTCACTCTATCAAATAATAAAATCTCAAAAAAAACTTAAAAAAAAAAGAAACCAATTTAATAAATGGAAGAAGAACACACAAGGCCAGAGGAAAAGGAAAGTCATTTGTTGAGTACATCCTGGGCTAGGCACTTTACACACATTATCTCATTTTATTTTTCGCCAGTCTATGATACAGGTATTATCACCCCCATCTTACAGATGGGAGGCAGTGCAAGGAAGAATAAGTAACTTGCACAGCTTGTGACACTGGGGTAAAATAAAGTTTTTAACAGATATAACCAATGTATCCAGAACTAATTCATATATAAAGTAGCATATATAGCAGCAATTGCCATTTAGGATTTTTTTTTTTAAGATTTTATTTATTTGACAGAGACACAGTGAGGGAACACAAGCAGGAGTGGGAGAGGGAGAAGCAGGCTTCCCGTGGAGCAGGGAGCCCAACGCGGGGCTTGATCCCAGGACCCCGGGATCATGACCTGAGCTGAAGGCAGACACTTAACGACTGAGCCACCCAGGCACCCCCATTTAGCATTTTTTTAAAAGCCCCCTATTTCTCATTATTATATTGCATTTTGGCTTCAAGGAAAGCCTATGGAAAAATAATTAAGTGGCTCAGGTAGGTCACTTCCAAAACTGCTTATTTTATATGATATGGCTTTCAAATTTTAACATTTTAATTTTTTTTTTTTTCCAAAAAGAAAGAGGGTCCAAAAACACTATAATCTGCATCATATGAAGAGATGCTTCATTTGAGTTTTTCCAGGGTCAATTCCCTTCAAAGCTTTGGTTCCTTCGGGGGAGCTGTGACACCAGAACAAACACTCTGGGGGGTCCAGAAGAAGCGCTGGAAGCAGCACACCTCTGGGGAAATCTGAGAGTGGGATGTTCACTGAAAACCCTCTATTAATCCAGCCACACAGCGCCATTCGGCAAAGGAGCATTCTATCTTGCTTACAGGTCATTTTTTGACCCAACAGATTTTCACAGCTGTAACATTTAGCTCTCTGTAGCAGCTCTACATGGAAGAGTAAACCTAAGGATTTTAAGAGAAATGTATTTATGTTTTGAATTTGAGAAGGAAATAGCTCTTGCTAAGTTTAACATAATTTTGAGGTGGTTTTCTTTATGTTTTTAAAGGTTTTGTTTCTTTTTAAAAGTAAATTTTAGACCTGTACCCTGAAACAAATAATACATTATATGTTAATAAAAAAAAGGGGAAGTTTTAGGAAAAGTCATTAAATATCCAGGAATTTAATGTCAATGCTAAATTATACTTCTTATCTACTTTACAACAATGTGATTTTTTTTTAAGATTTATTTATTTTAGAGAGAGATACAGTGCAAGCAGGGGAAGGGGCAGAGAGAGACAGAAACTCAAGCAGACTCCCTGCCCAGCGGGAGCCCCAGTGTGGGCTCAATCCCACAACGCTGAGATCACAACCTAAGCTGAAACCAAGAGTCAGAGGCTTAACCTACTGAGCCACCCAGGTACCCCAACAATGAAATATTTAGACTATAGCAATGAAGCAGCTTTATGCTTTACAGTATTGAGAAACACTGCCTGAAAGCAGAAGTGAAATCTTCCTGTTGAAAAAATCATAAAGTGCTAAAGATGCTAATAAAATTTATACCTCATAAGTACATTTTGTTTTTGTTTAAATTGAATGGATATGTGCAAGCATTCTGTTAATGATTAATCACATTCTCAATTTTCCTCAACAATTTTAATTTCAAATATTCTGTTCCACTCCTAAAAGTAACCCTTGTATTTGTCAGATGCACTTATTTGCTTAAGATACAAGTAAAACATTCTCTGAAATCTGGATTCTTGATCTCCAAGAGCCTAATATATTCCAGAAGAATACCTACACAAATAGCAGTATTAAGATCAGTTAACAATAGAAATAGATGTGAAACTTATTTTTTTAAAATCGTTTGTGTGTGTGTGTGTGTGTGTGTGTGTGTGTGTGATCAAAAACAGCATAACACAGGGGTGCCTGGCTGGCTCAGTCAGAAGAACGTGCATCTCTTGCTCTCAGGGTTTTGAGTTCAACCCCCACAATGGGTATAGAGATTACTAAAAATAAATAATTTTTAAAAGACCTCATTAATAATTGTAATCGATCAGATATATATTTAACAAAACAATATAACATAAAATTCACCATCTTAACCATTTTTAAGTGTATAGTAGTGTTAATTATATACACGTTGTGAAACAGATCTCCATAACTTTTTCATCTTGAAAAACTGATCCACTAGATATCTTTATATCCACTAGAACAGCAACTGCCTTTTTCCACCTCCCCCCAGAAGGGTAACCACCATCTACTTTCTGTTTCTAAGACTTTGACTGCTTTAGGTACCTCATATGTAGAATCATACAATATTTGTCATTTTGTGACTGCCTTATTTCATTTAGGCATAAGGTCCTCAAGGTTCACCAATGTTTTTGTTTATGACAGGACTGCCTTAAAGACTGAATAATATCCCACTTTATGTATACACCACATTTTATCCATTCACTTGTTATGGACATTTAGGTTGCTTTCACCTCTTGGCTATTGCGAAAAATGCAGTGAACATAAGTGTACATAAGAGATCTCTTTGAGATCCTGTTTTCAGTTCTTTTAGATATATACCCAGAAGTGAGATTGCTGGATCACATAGTAGTTCTAATTTTAATTTTTAAAGGCCTTCATACTGTTTTCATAGCAGCTGCACCATTTTATATTCCCATCAACGATGCACAAAGGTTCTAGGGACGCTTGGGTGGCTCAGTTGGTTAAGCATCTGACTCTTGATATCAGCTTAGGTCTTGATCTCACAGTTGTGAGTTCAAACTCCACATTGTGCTTCACGCCCCTGTGGAGCCTACATTAAAAAAGCTAACAAACAAAACACCAAACATCTATGAGAGAAAAAGGATGTTGGGTTATTACCACCACTTTGATCATTAAAAAATTTTGAGGCACCTGGGTGGCTCAGTCAGTTAAGCGGCCGACTCTTGATCTCAGCTCAGGTCTTGATGTCAGGGTTGTAAGTTCAAGCCCCATGTTGGGCTCCACACCTAGCATGGAGCCTACTTAAAAACAAAAACAAAAGAAGTCAGACACAAAAGGTTCCAATTTCTCCACATCCTCACCAGCACTTGTTATTTTGGCTTTTTACTTTTTTTTTTTTAATAGTGCCCAACCTAACAGATATAAAGTAGTAACTTACTGTGGTTTTGATTTGCATTTCCCTAATAACTAGTGATGTCGCGCATTTTTTCATATGCTTGTGTGAGATGACAAACATACATATTTGTCTCTGCCCCAGTTCCTGGCACAGAGCTCCTAAAACCCTCGTAATTTCCTAAGTGATAAGAATACTAGGAACATCTTTTGTTCTAATATTTGGTCTCTGATCCTGGTTCCTGACACAGGATCCTAAATTTCTAGAAATTTCCTGGGTGATAGGAGTATCTTTTGTGAGATGACGCTGGATTAGGGCTGGTCACCAGAAAGAGCAAGCCATATTACAAGCTTGGAATTTCCAGCCCTGCCCTGAATTCTCTAGAGGAAAGAAGAGCTAGAAATGGAGTTGATAAATTGATCATGCCTACGTGAGGAAGCCTCCATAAAAATCCCAGTAGTACGGGGTTTGGGAAGCTTCTAGGCTGATGAACACATAGAAGTACTAGGAGAATAGTGGGCCCAGAGCAGGCATGGAAGGCCCATCCCATCCCACATACCTTGCTCTATGTATCTCTTCCATCTGGATGTTCATCTGTATCCTGTCATATCCTTTTATAATAAACTGGTAAACAGTAACTAAACTGTTTACCTAAATTCTGTAAGCCCCTTTAGCAATTAATCAAACCTGAAGAGGAGTCATGGGAACCTCTGATTTATAGCCAATCAGTCAAAAGCACAGGTAACAACTTAGGATTCATGATTGGCATCTGAAGTGGTGGGAGGGCAGTCTTGTGGGACTGAGACCTTCATCTGTGAGATTTGATGCTATCTCCAGGGTGACAGAGTCAGAATGAAGCCAAATTACAGGACATCCAGCTAGTGTCAGAGAACTGCTTGGTGTGGGGAAAATCCCCACATATTTGGTAACCAGAAGTATCAGAAGTGACATATTATCTGTAAGAGTAAAGGAGACATACAGGAGGGAAACTAGAGAGGTCTTTTTCTAATATAGCTTATTGGCTCTTTGTCTTCTCTGGAGAAATGTCTATGCAAGACTTTTGCCCATTTCTTAGTTGCATTTTTTTTTGGATTTGTTGTTGTTGAATTGTAGTTCTTTACAGATCTTTATATATTCTGGATAACCAACTCCTTATATTAACTCATTTATCAGATACATGGTTTGCATATATTTTTCTCATTCTATAGGTTTCACTCTCATGTCCTTTGATGTGCAAAAATTTTTATATCTGATATAGTCCTATTTGTCTACCGTTGCTTTTCCTGCGGTGCTTTTGGTACCATATCCATGAAATCACTGCCAAATCCAGTGTTTCCTTGAAGCTTTTCCCCTGTGTTTTCCTCTAGGAGTTTTAGTTTCTGGTTTTACATTTAATCTTTAATCCATTTTGAGTTAATTTTGTATATGATGTAATGTAAGAATCCAACTTCATTCTTTCGCATGTGGACATACAGTTTTCCCAACACCATTAATTGAAGAGACTATCCTTTCACCATCGTGTAGCCCTGGCACCTTTGTCAAAGATCATTTTTTAAATTTTTTTAAAAGATTTTATTTATTTATTCATGAGAGACAGAGAGAGGAAGGCAGAGGCAGAGGGAGAAGCCCGCTCCCCACTCAGCAGAGAGGCTGATGCAGGACTTGATCCCAAGAGCCTGGGATCATGACCTGAGCTGAAGGCAGATGTTTAACCGACTAAGCTACCCAGGCGCCCTGTCAAAGATCATTTAACCATATACATAAGGGTTTACTTCCGAGCTCTATTCTGTTCCACTGGTGTATGTCTTTATTTATGACAGTACCACACTGTTTTGTAGCTTTGTAACACATTTTGAAATCAGAAGTGTGAAGCCTCCAGCTTACATCTTTCTCAAGATTGTTTTGGCTGAGGTCCTTTGAGATTCCATATGAATCTTAGAATTTTCTTCTATTTCTGCTAAATATACCAGTGTGATTTTGATAGATTGTATAAAATCTGTAGATCACTCTGGGTAGTATGGACATTTTAACAATATTAAGTCTTCCAATCCACAAGCACAGAATGTTTTTCCATTTATTTGTGTCTTTCATTTCTTACAGCAATGTAAAACCGTAAGTTTTTAACCAACTGAGCCACCCAGGCGCCCAAAACTGTAAGTTTTAAAAAGGCTATTTTGCTTCTCAAGCAAATTCCTATTCATTTATCAAACAAAGAAGTCTATGGTCACCATTAGCTATACTAACTCAACAGAGTTCAAAAACAGGTAGTTAAAAAGGATATTAAAACAGAGTCTTATTTACAAGAGCTGTAAAATAAAAATACCATGATCAGGATGATCAATTCCTAAATTTTAATAATAAAAAAGCCATGAGATAATTATCTACAATGTAAATGTAGTATTAATGAAGTTATAGTAATTCCTCGGTCTTTATTCTAACATCTAAACATTAAGCACAGCCACTTCTACCTTCTAAACTCCATGGTACACACTGTGGAGTCAAAGTTAAATAAAATTAAGATGTTTTCCATAATGAGTTCAGTTAATTGTTCAAGGAATTGTTTATATGTGAAATAAAAGAGAAAAAAAATCCCATTTATAAAAGTAACAACAAAGATTAAATACCTAGGAAAAAATTTAACAAGTGTAAGATACTGTCTGGTATAAAACTTAACCCATTAATGAGCTACAACAAAAGAAGACTTGAGCAAACAAGACATATCATGTTTGTGGACAGAACTGTCATCATCCTAAAGACTTTTTTCTCCAAGTTAGTTTTAAGTGACCAGTAGGATTTCTTTGTTTATGGAATAGGCAAGTTGATCCTTAGATTCATATGGAAAAATATTCAAGAATAAACAAACAATAGCTGGAGGGTTTTTTTTTTTTTTTAGGTTAATGGATTTTTATTTAAGGAATTTCACATGTGATTCCTTCCACTGCCAATCGATCACATTAGTTCCTCCGAAGCCTGGGCCATAATCTTTAAGATAGCCCTTTTAAAAAGAATTTTTGCTCAATCCACAGTTGTCATTGTCAGTCAGTCCACAATTCTTTTAGTTGAGCTTCTCTGATCATCACTTGAATATCAACACTTCAAAAATTCCCCACTTGTGGGGTGCCTGGCTGGCTCAGTCCATACATAGAGCATGCAACTCTTGATCTTGGAGTTGTGAGTTCAAGCCCCATGTTGGTTATAGAGATTAGTTCAAAATAAAATTAAAAAAAAAAAATTCCCTGCTTGTAATCTTTGGGATCCAATTTCTTCAAGCAATTTACTTCAGGGTCATAGAAGATAAATTGTAGGAAGCACATTGACTGCTATTTTGGCAAATCATCTAATAATAATATATTATTATTCCTCAGGTTGTCTGGCTGGTGGTGGTGCATGTGACTCTTGATCTCACAGGTGTGAGTTCAAACCACATACTGGGTGTAAAGTTTACTTTAAAATACATACATACATATATATGTATATATATATATATTTCCTTAACCATTTCTAATATTGAAAAGTCTTGTTACATTCACTTTTTACCCATGAGCCTAGCAGAAACTGTTAACAGGTCTCATTGTCACCACTGCAATAAACTTAACTGTGATGGGAAGTATAACCAGTGTGTCAAGGTAGACACGAAAAGATTTTTTTTAAGGAGCTCTAACAAGGAGCTAGCACTCCCAGATATTAAAATATATTAAAAGGCCTCCATTGCTAATATAGACTGTTCCTGGCACCTGATAGACATATATACACAGAACATAAGTTCTAAAATAGGCCCAGACACATACAGGAATGTAATATACGATAAGCATAATAAATCAAGCTACATGTCAAGTACATAAGTGCCTGTATTAGATAGCCGTCTGAAAAAATAAATAAAAGTGGCTCCATGTCCTCACAGCAAAATAAATTTCAAATGGAGAATGTATTTATCTTTTATTTTTTAAAAGATTTTATTTATTTATTTGAGAGAGCGAGAATGAGAGAGAGAGAGCACATGAGAGGGGGTTGGGTCAGAGGGAGAAGCAGACTCCCCACTGAGCAGGGAGCCCGATGCGGGAATCGATCCCGGTTCTCCAGGATCATGACCTGAGCCGAAGGCAGTCGCTTAGCCAACTGAGCCACCCAGGCGCCCAAATGGAGAATGTATTTAAATGTAAGAAATTGAAAACATAAAATATATAAGAAAACAGAGGATTTCCACTACTAGCCAAGATAGAGTAACAGGAACCAGACTTACCATTCCTATTAAAAAAAATGTTTTTTTTTAAAACTAGACAAATTACATTAAATAATGGTTTTCAAGACTCTGGCTCTTAGGCAATGGAGGACAATGATCTCTGAGACATAGGAAACAAAAAAGGTGAGCCCTGTAACTGCCCCAGCAGAGAGTAAACTGAGGCAGAACCCAGCAGACTCCCCAAGATGAAGCAATAGGGCTGAGTGCAGGAAAACCAAGGCAGCAAGAGTTCATAGGAAAGAGTACCAAAGAGAAGGAAGCAGCACAGAGAGAGAACTCCAGAGATATGCAAAGGGTCCTAAGTAATTAACAGAACAGTATAGAACATTCAAGTTAGGAAACTTCTGGAGGCCCAGGAAAGACTCATCCAAAAGGATTACAGCATTCAGTGTCTGGCACTCATACAAGGCTAGGAAAGGTACTTGTTTTCATAGGCCATTATGTAAAAACTAAGACACATTGGATAAGAGTACTCAGGAAGGTCTTGTCTCAATAATAAATAACTCTTGACTTAGCACTGATGCAGGCCTGCCTAACAAATACAAAAATATCCAGCACCCAATAAAGGTAAAATTCAACATCCAACAATTGCCAGGGGTACAAGGAAGCAGAAAAGCATGACCCATATGAAGAGAATAATCAATCAAAACAGACCCAGAACGGATGTATAAGTTAGAATGAGCAGAGAAAGACATGAAAATATACACAAGTTGACATGAAAAGTTATTACAACTGTATTCCTATGTTCAGTAAGTAATAAAAATATATGTCCACATAAAAACTTGTGTATATATGTTCACAGCAGCATTAAAAGTGGAAACAACCCACATGTCCATGAAGGAAAGATAAACAAAATGTGGGATGCCTGGGTGGCTCAGTCATTAAGCATCTGCCTTCGCCTTGGGTAATGGTCCCAGGGTCCTGGGATCGAGCCCTGCTCTCCGGGAGGCCTGCTTCTCCCTCTCCCACTCCCCCTGCCTGTGTTCCCTCTCTCACAGTCTCTGTCAAATAAATAAAACCTTTAAAAAAAAAAAAGATAAACAAGGGGCGCCTGGGTGGCTCAGTTGGTTAGGCGACTGCCTTCGGCTCAGGTCATGATCCTGGAGTCCCAGGATCGAGTCCCGCATCGGGCTCCCTGCTCAGCAGGGAGTCTGCTTCTCCCTCTGACCCTCCCCCCCATGCTCTCTCTATCCCATTCTCTCTCTCTCAAATAAATAAATAAGTAATCTAAAAAATAAATAAAAAAATTTAAAAAAGATAAACAAAATGTGATATTATTCAGCCTTAAAAAGGAATAAAGCATTGATACATGCTACAATATAACTGAACCTCACAAACATTCTGCTAAGAAACCAGTCACAAAAGATCACTATTGTATAATCCCACTTATATGAAATATCCAAAATAGGAAATCTATAGTGACAAAAAGTAAATTGCCTAAGGGGAAAGTAAAGAGAATGGAGTAACTTCTATTAGGTACACGCTTTCTTTTAGGGATAAGGAAAACGTTCTAAAAGTAGATCATGGTGACAGTTGCACAACTCTGTAAGTACACTATTTACCCCTGAACCACCATTTTTTAAATATTTAAAATTTAAATGTTATTTAAAATATACTATTACAAAAAATAAACCATTCAAATGTACACTTTAAATTGGAGGACTGGATGCCTGTGGGGTGGTTCAGCTGGTTAAGCATCTGACTTCGCCTCAGGTCATGATCTCAGGGACCTGATCTCAGGGTCCTGGGATGGAGCCCTGAGCCCTGCCTTCTGCTGCTCAGTGGGGAGTCTGCTTGTCCCTCTCCTTCTGCCCCTCCCCCCTCTCGTTCTCTCTCACTCTCTCTCTCCAATGAACAAAATAATGAATAAATTGGAGGATTGTATGGTAGTTGAATTATGTCAATAGAGCTATTATTTTTAAAATAGAGTAAAAAATATAAATAAAATGGAGTAAAAAAAAAAAGGTAGAGATACGTAAGATATAAAAAAGGCCCAATCCAAGCTTTTCTGAAGATGAAGACTATGATCTATAAAATGAGGAACACAATGGATGGGATTAATGGCAGATTATAGGAGAAGAAAACATTAGTGAACTAGAAGGCACATTAGTGAACCTATCCAAATGAAACATAGGAAAAAAAAATCCCTCTAAATGAAAAGAGATCAGTGAGCTGTGGGAGTTTAAATGGCCTAAAATACAGATAATTATACATTAAGGAAGTGGGGCAGGCAGAAAAAATATTTTAAAAAATACTGGCTAAGGGACGCCTGGGTGGTTCAGTTGGTTAAGCATGTGCTTTGGCTCAGGTCATGATCCCAGGGTCCTGGGATGGAGTTCTTGCCCAGCGGGTAGCCTACTTCTCCCTCTGCCTGCTGCTCCCCCTGCCTGTGCTCTCTCTCTGACAAATAAATAAATAAAACCTTAAAAAAAAAATAATGGCTGTAAACTTTCTAAATCAATGAACTCTATAAACCCATAGATCCAAGAAGTTCAATGAATCCTAAGCACAAGAAACATAAAGAAAACTACACTGCAAGCAAAATGCCCCCAAACCAGTGATAAAGAGAAAATCTTGAAAGCAGTCAGAGAAAAAATTACATAATACATAGAGAAACAAAGACAAGGATATCAGATTTCTTGTTGGAACCAATTTAAGTGATAACACAAGAGAGCAACATCTTTAAAGTTCTGAAATTAAAAAGAAAATGCCAACCTTAAATTCTATACTAAGCAAAAATCTATCAAAAATGACATAATGAAGACATTTTTAGATCAAAGAGTTCATCACTAGCAGACCTGCACTATAAAAAATGTTAAAAAAAAATCCTTCAGGCAGAATGAAAATGATCCCAGTTTTCTGGATCTACACGAATGAAAGGTACTAGAAATGATAACTACATGGGTAAATATATAATATTTTTCTTATTTAAATCTCTTTAAAAGATGATTGTTTTAACAAAAGTAGTAATGTACTGGGGCGCCTGGGTGGCCCAGATGGTTAAGCGTCTGCCTTCAGCTCAGGTCATGATCCCGGGGTCCTGGGATTGAGCTCTGCATCAGGCTCCCTTCTCCCCCTCCTTCTGCCACTCCCCTTGCTTGTGTTCCCTCTCTCGCTGTGTCTCTCTCTGTCAAATAAATAAATAAAATCTTAAAAAAAAAAAGTAGTAATGTACTGTGGAGTTTTTGTAATATAACATATGTATAAGTAAAATGCATGAGAACAATAGCGTAAGGGCCAAGACAGGAGAAATGGAAAGAAACACAGGAATTTCCTAAGAACTTTGTTGAGTCCAAGTATGACTTAAAATCCAGAAGCCTTAAGAGAAAAGATTATCAGGTTCACCTATAAACTTTGCATGGTAAACACACATCAACACCACAACTGTAAGAAAATTAAAAAGCAAATGACAAATAGAAAACTCATTTGTAAATCCTGACACATAATAACTGCCCTAATGTTTAAAGAACCTAATGCAATGCATATAAATTGGAAACAGCAAACAGCCCAATAAAAAAATGGGTGAAGAATATTTATGGCCAGTTTTTGGAAACTCAACCTATGTTCATAAATGAAAACTACATTGAGACTATAATTTTCCACCTGTCAGAGTGGCAAAAATCCAAAAATTTGGTAACCCGCTCGGTTGGTGAACTTTTTAACAAGTTCTCTCATACACTGCAGGTGAGATTGTAAATGGGTATAACTTCTACCAAAATTACAAATATATATAACTCTAACTCAGCAATTCACTTTTGAAAAGTCATTCCTATACACATCTGTACATATGCCTTATGTAACAGGTTATTCAGTACAGTATTCCATTTTTTATAGCGAAAGACGGAAAATAATCCTAATGAGTATGAATAAGGGCTTAAAGATCTTATGTGCATTATAAATTCTATGCAGCTATAAATATGAATGAGGAAGTCTCTATGAAATAAAATTGAAAGATCTCCAAGATGTATCATATTCCATCAATTCTAAGACGTATATTTTTTCACATTTGAATATCTCTGAAATTATGCTGTAGCTTAAAATCTGTGACTCAGTTATAATTGGCAGCATGTGTCCTTTCTTTGAAGTATTTAATATATTCTGTGGTGTTTTAGAATCAGTGAAATGTGGTATCAGTGAAGAACAGCAAGGTGCAGAACCACGTGTAGAATATGCTATCTTCTAGTTCAAAAAGAGTCTATTAAATACAATGTAGTATTCTGGCTTGTATCCTGGAACAGAAAAAAAGATGTTTATGTGAGGAAATCCAAATAAAGTCTGGAGTTCAGTTAACAGTTCACATCAGTGGTGGTTTCTTGGTTTTGACAAACCCTATGGTAATGTAAGGTAGCATCAGGGAAATGGGGAAGGCATATACAGGAGCCCTCTGTATTATCTTTGCAACTTTTCTGTAAATCTTAAATTATTCCATGATAAAAAAGTTTGTTGAAATGGTAAATTTTAAAAGGATCCATATTTTGTGCATTTTTAAAAACTCAAGGCAAACATAACAAACTAAAACCTCTGGGGGATGGCAGAATGAGGAGAAGTAGAAAAATACGGACAGAGAGGGGCTGGTGGGAGACTGCTAACTTTACACTGGTCTCAAAACCATATGAATGTATTTACCTATCCAGGTCTCAAGGTTAAAAATTACAACACAAGAAACAACAGGTGTTGATGAGAATGTAGAAAAAAGGAACCTTTGTGCACTACTGGTGGGAATGCAAACTGGTGCAGCCACTGGGGAAAATGGTATGGAGCTGCCTCAAAAAATTAAAAATAGGGGCGCCTGGATGGCTCACTCAGTTAACCATCTGTCTTCAGCTCAGGTCATGATCCCAGGGTCCTGGGATCGAGCCCCACATCCGGCTCCCTGCTCAGCGGGGAGCCTGCTTCTCCCTCACCCTCTGCTGCTCCCCCCTGCTTGTGCTCTCTGTCAAATGAATAAATAAAATCCTTAAAAAGAAAAGTTAAAAATAGAAGTACCACATGATCTAGTAATCACACTACTGGGTATTTACCTAAAGAATACAAAACACTAGGGGGGCCTGGGTGGCTCAGTCGTTAAGCATCTGCCTTCCACTCAGGTCATGAGGATCGAGCCCCACATCGGGCTCCCTGCTCAGCGGGAAGCCTGCTTCTCCCTCTCCCACTCCCCCTGCTTGTGTTCCCTCTCTCACGGTCTCTCCCTCTGTCAAATAAGTAAATAAAATCTTAAAAAAAAAAAAGAATACTAAATACGAAAATACTAAAAAGAATACAAAAAACCCCCACTAATTCAAAGGGATATGTTTACTGCAGCATAATCTGCAATAACCAAATTATGGAAGCAGCCCAAGTATCCGTCCACTGATGAACGGATAAAGATGTGGTATATATATAACGGGAGTATTACTCAGCCACAAAACAGAATGAAATCTTGCCATTTGCAAAAACATGGATGGCTCAAGACTGTAAGGCTAAGTGAAATAAGTCACTCAGAGAAAGACAAATACCATATTTCACTCACATGTGGAATTTAGGAAACCAAACAACAAAGGGGAAAAAAAGATACAAACCAAGAAACAGACTCAACTATACAGAAAAACAGATGGTTACCAGAGGGGAGGTGGGGGGGGGCAAAATAGGTGAAGGGGATTAAGAATACACTTATTTTTTTCGTTTTTTAAACATTTGTTTCAGTAGGCTACACACCCAACAACAGACTCGAACTCACAATCTCAAGATCAAAAATCACATGGTCTACCCACTGAGCCATCTGGGCACCCCAAGAGCACAGCACTAAGTAATATATGAAACTACTGAATCACTATATTGTACACCTGAAACTAACATAATACTGTATGTTAACTAAACTGGAACTAAAATTTTTAAAAATACATACGTATTTACCTGATATTAATAAAGTAACAGTGACAAGAAAAAAATAAAAATAAAAACTATTAAAAGGTACTTTATGAGAGGACAAAGGGGATAAAGAGAGGTTATTCTAAATAGAGCTTATATTTACAACCTAGGGACCATGACAAGAATCCATGGCTTGGCTGGGGAAGGTTCTACAACCTAAAATTCTCTATCCAATTTTATGTAAATGAATTCATGGACATTTTCCTCAGTAGAGGGACTACGAGGAAATAAATACCTTGTATATCCATACACTAGAATAATATGCATCTAAGAGATATACATTTGGACACACACTTACGACAATTAAAGACTCTACTATTATAAAGTGTAAAAAAGTAATGATAGTATTTATAGTGTATATCTTGTTAATGTAAAAACATCTCTCTATAGAGATGTCTATCTATATAAATATGCACTGAACAATCTAAAAGGCTAAATGTGGTAACCATTAATGCTGTTCATCAAATATTTCTGGTTCCCTGCCTAACAGACACATTCCTGCCCCTCAGTGGGTGAGTGGGACCTTGTGACTAATTCTGGCCACAGAGTTATGAGTGGAAACAAACATTTAATTGTTGATTCAAGACCCTCCACAGGCACTCTCTTCCTCTGGTATAGAAACCAACAATATTAGAGACTATTGCTGCTCATATGCCTAGGTCCCCAAGCAATTACAATAAGCAGAACCCCCTGCTGACCCACAGTGGATGTGAAACAGAAACAGGATTTACATTTTTGTTTTAAGCTGCTGAGATTGGCCAGGGGGAGGAGGGAGGCTTGTTATTACCGTATAACCAAGTCTAACTGATAAAGAAAACATCCTTGCTAATAGGATCTCTGACCATTTTCTTTCTGTGTTGTCTTTTTTAAAAATAACGAGCACCTGGGGCACCCAAGTGGCTCAGTCGGTTAAGCTTCCTACTCTTGATTTCCCCTCAGGTCATGGTCTCAGGGTCCTAGGACTCTTGTGTAGGGCTCCACGCTCAGTGGGGTATTCCCTTGGGATTCTCCCTCTCCCTCTGCCCTTCTCCCTGCTCACATTCTGGCCTGTGCTCTCTCTCAAATAAACAAATCTTTAAAAAAAATTAAAAATAAAAATAATGAGCACCTGTATCTTTATTTGGGGATAGAAGAGAGACACAAGTCTTAGCATGGGCCTTAGCATCAAGCAGACATTGACCATCAGAGATTATTACTATCGCATCTCAATCTAGAGCAGCCCGAAAGCATCCTCCATTAGGATCCTCAGCTCCCTTTGTTTCATTCCACACTCACTGAGCAACCCAACAGCAGTGAAAAAAGCAAGGAACAGAACCACGAGAATAAAGTGCTGTATTCTGCATAAGAAGATACAACCATGCATATATCTCTATACACATATACATGTTTGTAAATACACAGAAAATCTCTGGTAAGACATAGAAAAAGTTATGTCAATTTATTCTGAAAAGGGAAGATAAGTAGCTAGGTGACAAGAGAAAGTGGAAATCTTACTCTGTGTCATTTACTCTTTTGTATATCTCTTTTTAAGGATTTTATTTTTAAGTAATCTCTACACCCTATGTGGGGCTCGAACTCATGACCCTGAGATCAAGGGTCACATGCTCCACCAACTGAGCCAGTCAGGTGCCCCTCTTTTTTATCTTTTAAATTTTGAACTATGTACATGCATTATCTATTTAAAAAGCAGATAAAATGAAAAGCTTTTAAAAAAACAAGCAACTCTAAGTGAAGGGATATACTAAGTGTTATTTAGTGGGTCATATTTCAAAAATATAGGAAGCCTACTAAAGGGGCTTGCATGGACCAATGATGAATGTGTTATGAACCCAGAATAATAAATGCACCTCAATAGGATAGAACATGATTAAAGAGCAAGAAAGATCACCAGCTCTACTTTTGCAAATAAGTTCTATGAGCTGCCCACTGATATTCAAGAAAATGAAGAAAAATTACTTCTAATGCTTCCAAAGTCAAGGCTTTTATTACTGAATCTTGATCCTATGTGAAAGCTTCAGCATTGTTAAATTCCACCTCTTACAAGATTAGCAGTATGACTTATTTTTTCTCCTCCACTAAGAACAACAGACTGAAGTAATGTTTCCGAAGAAAAATGAAAACGGACTGTACAAAACTTTAATAATATGGGAAAAGCAGGCACCTGGGTGGCTCAGTTGATTAAGTGACTTGATTTCGGCTCAGGTCATGATCTCAGGGTCAGGAGACTGAGCCCCGTGCTGGGTGGCGTGGAGCCTGCTTAAGATTCTCTCTCTCCCTCTTCCCCTCCCTGCTGGCCTGCTTGCTCTCTCTCTCAAGAAAAAAAGAAAAAAAGACCACAATAAACCTCATATATACATTACTTACATTAATAAATAAATACATACACACATATATACATACATAAAATAGGGAAAGCATCTCAAAAGGTAGGAAAATAGCACTTAACTTACACCATATATGGTAAAACTGTGATTTCTCTAATTTATATTGGTGTAATGTTTACACAAGTTATCAACTCTTGAGCAATTAAACTAGCATACTGATTCATTTTGAAACATTCCCAAGAGTACCTGACACTTGTTATCTGGCCTTATTAGAAATAAATGACAGGGGCACCTGGGTGGCTCAACTGGTTAAGCATCTGCCTTCAGCTCAGGTCACCATCCCAGGGTCCCAGGATCAAGGCCCTCGTCGGGGTCCCAGGATCAAGGCCCTCGTCGGGCTCCCTGCTCACCAGGGAGTCTGCTTCTCCCTTTGCCCCTCCCCCACTCCCACTTTTCTCTCTCTCTCAAATAAATAAATAAAATCTTTTTAAAAATATTTAAAAAGAAAGAACATAGGGGCGCTTGACTGGTTCAGTTGGAAGAGCATGTAAGTCTTAATCTCGGGGTCATGAGTTCAAGCCCCAGGTTAGGTGTAGAGATTAAATAAATTAAAACTTTAAAAAAATTATAAATAAATGACATAAGGTGGTTGACTTCACATTCTTGCACAAACTTCATTTAGCTGGGGATGAGGAGTTTCTGGAAACGGAACTGCACAGAAACCGCAGAGTCTCCATGGAGATCCAGTCCTGGCATTCTACACTGGCAATGGCTCAGCTCCTCCAGCTACTTCACATTCACTGAAGTCAGGACTGTCTCTGGCCATAATTCTTCTAGGTGCTAATCACTCAGTTCTTAGTCAAACATCCAAGCTACAGTGTTTATAAAGCCTTTCGTAAAAATCACAAAACTTCCAATCATCCTTAACTGCATGCTGATCTTTACCTAGTTTCCTTACACAATTCCCTCCAAGGGTCTCTAGCCCTCCCACTGCTTCTAACAAACCCACCCTGTCCCATGCATACATTTTCTCAACATTTGCTATCAAAAATACCTCATACCCCACCAGGACACAACAGAGTGACAGTAATGCACTCAACTCAGGATAACAGTTGAGCACTAACTAGCTGAGAACTTCCAATAGCACTTAGGAGCACGCACACAAAATTTTTAACAATAGCCTGACTCTGGAGGCACACTGAAGAGCTCCACTTAGATCCTTCCCCACCAGCACTTTCCAATTTCACCAACATCTCCTGCAGGGCTTTCTTGAGACTATAGGGCCCATTCTGGCCATCCTCACAACACTTCAAAATTATCGCTCACCCCCCACTCTAAGTTACTGGTTAAAAAATATCCCAGTCCCCTCAACCCTCACATGTTCTATACTGCCGTCAGACTTCCCTATGGGATCAAACTCTAGTTAGTACAGAAGTAACCCGCCTAATATAAATGAGCATTCTTTCCCACTCATAACCCTCTCACTTCCCCACTCCCTTTGGAGAGTTTTCTGGGATCATATCCCAAAGAAAGTACTGTGCTGGAATCCTTGACTCAGTCTGTGCTGGGGAAGCCAAAACAAGACAATGACCACAGTTTTATATATGCCTATTTATTCTTAGTAAAATTATTTTGAAGACAATATAATTACAACAAAGCAGCACTGCATAGGGTTATGTTAAATGACATTATTTAAAAATTGCTTTTGTGGCATAACCAACAAAACTTATTAATCCTATTCATAAATCTCTATAATTAGAATAACATTCGTTTTCTGACCATTTTAAAATAAAGCCCTTAATCCAAAGCTGTGATTTGGGGAAAAAAAAATGCTTATTGCTTAGCCTTCAAAAAAATCCCACATTGTTATTTTAGAAATTCCCAAAAGTATCACATCACAAAAAAAGACTCCTCCTCGTGCACTGCTGGTAGGAATGTAAATTGGTGCAGCCACTGTGGAAAACAGTATGGAGGGTCCTCAAAAAATTAAAAATAGAACTACTATATGATCCAGTATTCCACTACTGGGTATTTACCCAAAGAAAATGAAAATACTAATTTGAAAAGATACACGCACCCCTATGTTTACTGCAGATTATTTATAATAGCAAAGATATGGAAGCAACCTGAGTACCCATCAACCATAGATGAAGAAATAAGGAAGACGTGGTGTGTGTGTAAAGATATATACATACAATGGAATATTACACAACCATAAAAAAGAAATGAGACCCCTGTCATTTGGTACAACATGGATGGACCCAGAGGGTATTATGCTAAGTGAACTAAGTCAGACTGAGAAAGACAAATACTATATGATTTCACTCATAAGTGGAATCTAAAAAACAAAACAAATGAGTAAACAAAAAGAATTAGAAATGTAAATACAGAGAACAAACTGATGGTTGCTAGAGGGAAGGTGGGTAGGGGGATGGGCAAAATTTGTGAAGAGGAGTGGGAGAGAGTTTTCCAGTAATAGAATAAGTGACAGGGATGTAAGGTACAGCATAGAGAATATAGTCAATGGTATTGTAATAGCCTTGTATGGTGACAGATGGTAGCTACACTTGTGATGAGCATAGCATAAGGTAGAGAACTGTTGAATCACTATGTCCTGCACATGAAACAAATGTAACATTGTGGGTCAACTATATTTCAAGTAAAAAAGAAAGAAAAATTTAAAAAGAAAAAGAAAAAAATTCCTTTGTCGTGCCTAGAAATGGTTGTCTTCTGAATCCACCCATTTAACCCCTAAAACTTTATTTGATCAAAATAATCTGAATAGGTTCTAGTAGATAAAGGATGCTTTAAGATTTATGGTCCTTTTCCTGCTCTCCAGAGTAAGAGAGATTACATTAAAGTACTTTTTCATTTTGGAGCAGAGCTGTTATTTAATTTAGGTTAACTACCACATCTTGATTCTTGTTACTGGCAGAATGGGAGAGCACTGTGAGGCAGGTTGAGGGGTAGAAGAGGGTATTTCCCTCACACTGGAGTGGGGTCTAACCCCATCCCAGCAGTCACCAAACCCTGACAACTGCCACCACAGTAGGGACAATGGTGCTGTCAGCAGGAAGAAAGCAGACTGGTGTTACCGTGATCAAGAACGGTTCCTGCTGGGTGCCTGAGTGGCTCAGTTGGTTAAGCAACTGCCTTCAGCTCAGGTCATGATCCCGGAGTTTCAGGATCCAGTCCCGCCTCAGGCTTCCCTGCTCAGCAGAGAGCCTGCTTCTCCCTCTGACCCCCCTTCTTGTGCTCGCTTGCTCTCTCTCTCTCTCTCTCAAATAAATAAATAAAATCTTAAAAAAAAAAAAAAAGGAACGGTTCCTGCTGGTTCTGGGGGTAGGGGACAAAAGAGAATCTTTTAAAACAGCGCTCAAGCCTCTTTTCTCATTCATTCAGAGACATCCATCTTTGAATGTCCGTGACATTCTATGTCAAAGCCCCTCTATGTCACAGATTTAAGATATATCACCCCGTTCCATGGGCTCCTATCACTTCCCAGAGATCTGGTCAAGTGTGAAATCTCCACTGCAGCCCTAGAAGCAGCAACTGCAAGGTTGAGACCATAAAATGCACTCAAACATATCCTGAGTGAATTTGTGCTTCGAGCCCTTTCAGTCACAATAGTTTAGAGTATATTAATGGTGAAGTTAAAATCCCAACCTCGATTGTGTTTGCTAGCTAAATCCTAAGCTTTTATTTGACAGTTTATTGTCAAAAGGAACTAAATGCATGTTAAGATGATTCAGTTTCATGTATAAGGTGCTTCCAACAAGCTACCTAATGACGGTATTACAATAAAAAAATTCCAAGAGCAGTCTGAGAACAGCTCCCAAAAATGTAAAACCATAATGTTAATTCTGTTATATTCATGTCAAAGCAATTCTTCCTCAACACCTATAAAAGAATGTGAAATTCGGAATGTTTTTCAGTTCTCGGTTCAAGTCACACAAACCAAATCTAGTTCTTAAAATATTTGGGAACCTTCGTCTTTAGTGCCTTTGATTCAAGAAGCCATGCTCAGCTTAAAAGGTGCTCTGTGGGGGCGCCTGGGTGGCTCAGTCGTTGGGCGTCTGCCTTCTGCTCGGGTCGTGACCCCAGGGTCCTGGGATCAGCCTGGCATTGGGCTCCCTGCTCCGCGGGGGGCCTGCTTCTCCCTCTTCCACTCCCCCTGCTTGTGTTCCTGCTCTCACTGTGTCTCTCTCTGTCAAATAAATAAACATGATCTTTAAAAAAAAAAAAAGTGCTCTGTAATTACTTCCTACCAATAAATAATGTATTTTCAAAAAACAAACAAGGTATCTCATTTTAAATTATATTGTCTGGGATGCTCTTGAGATTCAAATTAGAGATACAGAATTGTAATGGAGACCTTTTACTTCAGCTGTGTTTTAGTAGAAATAGGTTTTCAGTATATTATTAACTATATACATTTATATACATTTATACTATTCATTTATATACTGCATTCATATACGGATATGATTAGTTAGATACCACAATTAAGCTTTTCCCCCTTGTCTCTTTTGAGATTTAAAACACACACCTACGCCCACACCCCCCACACTCCCACGAGAAAGACACCTTAAGACAGATTGTTTTCACCACACACTGGAAAAAATAATTCACTTTGTGTAGGAATTATGGAGTGACATTTCCATCACAAAATTCTCTCAAACTGACATTGTATAAATGAAGAGAGCAAAACTACATAATGACTGATTCCTTCATTACCTGTTTTCACTGAGATGATGACTTAATAGTCTATGCCTTCTCATTCTTTCAGGGATGTTGCTATAAATCTTCACATCTCCTCCCTTCCTCAATAACACGTGGCTCAAGCCCTCGTTCAAGGTAGTTGCTCAATAAATATTTGTTAAATGGATACACTAATTAATTCCATAGCACAATTCATACAACTACAAATGAGTATAAATGAGCAAAATGCAGAGAATGATTCAGCTGAGATGGTCCTAAAATGGAGGGCTTTGCAGAATTCAGAATCTGTAATGATATTATAGCATTATGGATTGGGTATAAAAAGATCAATGTCATAAACTGCAGTGCCAAGAAAGTAATTTTACTTTCAAATTAGAACTTGAAGGAACAACAAACACCATCGACATTGGGAACAAGATGTTTTTCTTTTGTGAAAAGTACACTGGCAACCAAATTTTAATAGTATAAAAGTGAACTACCTGAGAAATGAAGTCAATATGTGATATTACACAATTAGAATAAATTTACCCGGCCTACCTTCCTCAGCCTTTCAGATTCCAAGACAATGGGACCAAATCTTTGAACTGACTGGTGAATAAAGCCCTCTAAGAGAACTGCTCCTCTAGAATGTAAATAATACTAGGAATTAAAGGAGCTGAATAAAAGACCAAAAGAATAAAGGCAGAAATTTTTTTAATTAGAATTATTATACATATGGAGCCACTTGGATTTGTTCTTTTGATAACTGGCCTTATTTGAGGTACTTGAAAATGAAATGGAATCAGAATACTTTCAATTTTTCAATAGAATATGAAACAGCTTCCCCATTCCCAAAGTTTAAGTTGGCATTTCATGAGTATTTCCTCGTGCCAAAAACAATAAATAAGACATAAGCCTGTCCATTAAGCAAAGAAATGCCTAGAAAGAACTAAGTTACTTCGCAAAAGAAAAAAACAAATCAAGAATAGCTGTTTGGTTATAACAACTCATTCTATGCATCCTTTCAGCAAGAGGCTACAAAAGTGAGATTCAATTATAATAGAAAAAGTTTAGTATTACCAAAAACATCCACTATCACAAACATAGCAATAATTAACCCAGTAAAATATCACAGAAACTACTGTCAGCATTACCTGTACAAAGAAACCAACAAAACTTTTCATATAAAGACAAATTTCAACTTAAGTCGTAAACATACAAAGGGTACTCTACAGTTAAAGAAAACTGAATCTGCTACCCAAGACTAAATTTAGGACAAGCAAACAGGAAGGGACGGAACCAAGAATGACAACTAACAGATTAAATCTACAGTTTTAAAATCATCAGAAAGCACTGCAAAGTAGAGTCAATGATCTGAATACCTTTGTTGGAGCAGTATCCATGAAAAGCTATAGAAAAAAGAGAAAGAGAGAGAAGGGCGTAAAACTTTCACATAAACTAGAGAATCCAGATGAGACGCACACATTCCAGTTAAATAGCCTTGTATTTAGGAAATTAAAATCAATTTTATTTTAGAAAATGTTTTCTAAGGTAATCCCTGCCTAATATAGTAGTCAGAACTTCTAGAAATTAAGTGACTAACCTCAGAAGCTAAAAACCAAATAATGTAAAGAAATGATATTTGAAGATTGGTTAGCTCCTACCAAACCAGTTTTTGTGACTCTGTATCAATCTGACCACTTTTTTTGCCCACAACCCCTGTACCTACTTACCTCACTCATAAAGGTGCCTGTCCTAAGTGAGGAACAGCTTTGAAATGTCTGAAACCCGTCTATCCATGTTTTTCATTCAACTGACAGATAATTATGTAAAAGTAATTTTAATGTGAAGGACCTTAAGGAACTAAGATTAAAAATACTCTGTGGCTAGTATGGAAAGGAAAATAAAATACTGGCTACTAAAATTATTTTGTTCTCAGTGTAATTAAAGGAAAAGATTTAAACACGTAATTTCTTATTTTATGTCTAATTCCCACCCTTTCCAAATACATTGGGTCTCCATGCCACAAATTAAGCACGGAAAGGCCCACTGAAAGGCAATTTTGTTTTACTCAAAATAACAACAAAAAAATGTCCAACTGCTTATAATACGCACCACCAGTATCAAATCTTTTGGATCTGTGAAATACTCTTTTAAAACGATGTTCTAGGGCACAGTCATGCTTTAACCACTCTGAAGAGTTTATATTCTATCAGTAAAGAATTTATTTGTTTTATTTTCCATAACCTTCTACCTGAGGCTCTCCCATGAGGCCTTTTCATCTTTACAAAGATCTCCCCCCCCCATAAGCTTAGCTGCAATTTAATATAAGGCAATATACAGACTCTTCAGTGTAATAAAAATACGTAACAGCCTCAAAAAGGAAGAAACGGCTCTGGTTTATTCTTCTTCTTACAAGGAATCTTTAAAGAGAAACGGTAACATTTTTCCCAAGGCAGAAAAGATTGTCAACGCAGTGCTAAATCTCTTCCAGCGCTTTGACAAATACTGAACCAGCCTCATCCGGACTGCTTCTGCCCTGAAGATCACTCTTAGAAGCATTTTCACTGTGCTGATTCACTGAACCTTTTGTGCATGTACACGTATGGGGGAAATGTTTGCTTCTGAGCTGGAAACCTTTCCAACCATGGTGACTGTCTCAGTCTGCCCTTGGTATCCCTGGGCCACTGCAGGTACACTTGTAATACTAGAGACCGTTTATGGAGCCTGGCTGTCAAGGAGGCACCAAGCCAGGCACTTCACATGCGTCTGCTTCAGTTCTTCCAACAACACTGTGCACTTTTTACCTTCAAACAGATGAGAGAAAAGAGGCTCCAAAAGGTTATTAATAATCCAGCTGTGTTCAGTTCCCCTGAAGGCAGACACTAGCTGTCCCTAGTGTCCTCATGCCTAACCACTAGAATTAACTCTTCAAATACCCTATGAACACAGTTTTTCATCCCCAAAGATTTCAAACACGATATGGCTCCTCTCTAAGCTAGTTATTCCTCAGACCCTCCCTGTTCTGGCTAGTTTACCCCTAGACCTTCCAAGTTTCATTTTCTCAATTAGCACAGAAAACAAACTCCATGAGAACAGGGATTATCTCCAGCAGTGACCTATTTTTACCATTTGAGGGGAAGGAAAAAAAAAAAAAAAAGCCTGGCAGAGTAGGTATTCATTACAATTTGGTTGAATGAATGAACTATCTAGAAAATCTGGGCTGTGATGACAGCCAATATGGACAACAGCATGAGTGCAGGAGGACCTGAATTGTGTATGTAGTTTGCTCATGTGTCCAAATTCACTAGATAATTATCTAAATTCAACTTTACAAGTTACGACTTATGGCGTATCTACTAGAACATCACCTGCTAGTCTATGTAAACACAGGACTAAATAGTACATGGCCAACAAATCATTTATATACAACTCTGCTGAGTTGTATATATAATGGCTTTATCTGTTGGAAAGAATAAATATGGCTTTCCCAAAAAGAAAGTGCATCAATTTGGTCAAAATCACTTATCTCTTGTGTTAGCTTCTGAGAGAAAAGAGGATGGTTGTGGTATTTCAAGATGATCTCTTGAAATTCTTTCAAATAACAAAACACCTGTCCTGTCAATTCAGAGATCCCCAGAGACTATCTCAGAAACTTCCAAGAAATGTCACTGGTACGCACCCAATGCCATCCTTCCATTCTAAAAATCCACAACGTGGTTTCATTCCAGCTCTCCCCCACAAGAATTGGTGAAATTCATTCTCATTCCAAGGCACAGAGAAATTACAGTGGGCACTGAATGGCGACTCCTAGCATTAGTACCATCTCTGTCATCCAGTTATTCCACATTCCCTTCATCTCTGTGCCCAACCACTCTGTCCACTGAAACAGTAACAACACAATTATGTTAAGTTTTTGTGTGTGGTGCCCCAGGGCCTAAGGATTTAGACCTAAAACAGGTAACTAACACGACACCATCAGAAGTAAAGATGTTGAAGACTTAAGCACATAAATCAAGAAAATAAGTTAGAAATAAGTCATAAGCAAGAAGGAAAATGAACACTACATACTTTGATGAGCTTCAATTATTGAAACTCAATAATCTACTACGTTAAAGTATTGAAGAAAAATGAATTTATTTCCTCCTTGAATCAGTGCCGCAGGTAGCTAACTATATTCCTTTATCAAGAAAAATACACTTCTATCACAGCAAACAATGAATATGCAGGGCTATTTTACATAGTAAGCATTCATTAAATACTTCCTGAATTAATGAATAAATTTTCCCTGTCTAATAATGTCTAATGTGAATTTTTTAAATCCTAAAATGAAAAGAAGGGGGGGGTAGAGGCAGTGCTGTATCTGTTTAATTTGATGAGTATCTGATATACCATTAATTGGTGCTTTTAAATGACAATCCTGACCTCAACTAGAGCTTCCCCAATAAAATTACTTACTGTTATAATATAGACAGTCGTAAAGAGATAGACTGTCATGGCAGATATGGAAAGAAAAAAAAGTTTTTTAAGACAAACCACCAAAAATCTTTTTTAGCCAATAGTTATTACCAATTACTTTTACTAGTCAGAAGTTTAAAAAATAAAGAAGTAAAATAAATTTAAGTTCTGTACCAACTATTAAATCCTATAAATTATCAAGCATAGGGATATGCTTGTATTGACATACAATATTTTCATAGTCTTTAAAATTTTTTCCTATATTAATAAAGAGGAAAGGAGAATGTACATTATCATTTATGGCCCTATTTAAGGGGTAGGAATATAAAGATAAAAAAATTCAGACTTCTGACTGCAAGGAGGTTCATAGGAAAATCAAAAACCTGTGTCCAACATTTTTCCTTTGGTACTTCTCCCATCTTGAGAGAGATCTAATTCCAAAGCCAACCAAAAACCCTCTTCTCTTCCCTTCTTCCCCAGCTTCCCTGATTGATAACAACTCATTCTGATTATATCTTTACTCAGTATCTCTTTCACATTAATGTATACAGTTTACAGTTTTTATCTTTTATGATCTTTTTTTAACATAATACACTGGAACTGCACCAGGAATCCACGTCATTGCACATGGCAAGAACTAAGTAAATGGCCAATGAGAGGTAGATGGGGTCCACATGGGAATAAAACATCAGTCAGCTCTTAGTAAATGGCCAGTGTAGCCAGGTGGCTGGCTAGAAACTAAAAAAAACAGTGACCACATAACAAAGGACTACAGGGAACAAAAGTAGGCATTAAGCATCCTGTATTAAACATATACACCAGGGTGCCTGGGTGGCTCAGTCAGTTAAGAGACAGACTTTTGACTGCGGCTCAGGTCGTGATCTCAGCATCCTGGGATGTAGCCCCAATGGGCTCTGTGCTCACTGGGGAGTCAGCTTGAGATTCTCTCTCTTCCTCTCCCTGCCCCCCCACCACAGGCACTGGAACTCTCTCTTATTCTCTCTCTCTAAAATAAATCAATCAATCTTAAAAAAAAAAAATCTATACACCACCATGAAATATACTGCAATCTATGATAATGGAATTTGACTTAACAGATAAAATAGGTTGCAATAAAAATAACAAGGGAATAAAGTAAAAAAAAATTAATGTATTTAAGGGCAGAGTGGGCAAAAGTGATAATGTGCATTAATTTTTACAAACCAACCCCACTGGTAAAGAATCTTCACAATCCTGTAACAAGTGTTGGTGAGGATGAGGAATAAATTGCTGGTGGGAAATGCTAGTGGTACAGCAGCTTTGGAAAAGTCTGGCAGGTTAAACATGGCGTTACCATGCAACCCTGCAATTCCACTCCTAGGTGTATATATGCAAAGCAACTGAAAACATCTCCACACAAAAACTTGTACATCAATGTTCATAGCAGCATTATTCAAAATCACCAAAAAAGTCCACCAATGAATGGATAAACCTATATATATTTTGGCCTGGCCTCTTCACTTCTACTTTGCTCTGCAGAGACAATCATACATGTAGGTAGATACATACACTGGTGCGACTGCTGCCATTTACAGGGACTGAAAACCCCCCACATAACCATTTACTTATTGCCATTATATAAATCACAATTCAGCCATACAATGCAGTATCATACAGCCATTAAAAGAGGACTCTTCTTGCTGATATGGCACAATTTATAGAAACTTAAGTATGCACAGGAAAAGGAAAGAAAATATTACTGGGGAGACTATATATATCTCCTTTCCTAATGCTCAACTTGAAAAATATTAAGAAAACAAACTTGAGGGAAAAACAAGTTGGGGAGGATGGGACCAGGTTGCCACTTGTTGATGAGGTTTCAAGCCTTCCCTCCAAGCCCAACAAAAAGTAATCTGCACCCTGCATCCAAAGTTACTTTATTTTTTTCACCCCACCGCCCCAAAGTTACTTTAATTTGTCTTATTTATCACCCTGAAACAGACTGACTTAGTATCATTTTTCTAAGAAGCCAAGACTGTCACTAAGGGATACCTGGAAAAATTCCCGGCAAAACTGACTCCCTTACGTCCCCCTTACACTGAGACTGGACCCTTCCATTATCTGGGCTTGTAATCTAAATAACAGCATTTTGATTTTATATAATGCACCACCTCTTTCCTCAATATTCGGCTTAGCAATATTTTCTGAAGTTAAATAATTTTTGTGTTCAGGAAAGCTCACCATGAAGGAGGAAGAAGATCTAGCCCAATGGCTTGACTTTACAAAACCTCCTTTTTGATGGAGACAATCTAAATGATCACCAATAGGGAGCTGTCTAAACAAATCATAAAACATATGTATTTAGGGGGCGCCTGGCTGGCTCAATCGGTAGAGCATGTGATTCTTGATCTCGGGGTTGTGAGTTCCAGCCCCACGTTGAGTGCAGAGATTACTTAAATAAAATAAATAAAATGAAATCTTAAAAAAAACACCTATTTAAAATCCACATGTACTTTATAGTTTTATTTTCTAAAACCATATCTACTTTGGCCTACGCAGTAATTAAAGTCTAATGAAGCAGTTTTGCATGTACTAACCGTTCTGCTAAGAGATAATACCGCGAAGAAAAAACAATGTGCAAAACAACATGTATGCTACCATGCTTGAGTATGATAGAGAGTACACAGGTGTATACACACACAGTGTCTTTCTGGAAGGATTCATAGGAAACTCGGAACTTCAGTTGCCTCTGGGGAAGGACACCAGGAGGCGCGACCAACTAACTTTTCACTATAAACTCCTGTGCACCTTTGGAAGGAAGGGTGCGTTACTTGCCCTAAAATTAAACGCTATGAAGCAAAGTTCCTTTGAAGAGGTATAGACAACAAAGGCGTAAGGAATGCGTGGTGTCGTCACACCACACCCCCGCCCCCCCGAGCCCTCCTTGGCAAGGCTATCTCCCCGGGAGTGCACAGCCTGGTGGGACCCGGTCTCAGCCTCAGAAAGCTGGCTCCGTCTCCACCAGCGCCACGCGCTACGGTGGACCCGGGCAGATGCCAGCCGGAGACCGGCACTTAAGGCAACCCCTTCCTCCCTCCACAGTTCCCAGGGGCCATCCACCCCGCGCCGAGAAACCTTCCCGTCTACTCGCAGCTTTATTAAAATGGACCTTCAGTTTCCAACTGTCCGTCAACCTAGAAAACAATTTTTACTAAATTTGTGTTTGCCCGAACACTTTCTAAATTAATATTCTGACCACTCCAGCCCACCTGGTTTATCAATGGCTAAGGGCGGGAAACAGTTTATAAAAATCCCACACGCCAAGGCTTACACATCCCGCGCCACAGAAAACACTGCAAATTCCCTCAAAATTGTAGACAGCTATGCTGTTTACAAAGCGTTTCCACATACATCATTACACTTAATGCCTTCACACGCTTTAGTGTCAATCCTGGCAAATCCAACAGCTGCCAAATTGGATTTATTAGTCTTCAAGAACTGTGGAATCAGCACTAATAAGAAAATAGCTATCAAAGGGCTGCTTTTCTACCTGCTCTGGCTGGCTGCGATTTCTCAAAAGTGACAACTCTGGGCATTCGGCACGCAGAGCGGCTCACAAACCATCAGTGTGACACATTCCTTGCGGAAGCAAAGGAGAGGAGCTAGCCCGAGGAGGTCCGGGTTGTGCTGGCGCGCGCGCTGGGGAAGGGGCGAGGGCGGTGCGCACCCGCGCGAGGACGTGGGAACGCCGCACGAGGCGGGACTCCATTTCCTCCACAGCACCCGAGGTGGGGCGAACGCCCAACAAACAGGGCAGCTGCCCCCGGGCCGGCGCGTTCAGAGCGCTCGGGGAATCCTCTGAGATGATTCAGAGGTTCAGGCTCCTGTGAGGGCCAACCGAGCTTGCAGCCCGGGGAGGCGCTATCAACCCGAACTTAGGAAAAGCCCGAGGCGCCGAGCTGACGCCAGCAATTTAAGAAAGGTGACCCTCGCGGCCCATCTTGCCGGGGTAGGAGAGTGCAAAACGGATAAAGTTACTGCTCGCAACACACGCAGATGGAAAGTCGGGGTAGGGGGGCGCTCCCAGGGAGCCGGGCCGCTGAAGGGGGTGTGGCCGGTGGGGCTTTTATGGGAGTGGGGGCAGAGGCGTGTCAGTCGGGCCCCGGGAGACGCCTCCACTGCCTGGGAGGGTGGGCTAGGACCCCCCGCGCCGGGTGCCAAGTGTCTGGGGCGCCCCGCCACGCGCTCGCTCGCCGGCTCACCGGTGATGTCCAGGTACAGGTCGTCCTGCTGGTCCAGGCGGTGCAGTTCCTGCGACGTGGAGCTGCGGCTCTTTTTCACTCTCTGCGAGGACGCCGAGCAGCGCCGCGAGCAGGGGGGCGCGGCGGCCCAGCTTGGCCGCCGCTCGCTCTTCCGCTTCATGGAGGCGGCCGCGGCCCGTCAGGGGGCCACGACCATGGCCCCGCGCGCCCGCTCGCCCGCCGAGGCCCCCGCCAGCCCCGCGCGCGGGCGCTCGGGGCGGCGGGCGCGGAGCGGCGCTGCGGGGACGGCGGGCGCCGGTTGAGCCCGGCGGGAGGCGGCCGCACAGGAGCAGGAGGAGGGGCCGGGCCCACCGCGCCTGCCCCGCTCCCTCCTGCGGCCGCCGCGGGACCCGCGCCGCAGCCCTGGCTACAGCGCCTCCTGCAGCCGCCGGCGCCCCCCAGCCCGTCCCCAGGTGCCCGCAGCCCGCTGGCGCGGCCGAGGCGACGGTGCTGCCGCCGGCGGCTGGAGCTGCCCGGCGTAACCGCGCGCGCCCACCGCAGCCGCGGACGCTGCTGCCGAGGCGCGGGAGCACAGCGGGCCTCGGCTCCCGGGGACCCCAGGGGGGCTGTTCCGTGGAGCTTCATTCACAAAAAAGGGCCCACAACCCTCCTCGGGGCCCGCAGACTGGGCTTTTCATTGGTCAGTGAGGCGTGACGTCACGCAGACGGGGCCTTTCTACAGGCAGGTACCCGGTGACGCCATAAAGAAAAGTCTGAGTGGTTCCGCCAATCAAATATAAAAGTGTGCTCGCGACCCTCCGCCTGCCCCCAACTTTTGTTTTTTGTTTTCCTCCGGTGCTGAGCCCTCAGGTCCCAACTTCCTTTAGTGAGTCACCGAAGCTTTACACAGCCCCATCCTAATAACTCCAGTTCTTTGGCATGTGTATTTTTTTAAAAAGTATTTCAGGGTTTTCCTTGTAATCGCGCCAAGTGAAAAGGATTCTTGGCTATGGCTGCTGGCTTGGAAAAGAGTATGGACTGATTAAATTGTCCGCCGCTCTGTAGACTTAAAGTTGGTACCACAACCGACGAACTATCTAAATCACCTACACTCTTTATCGACCTATGAGTGTGCCCAGCATTCAAAAAGACTAAGCCAGGGCTTCTTAGGGGGTCGATAAACCTACCGTGGAAACATGATACACCGTAGGTTTGTCTCGTAGTTCCTGTTGGAATCCAGTACCCGCATTTAACTCAGCGATTTTATACACCAGTTGCTGAGTTTTTCTTACCTAAAGTGTCGACAGGTCCAGTTATTGAAGTATTGAAGCAAGTGGCGAATTTAATCCTTGAACTTTAATCCTGCAAACTGGAGTCATATCTTTTTCTTCTGGGTTAAAATAATGCCTGATATTTCTGGAACTTAACCAAAACTGTCATTTTGGAGGGACTTTAAACAAATTTGGATGGTAGCATCTAAGAAGGTGAATAGATTGGAGGGCAATCTTTAGATTTCATAGCCCCGAATCTTAACGTCTTGCAAGTTATTCCTAATTTTTCACCAGCATTTTAACGTTTTATCCTGCAGTTCCGCAATTACTGCCAGCCTCTAGAAGAGAAAGATGAATTTGAGTCAGTCCCCCTAGAAGCGTCTCAGAAATGCAAATTTTGATGGAGTACTTCCCCGGGGGGGCTATTTGACTTCTATTGTTGAAGGCCTTTACCCTTTAGCGCTGCTAATTAAGGAGGAAAGGGGGCTGGGGAAAGAAGGTTCTGCATCACTGACTCAGCTGAACAGTCTGGAACTACACATCAGCCACTTAGACCAGAAGCTTAGTAATCATGTTCTTTCATCCCGTTTCCCCTAAGGAAATAAGTGAAGGCCTTAAATTAAAAATGGTCTACCTGTTTGTGTGCAGGGGCAGCAATGAAGTAAGAGAATTGGGAGCTTGTGGAATGCTATGCAAATGAGTCTAAATTCAGCAGAAACCTATCCTCCCAGGTCCTCTGCTTTGACCGGAAATAGGAGGCCTTACCGGCCTTAGGGGCTCAGCAGTGGAAAGGCCACCTCTTCCCAGACTATTTGGGATTTTGCAAAAGTAAGTCTTTTATTTTGTTTATTGAGGTATAATTGACATATAACGCTATATTAGGTTCAGGTGTACAACATAATGATTTGATATTTGTATATATTGCAAAATGATCACCACAGCAAGTCTAATTAACATCAGACTAGGTCTTGTTTTGAATAGGTATTACATGGGAATTGTCTTATTGGATCCCTAGAATGAAAGAAATTCAAATACCCCATGATATTCCATTTATTTGAGGGTGACTTACCTTAAATGTCAAACTAAGACTGAAGTGCCAGGAAGTTCACTTACAGCAGTTCATTTTCTACTTCAAAATTAGTGTTGAGGCTGGAAATTCTAACAAAATGCCTATGATTCCAAATGAAAGAGAAAAAAATATATTAAGTACAGATAATTATGTTTAAGCATTTTCATGTTTTAGAAACAGAATTTTATGGTTTTGTTAGTGTAACATCGTTGAGAAAATATATAATTATAGTTGGTAATTTTGCAGAAATGTTTCACATTCTTGGGAATAGGAAGTCCATATGCTAAGTACACACATCGAAATTTGAAACCCTATTTATATTTTGTTTTTAGGTCATGTTTAGGTAGTGGTAGAAAAGTGCTATTTCTTACTGATGTTTGTTTTTTGTGTGTTGCACTTGAGCAATTTGACTCTTCCTGATGTTCAATAAGCTGATCTCTAGGCTCTGAGAAATAGGCCATAGGAAATGTAGTTTAGTTTCCTTGGTTGATTGGTTAGTTTATTGTTCACTGTTTGACCATTGATCATAAAATTTTAGAGCTTGAAGGAACTTTACACGGTATTTGGTCCAAGGCTGCCCTTTCACAGTGAGGACGTGGGGATCCACAGAAGTGACAGGGGCAGGGCTGGAGTGAGAACCTAAACACTGTCTTCAGGACTCCGGCTTGTCTTTCCCCAACTGTCTGAGCTTAGAGAACAGATGCATCTGGTTGTAATCCTGAACATTATGGGCAGCACAGTGAAAAGCAAAAAAAGAAGGAATTCTCTAAAATATTCCTTTCTCGGGTGCCTGGGTGGCTCAGTTGGTTAAGCGACTGCCTTCGGCTCAGGTCATGATCCTGGAGTCCCGGGATCGAGTCCCACATCGGGCTCCCTGCTCGGCAGGGAATCTGCTTCTCCCTCTGACCCTCTTCCCTCTCGTGCTCTCTATCTCTCATTCTCTCTCTCTCAAATAAATAAATAAAATCTTTAAAAATAAAATAAAATAAAATAAAATATTCCTTTCTCCTAGGTAAATTCACCCTGAAAAGAATACAGTTATGGAACATTTACCTTTTTTTGGAACATTTTCTGATATGTATATTTCAGATAAGTCATACTCTGAAAGTTTGAAATCTTACCCTAAAATTAGTAGAAACTGGTCCATAGATACATTATGTTAAAATTTCGAAGCTTCTCGGGGTGCCTTGGTGGCTCAGATGGTTAAGCGTCTGCCTTTGGTTCAGGTCATGATCTCCAGGTCCTGGGATGGAGCCCCACATCAGCCTCCCTGCTTAGCAGGGAGCTGGCTTCTTCCTCTCCCTCTGCCTGCCTCTCTGCCTACTTGTACTATCTCTCTGTCAAAAAAAAATAAAATCTTAAAAAAAAAAAACAACTTAAAATTAAAATCTTAAAAAAATTTTTTTAAATGATACTGTTTCAATTTCAAATGATAAGTAAATTATAGCTTAATGATATGAAAATAAATAATTTATAGGGGCGCCTGGGTGGCTCAGTCGTTAAGCGTCTGCCTTTGGCTCAGGTTATGATCCCAGGGTCCTGGGATGGGGCCCCGCACTGGGCTCCCTGCTCCGCAGGAAGCCTGCTTCTCCCTCTCCCACTCCCCCTGCTTGTGTTCCCTCTCTTGCTGTGTCTCTCTCTGTCAAATAAATAAATAAGATCTAAAAAAAAAAAAAAATAAATAAATAAATAAGTTGTATAAGGTCAAATTTCCATAAAGCTAGAGGGTTTAGGTGGCAGGTATATGGGAAAATGAACACACACTAAAATCTTCACTAGCATCTTTTTAAAAAGTTGGTTTGGGGGCACATGGCTGGCTCAGTCTGTAGAGCATGCAATTCTTGGTCTCAGGGCTGTAAGTTCAAGCCCCATGTTGGGTATAGAGATTACTTAAAAATAAAATTAAAAAAAAAGTTGGTTTTATTTCATTGGATATTCTGGTATTCTCAGCATTAATCTGAAATCCCCCATGTTCCTGACCCTGAGACTGAAAATCTCTTAGAATTGTAAAAAGGGGAGAAAATGGATGTTTATTAAGCTACCAGCACATGCTGTACACAGTGGTAGGAGCTTCACACAAATGCCCTGTTAAATATTGTTGTTTTTATTTTGTAGGTGAGGAATCCCTCGTTTGACAGGTCATGGCAGTTATCCCAGGTCCTGCAGTGAGTTTGGTTTGGAAACACATGGCTCTTTCTTGGGGCCAGCACCATTCTTCACAGGTTAAGGACAGAGTTTGAAGGGATCTTTCCTTGTAGGTCTGTTTCTGAAGTAACGTGTATAGTTGTGTAAATGTCATACAGTTTGATTCAATTTTTTTTTGGACCTCAGACCACATGCTAACATTGTAGATAGTTATTTATTTATTTATTTATTTATTTATTTATTTTTTTATTTTTTAAAGATTTTATTTAATTGACAGAGAGAGAGAGTGAGAGAGAGAGACAGCGTGAGAGGGAACACAAGCAGGGGGAGAGGGAGAGGGAGAAGCAGGCTTCCCACCAAGCAGGGAGCCCGATGTGGGGCTCGATCCCAGGACCCTGGGGATCATGACCTGAGCCGAAGGCAGTCACTTAACGACTGAGCCACCCAGGCGCCCCTAGATTTTTTTTAAAAAGATATTTTTTAATTTATTTGTCAGAGAGAGGGGGAGAGAGAGAGAGCACAGCAGGAGGAACAGCAAGCAAAGGGAGAAGCAGGCTCCCTGCGGGGCAAGGAGCCCGATGTGGGACTCGATCCTAGGACCCTGGTATCATGACCCCAGCCGAAGGCAGACACTTAACCAGCCAGGTGTCCCATAACAATGTAGTTTTCTTTTTTATTAAAGATTTTTTTTTAATTTTTATTCATGAGAGACAGAGAGAGAGAGAGGCAGAGGGAGAAGCAGGCTCCCAAGGAGCAGGGAGCCCAATGCAGGGCTTGATCCCAGGACCCTGGGATCACGACCCAAGCTGAAGGGAGACACTTAACCATCTGAGCCACCCAGGCGCCCAACAATGTAGATTTTTAAAACAATATTCCTGATGTTAATTTGGTGGTTTTGGGTTATATACACTTCCTCCCACACAAACAACAACAGTAATTATAATAATGGAATGGTGGGGTGGAAGGGGCTAGAGAATAGTGAGGATTCTGGTTATATTGAGTCTTGAGATTAGAGAATGACTAAGAGTGCTTACACCCCAAAGCCTAGGCCTGTGCCTGGGGCACTGAGCGAGCAGCACCCAGCTTTCTCTCACTTCACCTTTTGAAAAATGCTAACACACATTTGACTTATGGTCAGATATTTAGTGTATCGGTAGAGTAGAATTTAGTAACCTGGGAGAAATGGAAAAGGGTACATGAGGATCAGCATGCTCTCCTTGGCTAAATGTTTCTACCAAGACTGAATGAAGGAACATGCTCATCCTCCTTAGTAGGTAGCTTCTTAAATGTAGGTATAACTTGGTGATAGTGGCTTTTTACCTCAAAGATTCTTGAGTGAGGTATTTTTCTTTTTCTTTGTTTTTATCCCAAATGACCAAATAACGCATGAATGTGTGATTATATTTTTTAGAAACATAAATTTAAAAAAATATATATATATAAACATATACCAAAAAAGTTCTCCTTCACCCTCATACCCCAATCCTACCCTCATAGATAACCACCTTTAACAGTCTGCACTTAGGGGCGCCTGGGTAGCTCAGTTGGTTAAGCATCTGCCTTTGGCTCAGTTCATGATCCCAGGATCCTCGGATTGAGCCCTGTGTTCCTTGGGCTCCCTGCTCAGTGGGGAGTCTGCTTCTCCCTCTTCCTCACCCCCTGCCCCTCTCCTCACTCATGCTCTGTCTCTTGCTTTCTCTCTCACAAATAAAATCTTAAAAAAAAAGGTCTGTATTTAGATTTAAAAGATTTATTTAAATAAATTATTTCATAGTATGCATATTGTTCTGTGAAGTGGGGTTTTTTTGTTTTGTTTTGTTTTGTTTTTACTTAATACTGCATCCTGAATATTTCCCTTGTCAGTCCTTATAGCCAACTTCATTCACTCTAATGGCTGCATGGATTTCCCTTGTATGTTTTCCATAATTTATTTTCCTATGGGTGGACACTTAGGTTGTATTGGGTGGGGGGCACTATTACAAGCAGTCCTGCATTGAATATCCTAACATGTATATCCACAGGAGGTGGAATTGCTGGATCGGAGAGTATCCACTTTTTAAATTTTGATGGACACTAACAATATTTTAGAGTACCTGTTTTTGTACACCCTTGAAATCACTAGATAGAATCAACATTTTTTAAGTTTGAGAATAAAAAGTAATAGCTTACTGTAACTTTCATTGCATTTCTCTGATCAGTAGTAAAGCTGAGCATGTTATAAAGTGCTCAGTATATTTTCTAAGAATTTCTTATTCATGTCCTTTGCTCATTTCTCCATCTGTTTTCTTTTAGATTGGTGGGAGCAATCTTTGCTGATAATTACCTAATCTTTGTCATATTACTATATTCATGTTGCTACAGAAGTTTTATGTGTTTTATTTTTTTAATTTTTTTTTAAAGATTTTATTTATTTATTTGACAGAGAGAGACAGAGCACAAGCAGGGGGAGCTGCAGGCAGAGGGAGAGGGAGAAGCAGACTCCACTGAGCAGAGAGCCTGATGCGGGGCTCAATCCCAGGACCCCGGGATCATGACCCGAGCCCAAGGCAGACACTTAACCAACTGAGCCACCCAGGCGCCCCTAGCTTTATGTGTTTTAATGTCTGATCAATTTTACCAGTCCTTTTTTTTTTTAAGATTTTATTTTTAAGTAATCTCTCCACCCAGTGTGGGGCTTGAACTCACAGCCACAAGATCAAGAGTCACACATTCCACTGATTGAGCCAGCCCAGCACCCCTTACCAGTCCTTTTTTAAGGTTTCTATGTGTTGTATCTTATTTTTCTTGTCCCAGTATTTTAAAAGTATTCTTTATTTTCTATTTCTTTTAGAGATGTTATTATATTTAGCTCTTTAATCTACCTGGAATTTATTTGGAGATGTAGAATAAAGTAAGGATCTATCCTTTTCCCAACACTTTTTATCACATAACCCATCTTTTCCCCATTAATTTGAACTGCTACCCATATATATGTACAGTTCTTATATATACTATGGCCTGATTCTAGTCTCTTTGCTTTTTGACTAATCTTTTTATTAATATTAATTTTCTATTAATATTAGCCTATTCCTATGTCTGCACTGTTTAGATTATAGTAGCTTTATAGTATGGTTTGGTGTCCAGTGGATAATTTCCTCCTTACTATTTTTCTAAACATCTTTTTTTTTAAAAGATTTTTATTTATTTATTGAGAGAGAGAGAGAATGGTAGAGAGAGAGCATGAGATGGAGGAAGGTCAGAGGGAGAAGCAGACTCCCTGCTGAGCAGGGAGCCCGATGTGGGACTCGATCCCAGGACCCCAGGATCATGACCTGAGCCGAAGGCAGTCACTTAACCAACTGAGCCACCCAGGCACCCTCCTCCTTACTATTTTTCTTTCCTAAATGAGCACAGAGCCCCACATGGGGCTCAATGCAGGGCTTGATTGTGTGCTTCTTGATGAACACAGCATCACCAATAAAATATTAGAGCCAAAAATGTTTACCCAATCAAGTCTTGAGATCTGACTTCAGTTTACAGGAAATATAGGGAGTGGGGGGAATAAGTTAAATGACTTACAAGAAAACAATCTAACGTGTGGACCTTTTACAAAGTCTGTCTCTTCAACAAGTAAATGTCATGGGAAAAAACAGGTCAACTGGATGAGGAGACCTGTGGTAAGTAAAAAGAGCCTTAAGAGGCATAAAATCAAATGCAGTGTATAGTCTCTGGTCTGAACAAACCAGCCTAAGTGGTATGTTTAGGACAACTGGTGACATTTGAATATGGATTGGGCATTATGTGATATTAGGGAAATATTGTTAATTGGGGTATGAATTATCATACCCCATAATAATGCAATTATGTAGAAGAATGGACTTATTCTAGTGCTATGGACTGAATTTCACCACCCCCCCCCGCCCCCACTTCCTCAGCCCAATTCATATGTTGAAGTCCTAATCTCCAATGTGATGGTGTTTTGGGGATGGACCTTTGAGAGGTAATTCGGTTTAGATGAAGTCAAGAGGGTGTGGCCTTCATATTTTGATTATCACTCCTGTAAGTAGTAGAAAAGAGAAGAGAGATAGCTCTCTCTCTCTGCCATATGAGGACACAGCTAGAAGGTGGCCATCTGCAAGCCAGGAACAAAGTCCTCCCCAGGAACCATATCAGCAAGCGCCTTGATCCTGGACTTCCCAGACTCCAAAACTGTGAGAAATAAATGTCTCTTGTTTAAACCACCCAGTCTTGGGGCACCTGGCTGGCTGAGGCACTAGAGCATGTGACTCCTGATTTCAGGGTAGTAAGTTTGAGCCCCATGTTGGGTGTAGAGATTACTTAAAATTAAAATCTTAAAAAAACAAAAAAACAAAAACCACCAAGTCTATGATACTTTGTTATAGCAGCCCAAGCCAACTGATAATATCTATGAAAATTCATACTGAAGAATTTATGGATAAAGTATTAGAGTGTAACACTTTAAAATGGTTCTGTAAACATGTACTCTTTATCTCATTCTATCTATCCATTTGCCTATGTATCTGTCTACCTATGAAACAACTATGGCAGAGCATTAAGAATTGTTGAATCCAGAAAAAAAAAATTGTTGAATCCAGGTAATGGTTATTTATTTTTTCATTCTTTCTACTTTTTTATGTTTGAAAATTTTCATAATCAAAGTCAATTTTTCTCTATATTCTTACATATTTAAAGACTATTTTTAAATAATCTCTACACTCAACGTGGGTTCAGACTTACAACCCCAAGATCAAGAGTCACATGCTCTACCCACTAAGCCAGCTAGGTGCCCCTATTTTCTAACATATTTTAAAATTCTTTCTGTGATTTTTGCCTGGGATAGTATTCAGTTTTTAGATTAACTTGAAGAAAATTGACATAGTTACAATACTGAATTTCTTTAATAGAATTTTTTTTTTCAATTTATTTGAGATAGAGCATGAGCAGGGGGAAGGAGCAGAGGGAGAGGGAGAAGCAGACTCCCCACTGAGCAGGGAGCCTGATGCTGGGCTCAATCCCAGGACTCCGGGATCATGACCCAAGCCAAAGGCAGAAGCCTAACCGAATGAGTCACTCAGGCACCCCAGGAATTTCTTAAAATGTTAATTTTCTTTAAAGGAAAAGGTATATCTTTGAATTTATTTAAATCCTTTCTTACTTCAATAAGTAAACCACCATAGGTTTATTATGAGCATGACTTTTTGTATTGTGCTTTGATCCTACCACGTTACTGGAAGAAGGTAGAGCCTAAATCCTTAGGAATGCAAACATTTTTCATTAAATATAGACTTCTCAGCTTCTTTTGTTCATAAGGGAGATAGTATTTTAAATTACTGTCCAGACTAATTTCAGTTCCTCCTTCTGGCTTCTTATAATGCCCAGAGGCCTACTGGGGTAAAAGAAATTACACCTATTACTGCCTGACCAAAGCAGAATCCACTACATCAGGGACACTTTCATTTATACCAAGGCCCAACAGAACTTTGAAATTAAACTCTTTTCTTTATTTTAGTCTGAAGTTTGGGGCAATGTGGTCTCTCATCATCTCATTTTTGTAAGTATCAAGGAGGCTCTTATGAGGATTTATTAACCTTATGTTCACAGTAAGCTCTAGGGGCACCATAAGATTGTGATTTCAGCTACAGTAATTTCCTGCTGTATTTACTTCCAATGGGCTTTTAAAAAAATGAGATATAATTAACATGCAATAAAAGCAAAAATCTGGATGTTAGTTCAGTGAGTTTTAAAGTTATATATACCTGTTGGGGCACCTGGGTGGCTCAGTCGGTTAAGTGGCTGCCTTCGGCTCAGGTCATGATCCTGGGGTCCTGGGATCGAGCCCTGCATTGGGCTCCCTGCTCAGCAGAGAGCCTGCTTCTCCCACTCTGCCTGCCTCTCTGCTTACTTGTGTTCTCTCTCTATCTCTCTGTCAAATAAATAAAATAAAATCTTTAAAAAAAAAAATAAAGTTATATATACCTGTGTAACCACCACCCAAAACAAGATTCAGAATCAGTGGTCCTTACAGAAATACCATTCATACAAATGTAAGCATGATTGCCTATGCCAAGTCCATGTCCAGACCATCCCCCTTGCCATTCCAATCCATCTGCCACCCTTCCTTTGTCCCTCCTTGCTGCCCTCCATCTCTACCTCTGACACCCCTTTGGCACCATACCTCAGCTTCTGAACCTTGCCTCCCACTCACCCTGACTGAATGGGACAGGCTCTCCTGGCTGGGATCTTGGTCCTCTTCCTCAGACAGCACTGAGCTACAAAATTCACTGCAGACCCAAGTTGTCCCTGCATTTGGCCCTAGCTGCCAGCCCCACTCCACCAGACCTCCTCCCATTGGGGCTCCAGAGTGGTAGAAGTGAGCGTGCTGCTGGTAGTAATCAGCAGAGATAATCAGGTAATGTGAAGTAACTAATAGCCTCCACCTTCACTACACACATTTGTCTTTCCAATTGTTGCAGGACAAGAAAGACATCCCTTGTCTGATTCTGCCTTTATCCACACAGTTAGAAGTAAATTAAAGGCATCAATTTCAAGTCACTTCTGTAGCTGTAGAAGTGTAAAAGCAATTTATTCTTTATCTCCTGTTGTGGCTGGGAGATATTCCCTGCAAAGACTTTGGAAGAGAACTAGCCAGCAATTCTAATATATTGGGTGATTTTTCTGTCTTTTTGTTATAAACTGTCTTGTCTATGAGGAGATCCTAGCCCAGTCTTTTTTCTCCCTTCCACCCACTATTTTCCATAGGAGTAGAGAGGACAGGAAAAAGTAAAATACGTATTCTTATTCGATGGGAGGTTTTTACTACCTTTTTTTTCTTCTTCAGTGATACCAGAGCACAAATGGACAAATTAAGTTGGATTCTCTATTAATTTCATTTTTTGAAAGATTTATTTGTTTATTTATTTGAGAGAGGCGGGTGGAGAGGGAGAAGGAGAGAGAGTCTCAGGCCAACTCCATGCAACGCAGGGCTCGATCTCATGACCCTTTTTAGCATTTTTTTCCTTGACCCAGGAAAACAGTCCTCCTAACAGCTAGCCTGAGGATGTTCATTTTTGAAGTTTTCTGCCCTGATGGTGCATTCTCGATGTGTCAGGTTAGGAGGCCCAGGATGACAGTTTGCCTTATTCTGGGGTAATTATGAACTTTGATCAATGGGTTCATTAAGGTGTTACCTGCCAGTTTTTTCCACGATAAAGGTATAACTTTTCCCTTTGTAATTAATAATTTGTGGGGAGATACTTTAAGACCACAAACTTCCACCCAGTGATTTAGTACACATTGATGAATCTGAATCAGTTGTTACTATAATGGTACAGACTGGTGACTTTCTAATTATGTTCTACGTTTATTAATTGGCATTCTTTGGAAAGAGGAGCTGCTTTTTTTGGTATGTATGCATATGGATGGGTGGATTATGGATTATTCATTTCTTGTTTTCTATAAATCCCGTAGTGTCATTATATATTTTGATGTTCAAATTGTCCCTGACTTGACTAGTGGATGGCACTTCATGTTAGCTTCTGTGTCCCACTGATATGTCCCCATCAATTGTTTAGTGTTTTCTTACTTTCTGGCACAAGATGTTCCAGGTTTAACTTGTCCTCCCCCTGCCCCTGCCCTGGAATCAGTTATTCCTTCAGGAAGGTCTCGCGCTCTTCACTGGGATCAGATATTTAAAAAGGCCTCTGAGACCTGACTTTGGCCTCATCTACAACTTCTCCTCTTGCGATTCCTTCCCTGCTTGCGTGCTCAGCCACATACCCTCCCAGAGTCCCCAAAGTGCCATGCTCCTCTCTACTGTCACACTTTCTGTGCCCTCTTTCTGGAGGCCCTTACCACCACTTTTCTGTGTGGCTAGTTCTTACTCTTTTTCACAACTATTCAAGTACTAACTTCTCTGACCACCTTAGCTTCCCACCCTGACCTGTGCCCCTGGCAGCACTAACTCTACTCTCACATGGTAGGGAGATAGCAGCTCATTGCTGTTTTTGTTTTGTGTTTAAATAGCATTTCTTTCTTTTTTTTAAGTAACCTCTACACCCAACGTGGATGCCTGAACTCACAGCCCTGAGATCAAGAGTCACACGCTTTACCCATCTCATTGATTTACTTTACATTTGCCCGATTACCAGTGTGAGCCTATCTGCTTTCTGTGTGGGAAACAGAAAATAGTATTGTTCAAGAGAACATGAGAACTGGCATTATAAAACAATGAGGTTGATATTCTTTGCTGCACTCTGTTTTTAGTTGAGTCTTCTGTAAGTATCAGCTAATGTAGAAAGGGTAATGCAATGACAATTTGATTATTACTTACAGAATAACTTTTTATTAAATAGATAATACATCCACCTGGCTCAAAATTCAATATTTTTGTATACAGGTATAGTCTCTGCATATACAAGCTCACATTTGTTGTTATATACCCTGTGAGTGGTTTACCTTTATATCTTAAAATGATGTAAGAAAACTTACAGAATGAATTTGATAATTTTTAATGGAGATGTGTGTGATTACACTGCAGCATATACATTCTAAGTCAATATTAGAATAATTTCTTAACAGGGTCGCTTGGGTGGTTTAGTCGGTTAAGCGTCTGCCTTCGGCTCAGGTCATAATCCCGGAGTCCCAGGATTGAGCCCAGCACTGGGCTCCCTGTTCTCTCTCCCTCTCCCTTTGCCCCTCCCCCTGCTCCTTCTCTCTCTGTCTCACTCTCTCTCTCTCTCTCTCTCGCAAATAAAATCTTTTTTAAAAAAGAGAATAACTTATCAACATTAGTAAATGAATACATTTTCTTTCCTTAAAAAAGTAGCTGAAAGATGCTTAAATTATTTCTCCTTGGTCACAGGTCTCTCTGCCAGAATGCTTCTAGTACTATATTTTATTTTCCTAATTATACAACATACATGGATCATTGTTTCCAATATGTTTTTTTATGGAGGTATAATTGACATCATATTAGTTTCAGGTGTACAATACAATGATTTGATATTTGTATATATTGCAAAATGATCACCACAGTAAGTTCAGTTAACATCTGTCATCATACATAGTTACAAAATTTGTCTTTCTTGTAATGAGAATGTTCAAGATCCACTCTCAGCTACTGTCAAATATTCAGTAAGGTGGGGTGCCTGGGTGGCTCAGTTGGTTAAGTGGCAACTCCTGATTGCAGCTTGGGTCATGATCTCAGGGTTGTGAGACGGAGAATCAAGCTCCACGTGGAGCCCCACGTCCAGCCCCTCATTGGGCTCTGCACTGGGTGTGGAGCCTGCGATTCTCTCTCTCCCTCTCCTTTTGCCCCTCCCCCTTCTCTAAAAAAAATATGCAGTAAGGTATTATTTAAAGATTTTATTTATTATTTTAGAGAAAGCGAGAGAGTGGTAGGGAGGAGGGGCAGGGAGAGGGACAAGCAGACTCCACCCTGAGCATGGAATTCACGTGGGGCTTGATCCCCTGATCAAGATCATGACCTGAGCCAAAATCAAGAGTTGGGCACTCAAAAGACAGCCACCCAGGTGCACCACAGTAAGGTATTATTAACTAGAGTCATCATGCTGTACATTACATTCCCATGACTTACTTATTTTAAAACTGGAAATTGTACTTTTTGATCTACTTCACCCATTTTGCCTACCCATGCCACAGGCAACCAACTGTCTACTCTCTGTATTCATGAACTTGGTTTTGTTTTGTTTTTAGATTCTTGTAAGTGAGAATGCAGTATTTATCTTTTCTTATCTAACTTATTTCACTTAGAATAATGCCCTCAAGGTCCTCCATGTTAACAGCAAATGGCAAGATTCCATTCTTCTTATGGCTGAGTAATATTCCGTTGTATGTGTGCATGTATATGTATATGTATGTATACACACACACATATATGCATTTTCTTTATCCATTCATCCTTTGATGGATACTTAGGTTGCTCCCAAGTCTTGATTATTGTAAATAATGCTGCAATGTGCATGAAGGTGCAGATATCTTTTTGAGTTTGTGTTTTCATTTTTTTTTTGGATAAATATTCAGAAGTGCAATTGCTGGATCTTATTGTAGCTCTACTTTCAATTTTTTGAAGAACCTCCATACTGTTTTCCATAGTAGCTACACCAATTACATTCTCACCAACAGTACTTGAGAGTTCCCTTTTCTCCACATCCTTGCCAGCAACACTTGTTATTTCTTGTCTTGTTTATTTTAGCCATTCTGACAGAGGTGAGGTGATACCTGATTGTGGTTTTGATTTGCATCTCCCTGATGATCAGTGATGTTGATCATCTCATCATATACCCGTTGTCCATCTGTTTGTCTTTGGAAAAATGCCTCCAATATATTTATTTTTTTTCAATTTTAAGTAATCTCTACATCCAACATGAGGTTCAAACTTACAACCTTGAGATCAAGAGTCACATGCTCTACTGACAAGCCTGCCAGGTGCCCCTCCAATACTTTTTGTTTGGTTTTTTGCTTGTTTGCTTGTTTTAGCATTAGTTTCAGGGGTAGAATGTGATTCATCACTTGTATATAACACCCAGTGCTCATTATAACAAAGGCCTTCCTTAATGCCCATCACCCATTTACCCCACACTCCACCCACCTCCCCTCCAGCAGCCCTCAGTTTGTTCCTTAGTTAAGAGTCTCTTATGGTTTGCCTCCCTCTCTGTTTTTATCTTATTTTATTTTTCCTTCCCTTCCCCTATGTTCATCTGTTTTGTTTCTTAAATTCCACATATGAGCGAGATCATATGGTATGTCTTTCTCTGATTGATTTATTCACTTAGCATTATACTCTCTAGCTCCATTCATGTTGTTGCAAATGGCAAGATTTCATACTTTTTGATGGCTGAGTATATTCCATTGTGTATAGATACCACCTCTTTTTTATCCATTCATCAGTCAATGGACATTTGGGCTCTTTCCATAGTTTGGCTATTATGGATAGTGCTGCTATAAACATCGGGGTGCATGTGCCCCTTCAAATCACTGTTTTTGTATCATTTGGATAAATAACTAGTTGTGCAATTGCTGGGTCATAGAGTAGTTCTATTTTCAACTTTTTGAGAAGCCTCCATACTGTTTTCCAGAGTGGCTGCACCAGCTTGCATTCCCACCAACAGTGTAAGAAGATTTCCCTTTCTCTGCATCTTCACCAACATCTGTTGTTTCCTGACTTGTTAATCCTCCAATACATTTTCGAAAGCATTTTATTTTGCTTTATATTCCTCTTGTGTGGCACACAGCATTAATTCACAGGAGGCCCTCATACTTGCCAATACGGACATGGGCAACAAAATATCAAAATATGAGCTTATAGTCTAGAAAAATGGAGAGGAAAGTATACTGGTATAAGCAGAAAGAATGATGAATGTTGTGCTTATGAGAGATGTATGCATGTTCTTGGAATTTTGAAGCTATTCTTTATTTATATCAAGTTAGTAAATACATTCACATGTGGCATTTTAAGTCTTTAGGAGTCAACGTCTGGAAATGTCAGTGATTAGAGGTTGCTCTCAGAGTAAAGTTAAGTAACAGAGATGGAATGATTTCTAAAGAAATCTTAAAAATACTCTGAGTGCTTACCTATTTTTAAAAATGGCATATAAGAAGATTGGCGTAATATTAAAAATAATTTTCTAGAAACAAGTTTTATTTCCATAAGAGCTTTGATCAAATACCTCATCATGATGAATAAGGCTAATTACACTTGTGCTTCTTGTGAGCTGCTTTTAAAAATTCATGTGCAAACCTCCGAGCATTCCAATCTCCTGCCTTCCCCTCCAAGACATTCAAATCACTGTAAGGTTTTCTGCACCCTGCAAAGGGCTGTTTATCATTTACTACCTATTTTGTTAGCTGCCCTGATACTCTTCCTGCCCTCCTTAAATATATTCTGAATGATTAAAGGCAAAGATTCTGCTGTATCTGTCATTTAAATCTCCCATAATACCTAACACATAATTAGCCCTGTAAAACATCTTTTCCCTCATTATCAGACCACATCACCTGTAAGGCAGTACTGCAGCACAGACCCCAAACAAGAACGACACCGCTGTGTTGCTGTTCTAGGCGGGAACTGAATGTACAGCTTAGTAAAGCTACATGTTTTGAAGGTGTAAAAATTGCTTTTCCACTTTCTGTGTATAAATGTAAAATGGTCAGGGCACCTGGGTGGCTCAGTCAGTTAAGCGTCTGCCTTTGGCTCAGGTCGTAATCCCAGAGTCCTGGGATTGAGCCGAGAAGTGGGCTCCCTGCTCAACAGGGAGCCCGCTTCTCCCTCTCCCTCTGCCCTTCCCCACCTCCCCGCCCCCTACCCATGCCCCCACACCTCGTGCTCTCTGCTATCGCTCTGTCTCAAATAATCTTAAAAAAATAAAACAAATATATAAAATATTTATGCTGTAAAGGCAATTATTGGACAATAATATAAGGTACAACCCAATTAATACATCTACAAAACAGGCTATGATCTATTTATATGTGTGTATATGTGTGCGAATACAAAAGGTACAAAGAATGATGGATCAGATACCCATGTACCCAACTACATCACTTAAATTAAATTTTGCCAACCCAGCCAAACACCATTTCTGTACACTCTAATCACCTCTACCTTCATTCCCCCAAAGATATTCATTCTCCTTAATTTGCTATTTATCACTGCCTTGCCTTTCTTTAAAACTGTCAGACATATGTAGGTATCCTTAAACAATATATACTTCTTAAAACTTTATGCCACAGGGACACCTGGGTGGCTCAGTTGGTTAAGTGTCTGCCTTCGGCTCAGGTCATAGGTCCTGGGATCGAGTCCCGCATCAGGCTCCTTGCTCAGTGGGGAGCCTACTTCTCCCTCTGCCTGCCACTCTTCCTGCTTGTGCTCTCTCGCACTCTTTGTCAGATAAATAAATAAAATCTTTAAAAAAAAAAAAGCCAGATTTCAATGTCTTCCCATTTGTAAGATTTGTTTCCAGTCATATGATTTGCTAAAAGCTTCAAAATTATTGTTTTTGGCATACCATTCATTAAACTCTAAAATTTCCAACTTAAATCAAAACATATAGGACCCATTTTTAAAAAATGTTCATTATCAGTGAGGACAACACAGGTCGATTTACAAAAGCAGTTCTTTAACACTTCAAACATTTCTTTTTTTTTTTTTTAAAGATTTTATTTATTTATTTGAGAGAGAGAGAATGAGAGATAGAGTGCACGAGAGGGAAGAGGGTCAGAGGGAGAAGCAGACTCCCCGCTGAGCAGGGAGCCCGATGCGGGACCCAATCCCAGGACTCCAGGATCATGACCTGAGCCGAAGGCAGTTGCTTAACCAACTGAGCCACCCAGGCGCCCACACTTCAAACATTTCTAATGTCTGCTTAATGGTGGACAACATAGAAAGTCCAGGGTGTCATGCTTGTTTTTTTAAAAAAATATTATTCAGGGACACCTGGGTGGCTCAGTCAGTTAAGCATCAGACTCTTGATCTCGGCTCAAGTCTCAATCTCAAGGTTGTGAGATTGAGTCCTGTATGGGGCTCCCCATGGGGCATGGAGCTTACTTAAAAAAATTTTTACTCGGGCGCCTGGGTGGCTCAGATGGTTAAGTGTCTGCCTTCGGCTCAGGTCATGATCCCAGAGTCCTGGGATCGAGTCCCGCATCAGGCTCCCTGCTCGGTGGGGAGCCTGCTTCTCCCTCTGCCTCTCTCTCTCTCTGTCTCTCATGAATAAATAAATAAAAAAAAAATTAAAAAAAAATTTTTACTCAACATCAGCTCATAGATATTTTTTCTTTGTTTATTGTATATACATGTTTAAAAATTGGTAAATTTTGTCAAAACTACAGTAAGATACGACTGCATGCCTATTAGAATGGCCATTATATTAAAAAAAAAATAATAGGGGCAGCTGGCTGGGTCAGTAGAGCATGAGATTTTTGATCTCCAGTTGTGAGTTTGAGCCCCATGTTGGATGTAGAGATTACTTAAAATAAACAAACATCTAAAAAAAATATAGAAACAAGTTGGTGAGCATATGGATGGATCTGACTGTGGTGCAGCTGTAGCTCTTAGAAGCCCTAGGAAGTCTCAGGTCTCAGGCATAGGTCTTTATGTGGTGGTCTTAGTTTTAATTCTCTACTGCACAAGGCCTTTGAGTTGGCTAAGGAACATTCCTGGGATGAGGACAAACCTCAGAGCAACCAACAGCTTCAGGGCATGGTCATCAGCGTTGTTTCTACTTCTGCTTTTGGCCCTGGTGATTTCCTCACTTTCTTACTGAAAGTTCAGCTTAAAAAAAAGATGTTTCTTCTCTGTGGAATGGGCATGATGATGATGTCAATTCTATAGAGCTAATGTATGTTAAGCACTTGGAATACTACCTGGCAAATAATTAGCATGATGAAAGTGCTAGATACTATTCTTTGAATAGTATTGCTCTGTATTTATTGTAGGAAGGTTTTACAAAATTTTGAGTCTAGTACATTATTGGGTACAGAGCATGTTTATATATTTCACAGTGCCTATGAGAAATAATTTTTGTATTGGGGTGCCTGGGTAGCTCAGTCGGTTAGGCACCCAACTCTTGATTTCTGCTCAGGTCACAATTTTGGGGTTGTGCGATTGAGTCCCTCACCAGGCTCTGTGCTCAGGGCAGAATCTACTTGTCCCTCTCCCTCTCCTCCCTTCCCCCCGGCAAATAATAAATAAATAAATACATACATACATACATAAATAAAAATCTTTAAACAACAGAAATCTTTTTTTGTATTAAATATGTTTGTTTGGGTCGGCAATTTACCACTGCACTTTGTCTAACTGTTATCTCCCTGAAGCTACATAAAGAACATTTATGTATCTTAGGTAAATGTACTATACGTTTATAAATATATGAAGTTTTGTGTAAGCTATTATTCAGCAGTTGTAAGTCTAAAATCAGCAAAGGGATCTGGGTCACCAGTCCTTCCTTACTATAAAAAAATAGCACAAAATTGCTTAATTTTAAATTTCATGAGAAATTTCATTTTTATTAAAAAATGATTGTTTATGTATATATACAGATACATTAAAATATGTGGATACTTGAAATATATTTGTGTGTGACCTCATATGCTTGATATAAAAGTTTGTAAGTTCAAAGCAGTATATACTTGCTAATAATTACCAACATTTGCTCTTACTGTACTTTTCATCAGAATTTCTTCACAACTATAAACCTATTAAGATTCTAGAGAAATAGAAGATGACAATACACTAAATAAAAGCAATATGGCAACCAAACCAGTGTACATTTAAGTTACAAAGTTTTTTTTTTAGTTTAAACAATTCTTAAAATACTTTCAAAAAGCATACTGAAGCGTATTTTAAATACATATCTTAAATACATAAGACATTTTTTTCTCCTACTCCTCCCCACAGAAATCCTAGTGAAATGGGTAGTGGGTGTGTGGTACAAGGTGCTTTGGACACAGGCTATGCAGAAGGTTTGGTTTACCATATTTCCTCTGAGTAAAGCAGTGAGGATAGAAACATGGACAGCAGCCTATATAAATGCAACTTTGCGGAACTTGTTATGTAGGAATATATTCTTCATATAAATTTAAAGAATTTTTCCTGGCCAAAAAAATGAATCATGCTCATTATAGAATAGTTCGGAGATAAAGAAAAGCGTGGAAAAGAAAATAAAGACACCTGTAATCCTACCACATAGAGGTACCTACTGGCAATATTCTGGTGTGTTTCTTTCCTATATTTTTTCCTAAGCATACAAAAATATAAACATATAAAAATATGATTATATTATTTACAGAATTTGATATCCTGCTTTTTTCCTGGATAAAATGATGGTGAGTTGCTTACCTTTCCATTTATGTTCTTCAAAAGAATTTATTATTTTAATGGCCAACAGAAAGTTTCACTGAATGGATATACCATAATGCAAAATATAGAATGGTATTTCTAATTTTATAGCTTTTAAAGTTTTATATAAATAAAATTTTAAAAGCTATAGAATTATAAATAGAGATCATATTTTTGACAACTAACGCCTCCCAGCATGCAATGACTGGTACGTGGTCTTTTCATGTTTTCATAACTCCTCAAAGGCTGGGACACGCCAACAAGTTAGACACTGCACAAGGACACCCAACTCTGAACATTTCAGGTCCTACCCCAAGGGTCCATTTGAAAGTGACAACAGTCTATGCCATTACACATGGATAACTGAAGGTCTGCTTGTAAAGTCCACATGCTGAACTCCTACAAGCTGTAAAACAGAGTTGATGGGTTTGTGATCCAACCTATTTTTATCACGGTGTATAAAATGGATGTTGTTACCTAGAAGAGAATAAAAGGCAAAGGTAGGCATATAGATTCATTAGATTTATTGCTTATTAGAATCAAGGAATCTTTTCAACTTTTAATTAGTCTAAAGGGAAAAAATGACTGCCTGGAGTTCATAATATTCTCTATATAATGCCCTAATAATTTTTAATTAAGGTAATAAAGCATGACATGGATTAGGGTTAAATAAGTGTGATACTTAATGTTTTATGAGATCCAAGGGGAAAGATTCTTAAATTATAACCTCTGTTAGGTTTTATTAGATGTAATTAAATAAAATATCCTGTCAAACAGGCAGAATATGGAACTAGCATAAATATCAAGCTGGAAAATCACATCTGTTTCTTAAATTTAATAATGGAATAAATCACTTGCTTCAAAAAAAAAAATTCACTACCAAACACTGATTTAATAGGTTATCAGCATTATAATCCTAGACCAAAAGAGGCTGAAAAATCAGGGCATTGAGACAGTCAGTTACAATACACTTAGACATCCACAATCCTTTTATCTGCTCAAATTAAAGTGTCATAATTTATAGGTCTAGGGTCTTTTCTTTGATTCTTGGACTCAAGACCAGAATTCTAACTTAAAACATAAGATTAAGTAAATATTATAAGAGGCATGTTTTTGGGCACCTGGGTGGCTCAGTCGGTTAAGCATCTGCCTTTGGCTCAGGTCATGATCCCAGGGTCCTGGGATCAAGTCCTGCATCAGGCTCCTTGCTCAGTGGGGAGCCTGCTTCTCCCTCTGCCCGCCACTCCCCCTGCTCGTGCTGTCAAATTAATAAAATCTTTAAAAAAAGGAGGCATCAGTAATCTACAGTAATCACTGTAGATTTAATATCATAAATTGGCTTATTATCAAAAAGGCAAAATGCAATACAGGTTTAACCATGAAAGGTTTCTATAAATAAGTATACCCAGCTCTTTCCTTAGAGGAGCTACATTTCTTCCAGCAGGTAGTATCAAGATATTCTCCTTACATACTCCTCACTTACTCAATTATGTTCCCAACTTGGCACACAAATGATGCTCTCTGTGTGCTTGGTCACCCTTACACACCTGAACATGTGGTCAGATGCTGAGACATGGAGATTAGGGACTCAAACCGGGTCTGAAGATGGAAACAAGCCATCCAAAAATATGGCTCAAGGTCATTCAGGGCTAATCTAGAGGACTCATTCTCATAAAACAGGGCTTCTCTTTTTTTCTAGTCTAACTGGTGTAAATTCACAAGAGAGGGAAAGAGAGATTAAATTACAGGTTTTAGCTAGCTAAAGTGCTCCAGCTGCAGAAAGCCAAAAAGCCATAATGCTTGGTCAAAAGCCTCCTTCTAAAGACTTTTAGACATGTGGAGTTTATTAAAGTAAATGTTAATTTTATAACTCCTAGAAGCTATGCTCGCTAATGTGGACAATTTTCAAGAGGAAGAAGAACCAAGAAAATCTATTTACAATTTAGTGATTTACACTGTGAAAGTGGCTGTCCCTGACTACAATACTTGACCATGGTAGAGATCTAACACTGAACCATTTAGCAGTGTGGAGCCAAAGAAATTTCAGGTGGCCCAAAGTGATCAATAAAGCTATTAAAACTATGTGGCTTATAGTAATTGTTACTGAATGAGCTGTCCCTGGAGCTGACTTGCTTTCTGACACTGAGCAAGTCTTCTAGCCTTGTTAGATATAAGTAACTAGATTGATTCTTCTATTGAGAAAAAAAAGAAAAAAGAAAAAAAAGGGTCAACACTTTGTTCTATGTGGAAATGTTCACTTCCATGAACTTTTTTTTTTTAAAGATTTATTTATTTTAGAGAGAGAGCACTCGAGCGTGGGCAGAAGGGAAGGGAAAGAAACAGAGAGGATCTCGAGCAAAGGAGGAGCACTCATGCACTCCCTGCTGAGTGCAGCCCATACAGGGCTCGATCTCACGACCCTGAGATCATGACCTGAGCTAAAATCAAGCATCTGACGCTTAACCAACTGAGCCACCTAGGTGCCCCTCTCTTCCATGAACTTTTTTTTTTAAAAGATTTATTTATTTATTTTAGAGAGGTGGGGAGAGGCAGAAGGAGAGGGAGACAAGCAGACTCCCCGCTGAACATGGAGCCTGACACGGGGCTCAATCCCAGGACCCTGAGATCATGACCTGAGCTGAAATCAAGTATCTGGTGCACAAGTGGCTGACCCACCCAGGCGCCCCTCTTCCATGAACTTTTTAAACAGTTTTATAGACATATACAATTGACCAAACCACCACTGACTTTCCTATCCCAAATACCTGAAATCACTCAGGCACAGGATGATGGGCACATTACATGCAATAAACAGACGCCAAAATACACAGAAGCGTTTGAAAACAAAGGTGACCCCTATAAGCACAGAATTGTGACTGTTACAATGTCAAATTGCCATTTTTACCTGGTGTCTATTTTATGAAGAAACTGTGGCCTCCTAACTTCTAAAAAGCACAAAAAGTGTGCCACTGGATCTGGGCTTTGACGCTTACCTGGACCTAAGATGAGGGTTCCACCTTGCTGGGCAGGGTCTCCTTGAAAATCAAAAAGAGGGCCAGTCACTGCCCTCCACAGGCTCCGAATGCTTCCTGAGAGTATATTTGATTTTATATGGGGGCTCTTTCCTGAAATATTGGGAATTGTCTTTAGATATTATCATTTTATATTCAATTAGATATCAGAAGATAACGTTAGTGCTTCTATAACACATTCTTTTTTTTGAGGTATAGTTGACACAACATACACTGCTGTATAATGTGGTGATGCCGCAGCTCTGTACTTGGGCTAGGCTCACTACAGGTGTAGCTGCCACCTGTCACCATACAAGGCTATTACAGTATCATTGACTGTAGTCCCTGTGCTGTGCCTTTCATCCCCGTGACTTACTCATTCCATAACTGGAAGCTGGTATCTCCCACTCCCCTTCACCCATTTTTGCCCATCACCCTTGAAATATTTTTTCTTGTGTTATCTTACTTCCAACTTGTCTTCTTTTCTTGCTTCAAACAAAGGTTTCTCAGCCTTTCCCTATTGACATTTTGGACCACGTAAGTCTTCATCCAGTGCAACGCAGGGTGGTTAGCAGCATCACTGTCCTGCATACCCACTAGATGCCGCAGTACCTTCACCATGTGATGACAAACCAAAAGTGTCTCCAGATAACACCAAATGTACCCTGCTTGAGAACTACTACTTTAAAGAAGTGATGATATACCCCAATCATCTGCCACAGAAAAATGTCCGCTACAGACTTCTCAAACTGACTGCTTTCCCCCACCATTTTTTTTTTTAAAGATTTTAAGTAATCTCCATACCCAACATGGGGCTCCAACTCACAACCCCAAGATCAAGAGTCACATGCCGTACTGAGCCAGCCAGGTGCCCTTAATGCTTTCCCTTTTAATACATCATTTATCCTCTGTTTAATTTCTCACCTACTAATACGTAACTACACTCCTTTTCAAGAAACACTGTGGCACAGACCAGTATATGCTCCTCAAAACCCATTTCCTCTTTCTGGGCCCACAGATGAACTACATTTCCAGTCTTCCCAGCAGTTCGTTATGGCCATGTGACTATGTTCTAACCCATGAGTAAAATGATACGGGCCACTTCCCGGCCAGCTCCTTAAAACCTCTATGTTCCTTCTACATTCCTGGAAGCCCCGGGATGAAAATGACAGAGCCACAAGATGAAAGGGGCCGGGGTCCTTCCCCCCGGGTCCCTGCTGTACTGCTGCTTGGAGGAAAGGCATCTGAATAGATACGCCATCTTGAAATTAACAGAAGAACTAACCTCTCCCGTGCTGTGCCGCTGAGACTTGGGGAGCTGTCTGTGACAGCAGCTAATCCAGCGCCTCCCCAGCTCCCCTTGGCTGTCAGTTTTTCCATCTCCTTTCCCACATGGACTAATACTTCACTTCTGCTCCCTCTGAGCAAAGGGACCCACCCTCTTCACCCTTCTCGTAACTTATCTTTCCCCTATCCCTGCCTGTTACGTCTTGCTTCTGGCTTTTTATTTTGATGGTTATGCTGCCTTTAACCTGCCTGAATCCTTAGTATTTCCAGGTACCTATCATTTCCTTTCCTCTCTCTGACTCTTCTATTTCTTTCATGTTTCTATTATGATGGACATTTATTTCACCAAGAAACAAATACAGGCCCATTACCTTAGAAACATGAGTAAAAGACTAAATTTTACTGTTTTCTAGGATTCTATGTCTAAAATAAATATTCAGAAACCCAAATTATCTCTTCATGTCCAAAGAAGGGGTCATTTAATATTTCTGAAATTTCAGAAATTCAATTGAAGGAGATTCCATGACCTAAAATTTAACAATCTTTGCCACAAACACAATCTAATTCTGGAAATACAGTATTTTCACACAGGTCACAGGAGTTAAAAGATTTGAATATACCTTCTCTAATAATTATAAGCATATATTTTGTTTAGAATTCAACTGTTTTCTTTGCAATTCTGTATTTTTATTGTGTGATGAACCGATGAACCATGAGGTGTTACTAAGGTGAAACTCACAGTTTAGATCTAAAGTGCTAAATGATAATCAACTCGCACAGCTGGGACTGTTACAACACAGAAAACAGTCTACCAAGAAGTAAGGCTCACAATGTATACACTGCAATTTCCTATACCAAGGAGAAAAAGGAAAGAGCACACTCTGTGTTTACGCTAGCTCATCATTAGTTTTAATAAAGTTTAGGTTGCTTTCCTTAAACACATCAGTAAAGGGATAATTACTCATCCACGCTGGACACAGGACTATGACTTCATCACTTCAAATGCTTGTATGACACCCCCACTCCTCCAGAACAAATCCAAACTCCTTGGCATGTCACCCCAGACTCGGCCCGAATTAGCCACAACCTGTCCCTTGGCTCACACCAAGTCCCCAATTGGCTAGACTCCAGCCTGACACAGGGACCTGCACTTGTCCAAGAGTCACAGTTTTTCATGCCTGTGTGCCTTTGCATGTGCTACTTTCGGTCAGCAGCACCCTTCCCCAGCCTCACTTCACCCAGCTAACTCCTTTAAGAGTGGGCTTAGATGACACCTCCTCTGTAAAGCCTTCAGAGATTCTTCTCTCCCCTCGTTATTTCCGGCATAGGTATTCCTAGTACATGTTCTCTATTACAAGCCCTTAAATTGTATTGTAATCAGCTGTTTGCTTTTGTCTCCCAGAATAGAGTATGAGTTTTAGGATGGCAGGGAGCTGTTTATCACTGTCCTCTTGGGAGCATCCAACCAAGTGGAGATTACAGACAGGAGCTCAACAATATTTGTTGAGAATGAATGATTTGAGTTTGAGTTCTCTCAACTGGCATTTCAGAAGCCATTCTTTCTACTTAATACAGAAACAGTTCACCTAAAGCTGACGAAGCTCTGTTAAATTACAAAGAACTGCATTAAAGGCAGGGAATGTGGACCACATAAAGACAAAACCTCAAACTCTTCAACTAACTCTGCTGTCTGGACACCTTAAGTGCACTGGTAGAGTACATGATAAGTACAAGGGGCTATTCAGGTACAATGAGGGAAGGAATAACTTCTGCAGGAGGGGCTTTTAAGAGCCCCTTTGAGTTGGGCTTCAAATGAAAACTAAGATTTCATCAATTAAAGAACAGAGTATTCAAAGCCATGGTGTTGAGCTAAGAAAATATATTGACTCAAGCAATATTATTTTTCACTTAATTACGAAAGTAAAATGTACTCATTGTTAAAAATACAAAGGCCACTTTTCTAACTTCCATACCTTGGGGTAAGCATGACAATATCTTTTAAAACCTTTTTTTTAAAGATTTTATTTATTTATTTATTTATTTGACAGAGAGAGACACAGCGAGAGAGGGAACACAAGCAGGGGGAGTGGGAGAGGGAGAAGCAGGCTTCCCGCCGAGCAGGGAGCCCGATGCGGGGGCTCGATCCCAGGACCCTGGGATCATGACCTGAGCTGAAGGCAGACGCTCAACGACTGAGCCACCCAGGCACCCCTAAAACCTTTTTTATTACACACACACACACACACACACAGGTACTCCTGATCTTTATGAAAATGGTTTTTATTTCCACAAAAAGAGAATCATACTAAAAACACTGTTCTGCAATTTGCTTTTTTCACTCATTTAGTACTTTGCAAATAGCCTTCTATGTCATTACACCCAGGAAATGAATCTTTGAGAGTCTGGAATCATAAAAAGCAGGCTGATTTATGAATTTACCATTTGTTTCCCTATGCATACATACAGAAATGTGCAAATGTACCATTAGCGTTTTCTGATGAGACGTGTCATGTCTTACCTGAGGAGGCAATTTCTTCACCTCTTTTCATTCCCAATTTTTTATAAATTTCTCTCTCAGGATCAACATAGATTTCATGAGAATACCCAGTCAGTTTGCAGAAAGGCTAAAAAAAGATATTTGGAATTTGTATAAGTAAAAATGAGAGAAAAGTAATGATAACCTACCTTTATTTTAGCAAATTTAACCTACACTTAGTGGTTCAAATAAATAATTTTTATGTCTGAAATAGATTTAATTTGTTAGCTTCTCAATTGCCGATATATTTACCTCGATATGATGGTAGGATGACTGTCCAATCACTATTAGGGTGACATCTGCTTCCTTTAGGAGAAAAAAGGGACAGGTACATATTACCAGAACTTACATATATTTTATAAAACTTCCCCTTGTCCAACTCTTTTGTTCCATTCTAATGCCACCTATAGGCTTCTAGAAGAATGGAATAAACAGCAAAATTGTGTGAGTCAAAGTAAAGCAATGTATGCTAAAATGTTCAGTTAATTCAGTTGATCTCTTGCTAAGAACTTCAAAATAATGTAGTCAATAATTCTCAAAAAAATTCTCTATGCTCCCCCCAAAGACGTACACTAAAAAATAATAAAAATTATTGAAGTAGGGTTAATCAGTTTCATTTTTTCACATCCCAATTAATAAGGCCTGATGAAAACAGATCTTAGTTTTACAAAGGTTGCCCAATTCCTTCACTCAAAAGCTCACATGGGAACAAATGTATATGTGCCTGAAAAAGAACATATGTATGTGGTTGTCACAGGAATGTGGAAGGCACATCCTAACAAATACAAATTTTAACCTTTAAGATATATTAGTATTTTCCTATAATGAACAACTATTTGGAGTGTTCTTATTAAAAAAATAAGGGAAATAAAATATTAATAATTTCTAGCATCCGTGCTTTTGGTCATTATGATTCAACATTTACAAATAGGTTACTAACATTGAAATTATTATAGTTAGTACGTTTATAAGCAGGCAGTAGCGAATAAAGTAGGACAGAAATAGATCTCTAACGTCTCTTTTTTGAAGGTGTTGGAGAGATGTGTAGGAAGGTGATAATCAGGGTTTGCGAGGGTCTGTTCTGGAGAGGTGTCGTACTCTGCACCTCATCCCACCGGGCTTCTTAGAAATGACAGGTGACTTTCACAAGGTCGCCCTGAAGCAGGGCACGCTGCTGCTCACTCTCAGGAAACTTACTTGTAAAAAACTCTTGGGGATTTTGGCCAGATCTTCTACGTATTCCTTGCAAATGTAACACAGGAAATGCTGAAATCCCAACACGACAAAAAGGACAAGTTAGCGACTAATACCCTCAGGGTTCATTAAAGACCAAGTACTTCGTTACGCGTGACGCTAATTAATGCCACTCACAGCGGGTAGAAAAAGGCGCGAAGGGTGCCCGAGATGCGTTAAAATTGGGCCACTCCCTTAGGCCTCCTCGTTTGCTGGGAAAATGGACTTGGCTTGGCGGGCTGTTTTTCCATTCCTATTAAAGGAAGCGAGAGGAGCTGTTCGCATTCCGGAAGCCTCTAGTGGAAGGCAATGGGAAGGGCCAGGCCCAGCTGGACCGCACTCTCGGGCCTTGGGCCTTTCGAAGGACCCAATGTCCCCCTAGCCGAAGCTGTAGAAGCAACCTCCATCCCAGCCTGCCGGCAGAGTCCCTACTCCGGGCCGCCCCGCTGCCCGCGCTCACCCGCACGAAGACTACGACAGCCCGACGCTCCCGAAACAGCGCGCCGAACGGCACCTGCCTCGCGTTGGCGTCCAGCACAGGCAGCTCGGCTACTGCTGCGGCCAGGAGCTGCCCGCGCTCGGGGCCGCTCGGGACTGCGGCTGGGGCGGCGCGGCCGCTGACCTGCCGCGTAACCGGGCCGAGGGCGGGGTCGGCCACAGCGCCCTGCATCTGCCTGCCCAGGTTCGCGTCCACCATGCCCAAGCCGACCGCACAGGTTAGACGAACCGGGTCGCGGCTGAGCTGGGCTCACGGGGCGGGGCAATCCGGGAGGAGCACGGCGCGCAGGGCGGGGCGGAACGGAGGGCGGAGCTGTGCCACCCAGAGCCAGAGCCCCTCTGGCTGAGTCAGAAAACGGTCCCTACAGGCCCAGGCGAGCTCCGTCGTGGCAGGGCGGGGCGGGGCGAAATCTGGGCGGGGCGCCACCCGGGAGGGGCGGAGCAGAATGCGGGTGGGGCGGGACGGAGCGCAGGGCGGAGCACAAGGCAGGGAGCCGCGCGGTGTTCGGTCCCGAGGGGCGCTCGGTCGGCGTGCTGGCAGACGGGGCTGTGCGGGGATTGGACCGGGCATATCCAGCCGCCTGGAGGTTAGGTTCCGCTGGTCGCGGTGCGCAGGCAAGCGCAAACCGCCCGCGCGTTTTCTGACTCAGCCTCCTGGGTAGGAAGAGGCAGACGGGTCCCAGGTGAGAAAAGATTGTTTAGGAAGGAAGCAGGCCCCTCCCTCCATAGCTGCCTGGGCCCAAATTACTTACCGATGATTCTACAGAAACAGTTACCAACTTAAAGAATTTTCTACTCAGAACAACCAAATCAGTGATCCAACAGGTTTGTACTATTTTACTTGTATTTTGTTTTTAACCCATCCCCTCCTTAGTTCTGGTGTTTTGTTTGCGGTAACATTAATATACAATGTAATGAACATATCTTACGTGTAAAATTAAATTTTATTTTTATTTTTTTAAGGCTTTTTTTTTTCGGGGGGTCGGGCTCTAGCTCTGGGTGGCACAATCGGTTAAGTACGTTGGACTCTTGGGTTTTGCTGAGGTCCTGATCTCAGGGTGGTGAGCTTGAGCCCCTCCCTCATCAGCTCCCCCTGAGCAGAGAGTCTGCTTAGGACTCTCGCTCCCTCTCCCTCTCCCTCTCCCACTGGAGCGTGTAAGCATTCTCTCTCTCTCTCTCTCTCTCTCTCTCTCTCTCTCTCTCTCTCTCTCTCTCTCAAATAAATAAATAAAATCTTTAAAAAAAAAGACTTTTTTAAAAGTAGTCTCCACCCCCAGCACCATGCAGGGCTTGAACTCACCAACCCCAGACTTGAGCTGAAATCAAGAGTCAGAGGCTTAATTGATTGAGCCACCCAGGAGCTCCAAGTTAAATTTTTTAAAAATAAATGTTGTGGTGCCTGGGTGGCTCAGTTGGTTAAGCGACTGCCTTCGGCTCAGATCATGATCCCGGGGTCCTGAGATCGAGTCCCACGTGGGCTCCCCCTGCTCTGTGGGGAGTCTGCCTCTCCCTCGCCTCTCCCTCGCCTCTCCCTCGCCTCTCCCTCGCCTCTCCCTCGCCTCTCCCTCGCCTCTCCCTCGCCTCTCCCTCGCCTCTCCCTCGCCTCTCCCTCGCCTCTCCCTCGCCTTTGCCTGCCATTCCCCTTGCTTGTGCTCTCGAGCGCTCTCTCTCTGTCAAAAAAATAAATCTTTAGTTTTTTAATTTAAAAATTTCTAACATTTTATCATGGACATTTTACTTTTTTATTTAAAAATTTTCTTTCCTCCTGAATTGGGAAATGATCAAAACATAAGTCATTACATAATTTGATGTATAATTATTAACATAAAAAGCAAAATTATCTTTGACATTTATTTCTTAAGGACATGAATGGGATTTTTCCTCCAATTCTTGTATCTGTGAATAAATATTACTCATTTTGCCAATAGAACTCTGCTCAGTATGAATGATGCCACTGTAAGATTTAAAATACATGCCTCTTGATTTATGTTTATGCATTTCTGTTGAGTATATGCCCAGGAGAATAATGAATGGATCATTGGATGTGCATTTTTTTTACCTTGATTGAGCAAGGAGTTTTTATTTTTCATTTTTATTTTTTATTGTTTTTTAATTTTAATTCCAGTATAGTTAACATACAGTGTTATATTAGTTTCAGGTGTACATATCATGGACATTTTAAAACATGCCCCCGAATTGAAAGAATTGTACAATGAACACTCCTGTATTGACCAGTTAGTTTCTACCGATAATTTTTACTGTCATTTTTCTATGCATTTCTCCACAGTTGAATGAGTTTTTCCTGATTGTCCACCTCTGTTATTCACACCCCTATGAAAATATGGAACATTTTCATCACTGGAGAAAACTCCTTTAGTTCCACTCTGTGTGTGTGTGTGTGTGTGAGAGAGAGAGAGAGAGAGAGAGAGACAGTGATTTAAATATTTTTGTATTAAGTCTTGGAACAAGGTGGGATTGCAGCAGTTTGTGGAATTATCACAGACAACAAAAAGCTAAGATGCATAATTTCAACCTCTTTGTGCAGGACAACCAAATTTTTTATTACTAATTTTTGTATTTGAGTTTTGTATTGGCACACAACGTTGCATTCGTTTCAGGTGTACAACATAGTGATTCAACACGTTTAAACGTGCTATGTTCACCACGAGTGTAGCTACCATCTGTCACCATACAACACTATTATAATATCATTGACTGTATTCCTTATGCTGTGCCTTTTATTCCTGTGACTGATTCATTTCATAGCTGGAAACCTGTATCTCCCGCCCCTTCACCCATTTTGCTCACCTACTCCCTACCCCCTCTGGCAACAATGAGTTTGTTCTCTGTGTTTATAGGTTCGATTCTGCTTTTTTATTTGCCTAATTGTTTTATTTTCTTTTAGACTCCACATATGAATGAAATCATATGGTATTTGTCTTAGTCTTATTTCATTTAGCGTAATACTCTTTATGTGTGTTGTCATAAATGTCACGATCTCGTCCTTTCTTATGGCTGCATAATATTCCTGTGTGCGCGCGCATGCGCGCGCACACACCTTATCTTCCTTATCCATTTGCCTACTGATGAACTCTTCGGGTACTTCCAACCTCAGTTCCACTTATGTTTTGTTTTTTTTTAAGATTTATTTATTTATTTTAGAGGGGGGAAGAGGCAGAGGAAGAGAGAGAGAGAGAATCTCATGCAGACTCTCTGCTGAGCGTGGACCACCACCACCGCCACCCCTCTCCCGTCCCCCCCCCCCCATGCAGGGCTCCATCTCTTGAACATGGGATCATGACCTGAGCTGAAATCAAGAGTTGTATGCTTAACCACTCAGTTCCACTTTTCAAGAATCAGTAAAATAAACGTATTTTAGGGGCACCTGGATGGCTTAGTCGTTGAGCCTCTGACTCTTGATCTCAGCTCAGATCTTGATCTCTGGGTTGTGAGGTCAAGCCCCATGTTGGGCTCCATGCTGGGTGTGGAGCCTACTTAAAATAAATAACCTATTTTAGAAATGTACTAGAGTGTTTCAAGAGTCTTCCCCCTCCCCCAGATTTTTTTTTGTTTTTAAGATTTTATTTATTTATTTGAGAGAGAGACAGGAAGAGAGCATGAGCAGGGTGGAGGGGCACAGGGAGAGAGAGAGAGAAGCAGACTTTCCACTGAGCAGGGAGCCCGATGCAGGCCAATCCCAGGACCCTGGGATCATGACCTGAGTGGAAGGCAGATGCTTAACCAACTGAGCCACCCAGGCGCCCCTCCCCCAGATGTTTTTTAACTAAAGCTATTTGCCAGACTCCTCAAGTGAGATAACCCATCTGTGTGTGTAAAAGGTGGCCTGGGAGGGACAGTGGAGTTTTGTAGAAGTCTCTACCAGTGTGAAAATGAGTAAAGGACACCTCGTTTAAAATGAAGCCCTGAAAGGAAAGCTTTCATGCAAGTACCACTCCTTGCAGCCCGTATAACCAGCAGGAGGAAGGAAGATACGAATTATCTTGACAAGAGAGGACACTTTTCACATCCTGCTTTTAAGACATAGGAAGATCCCTCTCTGCCCCAGCAATGTGCTAACCACTGCTTGCAACCAATGACAAACCTCAAATTCTTCTACAGTGAACTTTTGTTCAAAACAAACCTCCCAAATTTTCCCTAAAACCTAATAAAAATTGAACTTCCCTTTGTTTCTTTAGACTTGCCTGTGGTTTGCCATAGTTTGTCCCAACTTGCAGTTCCTCTGCTATTGCCAAGTAAACTCGTTTTGCTGGTAAAATAACTGGTGGTTTTATTTTGAGATTGATGCCAGGTAGTCTTTTAGGCATGCTTCTAGTTCCACCTTAATTTCTCCTAAGGCAGGCTGCAGGCAGGCAGGCATAGGGGAAATTAGGAATTTCTGCAGCCTCTAGGAGACCTAGCTGACCGTGGACTTGGAGGTTAATCCTGCACTGGGGTTTTTCATGGGTGGTGACCAGGTGTCCAGAATTCCTAGGGCAGGGCCCTGTAACAGTCTTCGTCTTTATAAGTTCACCCACCTTTGTATCCAGATTTGCAGTTCAGAAAATATGATCCTCTATTGTATTTGTCTAGTTGAAGCCCTTTCGGGTCACCCATATCAAGGGCAGAGTGCTGTTCCAGGAAGTATATGTGACTAGTCTGCCACAAAGTGCAGAAGAAACTGATCCTGAGTCCTCTGGCTTTCATTAGTGTGAAGATATATACATTATTGGACACATATATAAGTGCTCTCAGTCTGAGAAGCCCTGCAGTGGGTTTAGACATTTTAAAGCAGAGATCTGTTGCTAAATCAAGATATAGATGTTGGGGTACCACAGTGCCCTTACAGGATATTTACAGCAGGATATTTTAAATATTTGAGGAAACAGGTCATCTGTCTGACATCTTGCCTGTGAGTAGAGATAATTCAAGATTTGACATTTCTTTCTACTACATATCTTTGCAAAGCTGGGTTTTCAACAGTTGTGATAAAAAGCTAGAACCACACAAAAATCACTGTGGAACAGGAAATGAGGGGTGGTGTCCAATCTGATTTCAAAGTTTGAGAAGTTGTGTAGTGCCCAACAGGCATACCCATCCTAGAATGAAATAAAAATATTACATTTTCTTTTAATTTATAGGTATATCTTCAAAAAGCTATGCAGTTATTCAGATATAAATGCTCATTAAGTTGTTTGGACCTAACTTCTAAACAAAGGGGACTGATAGGAATTTCTTTGGGCCTAAGGGTGCTCTGAAACAAGAATGTTTGGGAAGCTCTAAATGAGATGGTACGCTCCTTGCCTTGTGCAGCTCTGTACTGTCTTCACAGACTGTTATGAGGCCTGCCACATGCTAGGCCTCTGTGAATAGTGTCTGATTGGGGAATGCACGGGTGAGGAACGGTGGTGCTGGGACAGCGCTCACCAGCCACTGTGGACCCAGGATGAAGGGGAGCAATCAGAGTGCTTCATGGGACTGCGGTGTCCCACTGGTGGAAATAGGCAGGGCAGAGCTCAGAAGACACGTCCAACTGCAGGCTGGCCAGTCCACAGAAACCCGTCAACCTAACACCCAGCCAGTTCTATTTCTATTCAGATTATTCCAGAGATGAGCCTCACTTGACTGTAGATGTTCAGATTTCCTTGGCTTTGTTTCTAACCCCGGACTATAACAACAATTTTCACAGTGGTCTCCCAACAGCTAGTCAAAACTCCCCAAAACTGCCTGGTTGAACCCAGGTGTCTATTATTAATTCACCACTATTCTAGCCCAGATGGAGAACCCTGTCCTGCTACCTTCTGGTCATTTGGTGCACTGCACACTTTATTTTTAAGCATTTGTTACAATTATGATTAACTAATTATTTGTTTCTTGTCCATTTCTTTTTTTTTTTTTTTTTTAATTTATTTATTTGTCAGAAAGAAAGAGAGAGGGCGCCTGGGTGGCTCAGTCATTAAGCGTCTGCCTTCGGCTCAGGTCATGATCCCAGGGTCCTGGGGTCGAGCCCCACATCAGGCTCCCTCCTCGGTGGGAGGCCTGCTTCTCCCTCTCCTGCTCCTGCTGCTTGTGTTCCTGCTCTCACTGTCTCTGTCTCTGTCAAATAAATAAATAAAATCTTAAAAAAAAAAGGAAAAGAAAGAAAGAAAGAGCGCAAGCGCACAAGCAGGGGAAACAGGAAGCCTGATGAGCGACTCAATCCCAGGACCTTGGGATCATGACCTGAGCCAAAGGCAGACGCTTAACCAACTGAGCCACCCAGGCACCCCTCTTGTCCATTTCTTAAGTAGATTATAAACTCCCTGAAAACAAAGTCCATGGTCTACCTTTTTCTGTGTATCTCCAAAATCTACCACAGAGCCTGATACTTAGAAAGTACCCAATAAATATTCATGAATGGGTGAGCTTCTTTTTACTTGTCCTTAAGCTTTCCCCTTGTAGTTACTTCTTCCTATACCTATCCTCCCTTTTCCCCAGCTTCTCCCTTCTCCCCAAACACACCTGGCGGAGTTCTGTAACTGTACCTCAGTCTGAAAATAGTGCATTACTGGTTTATTCATCTCTGCTGCCGTCACTAATGCACCTTGGTTTTCCTGGAAACAAGGAATGTAGCTCCCAAGAGGTTAATTCATCAAGAAGTAACTTAGGCGGGGGGCGCCTGGCTGGCTCAGTTGGAGAAGCATGCAATTCTTGATCTTGGGGTCAGGAGTTCGAGCCCTATGTTGGGTGTAGAGATTAACAAAAAACAAACAAACAAACAAAAAACTTTAAAAAAAGAAAAAGAGAGATGCCTGAGTGGCTCTGTCAGTTAAGCATCTGCCTTCGGCTCAGGTCATGATCCCTGGGCCCTGAGATCGAGTCCTGCCCTGGGCTCTTAGCTCAGCGGGGAGCCTGCTTCTCCCTCAGCCTGTTGCTCCCCCGGCTTGTGCTTGCTTTCTCTCTGACAAATGAATAAATAAAATCTTTAAAAAAAAAGAAAAAGAAAAAAGAAGTAATTTCGGCTGATGGGACGAGTTGGTGCCCATATACCTCATCAGCCTTTTGAAGAGGACCTTGCCCAGAGAAAGGCAAAGGTAAAGGGCTTTGTTGTGCTTCCTTTGTCTATATGCTCCTAAGAAAGAGGAAAGTCCAGTAAAAAGCCATCTCTGAGGGACGCCTGGGTGACTCAGTTGGTTAAACATAACCAACTCTTAATTTCGGCTCTGGTCATGATCTCAGGGTCATTAGATCGAGCCCCACCTTGGGCTCTGTGCTCAGAGGGGAGTCTGTTTGAGATTCTTTCCCTCTCCCTTTCCCTCTGCCCCACCCCCGTTCACTTCCTCATGCACACTCTCTCTGTCTCTCTCTAAAATAAATAAATAAATATTTTTTTTTAAAAAAAGCTATCTCTGAAAGGCAACTTTTGGGTTTTATCATTAGCTATTGATTCTTAGTGTGAAGAGAGTGTAATATTAGTGAGGTAAATGAAATACATAGCTAATGGAGGATTTTAGAAACCATGGGGACCCATGGGGGTCAGGAAACTGACCCTGGGAGGATGCCTCACAAGTTCAAGCCCAATTCCCTTCAGGCCTGGTCCAATTCACTGACCTCATGTCCAGGCTTCATTCCAGCACATGCTAGTGGTGCTTTCAGCCTGTTCCTTCCAGCAGCTTTCTCTGAAGGCCATCCTGTATAGGAGGAGAAACATTCTTTCTGAGTCACCTCTCCGGGTGGAGGTGAGAATCACCAAAGGAATGTACTGATGTTGGTTTGTAAACCATAAAATGTCCTACATTTGTAAGGCATTATTTTTACTACACAAGAATTCTAGAGGGGCGCTGGCTGGCTTAGTCAGTAGAGAATGTGACTCTTGATCTTGGGGTCGTGAGTTCAAGTGCCACATTGGGGGTAGAGTTTACTTAAAAAAAATTAAAAATAGGGTGCCTGGGTGGCTCAGTTGGCTAAATGGCTGCCTTCGGCTCAGGTCATGACCTCAGGGTCCTGGGATCAAGCCCCATATCAGGCTCCCTGCTCAGCAGGAAGCCTGCTTCTTTCTCTCCCTCTGCTGCTCCCCCTGCTTGTGCTCTCTCTCTCTCTTAAATAAATGAATAAGAGCTTTAAAAAAATAAATAAAATAAAAAATAAAAAGAATTTCTGGAAAGCTTTAGACATCAGGAAAGAAGAAAGGGAAAAAACTGGAACAATAAATCTCTAGATAAAAATTGAGGGACATTTGTAAATACCTGGCCTATACTATTCAAAGATGTTACAGGTCATAAAAGTCAAAGATCATAGATCATAAGTGAGAGATAAGAATCATGACAACCAAAGACAACATGGTATCTTGAACTGGATCCTGGGACAGAAAGAGGACATTAGTGGAAAAACAGGAAATTCAAATAAAGTCTGTACTTCAATGAGTTGCATTGTACCAATGTTAATATTTTAGTTTTGACAAATGTATCATAGTCATGTAAGATGTTAACAGAGGTAAATGAGTAAAGGATAAATAGGAAGTCTATACTGTTTTGCAATTCATCTGTACATCTAAAATTAGATGAAAACAAGTTTTATTTATTTATTTTTTAAGATTTTATTTATTTATTTGTCAGAGAGAGAGCGCACAAGCAGCAGGGACAGGCAGAGGGAGAAACAGGCTCTCTGCTGAGCAAGGAGCCCGATGTGGGACTTGATCCCAGGACCCCGAGATCATGACCTGAGCCAAAGGCAGATGCTTAAGTGACTGAGCCACCCGGGTGTCCCAAAACAAAAAGTTTTAAAAAATGTTCTAGAGTCTAAGTGACTAGGAAAAAAATATGGGTACAGTCACAAATGATCACCACAGAATATGTCTTATTCTGGTTTGGATGTTTCATGTGGTTACTCTCAAATATATTTCTTTTTTCAAAGGATTAACTGCAATGTAGTTTCCTTTACGTTTTAAGGATACAAACTGTGTTTCTTTTTTTTTTTAAGATTTTATTTATTTATTTGAGAGAGAGAGAGAGTCCTGGGGGGGAGGGGCAGAGGGAGAAGGAGAAGCAGGCTCCCCGCTGAGCAGGGAGCCCAACGCAGGGTCCTGGGATCATGACCTGAGCTGAAGGTAGCCGCTTAACCAACTGAGCCACCCAGGTGCCCCCAAACTGTGTTTCATATAAGCCCCTTAATCCCTGTACTTAGGCAAAACTAGTCACACAGTCAACAAATATTTACTTCCCTGTGTCAGGCATTGTTAGAAACTAGAAAGATTAAGATAAATAAGACAGGGCGCCTGGGTGGCTCAGTTGGTTAAGCGACTGCCTTCGGCTCAGGTCATGATCTTGGAGTCCCGGGATCAAGTCCCGCATAGGGCTCCCTGCTTGGCAGGGAGTCTGCTTCTCCCTCTGACCCTCCCCCTTCTCATGTGCTCTCTCTCTCTCTCATTCTCTCTCTCTCTTTCTCAAATAAATAAATAAAATCTTTAAAAAAAAAAGATAAATAAGACAAACCTAAGGCAATGAGCTAATAGTCTAGTTGGGAAGATAACCTCAGAATAAATAGTTGTGATGAAGAGCAACGAATAATATAGCAGAAATATGAATAAGAATAGTGAGAACTTATAATTTACAAAGCTTTTGGTTTCAAGTAACAGAAAACCTTGATTCAAACAACAAAAGCAAAAATCAGTAAGTGGGACTCCATCAAACCTAAAAGGTGCTGCAAAGCAATAGAAACAACAAAATGAAAAAGCAATCTACAGAATGAGAGAAAATATTTGCAAACCATATATTGGATAAGGGGTAAATATCCAAAATATATAAAGAACTCAGAACTCACAAACAAAAAAACAATCCAATTTAAAAAAATAGGCAGAGGAACTAAATGGACAGTTTTCCAAAGAAGACATCCAAATGGCCACCAGACACAAGAAAAGATGCTCAACATCACTCATCATCAGAGAAATGCAAATCAAAACCACAAGTAGCAATCACCTCACATCTGTTAAAATGGCTAGCATCAAGAAAAAAAGAACTAACAACTGTTGGGGAGGATGTGGAAAAAAAGGAACCCTAATCACCGTTGGTGGGAATGTAAATTAGCACGGCCACTGTAAAAAGTATTATGGAGGTTCCTCAAAAAATTAAAAATAGAACACCATATGATTCAGCAATTCCACTTATGGTATATGACCAAAGAAAACGAAAACAGGGTATTCCATGTTTATTGTACCATTATTTACAACTGCCAACAGATGGAAACAACTTAAATGTCCATCAATGGATGAATGGATAAAAATATGATATATATACAGTGAGATATTATTCAGCCATGAGAAAGAAGGAAATGCTGCCATTGTGGGATGCCTGGGTGGCTCAGTCGGTTAAGTGGCTGCCTTCGGCCCGGGTCATGATCCCAGGGTCCTGGGATCGAGCCCCACACTGGGCTCCTTGCTCAGCAGGGAGCCTGCTTCTCCCTCTCTCTCCCTCTGCTTGTGCTCTCTCTGTCAAATAAATAAAATCTTAAAAAAAAAATGCTGCCATTGTGACAACATGGATGGACCTTGAGGATGTTATGCTAAGTGAAGTTAAGTCAGACAGAGAAAGACAAATTCTGTATGATATCACTTATAAGTGGAACCTAAAAAATGCTAAACTTGTAGAAACAGAGAGTAAAATGGTGGTTACTGTCATCTGCAGGTCCCTTCCCTGCCTCTGCACCAACCTCAGTTCTTGAGTTCAGCCAAGAAAGAATTCAGAGCCAAACTCTCAAGGAAGAGTGTAATAGCAGTTAAACAGAAAGAACAGCCTTGGGGCACCTGGGTGGCACACTCGGTTGAGCATCTGACTCTTGGTGTTGGCTCAGGTCATGATCTCACAATCGTGAGATCCAGCCCCACATCGGGCTTTTTGGTTAGCATGGAGTCAGGTTGAGACTCTCTCCCTCTCCTACCCCTCCCCCCACTCTTGCGCATGCTCTTTCTATAAAATAAATCTTAAACAAAAAATATTTAAAGAGAAAGAATGCTCTCAAGATGGGAGAGCAGGCAGGCCCAGAGGTGGCAACTCCACTGGGGGTCAAGGCTATCTTGTTTTTTATATCTGTATGAGTTATAGGTCATAGCTAGGGTGGTCTCTGACTGAGGTTGCCTCCAATTATCTAAGGGACTACTACTACTGGTTGGGAGGGGAGCTTTTGGCCTTATATGGTCCTTATTGGAACTGTCATGGCAGCCCTCCCCCAAAGAGGTGGGAGGGTCAAAACTGCAATATAAGTGTATTATAATGAAGCTGTAGGTTACTGTAGGGCAGCCTGTTATAGTGAAGAATGCATGCATATCCTCCAGGGTCTATTCTGGCTGTTTGGAACTTAATTTCTGCCCTTTTCATTAGCTCAAAAGCATTTGTTCCCTGCTCTTATCTAGCTGCCTATTCCATCAGTTACCAAGGCCTGGAGGGTGGACATAGGGAAGACTGTTTAAGGGTATAACCCTGATAAATAAGTCTTGGAGATCTAAAGCACAGTATGGTGATTATAGATAACAATATTGTATTATAAACACCAAACTTGCTAAGAGACTAGATCTTAATTATTCCAATCACCACAAAGAAGAAATGATAATTATGTGAGGTGATAGATGTGCTAGCTAATCAACATGTTGTATACCTTCAATTTACACAATGTCAAAGATATTTAACTTAAAAAGCCCACATTTTTTAGACAACTGGAAACCATAAACTGGGTTTTAGATGGTATCAATGAATTATTGTAACTGTTGTTAGATGTGATAATGTCAGTGTTATTATGTGTTTTGAAAGGTCCTTATCTGTTAAAGATACATACTTTTCGGGGCACCTGGGTGGCTCAGATGGTTAAGCAGCTGCCTTCAGCTCAGGTCATGATCCCAGGGTCCTGGGATCGAGCCCCACATCGATCCCCACCAAAAAAAGAAAAGAAGAAAGAAAATATGAGAGAAGAATAGATGAAACATGACTAGCTGTCACCAGCTAGACCCCGAGACCTGACTTTACTGCCCGCCAGCTGGTACTCACCCACCCTTGTCCTACATTTTTCCTTAAGCTCTTCTTTCCAGTGTATCTCTTAACTCAGGCAACTGTAGCGACTGCCCTGACCAGACCTCCAGGCAGCCCAGACCACCCAGACCAGTTTGAGCTTAACCCCTGACAGGCTCCTGCGCTGTTGGACCTTGGAGTGATCGACAATGACTTTTACCTCATTATAATACTAAAATCTCTGCCCGAGGTGTGGCACAAGCCTCATTTACATAACATACAATGTGTGTGTAGGCGTGTTTCCTTAAGGGGCATGTGCGAACTTTTGCCCACTGCTACTTACTATGACAAGGCTTTCCTATCTAAATAGTCATCCTAACCCTAAAAAGAAGGAACCCATCCACCCTTGCTTGGGGAGGCATGGCTTTGGAAGCCAATTGCCATGACCTCCTTATTTGCTGCCAATAAAGTTTTCTTTGAGCGACAACTCAACCTGGTGCAGTTTCTGACTCACCAAAGAGTGAACTCACGTTGGTTCAGTTACATAATGATAATTTTTGAAGGTGCACGATGGTTAAATGTGGATTCATTATACTATTCTTTCTTTTATTTTGTATACTTGGGATTTTTCACATTAAATTTTAAAATACTGTGGCGCCTGGGTGGCTCAGTCGATTAAGCTTGACTCTTTAATTTCGGCTCAGGTCATGATCTCAGGGCTGTGAGATTGAGCCCTGCATCAGGCTCACTGGGGAGTCTGCTTCTCCCCCCTCTACCCCTCTGTGAGCACGCTCTCTCTTTAAAATAAATAAATGTTTAAAAAAAATAATAGTTTAAAATATCACTGAATAGTTTGTTCTCAGTCTTATAAGAAATATAGTTAACTGGTTTCCTAGTAATGTAGATGTAGGTGGTTTCCTTCCTTCCTTCCTTCCTTCCTTCCTTCCTTCCTTCCTTCCTTTTCCTTCCTTCCTTCTCTCTTTCTCTCTTTCTTTCTTTCTTTTTGGCTATTAGAAATAACATTTGAGGGGCGTCTGGGTGACTCAGTCAGTTAAGTGTCTGTCTTCAGCTCAGGTCATGTCCCCAGGGTCCTGGGATCAAGCCCCATGTCAGGCTCTCTGCTCAGCAGGGAGTCAGCTTCTCCCTCTCCCTCTGCCTGCCACTGCCCTGCTTGTGCTCTCTCTCTGTCGATCTCTCTGTCTGTCAAATAAATAAATAAATAAATAAATAAATAAATAACATTTGAGTCATATCTTTTTGCAAACACCAGTTTTAAATTGAGAGAGTATATGCCCAGGATAAATTGCTAGAAGTGGAATTTCTGAATGAGAAGATGTGCTCATTATGCATGAAGATTATTGCCAAGTTTATCATATGGCATAGGTGGTCTTGAGCGTTCCTATTTCCCCATCCTCTTGCCAGCCACTGGGTATTAGTCAATTAATTAAGATAATTTAAAATGTTCACAAAGAGTGAAGTTATTTCTAAACTTCTAATTCCCTATGGGGCTTATGTGGGTTTTAAAATTGATGTCTCCATCCTCTTTCTTGTTTGGGAGTCATCAATTTGAGACATCAAGGAACGAGAACGTGTGTTTACATTGAAGACCTTTAGCCAGAGGGAATTCAGCACCAAAAGCCTCTGGCCTATAAGAGAGGGAGCTTCTTGAATTTCTGTTAATAACTGTATGACCCAAGGAGAATAAAAGGCTGACGGATAGCACTGACAACAGGCAAGTGGCCAGAGAAAGATGTAAGTGCATTCATTACTAGCGGTGTTCTGGTAAGCAGACACAGATGTGCAAATAAGAAAACAATTGCTCCTATTTTGACAGCTCTAATTAATTACTAATATCAATAGATTTAAAGTTTTCTTTGACATCACTGCTCTTATGGTTATATTTCATGTGAAATCAGAATTATAGATTAGACAATTTAATTTTCCAATATAAAGAGATATATGATTTAGTCATTGTTATTTTAGCAGAACAATAAACTCAGACATCATTAAAAAGTAATTTTGTAGTAGGGATAGTAGCCCTGCAGAAATACAGAAATTAGAAAGGATTGTGGAGGGAGCATCAGAACATGACTGGATGAATTAGAGACTCAGGGATAAAGCACCTGTGACTGTTACAAATTTATTGCCTCCCAGCTCCGAACTAATCCTTCAATATACACTCTGTGATACTGGACAGATTTCCTTCAAGCATCTCTCATTTACAGTGAGCCCATTGCTAAGCATTTTCGGTAGAGGACGGGGGGTGCGGGGGTGGGTTGCTATTGCAGGAGGAAGGGGTTCTCATGCTGTTTCCAGCTGCTGCATGTTGGGTCAGTGAGGACACTGGGTAGATCTCTTCCCAGTCACGTGCTCAGTGTGTGCATTTCTTCAGCAATCTTGCAGTTATGGCCTGATCTGGCAATAATCTTCCTGCACCATGCTTGCCATGGAAACTGCCCAGAAGTCCTTCTGCCTCCACCAGTGGCCCAATTCCTCACCTGCACCACAGGCAGTTCCTGTCCCTCCTGTCTCCACTCCCTCTGCAGGTCTGCACATGGCCCCTCAGCAGCCCTGGCCACCCCTGCACACGCATGTCTCTGATTGTCTCCTGTGCCCCACCTGTCCTCTGGAGGGTTGCTTCCAGCTTGCCTGTCAGCTGCAGACCTTTGACATTGACTGGCCTGGGGGAGCTAGCAAACTTCTTTCCCTGTTATCCAGACTTACTGGATATCCCTGATATCTCTGACATCTCTGACATCCAGCCTAGGCTGGACTGCATCTTCTCCAATGAGGTCTGAGCCCCGGATTTGGGGAAGGGGCCCATTCCAAGTTTGTCTTCCTTGGGTACTTTCAGCCATGTTTTCCTTATATTTTTTAGTCACATGTTAATCAGAGTTTAATAATTTTTCATATTAAACTTCCACTGTTAAACCTACATTGTGGTTTCAATCTCCTTATTGGGCCCAGACTAACACAATGCCTTAGAGACTATGATCAAGGAAGTGTAAATACGAACTATTGTCATTTCTGTCTTGTTATTTAAGAATGGTCTGCTAGTATTTGATGGTATAACTAAGAAAAACTGTCTTCATGTGTCCATGGTTTTAAATAGAACCAAAAAACACGAATTAGAAAACACATACACACAGAGATGGTGCTGCATGTGAATCGGGTTGCCAGTATGAACCATTTCGTTGCCCTAGAAAAGCCTCCTGCCCCAAAATATCCTCTGACAAATCCGAGAGTAGATTCAATTGCCCAGAATAAAGCTCCAAGGGGGATGACACAAAGGATGTGTAAATTATTTTTTAATTCCTTAATTTTGCTCCTTACTAAAACTTGTGGTAAATACACTTAACATAAGGCTTACCATTTTAAACATTTTTAAGCGTACAGTTCAATGGCATTAAGTATGTTTACATGTTGTGCAACCATCATCACCATCCAGGATCTTTTCATCTTCCCAAACTAAAACTCTGTACCCATGAGCCAGTAACTCCCCATTCTCCCCTCACCCCAACCCCTTAACCACCATTCTACTTTCTGTCTCTATGAGTCTGACTACTCTAGGTTTCTCATATAAGTGGAATCACACAGTATTTGTCCTTTTGTGACTGGCTTATTTCCTTCAGCATATGTCTTCAAGGTTCATCCATGTGGTAGCATATGATTGGATTTCCTTTTTTAAGGCTAAATGATATTCCATTTTATGTATATATCACATTTTATTTATCCACTTATCTGTTGGTAAACATCAGGTTGTTTTCACCTTTTGGCTATTGTGAATAATGCTGGTATGAACGATTAATTAACTTTTTAAATGTTGTATTAATCAATATGTTGTATATATCAAGAATTAGAGATTTTTTTTAATAAATTGACACATGATTGTGGGAGCTGGCAAGCATGAACTCTTTAAGAAAGGCCAGCAGGCTGCAAATTCAGGTAAGAGTTGATACTGCAGTGTTGAAATTGGATTTTGCAGGACAGGAGGCTGGAAACACAAGCAGAGTGTTTATATTGTAGTCTTGAGGAGAAGTGCGTCTACTTCAAATAACCTATCTTTGTTCTTAAGGCCTTCAACTGATTGAATGAGGCCCATCTACATTATGAATTGTATCTGCTTTACTCAAAGTGTACTAATTCCAATGTTAATCATATCTAAAAAATACCTTTAAAACAACGTTGAGACTAGTATTTGACCAAATGACTGGGTACCATAGCCTAGCAAAGCTCACACACAAAATTAACCATCGCAGTTTATCTCTTGTCAACTTGGCACCTGTCCACATTCCCCTAAACCACACTTAATCTCCAAACAAAGACAATAACAAAGTCAAACTTCTGCCAAACATGATACAACTATTCTATCTACAACAGAAAACAAACTGACCTTTTCCCTAGAAAAGAATGCAACATCTTTGGGTGATATTCACTCTCTTCTTTGATATCCATACCTTAAACACTATTATGTAAACTTAATGTATCTTATGTTGTATGCTAAGGGGATAAGAGAGGGAAGAAAACAAAGATATATACACATACACATATATATTTACTCCTGCATACATATACACAAACATTGATAACAAAATAAAGAAGATACATTCATAACAACTTCCATCCCCATTTCTACAAGTTGTCACTGTTTGTAGCTGGCGTGTATAACTACCTCCTTCCACTACACAATCCATGCTCCTTTTATCCTCAGCAGGTCGTTGTGGCTCTTTATCAGGTGGGATAAGCAAAACCTTCATTTCTGAAGGGTCTGGGCCATTAGCAGTCTCATCTGAATCAGGATTTTATAGTTTTCCATTGACTCAGTCACAGGGCATGGTAAGACTTAGAGACACTGATATTATGAAATAATAAGAAATATATGTTTTGATTTTTATTTCTGGTTCCTGGCACAGAGATGCTAAAACCCTTGTAATTTCCTGAGTGATAAGAGAGGAGCATCTTTTTTTGTTCATAATAAGCCCCTTTGAAACAGTTTATAATGCAGCATAACATGAACATGCTCAGTTTATGCTCATGAAGTGATTCCTGGAGGATGGGGGCTGGTTACCAGAGGAACTAACCCTGTGATTAGAGGGTTGGAAATTTTGGCCCCACCCCTTGACCTCTGGAAATGGGGAGGGATTTGAGATTGAGATAATCACCAATGGGCAATGACTTAATAATGCCTATGTAATGGAAACTCCAAAAACCCCTAAACAACAGGGTTTGGAGAGCTCTGGGTAGATGAACATTGAGGTACTGTCACCTTTTGGTTAAGTTCATGATAATCCACTGTCATATTCAAGATCCATATATTTTCTGCGTAGGCCAAATAGACGAGTTGAATGGGGATGTCGTGAAAATCACCGTCCTTGCATGCTCCAAGTCCTTGATGGTGGCATTAATCTCTGCAATACCTTCAGGAATGCAGCATTGCTTTTGGTTTTCATTTGGCTAGGTAGAGACAGTTCTTGTGGTTTCCACTTGCCTTTCCCACCATAATAGCCCTCACTCCACAGGTCTGGGAGCCAATGTGGGAATTCTGCCAGTCCAATTAGGAATTCTGGACATGGGAAAATAACCACAACATGGTTTTGATGACCCACACTGTTAGATAAACCTGAGCTAAAACAACATTAATCACCTGACCTCCCACAAGAGACAACAGGTATTGATGAGGATGTGGAGAAAAAGGAACCCTCTTGGGGCGCCTTGGTGGCTCAGTCAGTTAAGCGCCTGCCTTTGGCTCAGGTCATGATCCCAGAGTCCTAGCATCGAGTCCCGCGTTGGGCTCCTTGCTCAGTGGGGAGCCTGATTCTCTCTCTGCCTGCTGCTCCCCCTTCTTGTGTTCTCTCTCTCTCTGACAAATAAATAAAATCTTAAAAAAAAAAAGTTAAAAATAGAACTACCCTAAGATCCAGCAATTGCACTACTGGATATTTACCAAAGAATACAAAAACACTAATTCAAAGAGATAAATACATCCTTATGTTTATAGCAGCATTATTTACAATGGTCAAGAAAGATATGGAAGTTGCCCAAGTGTCCATTGCCTAATGAATGGATAAAGAAGATGTGGTATATGTATACAATGGAATATTATTCTACCATAAAAAGAATGAAATCTTGCCATTTTCAACAACATGGATGGAGCTAGAGAGTATAATGCTAAGTAAAATAAGCCAGCCAGAGAAAGACAGATACCATATGATTTCACTCGTATGTGGAATTTAAGAAACAAAACAAACAAGCAAAGAGAGACAGACAAACCGAGAAACAGACTCTTAACTATAGAGAACAAACTGCTGGTTCCCAGGGGAGGTGGTTGGGAGGATGGGGGAAATACGTGCTGGGGATGAAGGAGTGCACTTGTGATGAGCACCAGGTGATGTATGGCAATGTTGTCACTATATCACACACTTGAGACTAATATAACACTGTATGGTAACTAACTGGAATTAAAATAAAAACTTAAAAAAATAATCACCTGACCTCCATTAGCCCCTGTGGCTAGTAGACCATAGCAACATTTTGGGTTCCTTGGAATCATTTTAAGTTTAGAGCTGGGGCCCAGTAATCCACAGAAAGGCTGATTATTTCCTTTTCCCCAGTGCAGTCACCCTGGTGATAGGCCATTGGACACTTTGGGGAAAGCTGGGGAAGAGATTAATAGTATAAATTTTTGTCAGTATACTAGGGTCCTTCCTCAAGGGGACCTGGCCTCTTCTTCATTCAAGGGGTTCTGAGTCTGTAAACTGGCTCAAGTTTGGGGAATTGGTTAAAAGATCATGATTCTATTCCAATTAATCTTTTGTTCATTTGACTGGACCACTTTCACTCATACAGCTCAAGTAAGAGTTTAATAGATTGCCCATCTATTTCATGTGTAGCGACACCATGATCAACTAATTAATGCCATAAGTCTCTGCAGATCAGAGTCTCTGGGGATCAGAGTATTTGAATTGCTGCTTTGACTCTGCTGTCCATTACAGCTACCATGCCTACCTTGCCTTTGGTGATTCAATGCCACCACTTGATCCTTGCCGCCTTGGGATCCAATACTCCCATTGCTTTGGGGTTTCCCAATTTAGTGGTAGCAGTTCCTACTGTAATTTCTAACCTACAGAGAAGAGTGAGTCCAGAGCTCTTCAAGGATGCTGGAGCTCCGTCTCACAAATTTATTTCTTATAGTGAAAGGCATATCTTCTGTATGCTTCCAGGGTAAGTGAGCAGGATTTAAATTATAAATGTACTCTAACACCCCAATCACCTTAGGCCTTTGGATACCTTTCTCTAAGTATACCAAGGAAGTTCTGGTATTTTAATCTCATTTAGCATAGGCCACATTTTTGGTCCAAACAACCAAACATACTATTAGAAATATTTTTAACCCCTTGAGCTGCAACATTAAATCTGGGATCTTTGCTTAGTGGGCCCATATCAATAAATTTAGCTGATCCAATCTTCCACCATTATCTCATACTCTTAATAACTCTTAATATACTCTGGATTTCTGTCTGTATACATTGGAAAAATAATGTAATTCTTTTGGAGGGTAACACACCTCCTCATGAGTCACGCTTCATAGTTTACCTTTAGGGGCTTGATGGAACTTGAGTCCAGGTATAGGTCTAGAAGCAAAGACAGGTGGTAAGGGCTGGTCTTGAGGAGAATCAGCATTGTCTTGCAAGGAAACTACCTCAAAGGAAGCCATTACAAGTTCCTCAGGCAAAGCAGTATTAATCACAGATATGGGTGGAGTGGTGCTTCTGCTGGCAAGACAACTCATCAAAATTTAGGGGTTATGTTCCATCTCATCAAGATCTTCCCATATGTCTCCATTCCAATTTTCAGGATCCCATTCCTTTCCAATCAAATCTTCATTTTAACAGTAGACACCCTGTGAGATTGGGAATTCCATTTGTGTTGTAATTTAGCTATTTCAGGAGGAAACTCTAGGTTTGTTTTTCAGCCATCTCAGTTCTGCAGCTACAGGAGATAAGGATTTTTCTTTCTTTTTTTTTTTTTAAGATTTTATTTATTTGACAGAGAGAGACACAGCAAGAGAGGGAACACAAGCAGGGGGAGTAGGAGAGGGAGAAGCAGGCTTCCCGCGGAGCAGGGAGCCTGATGTGGGGCTCGATCCCAGGACTCTGGGATCATGACCTGAGCCGAAGGCAGACGCTTAACTGACTGAGCCACCCAGATGCCCCGCGGAGATAAGGATTTTTCAAGAGGTAGAAAACTGCAAGTAATTTGTTCAGCATCAAGCTGGGATTTCAAATCCTTGAGCACTTCCTTTTCTTTTCTCACTCTGTCCAATGCAATTAGGAGTAACTAGCCAATCTCATTATACTTGTTAGTTTGACAAAATGTTCTAAGGTACCAAATACATTGTCACCCAGGGCCATGCCTCTTATTAATATTGATTAGGGATATTCAATGGTAATATTTGTTTATCTCTATTGCTACATCATGCTGTGAACTATCAGTGTTCTCTTTCCTACTGAAAATAGAGTTATTAGTGCCTTTAAATGTAACCAGATTAGAGAACCAAATCCAGAAGCCCCAGAACCAATTCAAGAAACCCAGCTTTGAGATTGTGTTCCTCTAGAACCATTCTCAGTAGCAAAATCTGTATTAGTCGGTGTTCTCTAGAGAAATTAAACCAATAGGATATGGGGGTTGGCAAGTTTGAAATGTATTGGGCATGCCAGAAGGCTGGAAATTCAGGGATAATTTCGTGTTGCAATCTTAAGTCTGAGATACACAGGCTAGAAACTCAAGCAGGGCTTCTATGTTGCAATCTTGAGGCAGAATTGCTTCCTTCTCAAGAAACCTGACATTTTTCTTAAGGGCCTCAATTGATTTGATGAGGCATTGACATTATGGAGGGTAATCTGCTTTATTACAAGTGTACTGATGTAGATAGACAGACAGACAGAGATATGGATATAGGTACAGATATGGGCACATAAGAAGCAAACTGGAAGCATATATAACTGTTAATGGTGGTTATCCTTGATGCAGAAAGGAGAATTGGAATTACGAGGAGATTTTGCTGTGTTCCTCTGTATGTTTATGTATTGCATGGCCACAAGAGTATGTCCATGTAATACTTATAAACTGAGAGAGAGAGAGAGAGAGGAGAGGAGAGAGAGAGTACTAGACTAGATGTTCTCTAAAATGCCAGTTGTAGGAAACCTGAGCTCATGGACTGGTCCCCCAGTCTCCCCACTCCCTCTTTCCAATCTCAGTCTGGCTGGTCTCTCAAACAAGGCAGATGTGAATGTATACCTTTGAGAAGACACGTTCTACTCTGTTGCCCGAGTTGTATAGAAGTTCAGCCTGCTGAGAAAGAGAGCAAAGCACACAAGCAGACAGCGTGCATGAAGGATAAAGATTTCCTGGCATAATTGAATCTTTGGTTTCAGTTCATTACTAGGTTTGGGCTGCGTCTTGGCCCCAGGTTCTGAGAGTCACCTTTGAATCCTGATAAAAAATATCTCTGTGACTTAAGCTGTTTCTATACTGTTTTCCTACTTGTAACCAAAACTGTTGTAACTAAGTGTAGAATTATACTGATTCTACAGATGATGGTGATTTTGGTTGCCAAGAACTAATTCTCAAGAAGATTTAGTTCATATATGTTGTTCTCTGTAACCCCAGCACATAAAACTGAATTTTTTATTCTGAAGATACCTGACATATGTTAGGACAAAGTGAAGGTACAACTCACCATCTCTTTTGCTAGTTGAAAACATAGAATGGAAATAGCTCAAAAGTAAAATCAAATCTAAGTTTTGGTGAATTTATCTGAAGGTGAATTTATTTGAATTACTCTGTCAAATTAGGAAAAATGAATTAAAATATGAGGGGAAAATTAGTAATGGAGTGGAGTGCCTGGCTGGTGTAGTTGGTAGAGCATGCGACTCTTGATCTCAGGGTGATGAGTTTGAGCCCCACATGCGGTATAGAGATTACTTTAAAAAAACAAAACAGAACAGAACAAAAACATCATTTTGCTACCAGGTCTGAGTGAAGATTTAGACAATAGTGCCTAACAGTCTGTTGTCATTCCTAGACATCAAGATTTGGAAACTATCATGTGTGCCTCAGCCACTCCAGGCCAGATTCTAGTTTTAAACCTTACTGATAAACTTGCATACCTCTTGGAAACCATATTTGCTCAGAATAGTGTGGCTCACCATGCTGAACCACCAATGGTCCTTCTCATACACTGTGGGAGATGCTGCTGGGGAGGCATGCTCAGGGCTAACTCCCCAGGATGGGTATGATCCTGACTGGAAACCCTTCTAACAAGGAGAGGTGCGAAGATAGAAATAAGAAGTGCTGGGTCCCAGGGACAGTATATGGGAGTTGGCCTCTGCCTACTTATTACACTTATTACACTATGACTGGAGAGGTGTTTCCTGGAATTTTGGAGACTATGGAGACTTTGGAAACCACACTCAGAAGAGTTATGAGGAGATTTTGTTGTGTTCCTGTGTATATTTATGCATTGCCTGGCCACAAGATTATGCCCATGTAATACTTATAAACTGAGAGAGAGAGAAAGAGAGAGGAGAGGATACTAGATTAGATGTTCTCAAGAATGCCAGTTGTAGGGAGGTCTTATCAGGTATGGCAGAGCCTTCAGGAAGGGTGACTGCTGGTATTATTTTTACTGAGAGTGAACCAGAGTCTTACAGCCTTGGAAAGACTTTCTTCCCAGCAGTCGGTCAGAGAAGGGACACCAACCTCTCTTTGCCCCTTTTCTTGGGCCTGGACATTAGGGGTAAAGGTGTCCAGCAAAACGTTTCTAGGTGATGGGGGCTAAATATGATCCCTTTTGTGAGGGCAGCCCCAGAACTAAGACCAGAGGTCTCCCTCTGGTAAAGTGTGAGCTGAAGATGAGAAAATTAACATATAAATCAGATTAACTGGGTTGCAACACTTTAGACATTTATTTTCCTTTCTTTTTCTCAAAGACTTTAGTACATTCCAGTTTGAAGGTCCCAGCTCACTTTGAACTGTCCCTGGGTTTGATAGGAAACCAGGGCCCTTTGGGTATACGAGTTGGGGAACAGCACCTTCAGCACAAAAATAACAGCATTAATTATTTTTATTTATTTATTTTTTAATTAAAGCAGGTTATCATTGCCCTGTTGAGCAGTATAGGAGCAGAAGTTCGTACAAAGGGCTGTGGAATCCATCCTGGTGTGCTGGGATCTTGGTGGAGGGGTTGGGGCCCATCAGGGAATCCACTTGAATTCCAGTGACCCTCAGTGTCAGGGCCCACTTCTGTACATGTGGATGAGAAAAATTAGGTGCGCTCCAATGTAAACTCTGGCTCCCCAGGGCCAGGGCAACTGAAAGACTGCGGTTGGTCATCCTACTCAGCAGACCTGGATAGCCACAGGGATTCCCTATAGGAGCCAAAACTTCCTGCCACATGGGAAACTGAAGGCCAAAGGGTTCCCTGTGGCCTCTGATAAGGAACTGAGAGACTAAATTTGGGGCCAAGTGAGAAGATCTGGGGACTTAGAGAGGCCAGTAGAAAATCAGATCCAGTTTGAGGGGTGCTGCAGTACGATAGGCTCACTGGGGAGGGGGGAGTCATTACTATTGTTACTTTATTTGTTGCTGTGATAGAAGTTAAGGAAGGAAAAAAAACCCCAGGTAAATGAAGAACAGGTGAGGACCTTTGGAAGGCAACAGAGAGTATGAGCTTCACCTGTAGAAAGTGTTCTGAAGAAGGCAAAAGAAACTTGGGACTGGGCCTACCAAATACTGCAACCTCCTTAGGTGTCTTCTTAGCATGCATCACCATCAAATATATATATATATATATATATATATATATATATATATATATATAAAAGATTTTATTTATTTATTGATTGATGATTGATTGATTCATTTATTTATTTTTAAAGATTTTATTTGTTTGACAGAGAGAGAGACAGTGAGAGAGGGAACACAAGCAGGGGGAGTGGGAGAGGGAGAAGCAGGCTTCCCGCCAAGCAAGGAGCCCAATGCGGGGCTCAATCCCAGGACCCCGGGGTCATGACCCGAGCCTAAGGCAGACACTTAATGACTGAGCCACCCAGCCTCCCCTATTTATTTTTTAAAAAGATTTTATTTATTTGAGAGAGAGAGTGAGAGAGAGTGAGCGTGCGAGAGAGGGCCAGAGGGAGAGGGAGAAGCAGGCTCCCCGCTGAGCAGGGAGCCCCATATGGGGCTCCATCCCAGGACCCTGGGATCATGATGTGAGCCGAAGGCAGATGCTTAACTGACTCAGCCACCCAGGTGCCCCTAAAGATTTTATTTTTAAGTAATCTCTATACCCAACGTGGGGCTCGAACTCACAACCCCACGATCAAGAGTCGCATGTTCTTCTGACTGACCCAGCTAGGTGCCTGTCAAACGTATTATAATTTACTAATTTATTTTTTGTCTTCTTCACTAAAAAGTGATACTTTTGGGACCTGTTTCAATCACCATTCTACCCCCAAGTACACCTAAAATATAACAGGGCATATAACACACGTGATAGGCAATTAGAAGTTCATGCTGAATAAATGGTAAAACAAACACACACTTACCCTCTCCCATTCTCTATTCAAAAAAGTTTACTTTACTATTTTTTTTTTAAGAGAGAGAGAAAGCATGAGTAGGGAGGGGTGGAGGGAGAAGGAAAGAGAGAATCCTAAGCAGACTTCAGGCTCAGTGTGAAGCGCAACACAGGGCTCAATCTCACGACACTGAGATTATGACCTGAGCCAAAATCAAGAGCTGCATGCTTAACCAACCGAGCCATTTAGGCACCTCTCCCATTCTCCATTCAAAAAGTAAGACTATGTGACTTCTGAGGCCAGGTCATAAATGGTTACAAGGGCTGGCTTTTACACCTCTTACCCTCTCTGTCTCTCTTTCTCGGATTGCTTGCTCTGGGGAATTCAGCTGCCACGTTAAAGACATTCAAACAGCCTGGGGAAGGGCCCATGCTCCAAGCAGCTCAGGCTGAGAGGAAGCAACTAGCCAGACATTTGAGTGAGCTCCCCGGAAGTGGATCCCTTTAACCACAGTCAAGCTCAGATGATCTCAGATGCCTAGGCTTTAAGTGTCCCAGCTGAGGACGTGGCTGAGAAGAGACAATTTCTACTGTGTCTTGTCTCAATTTTTGATTCAGAGACCAATCTACTAAATGTTTGTTTTGTTTTAAACCACTAAGTTTTGGGGTATTTGTTAAGCAGTAAGAGATAAGAAATACACAAGTGATGCTATGTGACTTCTGAGGATAAGTCACAAGAACTAGCTTCTGCCTGGGGCTCATGATTGTAGCCCTGGATGACATCTTGACTGCACCCTTGTGAGAGACTGTGTCAGAAACACCTGGCTCACCTGCTTCCACAGTATCTGTGAATGGTAATAAAATGTACTGTTGTCTGAAGCCTCCTGAGTACTGGGGTAATTTGCCCAGTAGCAGTAGATAGCTCACACGTCACCATCACAATCCCAACCTCTGCTTTCAGTTTCCCCTTAGCACCTGTTACTGTCTGACATACCAGGCCTTTTACTAATTTATTTCTGTCTTCTCTGCTAGAATCTAAGATCCATGTTTATTATTTTTTAAATCTGTTTTAGTCATTGTTTCACACCCCAGTTCCTAGAACACAATCTGGCACACATGATGGATAATCACTGTTTATGTGGGATAAATGAATGACGACAGCAACCACAAAGACTCGACCCTTTCCCTCCCCTTTTCACCGCTAAAGAATCCCATGATGAGGGAAAACTCTGGCAGGAATTTTTGCCCAACAGGGCTAGAGGAATACATTTGCTTTTTTTTTTTTTTTGCCTTTCCTGCTCAAACTATATTTGTATCACCTCTTGAATTACTCAGTGGCATTTATTTGTTCATTCACCAATTAACTGATTCCACATCTTGGGTGGGTAACTTAGAGGGCATCACCCTAAAAACTGGACAACCTCCTCTCTCCATGATAAGAAAGTACCAGCTATATTACTTGTAAAGTTGTGTTCTACCCTAAACTCCCGTGGGTGTAACTGGAGGTTGCAGTAACTGAAGATGATCAGTGGGAGAGCCGCCTCCTCCCCACCAAAATTGTGACACTATTTTTTTCTGCCTCACTGTCTTCCTCCTCCCTAAAAAATCAAATGAGCCCAGGATAAGCCTGGCACCTTTCACTTTGATTCCTCACCCAAGAGCTCCAGTCTGGAGAGTCTGGAGCTCTTGGGTGAGGAAGCTCCCTCTTCTTCAACATATTCACACCCACTTCTACCCTAACATAACCAGCTCCCTCCAGCAACAACCCGTCAAGCTTCTGTGCCAGTCCCCTCCTCTGAATCTCAGACACCGTTTCTTCCTGGTTTAATACACTTTCAAACATGAAGCCAAAAATATATATATTTAGACCATATTTTTCACTTATAGGAAAGAATATTTATAACAAGCAAGATGACAAAAACAATAAAATACGCAAGAACATATTTCAGTAAGTAAAGGAAACTTTGATCTCTTTCCCTTTGAAGATGTCTATAACTCTTTTTCATTTTCTTCTAGAAATCCCGTGGGCTCTAAAATATAAAAGCATACAAGGCCAGTGAAAACTGTAACACATTACCATTATATGTGTGAGAGGTAGGATAAATAGGAGTTCATAGAAATTTTTACTACAAACACCGGCATGTGGTTTCACCATTAGGTGGGAATCTTAGGGAGATACATTATTCCTGCACTAGTGAGAGTCCTTGTGTGGATCCAGTGAAGACAGGAGGTCCCAGTGGAGGCAGGAACCTAGACTCCTGGGAGATAATGTTTTCTATGGCACCATTTGAGGTTGATCTAGGGCTTTAAAAAAAAAGAAACAAAAAACCCTGTTAGAAAATGATGAAGCCAAGATGAGCAAGACTGCTGATCAGTGATGGAAAAAACAAATGTGCTGCCTAAGACATTGGAGAAACACCAGGCCTATTCCTTTAGGTTCCTTGAGGGCCACTCCCAAACCAATCTCCCCAGATGTCGGACTCTCTCCCTCCTCAGGAATAGAAGCTCCCACCTCTTGCTTTGACCTTTTTGACCCACTCTCTCCCACATGCTCCTGTTTGCTTCCCACTCCCTCAAGGCTAAGGGGGGGTAAGATGTGTTAAGCTACTCTAAATACCCCAGTGTCATCTTAGAGAAAGGGAAGAAGTCTGAAAGATAATTTTCTTCTGAAGACAGTAATCTAAAAGAGACCATTTATCTGGAAGAGACTAAGATACTATTAATTATCAAACTTAAAATGCCTGATACCAACTTGTGGACTACAACTGGGATGTACACTTTTAGGGAGTTCAGATACTATGAATACCTAAAAGTGTAGGATGAGGCCTAGACCAGGAGGCCAGGGAAGGCTTACCCAAGAACAGAACACGTAATATGTAGAGGATTAGAGTTATCTAGGTGAAGATGAGGAAGGAAGAGCTTTCCACGGAGAGAGAATAGAAGGACAAAGGCCCTGTGATGGAAAGGAGCAAGACAGAAAAAAGGGGATTAAAAAAAGGTTACTTGGTCAGAGCTGAGAGAGTGAGGCATAAGTTCATGGAAGATGAATCTGGAGGGGTAGGTAGTGTAGGTAGGTGGGTAGGGGTCAGACAGCGCAGAGTTTTATAATCCCTGATAAAGAGCTCTGTTTTATCTTATCAGCAATGGGAAGTCACTGAAATGCTTCACAAAACTTACATTTGCTGCACTGTAAAAGATGGATCCATGGGGGTGAAGGTGAGGTGGTCTACATTTGATAAATGTAGATTAGTTAGGAAGCTACTGTGGCTTGATTTTTTTGTCTGGCAGGGGGAGTTAAAAAATCTATTATTTTACTCAAAATAATTCTTTAAAAAAAAGTTTTTTTTTTAAAGTAAACTCTAGGCCCAATGTGGGGTCAGCCCCAAGATTAAGAGTCATATGCTCTACTGACTGAACCAGCCAGGCATCCTTCAAAATAATTCTTTTTTTTTTCATAATTGAGTTTTTACTGGTTGTTCTGAGGATCAGTATAGACATTTTAATTTGTACACAATTCTTTTCTTAATAGACTATTTTTAAAAAGATTTATTTTATTATTTATTTGAGAGAGAGAGAGCGCAACTGGGGTGGGGGGTGGAGAGGGAGAGGGAGAGAGAATCTCAGGCAGACCCTGAGCTGAGCACAGAGCCCAACTGGGGTTCGATCCCACTACCCTGAGCTGAAACCAAGAGTTGATCGCTCAACTGACTGCACCACCCAGGTGCCCTAATTTGTACACAATTCTTTTCTTTTTTTTTTCTTTCTTTCTTTCTTTCTTTCTTTCTTTCTTTCTTTCTTTCTTTCTTTCTTTCTTTCTTTTCTTTCTTTCTTTCTTTTTCTCTTTTTCTTTCTTTCTTTCTTTCTTTCTTTCTTTTTCTTTCTTTCTTTTTTAAGATTTTATTTATTTATTTGACAGAGAGATAGAGAGAGAGCACAAGTAGGCAGAGAGGCAGGCAGAGGGAGAGGGAGAAACAGACTCCTGCTGAGCAGGGAGCCAGATACGGGGCTTGATTCCAGGACCCTGGGATCATGACCTAAACCGAAGGCAGATGCTTAACCAACTGAGCCACCCAGGCACCCCATGTACACAATTCTTAATGTACCTATGGAAAATCTAAAAAATCATGTTGTGATTCTTTTCTAGAAGTTATTCCAGTGACTTTCCAGCTTAAAATTTGGAGGCAAATTTTCCTTAACCGTATATCAAATACCATTATCTTCAAATGTTGATATGCTGTTGCACTGTTAAGACCCATTGATTCACATTTTATTTTATTTTTTTAAATTAATTTTTTTGATTCACATTTTAATATTATATACACTATATACTCAAATTTTCAATCTTGCACAGCACATTAACAAAGTTACTAGGAAAACTGGACTACCATGACCAAGATGTTACAGAGTGCACAAAACTCTGACAGGGAGAGCCAAGATCAAGGAATGGTTTTCTTTAGGAAACAATTCTACCAAAAACAACACGGGAATAAGAGTAATTTAAAATATTCAAGACATATTAAATGCATGACTGACTCCAAATGGCCATTTAGTATGCTTTGTATTATAGGATATAAAAATTACCCAAGCTGACACCCAAGACAATGAAAGCCTCCCATAATCAATATCCCACTATTTTCTGGTTGTACCAAAAAATAAACAACCAGCAAATGATTTCACCTCTTAAAAAAAAGCATTTACACTTAAAAAAAATGGGATGAGGTGAGATTCCCTCCTTCTTAACAGTTTCTAGAGCTACTAAAAAACTTGCATTTACAAAATAGTTGATAACCATATTCCTCTGGATTATACAAGAAGGGAGACAAGGACCACTGAAAGACAGGGTATGTATTAGTCAGGCGGCACTTCTTTCTTGATTCATCAGAGGCTGGACTCCCCTCGTTTTCAGTTTCTCCGTTTTCTTCCAGGTAAGTCTTCTTTCGTTTCTTGGTTAGCCACTTTGCACTTTTTTGTCTGAAGATTTATCCTTTCTGGCTGCCTTTTTGGCATCATTTTCACTCTTAAAGGAGCAGGTTCGGCCAACACCCACGCTGATCTCCTCTTGGGCTGCTCCTTAGCCGCCCCTCTGCCAGGCTGTCCTGCCTCTTGGGTATGGTGGCAGTGGGGCGGGTGCGGGCTGGGTGCGGGTGGGTCCAGTCCCGTGGGCCAGCCAGAGCCCTTGTGAAGTGGGGCTGCCTGCCACAGCCGCTCCTCCTACCGCTGGAGCGCCGCTCAAAATAACTCTTAATAATCTTGTCTTTCTGTTGTGTTATTACTTTGTAGTGTTTTATCAAATCTTATTCTAATATTTTAAATAGAACTGTATTAAATCTATATATTTATCTAATGAGTACTGTTACCTTTCCTGTATTGAACTAAACAAATGAGCTATGTAAAGCCTAAAGCTCTTAACCTAGTCTTTGCTTTTTTTAAGATTGTGTTTATTTATTTGAGAGAGAGGAAGAGAGAGAGAGCACGAGCGAGCAGGGGGAGGGGCAAAGGAAGAGGGAGAGGCAGACTCCCCGCTCAGTGGAGAGCCAGACATGAGGCTTGATCTTAGGACCGTGGGATCAGGGCCTGAGTGAAAGGCAAATTTTGACTTACTGAGCCACCCAGGCCACCCAGTCTTTTTTTTTTTTTTTTTTAAAGATTGAGTCTTGAACCCAATTGTGGATTTCAAACTCACAACCCCGAGATCAAGAGTTGCAGGCTGTATTGACAGAGCCAGCCAGGCGCCCCAGCCTCAATCTTAACTATCAATTATCACTGTTTTAAACAGTTTTCCTGTAACAAAAACAAACAAAAAACCCCACAAAAAACAAACAAAAACTACAACAAAAACAAACCAAAAAAAACCCAAACAAACAACAAAAAAGAAAAGTTACTGAACCACAATTCAACTATCTCATACAGGATTAAAAACCCCCATAAAACTAAACTAAACTAAACTGAGTTTGAGCCAAGCCGCTCCACTCCTCCAAAATATTCAGTGATTTTCTGTGGTATAAGCCTTACAGAAAAGCCTTATTTTGTACCCTCCAGTTTTGTTAGTATCATTCACATTAAAAAGTAATGTCTATTGCTTGCAACTAACTAAGAAACCAAACGTTCTTATTTAGGGTAACTCGCCGTACTTGATAACAGTCTCCAGAGAGGAGAAATATTCTCAAAGATATTGTATAAACAAATGCCGCCAAAGAAAATGTTCCAACTTTTTCAAAACATGGTATTAGTAGGGAGTACCTCAGCTATCAAGGGTCATGCTGGGGAAGCGGAGGTCCAGTTCAGATAGAGAAGATAGACCTCTCTGAGTACCTGAGGCATTTAGCTGAGCTCCAGAAAGGCCACACCTTAGCAATATGGACCAACTGAGAAGAGGCCACGATGTCCTGGGATGAAACACAAAAGAGAAATTAAGCCTGTCTTAATCAAGAATAAAACCAGGGGCACCTGGGTGGCTCCATGGTTAAGCATTTGCCTTCAGCTCAGGTCATGATCCCAGGGTCCTGGGATCGAGCCCCGCGTTGGGCTCCCTGCTCGGCGAGAAGCCTGCTTCTCCCTCTCCCACTCCCCCTGCTTGTGTTCCCTCTCTCGCTGTGTCTCTCTCTGTCAAATAAATAAATAAAATCTTTAAAAAAAATAAAAAAGAATAAAACCAAACCTGAAGAGATCAAAAGGATTTATCAGTCATTTAACAGCAGGTCAGAACAACATCTTTTAAAGGATGACAACATAATCCAGACTCCTTGTGACATATCATGCAAAATGTCCAGCATGGGATAAAAAAATTATGAGATGTGTAAAAGAGGAACAGTATAACCCACAATTAAGGAACAAAGCAGTCAAAATAATCTAGATGTTCTAATTAGCAGATAGGGGGCAGTGAAACTATAAATGTGTTCAAGGACATAAGGAAAAGCATATAATAGGTAAAAAGATGCAAACTCTAAGCAGAGAAGTGGAAAGAATTAAGAAAGAACCACATGGAAACCCAAGAAATGAAAAGAACAAGATCTGAAATGAAAACTTCATGGAATGGTCTTTTTCCTTTTTTGTTTTTTTAAATTCAATTAACTAACATATAGTGTATTATTAGTTTCAGGGGTAGAATTCAGTGATTCATCAGTTGGATATATACCCAGTGCTCATTACATGAAGGCTCTCCTTAAAGCCCATCACCCAGTTACCCCAATCCCCTCACCCACTTCCCCTCCAGCAACCCTCAGTTTGTTTCCCATAGTTAAGAGTCTCATGGTTTATCTGCCTTTCCTCTTATTTTTCCATCCCTACCCTATGATCATTTGTTTTGTTTCTTAAATTCCACCTATGAGTGAAATCATATGATAACTGTCTTTCTCTGACTGACTTATTTCACTTGGCATAATACCCTCTAGCTATCCATGTTGTTGCAAATGGTAAGATTTCATTTTTTTGATGGCTGAGTGATATTCCATTGTATATATATATACCACATCTATTTTATCCATTCATCTGTCAGTGGATATCTGGGCTCTTTCCATAGTTTGACTATTTTGGACACTGCTGCTATAAATATTAGGGTACACATGCCCCTTCCAATCAGTATGTTTGTATACTTTGGGTAAATACCTAGTAGTGCAATTGCTGGGTCTTACGGTAGCTCTATTTTTAACATTTTGAGGAACCTTCATACTGTTTTCCAGAGTGGTTGTAACAGCTTACATTCCCACCAACAGTATAAGAGGGTTCCCCTTTTTCTGTATCCTCATCAACATCTGTTGTTTCCTGAGTGGTGAATTTTAGCCATTCTGACCAGTGTGAGGTGGTATTATCTCATTGTGGTTTTGATTTATAGTTCCCTGGTGCCGAGTGATGTTGAGCAATTTTGCATGTGTCTGTCGGCCATGTGTATGTGTTCTTTGGAGAAATGTCTATTCATGACTTTTGCCCATTTCTTGACTGGATTATTTGCTTTTTGGGTGTTGAATTTGATAAGTTCTTTGTAGATTTTAGATACTAGCCCTTTACCTGACGAGACATTTGCAGATATCTTCTCCCATTCTATAGGTTGTCTTTTAGTTTTGTTGGCTGTTTCCTTTGCTGTGCAAAAGCTTTTTATCTTGATGAAGTCCCAATAGTTCATTTTTGCCCTTGCTTCCCTTGCCTTTGGCGATGTTTCTAGGAAGAAGTTGCTGCGGCTGAGGTCGAAGAGGTTGCTGCCTGTGTTCTCCTTTAGGATTTTGATGGACTCCTGTCTCACATTGAGTTCTTTCAACCATTTTGAGTCTATTTTTGTGTGTGGTGTAAGGAAACGGTCCAGTTTCATTCTTCTGCATGTGGCTGTTCAATTTTCCCAACACCATTTGTTGAAGAGACTGTCTTTTTTCTATTGGACATTGTTCTCTGCTTTGTCAAAGATTAGTTGACCATAGAGTTGAGGGTCCATTTCTGGGCTCTTGATTCTGTTCCATTGATCTATGTGTCTGTTTTTCTGCCAGTACCATACTGTCTTGATGATTACAGCTTTGTAAGAGAGCTGAGAGTCCGGAATTGTAATGCCGCCAGCTTTGCTTTTCTTTTTGAACATTCCTCTGGCTATTCGGGGTCTTTTCTGGTTCCATACAAATTTTAGGATTATTTGTTCCATTTGTTTGAAAAAAGTAGATGGTATTTTCATGGGGATTGCATTGAATGTGTAGATTGCTCTAGGTAGCATTGACATCTTCACAATATTTGTTCTTCCAATCCATGAGCATGGAACATTTTTCCATTTCTTTGTGTCTTCCTCAATTTCTTTCATGAGTATTTTATAGTTTTCTGAGTACAGATCCTTTGCCTCTTTGGTTAGATTTATTTCTAGGTATCTTATGGTTTTGGGTGAAATTGCAAATGGGATCGACTCCTTAATTTCTCTCTCTTCTGTCTTGTTGTTGGTGTATAAGAACGCTACTGATTTCTGTGCATTGATTTTATATCCTGCCACTTTACTGAATTCCTGTATGAGTTCTAGCAGTTTTGGGGTGGAGTCTTTTGGGTTTTCCACATGAAGTATCATATCATCTGCAAAGGGTGAGAGTTTGACTTCTTTGCCGATTTGGATGCTTTTGATTTCTTTTTGTTCTCTGATTGCTATGGCTAGGACTTCTAATACTATGTTGAATAGCAGTGGTGACAGTGGACATCCCTGCCACGTTCCTGACCTTAGGGGGAAAGCTCTCAGTTTTTCACCACAGAGAATGATATTCGCTGTAGGTTTTTCATAGATGGCTTTTATGATATTGAGGTATGTACCTTCTATGCCTATACTCTGAAGAGTTTTGATCAAGAAAGTATGCTGCACTTTATCAAATGCTTTTTCTGCATCTATTGAGAGGATCATATGATTCTTGTTCTTTCTTTTGTTAATGTAGTGTGTCATGTTGATTGATTTGCAGATGTTGAACCAACCTTGCAGCCCAGGGATAAATCCCTCTTGGTTATGGTGAATAATCCTTTTAATGTACTGTTGGATCCTATCGGCTAGTATTTTGGTGAGAATATTTGCATCCATGTTCATCAAGGATATTGGTGTGTAATTCTCCTTTTTGATGGGGTCTTTGTCTGGTTTGGGGATCAAGGTAATGGTGGCCTCATAAAATGAGTTTGGAAGGTTTCCTTCCATTTCTATTTTCTGGAACAGTTTCAGAAGAATAGGTATTAATTCTTCTTGAAATGTTTGGTAGAATTCCCCTGGGAAGCCATCTGGCCCTGGGCTTTTGTTTGTTGGGAGATTTTTGATGACTGCTTCAATTTCCTTAGTGGTTATAGGTGTGTTCAGGTTTTCTATTTCTTCCTGGTTCAGTTTTGGTAGTTGATACCTCTCTAGGAATGCATCCATTTCTTCCAGATTATCTAATTTGCTGGCATAGTGTTGCTCATAATATGTTCTTATAATTGTTTGTATTTCTTTGGTGTTGGTTGTGATCTCTCCTCTTTCATTCATGATTTTGTTGATTTGGGTCATTTCTCTTTTCTTTTTGAGAAGTCTGGCCAGGGGTTTATCAATCTTGTTAATTCAAAGAAACATCTAGTTTTGTTGATCTGTTCTACTGTTCTTTTAGTTTCTATTTCATTGATTTCTGCTCTGATCTTTATTATTTCTCTTCTCCTGCTGGGTTTAGGCTTTATTTGCTGTTTTTTTCTCTAGCTTCTTTAGGTGTAGGGTTAGGTTGTGTATTTGAGACCTTTCTTGTTTCTTGAGAAAGGCTTGTATTGCTATATACTTTCCTCTTAGGACTGCCTTTGCTGCATCCCAAAGATTTTGAACAGTTGTGTTTTCATTTTCATTGACTTCCATGAATTTTTTAAATTCTACTTTAATTTCCTGGTTGACGCATTCATTCTTTAGTAGGATGCCCTTTAGCCTCCATGTATTTGAGTTCTTTCTGACTTTCCTCTTGTGATTGAGTTCTAGTTTCAAAGCATTGTGGTCTGAAAATATGCAGGGAATAATCCCAATCTTTTGGTACCGGTTGAGACCTGATTTGTGACGTAGGATGTGATCTATTCTGGAGAATGTTCCATGGGCACTAGAGAAGAATGTGTATTCTGTTGCTTTGGGATGGCATGTTCTGAATATGTCTGTGAAGTCCATTTGGTCCAGTGTTTCATTTAAAGTCTTTATTTCCTTGTTGATCTTTTGCTTAGATGGTCTGTCCATTTCAGTCAAGGGGGGTGTTAAAATCCCCCACTATTATTGTATTGTTGTTGATGTGTTTCTTTGCTTTTTTTATTAATTGGCTTATATGATTGGCTGCTCCGATGTTAGGGGCATAGATATTTACAATTATTAGATCTTCTTGTTGGATAGACCCTTTAAGTAGGATATAGTATCCTTTCTCATCTCTTATTACAGTCTTTGGATTAAAATCTAATTTGTCTGATATAAGGATTGCCACCCCAGCTTTCGTTTGGTGTCCATTAGCATGGTAAATGGTTTTCCACCCCCTCACTTTCAATCTGGGGGTGTCTTTGGGTCTAAAATGAGTCTCTTGCAGACAGCATATCGATGGGTCTTGTTTTTTAATCCAATCTGATAGCCTGTGTCTTTTGATTGGGGCATTTAGCCCATTTACATTCAGGGTAACTATCGAAAGATATGAATTTAGTGTGATTGTATTGCCTGTAAGGTGACTGTTACTGTATATTGTCTGTGTTCCTTTCTGGTCTATGCTGCTTTTAGGCTGTCTCTTTGCTTAGAGGACCCCTTTCAATATTTCTTGTAGGGCTGGTTTCATGTATGCAAATTCCTTTAGTTTTTGTTTGTCCTGGAAACTTTTTATGTCTCCTTATATTTTCAGTGACAGCCTAGGTGGATATAGTATTCTTGGCTGCATATTTTTCTCGTTTAATGTTCTGAATATATCATGCCAGTCCTTTCTGGCCTGCCATGTCTCTCTGGATAGGTCTGTTGTCAATCTAATATCTCTACTATTATAGGTTACATATCTCTTCTCCTGTGCCACTTTCAGGATTTTCTCTTTGTCTCTGAGACTCATAAGTTTTACTATTAGATGTTGGGGTGTTGACCTATTTTTACTGATTTTGAGAGGAGTTCTCTGTGCCTCCTGGATTTTGATGCCTGTTTCCTTCCCCACATTAGGGAAGTTCTCTCTTCTAATTTGCTCCAAAATACCTTCTGCCCCTCTCTCTCTTTCTTCTTCTTCTGGGATCCCAATTATTCTAATGTTGTTTTGTATTATGGTATCACTTATCTCTCGAATTCTGCTCTCGTGACCCAGTAGTTGTTGATCTCTCTTTTTCAGCTTCTTTATTTTCCAATATTTGGTCTTCTATATCACTGATTCTCTCTTCTGCCTTATTTATCCTAGCAGTTAGTGCCCCCATTTTTTATTGCACCTCATTAATAGACTTTTTGATTTCGACTTGGTTAGATTTTAGTTCTTGTATTGCTCCAGAAAGCCTTTCTCTAATAACTTCCATGCTTTTTTCAAGCCCAGCTAGTATCTTTAAAATCATGATTCTGAACTCTAGGTCCTGCATTGTACTAATGTCCGTATTGAGTAGGCCCCTGGCAGACGGTACTACCCCTTTTTCTTTTTGTGTAGGTGATTTTTTCCATCTAGTCATTTTGTCCAGAGGAGCATAGATGAGTGAGAGAACAAAATGCTAACAGGGTAACAACGTCCCCAGAAAATATACACTAAACAAATCAGAAAAGACCTGAAACCAGGGGAAAAGAAAGGGAAAGAAAGAAAACGAAAGAGAAAAAAAAGAAAAGGATAAAGATAAAAAAAAAAACAGAACAAAACAAAACAAAAAACAGAATATGATCAAATATGATCAGGCTGGTTCATAGATCAGTGCCACACACTAGATTTTGGGCGCATTTTGGTCTGTTAGAAAAAAGTGCCTCCCAAAATTTTAAAGAAAGAAAGACTTATATATGTACAAAATAAGTGTTGATACAATGAAGGGATTGAATATAATTGTAAAGATGAAAATTATAAAAAATTTTATAAAAGGAATTGATAAGATAAGAAGTTGTTTGAAAAAAGAAAGAAGAGGATGTAAAAAAAAGAAAGAAAGAAAGAAAAAAAAGGGGAGAGAATGTGATCAGGCAGGAGACTAGAACAAAGCCATACACTAGAGATTTAGGGTATATTTTGATCTGTTAGAAGAAACTGTATCTCAAAATTTTAAAGAGAGAACAATATATATATACACCAAAAATAAGCATAACTACTATGAAGGGATAGAATATGACTCTAAAAATGAAAAATATTTTTTAAAGGGATTGATAAGATGTTGATAGAAAAAGAAAAATTAAAAAAAAACAGTTAAAAAAATTAACTTTGAAAGACTGAAGAATCATGGTAAAAAAGCTGTGAATTCTATGTGTAGCATTCCCCTAGTGCTGGAGTTCTGCCATTCTCATTGACCGGTAAAGTTGGTCTTGGCTGGCTGTTCTTGCTGATATTCTGGGGGACAGGCCTTTTGCCATGGTTTCCAAATGTCATTGCCGGAGGTGGAATTGCCCCACCCTTGTCGTTCCGGGCTAAGTAATCTGCTGGGGTTTGCTCTCGGGAGCTTTTGTTCACTGCAAGCTTTCCGTACAGCTTTGGAGGACAAGAGTGAAAATTGCGGCCTCCCAATCTCCGCCCCAGAGGAGCCGCTGAGAACTCGGGTCCCCACTGCTGTGTACCCCCAGAGAAAAGCAGTCAATCACTCCCGTCTCCCCGGTCTCCAGCTGCACTCCGTGCTCACTCGGCCTGTGACCGAGCGTTTCTATCTCTGGCACCCAACTTGGTGTGGAGTCTCCAAACCCAGCAGATCCCTGCGGTGTGCTCCCACGCCGCTCCTCCCAGGGGAGGAAGGGGAGTCTCCCTGGATCTGCCACTTGTTGGGTCCCTGCTGGAGGAGCAGTGGCCCGACTGGGCCGCGGATCACAGTTTATGGCAACCCCAAGCTGAGAGCCCGCGCCTCGGCTCCGTCTCTGCAGTCGCCTTCTCTGCTCTGATACCTGGGAGCTCTGCCCACTCAGGCATCCCCGGTCTTTCTGTGACCCTGAGGGTCCCGAGACCACACTGTCCCGTGAGGTTTCCACCCCCCGCTTAGCCACTGGAGCGATGTCCCTCAGCGGAGCCGACTTCTAAAATTTCCGATTTTTGCTCTGAGTCTCTATCACTTGCCAGAAGCAGCTGACGGAGGCCCCCTCCCTCGCCTTCTATCCTCCCAAATATCACCTCAGATTCACTTCTCTGCACGTCCTACCTTCCAGTAAGTGGTCGCTTTTCTGTTCAGAGAGTTGCTGCTATTCTTTCATGCCAGTCCTCTCTGGCCTGCCAAGTCTCTGTTGTCAGGTCTGTTGCCAGTCCTATGTTTCTACTCTTGTAGGTTAAAAACCTCTTGTCCCTAGCTGCTTTCAGGATTTTCTCTTTCTCTCTGAAATTTTCAAGCTTCACTATTATATGTTGAGGTGTCGACCTATTTTTATTGATTTTAAGGAGGGGTTCTCTGTGCCTCCTGGACTTGAATGTGTGTTTCCTTCTCCAGATTAGGGAAGTTCTCAGCTATAATTTGTTCAAATAAACCTTCTGCCCCTTCCCTCTTCATCTGGAACCCCTGTCATCCAGATATTATTTTACTTTATGGAACTGCTGATTTCTCGAATTCTCCCTTCATGACCTAGTAGTTGTCTTTTTCTCTTTTCAGCTTCTTTATTCTCCATCATTTTGTCTTCTATATCAGTGACACTCTCTTGTGCCTCATTTATCCTTGCTGATAGAGCCTCCACTTTTTATTGCATCTCAGTAATAGCAGCCTGACTAGATTGTAGTTCATTAATTTCTTCAGTAGGGCATTCTCTAGTGTCTTTTATGCTTTTCTTCAAGCCCAGCTAGTATCTTTATAATCATTGTTTTAAATTCTAGTTCAGACATTTTACTTATATCCATATTCCTTTAATCCCTGCCAGTGAGTAATATCCCCTTCTGTGTTTAGTGGAGAATTTCTCCATCTTGTCATTATGCCCAGAAAAGGATAGAAGAAATAGAAGAAAGAGAGATAAGCAAAAATACCAACAAAAACAACAGAAAAAAAGAACAAACCACAAGAAAACAAAAACAAAACAAGAAAAAAATCAAACCAGAAACAAAACAGACAAAGCAAAATACTAGATGTTGTGTGTATTTTGGTTTGTTTGTTAAAAGAAACCAGATCCCAAAATAGGAAAGAAAGACAAACTTATACATACGAAAATAAAGTAAAATTCAATGGGGGCGCCTGAGTGACTCAGTCATTAAGTGTCTGCCTTCGGCTCAGGTCATGATCTCGGGGTCCTGGGATCGAGCCCCGCATCAGGGTCCCTCCTCAGCGGGAAGCCTGCTTCTCCCTTTCCCACTCCCCCTGCTTGTGTTCCCTCTCTCGCTGTGTCTCTCTGTCAAATAAATAAATAAAATCTTAAAAAAAAATAAAATTCAATGAATGGAAACCAAAAATAAAAATATATATACATAAGTATATATAAAAAATAAAAATTAGAAAAGAATAAGAGAAAAAAAGAAAATAGCTAAAAAAAAAAACCAAACAGAACAACTAAAGAATAACAAATCATGAATGCTATATACTGTTTTCTCCAAGAGCTGAAGTTTTGCAGTTCTCTATTGATCAGTAAACTTAGTGGTAGCCTGTTGTTCCTGCTGATCTTCTTGGAGTGGGGACTGTTGTGATGATTCACAGGTGCTCCTGCCCTTGTGGAATTTTGCCTCCCTTTTCAGGGGGCCTGGCTCCAGATTATCTTATGTGGTGCTGTTTTGCTCTCTGAAGGCTTTCAGCACTGATGAGGGGGATGAAAATGGTGGCACCCCACTCTCTAGACCCAGAGATGAAAGTTCACACCCCACTCTACAGTGAGCGCTGAAAGAAAAGCAATCACTTTTTTCTCCCTGGTTTTGCATCTGAACTCTGCGTTCACTCAGCTTGTGACTGAGCATTTTTATCTCAGTCATGTGACTGAGCTTCAAGTCTCCAAATTCTAGGGACTCCCATGGTGCGGACCCACGCCCTTACTCCTGGGGGAAGGTGGGGGTCTTATTACACTTCTGCCTTTTGCTGGACCCCTGCCCAGAGAGTGGTCATGAGACCATGAAGCAGTTCGCCGTTTATGGCAACACCAAGCAGAAAGCCGGTGCCTAGACTTGCTGTTTTCAGCTGGCTTCCCTGCTCTGATGCCTGGGAACTCTGCCACACTCAGGCACCTCTGTTCTTATGACCCTGGGGATTCTAAGACAATCCTGTCTCACCTGGGATTCCACCCCGCTCCACCACCTGAGCACCTTTAAGCCAGGGACGTCCCCCACTGTAGTAGACTTCTAAAAGTTCTGATTTTGTGCTCTGCTGCTTATAATTGTGGTAGCCCCCTCGATCCAGCTCCCTCCTGCTGCTGTATCCTCGCCCTGGTTTCAAGTCTCCACACCTCCTACATTCCAAAAAGTGGTTGCTTTTCCAGTTATAGAATTGCATCATTTCTTTTCTCAGATCTCCCATTGATTTGACAGGTATTCAGAATGATTTGATAACTATCTAACTGAATTCCAGGGACCAGACAGACTTAGGGTCCCCTACTCCTCCACCATCTTAACTCCTCTGCACACAGGATTCTTAGTGGATAGAGTATTTTATCCTGTAATGTCATGTTCTACCCTTTTAGTGTTTGGCTTTTTCAGTTTAGCATGTTTCAAGGTTTATGTGTATTGTAGTATGTATCAGTACTTTCTTCCTTTTTATGGCCTAAGTTATATTGTATTTTACAAATATATCATTTTATTTATCCATTCGTCTGTTGATGGACATTTAGGTTGTTTCCATCTTCTGGCTATTGTGAATATTGCAGTTATGACCTTTGTACTTGTTTTTGTTTGAACATTCTTTAAATTTGGGGGGCACAGGTACAGAAGTATAATTGCCACAAGTCAGGCCAAGTAGTTTCTTAGCTTATTAATTATGTATCAAGTGTCAATCATCTGATAGTTAAGCTAATTATACTGTTCTGGGATTTGGCAGGTTTTTTTTTAGTAGGCTCGCCGCCCAATGTGGGGCTTGACCTCATGACCCTGAGATTAAGAGTTGCATGCTCTACCAACTGAGCCTGCCAGGTACCCCTGGCAGTCAGTTCTTTAGAATACTGAAAGATTGTTAAAATAGGTAATGGTACTTGGAGATTGTGCTGTCTCCAATAAGAAAATAAATTTGTTTCTCCCTCATTGTAGTGTGAAGCTTCCCTGGTAAAAGGGCATGGTATATTATTTCTGCTGGGCTTCCAGGGACACCTTTAACGTGAAGAAAAAAATAGTATCATGCACCTGGCAAGGAAAGACAAATATGGAGGCAGCTCGGAACAAGTGTTATGCCCCTCTTTTGGCATCAGACATCTCTCCCAGTAGATTCTTGAACCTGAGAAAAAAGAATCTTCTCTTTGGAGCTGCCAGGAGGATGATTTTGAAATAAAAATGAGTGGAACTAGTGGTACAATGGACTAAAGGGATGATCCCAAGAAAGTTTCTTTGCCTTCCCATTTCATTGGTCTTAAAAATCTGATTTACTATTACTATTGTTTTGCAAAATTGCTTGGATTAGTAGTTATAAAGTATTTGTGTGAAAGCAAAGCTGAGAGAAGGGAAAAAAGAAAAATGCCCGCACTCTACAATGTGAATAAGAACTGATATGTAGGCATAATTTTGGATTGGGAATTCTAGTTTATTGAAAATAAATTTTATTTTGGGTGACAAATATTTGAAGAACAGTACTGTATACTTCTGAATATTAAGAACAAGTTTCTTCTAGCAACTTTTGAAAATATCCAAAACACGAGTCTTTGAGTGGCGCTCACAGCAATTAATTTTTAGTAAATGAATAATCATAAAAGATCATTTGCAGTATCAAAAGAAAACATGTTCATATTCCACTCTGACAAATCCACCTCTAGCATTTCTGAGTGCCTAATGTGTAGAGGGTCTGTTTCAGTTGCTTGGGATACATTATGAACAGAACATAAAAATTCCTGCCCTCAGTGGCTTTTTAAAATTAGCATAAAGACCCTTGGCAAGCAGTTAGACAGAAAATGGACTCTTCCAGGATCTCTAGTTGTGGCACCCATCTGTTGGAATAAAAGCCCATTACCTAGAAAGAGCCCCCAGGCAGGGAGAAGGGAGCATTCGTGGCTATAGCACAGACCATGGTCTCCAGCTGATAATGTATTATTATACAGAGAGGTGTTCTGTGGGCCTACCCCAGCAAGGGGACAGCAGATAAAGCCTAAGTGCCCAATCATGGGGCTTTGTCACCTGGACTGCCAGTGACTCAGACTACCTGGGTGAATTTATTCATTCTAGTGGATAGATGATCTTGAACTTAATAGCAAACCCAATCATAATTCTAAAAGATTATATATAAAAAGGGGTATGAGGGAGAGGATTCAAATATGTTAAGAAACGGAGAAAAAATTTTAAGAATGAAAGATGGGGCACCTGGGCGGCTGTCATTAAGTGTCTGCCTTCAGCTCAGGTCATGATCCCAGGGTCCTGGGATCAAGCCCCGCATTAGGCTCCCTGTTCAGGGGGGGTCTACTTCTCCCTCTCCCATTCCCCCTGCTTGTGTTCCTTCTCTGGCTGTCTCTGTGTCAAATAAATAAAATCTTAAAAAAAAAAGACTTCATAATATATCACCTATTATAAAAACAAACAGTAACCTCTTGATTATTTTCAGGGAATACAGCACTAACTAGTTATTATCTTCTTTTGTGCAGATGCATCTTGGCAAGGGTATTGGCAGCTCTAGTGTGTGATGTTCCATTTCCAAAGTCCTAGGAGGTTATTCTCGTTTTCCTGATTGAAACAATCTTCAGTGAAAAATTCACTATCAGGCTAGAAAGATCGAATATTTTGGCTCATATGAGGTTTATGCTAGCCCTGATCCCAAAAGGAGGCTATGTTGCTAACAGGATGTAGGGAATGGGTCATGAGCAGTCTTGTGCAATATCCTTACGAATGACAATTTAGTATATGAATACATTTAAAAATCAGTAGGAAAGGGGTGAATTATCAAATGGTATGTGGAATTGGATATTAATACATAAGGGAAAAAATGTAGATTCTTAGGTCAAATGACATCAAAGGAAGCACTGGATATATAGACTTACTTTGTATGCAGTTAAGATGGTGAATATTTTGCTCTGTCAGTATGATGATGGATCCAGGTAGCAATGCTGGCAATCAGGATAGTGAAGGCTTGCTCAGCAGCTTGATTCCAGTCACTATTATCATAGAATACTCACTTACCAAGGGCATCTAGTTTAAAAACTCAGATGTGCTTAGCAGCTGACTTTCCCCCCACAGTTCACAGCACCAAAGAGGAGTGCTTTTGTCAGCCAGCAGTTTTACTACCAGTGTGTCAAAAAGCTAGGCACAGTAAGAACCACAATTAAAATGCCGCAAGTTTCAAATGGAATATCTGCCAGTGTTGAGAACATCCTTGTGTCCTGCCCATTGAGAGGAGCAGCCCCATCAATTTTTGGGTCTGCATAATTGCACTGAGGTTGAATAGTCAGTGTCCAGTGATTCCCACTAGACTGTCAGTGAATCAGGCCCAACTAGAGTGACTTCTATGAACTGGGGGCCCTACTGAGCCCTCAGCTTTGCTTCAGGCAGCAGAGTGGGGGATAAGTTTCCTCTGTAAGGGACAGCTGCTACAATCTGATATATAGCTAAGATATTGCTGGGACCAGGACGGCTGTATTCTTAAATATACCACGTGCATTTTACACCTGAGGCTTGTGTCCTTTGTATCTTGTTAGCCAGTGGAGCCCAAGAGTAAGCTAAGAGCTGCTTTACAAAAGGCATATACTTGGTAGCCTTGCTAGGGTATCAAGTCGAACCACCCTTCTTCCCCACCCCAAGGGCATTTCCTTTTGCCAGAAATTCCAATCAACAGAATGAATAGTTACAGAAACTGAAGCGCAAAGTGGTCATTAAGGGCTGTGGGACCTCAAAGGTATTTTCTTTACACATAACTCTTCCTGACTGGGAGAATCCCTTCTGAATTATTGGAAGGGGAAGTATAGCATGTAACACATTTCTACTACACTTTCAGGTTTAGAAGTAACCACAATATACTGCACTGGCCAAAAGAGCCCCATTTATTCACAGGGTCACATTCATTTCCCTTGCCTACTGTAACCCCTGCTCTAACAACATTTTCTTTATCTAGATACTCCTTACCTCCATGGAAAGTGATAAGATGTTGACTTGGGCATCTGTTTCCCATAAAGCCATAAAAGTTCCAGCCCCTTTCCTCCCTCAAAGTTCCCCAAAATACTTGGGTGGGTGCCAATGGCCATGGGTCCCCATTGGAGACAGGAAGATTTCTTTCCCCTGAAACAGCTGATGTTGGGGTATATGGAGGTACAACAAAGTGTGAAGGGAGAGTGACTTCACAACATTAAAGAAGCATTTGCTTTACTTGCACAAGGTGTGCTCACATTTCAACCAAAAATCTTCCTTTTAGGTTCATCAAAAGCCCTGGAACAGGTGGTATCATCTATTTCAGTACATTGAATGATTTTTTTAAAATGAATTCTCTGATGATCTTTGAGGAATTCCTCACAACACCAACTCTTTAATAAATGCTGTACCCACTGACTGATGTAAGCTTGGCTTACATAATAGCTTTCTACCTCCCGAGTAGAGGGATGGCTAAATTACGTTCCAAAGGAAACAGACGTAAACATGCGAGAGCTCAATAGAATACAAGATCACTGCTTGATCACAAAATGTTCAAAAGGTAAAGATGCGAATGAGAATTTTGTTCCACATATTTCAGGCACCCTGGCTTTTACCTTGTAAAAGCTGTGCCATGTTAAAGCATGATACTCAAGGTTGTCCTGGATCATCTCCATTTTATCCTGACAGCATCCTAGTAGTTTGTCAGCGAGGTGTTTTGTCACAAATGGGTGTGGCATAAAATATAAGCATCCACAGTCCCAAAGACCTACTTGGAGGAAAGGGAGACCAGGAAATTTTGCGTGAGTTATCTAAAGGGCATGGCTTCATTCAAAAGGGCTTTCCATAGTACCTTGAAAGAAATACCAGCTCGTGTATTCTGATATACTTTCAAGGTTGCTTTTTGGATAAAATTCTTCCTACATTCATATTTATATGGTTTTTCTCCTGTGTGGGTTTACTGCAGTCAAATGGCATGGTTTTTCAGCCATAAGGATTTTCCATAGTTATTATATCAATAGGGTTTTCCCCCTCCCTGAATTCTCTGGCAAACATTTAGAGTTGACTTCTTATACAATTTCCCAAATTCATTACATTCATAAGATTTCTCCCCACTGTGAATTCTCTGATGTATTCTGAGGTTTGATTTCTGGCCAAAAGTTTTCCCACATTTGTTACACTGAAAAGGTTTCTCCCCTGTATGAATTCTCAGATGATCACTGAGGATTGCCTTCCGGACAAATTTTTTCCCACATTCATTACATTTAAATGGTTTCTCCCCAGTATGAATCCTCTGATGCACTCTAAGGGTTGATGTCCGGGCAAAAGTTTTCTCACACTCACTACATTTAAATGGTTTCTCTCCTGTGTGTGTTTTCTGATGTTGAACGAGATGGTCTTTTCGCCAAAAGGATTTTTCACATTCGTTACATTGATATGTTTTCTCACCACTGTGAGTTCTCTGATGTATCCTGAGGTTTGACTTCTGACCAAAAGTTTTCCCACATTCTTTACACTGAAAGGATTTCTCCCCTGTGTGAATTCTATGATGATCTCTGAGGGTTGACTTTTGAACAAAAGTTTTTCCACATTCACTACATTTATAGGGTTTCTCTCCTGTATGAATTCTCTGATGTCCCCTGAGGGTTGACTTCTGGACAAATGTTTTCCCACATTCATTACACTTATAGGGTTTCTCTGCTGTGTGAATTCTCCAATGTGTACTGAGGTGTGACTTCTGGGAGAAAGTTTTTCCACATTCATTACATTCAAATGGTTTCTCTCCGGTGTGAGTTCTCTGATGCTGAATGAGATGTCCTTTTTGAAAGAAGGATTTACCACATTCATTACATTTATAGGGTTTTATCTCAGAGTGAGTTCTCTGGCGTACTTTGTGGGCTGACATCTGGTAGGATTTCCTATTTTCATGATATTCAAAGGACTTATCCCCAGTTCGTGTTCTATCATTATATACCATTGGGTTCTCTTCCGTGACAATTCTCTGAAGTTGAGTGAGGTGTGACTTCCTGTTGAAATTACTTCCACTTGCATGACATTCATTCTGTTTCACAGGCATGTTAAACTTACTGTATTCCTTGACAGCTGATTTCCCGCAGAAAGATTTCCCACATTGGTTAAGAGGAGAGTGTTTCTCCCCTACCCCAGTTCTTTTATAGTCAAAGATAGTTGTTTTTTCACTTTTTCTCCTAAATTCATCTTTATAGGATTTTTCTGTGTGAATACTCTTACATGTAACACAAGCAGCCTCGCCATAGAAGGCTTTTCCAATTTCATATTTAAAAGCTTGCTCTAAAGTTTGACACTTTTGATTCTTAGGAAGATTTTCCTTATAACTAAGAGCTTTCCCATTTTTATTATATTCATGAAACTCCTCTCCAGTATGAGTTCTCTCAAACTTAATTTTGAAAGACAAATTTTCACATACACTATAGCAATTTGGTTTTTTTGTTGGATAGGTTCTATTATTAACAAGCTGGGAAATATTTTGCAAATTTACTCCCCATGAGTCATATTTACAGGATATTTTTGTTGAAACAGGAGCTATGTGCAGATTAAACTGTTTTCCCAAAACTTCTTCCTCTCCAGTCAATGGTTTATTATCAATGAATATTATTTCCTGCAAGTGTTTATCTTGGATTTTCTTTTTCCTCTTCATCAGGTCATCATCTCTGTAATCGTCTAAAACAGAGATAAATTGAAAACATCTTATGAACCTTACATTTCTTATGGATGGGAAATATATAGCCTATATCGCATTCATTTTTTGGTTTTCCAAGATTAAATAATTTATGTACGTATCCTCACCCTCCTTTAAAAACAGCATTGATATAGTGAAAATGAGAGAGGAAACTGGTAATAAATACATATCTGTATTTGGATTGTGATCAATTGCATTTTCCTATGGGGGTGGAGAAAGAATAGAAATGAGACTTTTATAGGAGTGTTTAGTTTAACTCCTAACACTAGAGGAGTTATTTCAGGGAACAGGAAAACCAGATAATGGGATGAACACAACGGGACTACATAAACTTAAGTACAGGAACAAAAGAATTAGGAGATAATGAACACTGATGGACTAGGCCCAACAGGGGAAGAGGTTGGCTTTGAGGAAATATAGTCCTACACTATCTAGGCTACACTGATAGAATCCTCAAGAGTCCACTATTTCCAAGCTGATATTCCTTATTTCCATTCAATTCTTCAATATCAAATCAAAATTGATAGTACAACTTTCCTCATGATTAAATGAGGAAGTTTACAGCTTAGGATCTAACCCATCTTATAGCTGTAAGTCACAGAAATATAAACAAATGTAAAACTGAAAAAAGAAAAATCTATTCTTGCAACTAAATTAGATTCACTGCTTAATTCCTGCTGTGGTACCTTTATTTTATCAAAATTGAACAGTAAGTGAACTTGATCACTTCATCCTAAATTTCCACATTTCAATTTGATATGTATAAAATATATACATATGTATTTTATGTATGCATGTATGTATGTAAGCTCTATGCCCAATGTGGGGCTTGAACTCATGACCTTGAGATCAAGAGTTGCATGCTCTACCAACTGAGCCAGTAAGGTGCCCCAAGGGGTGTTATTTTAAATGGGGTATCATGGAAGGCCTTGTTGCAAAGACGGCACTTAAGAAAGGTCCAAATCATTTATGCATTCTAGATGGCTGTCCTTTGAGGGTTTTAATGAGTTGTAAATACCATCTGCTATTTTTGGTTCATCTCTTCACTCTCTTAACTATGAAACATAATTTATATCTGCATAAAACTTATATGTACAGTTTAACAGTACAGAGTGAACACTAGTATAATCAGAAACCATGTCAACCTGAAATCAATACTACACTGTATGTTAACTAACTTGAATTAGAAAAAAAAAATGTCAAGAAATAGAACACAAAAATGGCTCTGCAAACATCCCTACTTATCTCTAACTTCATGCTTAAGAGTTCACCACCCTCCTAATATTTACGTAATTGTTTCCTTGATTTTCTTTGTGTGGTTTTATCACCAATATATGAATTCCTAAAAATGTAATTGAGTTTTGCATTTCTGACATTTACATAAATGTAACCACACACGTATATTTATATTGTTTGGTTTCTTTTTGCTTAAGATTATGTAGTTAATTACCCCTTGAGGAATACAATGCTTTCTTCATTCTACTCCTGATGAGCCCAATTTTTAACAAAAACAAACAATACTGCCATAAGTAAATATTGTTTTATTTATCCTAGGGAATATAATCATGCCTTTCTGTAGGGTATGTAGTTAGGAAAGGAATTCCTTGGTTGAAAATTATGTAAAACTTTAACCTGACTTGGAAACATCCTCCTGATTATACAGTGGTTTTACCAGCTTACATTTTCCATCAGTACGTAAGATTCTTTAATATTTCACATCCTCATCAAGACTTGGCTTTGCCAAATTTGTTAATGTCACATCATACCATGTGTCTCTCATCTCACTTTGTATTTTATTTTGCATTCCGTGAAAGCTAATGAGAGACTGAACACATTTTCAAAGATTTAATGGCCATTTAAAAGTTCCTGTTCAGTCTTTTGCTTATTTTTCAATTGGGTTGCCACCTTTTCCTACGTTGACTAGTGGAAGTTTTTACATTTTCAGAGTACTTATCCTTTCTAGATTACTTGTATTATATACATATTCTGCTTCTCTATGGCTTGTCTTCTCATCCTTTTAACAGTATATTTTATAAACAAAGTTCTCAATTTTAATGTAGTCAAGTTTATTAATCATTTTCTATTGATTGGTGCTTTTTTTGCCTTTGAGCTTAAAAGGAGTCTTGAAATACAAAGGTGTTTAATGACAAACTGACCTTCTGGAGTCTTAACTATCCCAAGAGAATTCTGTCTGCTAGTGCTCAGGAACTCACCTCGGTGGCTCTGGTTTGAGAATTCTTCCTCTAAGAACCAAGGCTCCTCTCCTTGCTCCAACTTGAAGATTACTGCTGGTTTGAAAATGCAGTTCCCTGTAAACAGGGAACAATGGAGTATTTAGGACAGATGATGAGCTTTTTAGTTTCTAAAGTGTAAAAAGATACAGCTTCAGAAGCAGCACCCTGAAGATCCTGATTTGAACTTATCATGGGGAGTTGACAAAACACTTCTTTTACTCCTCAAAAGGGCTTAGTTAATTTTATACTCCTGAATGAAATACCTCAATAACATTAAAATCTAAATAAAATATTCATCTGTATCAGTGCATAAAAAGGAAATGCTTTCTATGTGCTGTGATGAGGGTAAGTTATACCTATATGCTCACCCACTGAGACTAGGTTGTTGTAGTTCTCCAGCATCACATCTCTATACAGGGTCCTCTGAATAGGACCCATTTGCTGCCACTCCTCCTGGGTGAATTCCACAGTCACGTCCTTGAATGACACTGATGCCTGCAACAGACATTTCTGCTCAATCTGAAGGGTTCAAAATTAGGTGACATAGAAAATACCCCTAAAAACAATTCTTATGTTTACTGTAAAGAACTGAAAACAAACGTATACAAAGGATGCATATTTTGAATCTAACTTTAACTTATATTTTAGAGGTATTCAATGAGTAAAAATATTTATAACTTTATTTTTATATACTTATGAGTTCCATGCACATATTTTAAGTATATTAAACTTTGTTTAAAAAAATTTTTTAAGCAAAAATGATAAATTTCTTACAATTTTTATCCAATACCCCAATATACTACCCTAGGCATATTCTAGGGTAGGAGTCAGCAAATTATTACCTGTGGCCAAATCTAGCTTGACACTTTTTTAATAAATAAAAGTTTTCCTGCAACATAATCACAAATACCCAATCATTCTGTATTGTTCATTGTAGGTTTCGTGCTGTAACAGCATAGCCTAGTAATTCTATCAGACCTTATGACTATCAAAACTGAAAACATTTACTATCTGATCCATTACAGACAAAATTTGCCAACTTTTGGACTAACCAATCAATTAAAAGAAAGACTAACAGCATAAAAACAACAAAGAAAACACAATTAACAGAGAGGGATATATGTAGATTGAAAATAACAGGACAGAAAAAAATATACATAATTATGAGCCAAAAGAAAGTTGGTTATATTAACATAAAAACAATCAAGGAAAGAAAGTATGACAAAACACAGTAACTATTTATGATCCTTTTAACAGAAAATATAAAAAACATAAATTTGTGTGCATTTGAAAACCTAGCTTGCAAATACAGTCAATTCTTATTATTCACAGATTCTATATCTGCAAATTCACCTCACTAAAATATACTTCTAACCTAAATACTCATGATTTTGGGGCGCCTGGGTGGCTCAGTCGTTAGGCGTCTGTCTGCCTTCGGCTCAGGTCATGATCCCGGGGTCCTGGGAACAAGTCCCACATCAGGCTCACTGCTCTGCGGGAAGCCTGCTTCTCCCTCTCCCACTCCCCCTGCTTGTGTTCCCTCTCTCGCTGTCTCTCTCTGTCAAATAAATAAATAAAATCTTTAAAAAAAAATACTCATGATTTTGCAGTATTTAAGGACACTCGCAGAAAGGTACAAGATTTGAGCATCCAACACATTTTTCCAGCTGGAGCTGAATAAGATAATGCTTTGCCAAATGTTCTTTTTGCAGACTACTTAGTACATTCTTTGCATTTTTGTGATTTTTCTTGTGTTCCCCTACCTGTGTAATGAGAAATGCTGTCTAGTGTTCCTGAGTGCAAGAAGGCTGTGATATGCCTTAGGGAGACCAAGTGTGTTAGATAAACTTTAAGCATTAATTATGGTGCAACAAATAACTTGAGGCCATGGGCTGTTAGTTCTTGTTCATGAAACAATGTACTAAAGTATTTTTAAAACAGAAACACACATAAAACCAGGTTGTGTATTGAATGGCTGACCAAAATGTTTTGACTAGAAACTCAAAGGGACTTAACATTGTATTTCCCCTAGGAGCAATGAGTATTTGTTAATTTAATGTTCATGGTGATTTTACAGAAAATAACCATGTGAATAGTGAGAGTCAACTATATATAACAAAAGTTGATAAAATGAGATAGATGGATCCATAATTATAATTAGTTTTATAATATTTTAACACAACTCTCAACTCAGGGCAAGCTGACTGAAAAAAAAAACAATAGAGATTTAGAAAGGGGTCAGCAACAGTCAAGAGGGAAAATCTGGCCTGCTGTTTTTGTTTTGTTTTGTAAGTAAGATTTTATTGGAACATAGTCACGTTCATTTGTTTATGTATTATCCATGGCTGCTACAGCACTACAACTGTAGAGTTCAGTATTTTCAAAGAGACCATTATCTCCCACAAAGCCTACTACCTCACATTTACAGATGAAGTCTGCTGACCACTGATATAGAAGGTTTAAATGACATAAATAACCAATTTGAGTAACTGAAACATACCAGATAACATAATCATAACAAATTATTTTCTAGTGCATTTTGCATATTAAAAATATGTCTCATCAAATTAAGTCTCATCAAATTAGAAAAGATTACAAACATACAGTGTGACTTTGGATTTTAGTGTAGAGAGTTGAAAAGAGCAATACTAACATCCTTACAACAAGAACAAAGCTAGACAGATTGAAAATTAGGTCTTTTTTTTTTTAATTCATCAGAGAAATGAAACTGCTTAACAAATAAACAATTTGAAATCAGGAAAAAGGTAGGCATCTGTAGGGAGAATCAGGACCCACCTGTTTGCTTCCTGGACCATATGCTACCAAACTTCATGTAAGATGACAGAAAGATAAAACTAGAAAAATTTTAACAACCTGCTAAAGGCCACATGTGCACAAATGTTAGAGTGTGAAGTCCCTGAGGAGGTGGTGTATATCACAGATATAGTGTGATTTCTACCTTTTTGTGACATTTTCTCCAGGAACCTAGTCTGTTCACAGAAAGGACTGGGGGAGAATTTTGGGGAAGTCCCTTCCTGCCCCATGAGGTACTGGCTAGTGTAGGGGAAGAAAAGTCACCGCTTAAATCACTCAGATCTGTATCACTTATTTCGGGAAAGGTCAATAAAATAACTTGAGGCCATGGGCGGCATCCCCTGCAGTAAGGGGACAGCAGTAGCAGACATTACCAAGATGCTACCCAGACCCATCTGCCCAATCTCTCCTAGGGAATAAAATACCTAAATGACGAGATGCAAGTTCTTAGTGCCTAAAACTGAGGTTAAACTGGAAGATAAGTCCCAGAGATCTGTCATTATTTGACCTGTCTGGTAGCTCCATGGAACATCCCATTCATAAAACGGTCTTCATTTGATCTAACTCAAAGCTCACCGACTGCAAACAGCATTTTCTCTGGGGGCATGACATTAGTTAAGAAAGAAAAAACCCATGGGATACTCTTTACCACCATGGCTACCTCAGGCAGTTTGTAATAATTAAAGGAAACAGTGTAATTAAAAAGCTTAAAAGGAAAAGTTGGAGCATGATATATACAGAAGGGGCTGTGAAAAGCTCAGACTTCTCTCTGGGAATCTAGAAGGTAGCACACATGCCCTGGACTATGTGCATATTCAGGAAACATCTGAGAAAGTACTAAACTTGGCTCTCATTAACCTTGAGGCTCTGTGAAAGAAAAGTGAAGGTGAATGCAAGGTAGTAAAATGCCAGGCTAACTGCTGAACTGTGGGACACAATCAAACATCCAACCTATACATAGAGCATCTTGGCAAAGATTGGAGCCTTACTGGTTATGAGTACTTAAGGAAATCATTGTCCAATTATTAGCTGACTATTTAGCTAATGGAGTGGAGACTTCAGTGGTCACACATGACAAAGAATATAGGTTGTACAGAATCCGTTCAAAAGAGTCACTAAACAAATGACAGCTGTGGTGGAGTGGTATTCTGATGATAAACTGACACGTTTTATTTTAAATATCAAGTTTTTAACAAAAATTTAAGACCTACAAATAAATAAAAAAGTATGGCTCATACACAGCAAAAACAAACAAACCCAATACTATGTATGAAACCGTGTAGAAACGGTCTCTGAAGAAGTCCAGACATTGGACTTACTAGACAAAGACTTTTTTTTCAAAAGGATTTTATCTATTTGAGAGAGAGAGCACGAATGGAGGCGGGGAGAGGGAGAAGGAGAAGCAGACTCGTGACTGAGCAGGGAACCTGATGTGGGGCTCCATTCCAGGACCCTGGGATCATGACCTGAGCTGAAGGCAGACACTTGAACTGAGCCACCTGGGCACCCCTAGACAAAGACTTTCAATAAACTGTTCTAAATACATACAAATAACTAAAGAAAACCGTATCTAAAGAAGCAAAATAAAGTACGGGAACACATTCTCACTGAATAAAGAATTAGAAATAATACATATTTGATGAAAAAGTAAACTGAAATTCTGAAATTTGAAAATTTGAAATTTGAAATATGAAAGTACAATAATTGAAGTGAAACATTCCTTAGAGGTCTCAATAGCAGATCTGAACATGCAGGAGAATCACCCAATTTTGAATACAGACCTAGTGAGATGATACAATCTGAGGACAGAAAGTAAAAATAGGAAAAATGAACAAAAAGCCTCAGTGACCTGTGGGATAAAATCAAACATCTAAATATAGCAACATCCAAAGGAGAGTAGTAGGAGGAGAGAGAAGGGGCAGAAAAACAGAATGATTCTTGAAGCAGCAAAAGGGAAGTGACTTATCACTTTTTTTTTTCCGTATTTTAAATGTGCCTTTGAGTCTTTATTTTTTAAATTTGTATTGTTATGTTAATCACCATACATTACATCATTAGTTTTTGATGTAGTGTTCCATGATTCATTGTTTGTGCATAACACCCAGTGCTCCACACAGAATGTGCCCTCTTTAATACCCATCACCAGGCTAACCCATCCCCCCACCCTGACTTATCACTTCTAAAGGCTCCCAAATAAAGCTAACAGTCAATTTGTCCTCAGGAACCAGGGAGATCAGAATGCAGTGGTATGACTTATTTAAAATGCTGAAAGGAAGGCCTGTCAATCAAGACTTCAACATTCATGGCAAAGAAGAAGTCAAACTCTCACTCTTTGCAGATGATATGATATTTTATGCAGTAAACCCAAAAGACTCCACCCCAAAACTGCTAGAACTCATAGAGGAATTCAGTAAAGTGGCAGGATATAAAATCAATGCACAGAAATCAGTGGCATTTCTATACACCAACAAGACAGAAGAGAGAGAAATTAAGGAGTCGATCCCATTTACAATTGCACCCAAAACCATAAGCTACCTAGGAATAAATCTAACCAAAGAGGCAAAGGATCTGTACTCAGAAAACTATAAAATACTCATGAAAGAAACTGAGAAGACACAAAGAAATGGAAAAACGTTCCATGCTCATGGATTGGAAGAACAAATATTGTGAAAATGTCTATGCTACTTAGAGCAATCTACACATTTAATGCAACCCCTAATCAAAATACCATCCACTTTTTTCAAAGAAATGGAACAAATAATCCTAAAATTTGTATGGAACCAGAGAAGACCCCAAATAGCCAGAGGAAGGTTGAAAAAGAAAAGCAAAGCCGGTGGCATCACAATTCCGGATTTCAAGCTCTCTTACAAAGCTGTAATCATCAAGACAGTCTGGTACTGGCACAAAAACAGACACATAGATCAATGGAACAGAATCGAGAGCCCAGAAATCAACTCCATGGTCAACTAATCTCGACAAAGCAGGAAAGAATGTCCAATGGAAAAAAGACAGTCTCTTCAACAAATGGTGTTGGGAAAATTGGACAGCCACATGCAGAAGAATGAAACTGAACCATTTCCTTACACCACACAGAAAAATAGACTCAAAATGGTTGAAAGAACTCAATGTGAGACAGGAGTCCATCAAAATCCTAAAGAAGAACACAGGCAGCAACCTCTTTGACCTCAGCCGCAGCAACTTCTCCCTAGAAACATCGCCAAAGGCAAGGGAAGCAAGGGCAAAAATGAACTATTCGGACTTCATCAAGATAAAAAGCTGCTGCATAGCAAAGGAAACAGTAACAAAACCAAAAGACAACGCACAGAATGGGAGAAGAATTTGCAAATGACATATCAGATAAAGGGCCAGTACCCAAAATCTATAAAGAACTTCTCAAACTCAACACCTGAAGGACAAATAATCCAATCAAGAAATGGGCAGAAGACATGAACAGACATTTCTGCAAAGAAGACATCCAAATGGCCAAGAGACACATGAAAAAGTGCTCAACATTGCTCGGCATCAGGGAAATCCAAATCAAAACCTCAATGAGATACCACCTCACACCAGTCAGAATGGCTAAAATTAACAAGTCAGGAAATGAAAGATGTTGGCGAGGATGCAGAGAAAGCAGAACCCTCCTACACTGTTGGTGGGAAAGCAAACTGGTGCAGCCACTCTGGAAAACAGTATGGAGGTTCCTCAAAAAGTTGAAAATAGAGCTACCCTACGACCCAGCAATTGCACTACTGGGTATTTACCCCAAAGATACAAATGTAGTGATCCAAAGGGGCACCTGCACCCCAATGTTTATAGCAGCAATGTCCATAATAGCCAAACTATGGAAAGAGCTTGGATGTCAATCAACAGATGAATGGATAAAGATGTGGTATATATACACAATGGAATATTATGCTACCATCAAAAAAATGAAATCTTGCCATCTGCAACAATGTGGATGGAACTAGAGGATATTATGCTAAGCGAAATAAGTCAGAGAAAGACAAGTATCATATGATCTCACTGATATGAGGAATCTGAGAAACAAGACACAGGATCATAGGGGAAGGGAGGGGAAAAATTAAACAAGACAAAACCAGAGAGGGAGACAAACCATAAGAGACTCTTAATCTCAGGAAACAAACTGAGCGTTGCTGGAGTGGAGTGGGATGGCTGGGTGACGGACATTGGGGAGGGTATGTACTATGGTGAGCGCTGTGAATTGTGTAAGACTGATGAATCACGGACCTGTACCCCTGAAACAAATAATACATTATATGTTAATAAAAAAAAATTAAAAAAAAAAAATCAGAGCACCAATAAAGTAAAAAAAAAAAAAAAAAAAATAGTAGGAAGGTGTAATGTCTCCAAAGCCTGAATGTTATTCTGAGGAACTGGGAATTTTATCATGTGGGGTGAGGAGCCACAGAGGTGATTTACACATGGACAAGACATTACTTCACTAGCATTTAGATGAACTACCTGTGTGGAAGATGTGCTTGAGTAGGGTGAAGAAAGAAGTGGTCAGGTTGGTAAAGAAGCTATTCCAACAGTTCAGGTGTGAAACCATGAGATAGTCGTAGGAGGAATAAAGTAGAGGAATACATTTAAAATACATTAGGTTTAGGGGCGCCTGGGTGGTTCAGCTGTTGGGTGTCTGCTTTCGGCTCAGGTCATGATCCTGGGGTCCTGGGATTGAGCCCTGCATCAGGCTCCCTGCTCGCCAGGAAGCCTGTTTCTCCCTCTCGCACTCCCCCTGCTTGTGTTCCCTCTCTCGCTGTGTCTCTCCCTGTTACATAAATTAAAAAATCAATCATCAATCAATCAATAAATAAAATAAAATACATTATGTTTGACCATATAAAATTGCTGTTATCTTTGACAAATGGGAAAAGTGGCAAGACATGATTACACACCAGATGTGTCAGGAGTTGAGACAGTGAGAACAAGAGAAGCCAGGGATGTGCAGTAGCACTTTTGTGGCTTGGGTGTCTGGCTGGGACTGGGGACGTAACATCTAATATGGAAAGATGAGGGAAATTCGTTTGGGAAGAACTGTAAATGGGATTATAAATGTTAACTTTTACTTTGCATCAGTTCAGCTGGAGATGCCGTGTAGATACCTACACAGAGATGTTGAGTCAACTATGTCCAACATGGCAGTCACTAGCCATGTGTAACTATTTAAAACTTAAATTAAAAATTCAGTTCCTCAGTCACACTAGCCATATTTCAAGTGCTCAACAGGCATATGCAGGTAGTGGCCATCATTTGGGACAATGCAGATACAGAAGGTTTACATCATCATAAAAAGTGCTATTGGTGGGGCACCTGGGTGGCTCAGTTGGCTAAGTGTCCAACTCTTGATTTCGGCTCAGGTCATGATCTTGGAGTCGTGAGATCAAGCCCTGCGTAAGGCTGCACACTCAGCTGGGAGTCTCTCCCTCTCATTCTACCCCTCCCCTGCTCGCATGCTCTCTCTCTCTCAAAAAATACATAAGATAAAATAAAATAAATAAAAATGTTAAAAAAGTGCTATTGGTCACAGTGGGCCGCAGAGCCGCATTTATGGGAACTAGGAAAAACACTGTTCTTGAAACTAGAGTGGGGATGAAATGAGTCAAGGAGACCAGCTAGAAAAATAGTTAGAAGGACTGGAAACCTGTGATGAGACATGTCAAAGGGCAAAAGAAAGATGACTCCATGAAAAAAACAGGCCGTCAGAGACACTAACACAGGAGACCTTCCAGAAGGACTGAGTAGGCGCAGAGCAGGCATTGCAGACAGGTCTGTGAGGTAAGGATGAGGCAAGGACCCACTGGATTTGACTGTAGTTAGGTCACTGGTGGGTGCAGGTCACAGGTATATGAGTAGAGACACCAAGGCCTCATGCAGATTGAGATGTGAATGGAAAGTGCGGTAGCATTTGCTAGAGAACAGAACTTTAAGCTCTCTCCTGAACAACTTGTTCAAGACAGGTACCTGAGAGAAATATTTACATAAAGCTATTTTTAGGACATGAACGTACCAGCTATTCATGCTGACCTCCAGTTAGTCTAAGTATTATCTCTGGATCTAGCAGAATGGTCAGAAAAAGGTCTGCTTCTTCTGTTTTATTTAGATGGACAACTGTATTAACAAAAGCCCTGCTTTGGCAATGTGCCCCTTACTCCCACTGAGGAAAAAGTGGAAACAACATTCTACAATTATTTCCGGGTTGTTATTGGAAAGATCTGCACTATCACCTACCTGAAAACCAACAAAGACATTTTCCCTGACTTCAGTGACTTTAGATTTCAGAGGAAGGTTTGATTTAAGATTCTCATCAATGCAAATCTTGAAACAAATATTGTCTGACTCTCTGCCATGGCTATCAGAAAGGTCAGGAAGAAAACTGCTACTTGCACTTCGGAAAATGTGTAACTTCATAGGACTGCATCTACCCACATGCCAGCTGTGCTGTACTACTCATCTGCTTTTCTCTACCTTCCTTCAATGGTTCTGATCCATTTCCATTCCCACTTTTCTATGTTCACTAACTACCTATAAAATCCATTATAAAAAAAGTTGTATATAAATAACTCACCTGAGATGTGTTCATTTTCTGCTGTTGTTGGGAGAGTACAGAGAACTGTGATGGATAAGCTGGGGATAAGGAAAGAGGAGTGGAATTACAAGAGGTCTGGTGAGCTTCCGCCAGTTGCCTAAAAATCTCACCACATCAGCTGGGGGAAAGGCCTCCCTATGGAAAAATGTTCTATTGACCCTTGAGAAGGGGCAGGAAGCACCACATAGAGACAGCACTCCCGATATATGTAATACATCTCTGATATGATCACGTGGATGTAACCCTGCTATTTTTCACCAGTGACTTAAATTATTTCCTATTAATTTTAAAAATGTATGTCCCCCTCTGACTAATTAACAAAAAATTAAAACAGAGGATAATATTAATATCCTATTATTTCTACTTTGAGTTAGAAAATCAACAGAAAACTCTGGGGGAAAAAAAGATGCTTAGTGCTGAAATATTTTAAAATCATTTTGCTCTTTTGGTAAGACTTTTGATGAGACACTTCTAGTGACTTATGTGTGACAGAATGAACTGCACTGTGCTTTGCTCCTCGCTCTGTCCTGGATGACCAGGGGATATACATCTCAGGCTCCATTTTTTTTTAAAGTTTCAAAAGAGTCAGAGATAGAAATCCCCTCCAATACTGTCATTTTATAATTCTATATGTTCAGGATAAAGGAAGCCTCAGCATATCTCTAGATGCCACTTGTGATGGACACAATGTGAGAGTGGCTCAGAATCTGTAAAGAGGGAAAAATGAAGAAAACGGGGACTGTTTAAGGACTGAGACTGAATTTCCTTGGCTCTGGCAGTGGCTTTTCCTATATGGCCTGATAGTCATCTCTTTCAACCCCAGCTCACCACCTTCTGTAAGCTGGTCCACTTTCCACTGTCACACAGTCTGTGATAGCTTCTGGATGTGGTGACATCACCAAGTCTGGCTCTTTCTGGACAAGGTAATTAAGAACTGCTTCTGGTGGAGCAAATTAGGACCCACTCCTTTCTGGGTTCTTAGGACCCACTCCTTTCTGGGTTCTTCTGCATATTCTGAAGCTCTGGTGAGGGTGGTTCCTGTTAGATGAGCTCTTCTTCCAGGTGGGACTCCTGTCCCCAGGGCTCCTCTCCTCCCTGTCACACAAGAGCTACTTTGTTCCAGACGTTGAGACTTAGGCCTAGGAAACAAATTCCTCTTAGTTGAACCTTTCATCGAGAGCAAAGTTTCTCAACTTCAGCAATGCTGACATTTTGGGCTACATAATTCTTTGTCACATGGGGGCTGTCCTGTGCATTGTAGGATGTCTAGCAGCATTTCTGGCCTCTACCCACCAGACACTAGTAGCATTCCTCCTCTGTTGTGAGAACCCAAATCATCTCCAGCCATTTCCAAAAGTCCTCTGGAGAGCAAAATTATCCTGGTTTGGAACCACTGGTGTAGGGCCTTAAACCTGATTCTCTTCAAATTCATTAGAACTGCTCACCCATTATTGTAGCCACTAGCCACATCCCACTATTGAGTATTTGAAATGTGGCTACCGCACAATGAATAGTTTTGTATATACTAAGATAAAGAATATGTTAAAACTAACTTCATGTGTTTTAATTTTTAATGTGGCTACTAGAACATTTAAAATTACATATGTGGTTCACCTTATCTATTAGACAGCACTGCACTACAATATCAGACTGTGCCTTCAGAAGACAGAAGACAGCCTGGACAGTACAGGAGGTGCCAGGAGGCTCAGTCTTATCCAGTTCTGGAGACATGCCAGAAACCCCGGAATAGATACACCTATCACAGAGTGACATTTGGCTCCTGTTGACTTTACAATCATAGTCCTGAGAATATGGGGGGTGGGGGCAAGTCACTCTACTAGTGCTGCGAAGGCTGCAATGCTGAGTTTGTATAGCTGAATTTGGAAGTAAAGCATATCTGTTTACATCCTGGCTGCCTCACCTTTTTGACCTTCAGTCTGTAATTTCACTCTTCTGAGCCCATTTTCTTTTTCTTTTCTTTACCTCTTTCTTTCTAAAATTATATGGTTAATACTATAGGAAGACAGATGTCCATCAACAGATGAATGGATAAAGAAAATGTGGTGTACACACACACACACACACACTGGACTATTACTCAGCCATCAAAAAGAATGAAATCTTGCCATTTGCAATGACATGGATGGAACTAGAGGGTATTATGCTAAGAGAAATAAGTCAGAGAAAGACAATTATCATATGATTTCACTCATATGTAGAATTTAAGAAACAAAACAGGATCATAGGGGAAGGGAGGGAAAAATAAAATAAGAGGAAATCAGAGAGGGAGACAAACCATAAGAGACTCTTAACTATAGGAAACAAACTGAGGGTTGCTAGAGTGGAGGTGGGTGAGGGGATGGGGTAACTGGGTGGTGGACATTAAGGGGGGGCATGTGATGTAATGAGCAATGGGTGTTATATACAATTGATGAATCACTAAACTCTACCTCTGAAATTAACAATACACTATATATTAATTGAATTAAAATAAAATTATATGGTTATACCTATAAATAGGGTGGCTGTAAAGATTAAGTTAAATACTAAATAAAAAAGAACAAAGTGTCTTCCAAATATGATGGAAGCCAACACTGCATGTTGGCTTATACCTTGTACCTATTAGTGCTTACTCACTAGCATTTGGCTGAATGCTTTATAGATGATGACTTATCTCTTTCTGAACAATGCCACAAAGCAGTTTTTACTAATATCCTTATTTTCAGATGAGAACCTGACTTATGCCCAAGTGACAAAGGAGGAATTTACCCGATCTTTCTGGCTTTTAAGCTCAAGGCCGGGGCGCGCTCTATGCCAGCTTCACGGTCAATATCCAATAACCTAAACAGGCATTACCTTCCCGCCGCCAGCAAGGGATCTTCCCAGCGCCGGCTGCGGTCAGCTCCCGCACTCCAGTCTACAGGGAACATCTTCCTAAAGCACTCGCCCCATCTGGGTCCCCGGAGCCCGCCGGGCTGGGCCCGCCCCCAACCGCCTTTGCCAGGTGTAGGTTCTCGCCTGGCTCCGGAATAAGCGGCGGGGTTCCCGCCCTGGGTAGAGCGGGGAGTTCCCGAGACGTCTGGGTCCCTTCCTCAGGCCACAACCCCACCCCGCCCCCGCCCCCGCCAGGCGCACGGAGGCCCAGAAACCCCCGCCCCGCTCCTCTCACCTGAGGGCAAACGGGCCTCCCCCGCACGGCCGGAGAGGGCGGAAGCAGGAAAGTAGGGTTGACTGCACATGCGCAGGGAAAAGTCCAGGATATCCGTTCCCAGAAGGCCGCGCGGGGAGCCGTGGCCTTCAGGACTACATTTCCCATGAAAAGAGCGCGACTCCTCGCGGCTTTCGGGTGTGTTGGAGGCCGGCGTGCGGCGGGGAGGCCGGGGATAAAGAGGGCATAGTAAGATTAACTCCCTGTATTGATATCTGGAGCCCAGATCCTACCAAAACCCCAGAGGTTATGGGTTAAACTTTGACATAAGATGAAGTACAGTATGTGGTCATGGATCAGATCCTGGTTGGAGAAAACAAGAAGACATTTGGGAACAACTGGGGAAATTTGTATATGGATTGGATATTAGAAATATTAAGGGAATTTATTGTTATTTTTGTTAATTGTGATAATGACATTCGGATTATGAAGAGAAATTTACTTTTTTTAGAGATGTATATTAAAATATTTAACATTATATTACATATTTGTAATTGAAAAAATAACTAGAAAAAGCAAATATGGCAACATGTTAAGGATTTCTACCTCTAGTATATGGGTATACTCCTTTTACTATTTTCTACTTCTCTATGCAGTTGGAAGTTTTGTAATATGAAGTTTATAAAGGGAAATTTTTGAACTGTTTTTTCAAAAAGTGTGCCTTTTAACTCAGCTGCCAAAAGAAGATAAAATATATCTGTCAAATAAAACTAAAACATGTGTCAAATAAAACTAAAACTAACAAGATTGATGTCCTTTACTCAAGGGAAAACAAATCATAGAGCACTCTTCTGAGGGATTTTGGACAAGAGCATATTTTATTACTAGAGATTTCCTTATAAGGCAAAGTAAAAGTTTCCTTATAAAGGTAAAGTCAGCTAGCTAAAGCTGAATTGTGATTGGCATATGTTAGGTGTCTGACAATGAGAAGGGTACCATTAGATCAGGCTGACTTAGATTTGTGACTTGGGCCCCCATTTTGTGGGTACCAATATACAATTAACTTTACCACATGTAAACAGCTTTTGTGAATAAAACTGTAAAATGTAACAAATAACAGGAAATGGAGCCTATCATTAACATAAAAGAGTAATATCTGTGATCCTCAGAGTTTCTTTAGGGAAAAAAAGTAAGTTGTTGAATCCTCCATAAGTAATACCTGAAAGTACATACCACTCAATAAAAAAACGATTATCATGCAAATTATGCCTCTCCTAAGGACAAACTTACATTTGCACACTTCTGAAATTAGGAACTAAATTAGGAACCTCCACACATTTTGACTCTTTGTGTATATGTGTTTATACATACAAAACGTACATACATTTATATATAAACACACTTTTCTTGGTTGTTATTTTGTAACATAGATTATTTTATATGGCAGTGATAAAAAGAGAGTTTTGATTAGCAACTAAAAAGAAAGATTAATGTTTCCAGTAACTTATTGCAGCTTATGTGAATCAAGGTATAAAACTTGATTCTGTTGACACTTAAGAAACTTCAATAAATACCAGTTTTCTAGATGAAAGGAATATAAAGTTCCAATCAGAATTCTAAAAAAGTTTTCTATGTGTGTTTTTTCTCTTTGATATTTATATATTTTGTTTGTTAAACATTAAGGAACAATTCCAACTTTTATGCTAATAAAAACTTTTAGTAATGATCAAAAGAAAACTGAAAATGCATAGTAATGTATCTATATTAACACATACGCTATTGCTAAAATATTTAAAAACTGATCCTGGTGCAAGAAAAGTTCAAGAAGAAAAGAGAGTGAGAAGGTAGTATGTATTAGAGCTGGGGTTTAAAGCAGTGGAAGGAGAACATTCAATAATTTTGTTAGAACAATGAGGTAGGTGCTGGAACATAGCAAGGCCATATCCATGGAATTCATATTATAATAAATAACTTTCATAGTGATTCAAGTATAAGCAATTAAAAGACAATTTCTAGAGTTTTAAAAAAATTTCTAAAGTTCTTTTTTTCTTTTTAAAGAGTTTATTTATTTATTTATATGACAGAGAGAGACAAAGTGAGAGAAGGAACACAAGCAGGGGAAGTGGGAGAGGGAGAAGCAGACTCCCCACTGAGCAGGATGCGGGACTCGATCCCAGGACCCAGGGATCATGACCTTAGCTGAAGGCAGATGCTTAACAACTGAGCCACCCAGGCACCCCAAAAGTTCCTAAGTTCTTAAAGAATACAAATGTTTTAAAAATATAAGGCCTCTCAGCTCCTTTCTAGGAAACCCTACCTCTTCACTCCTATCCCATGCCTGAGACCCTGCTCCACACCTGAGAAAAACTGGTCTGGGTGTGCTGAGATGGGCCACAGACCCATCCTCCCCTACCCCGCCCTGAATCCAGGGCTGTCAAAGTAGATGCAGCACCATGACAGTTACTAATTAATATTTGCAGAGGGATACTTTGAAGCTATAAAACATACTGTTTCTCCTTAAAGTATCATTCACCAGTTTAGCATTCATTTGTGGATCTTGTCTGATTCAGTTATTACTCTGGTGTTCTAATGGTTATTTTTAATTTCCCTCGTTAGTCTGAGAAAGCATAAAGCAGCCTGTGATGTCTGGGAGCTGGCCCGACACTTAGAGAGCCTGGCTGTGAGTAAAACTATCCTGGTGCTCATAGCTAAACAGTGGTGTTTTCTTGCTGGACCTAAACAATCTCACTGAACACAAGGAGATGAGGTCATTTTGTGACCATTATGATGTAACACAAAAAAGATCACTGTTTTGCAAGAGTAAAGACAAAAACAAGGTTGCTCTGCCACTCTCAAAATACCAAGCATCCCCCTCTCAGCTGTTACAAGTGACTGTTGCTTTCTTTTTTTTTAAGATTTTATTTATTTACTTGAGAGAAAGAATGAGAGAAAGAGAGCACATGAGGGGGGGTAGGGTCAGAGGGAGAAACAGACTCCCCACTGAGCAGGGAGCCCGATGCGGGACTCGATCCTGGGACTCCAGGATCATGACCTGAGCCGAAGGCAGTCACTTAACCAACTGAGCCACCTAGGTGCCCCCCCCCTTTTTTAAACAACACCCAATCCTGAACAAATTCGGTGGCTTTGGAACCAATGCAAAATGAACTAACTAAAGCTCACATCCTATAACTTCTTTCTAACACTCTCTTACTGAAACCCTTTATCATTCCCATGTAATGTGTGCTCTATCTCATTTCAATGACTATTAAAATCTAAATTGTTCAGTTTGCATGTGTGTTCTGATGGTATTTGGCTAAATTACATTGACAACTTCTATAGTTATTGATTGGAATTCTGCAAGGAAGATTTGTCCCTTCTCCCCTATGTACTTATTTATTCAATCACTTGTTTTCATCTGTATGGACACATGGAGATTTATTTCACTCTACAATCCATTACTATATTTTTTATTTTGCTGAATATGTGCCAACTTTGGCCATTGGGAGCTCTTTCAAGCTGGCTCTGTGTCTTTCTTTTTCTTTAAGTAGGCTTTACTTTGTAGAACAGTTTTAGGTTCACCGCAAAATTCTGCAGAAAATACAGAGTTCCTGTATACTTCCTGCCTCCACATATATACAGCCTTCCTCACTATAAACATCCTGCACCAGAGTATGGTTCATTTATTACACTTGATGAAGCTACATTGATAAATCATTATCATCCCAAATCCACAGTTTACATTAGGATTCACTCTGATATTATACATTCTATAGGTTTTGACAAATGTATCCACCATTAAAGCATCATACAGAATAGTTTCATTGTCTTAGAAATCCTCTGTGCTCTTCCTGTTCATCCTTGCCTCCCCTCCAACTCTTTCTAACCACTGATTTTTTTCCTGTCTCCATAGTTTTCCTTTCTCAGAATGTCATTATATTTGAAATCATATGGTATGAAGCCTTTTCAGATTGGCTTCCTTGACTTAGTAAGGTGCATTTAAAGTTCCTCCATGTCTTTCCATGGTTTGACAGCTCATTTCTTTTTAGCACTGAATAATCTATTATTGTCTAGATGTAGCACAGTTTATTTATTCATTCACCTACTGAAGGACATCTTGCTTATTTCCAAGTATTAAAAATTATGAATAAAGCAGTTATAAACATCTGTGTGCAAGCTTCTGCATGGACTTAAGTTTTCAACTCATTTGGGTGAACACCAAGGAGCATGATTGCTGGTTCAAATGGAATGAGTGTGCATAGTTTGTAAGAAATTGCCAAATTGTCTCCCAAAATGGCTGAACCATTTCACATTCTCACCAGCAATGAATGAGAGTTCCTGTTGCTACTCATCCTCACCAGCATTTGGTGTTGTCAGTGTTTTGGATTTGGTCATTCTAATAGTTATGTAGTGGTGTTCATTGTTGTTTTAATTTACAACTGCCTAATAACATAGGATGTTGAGCACTTTTTTTTTTTAAGATTTATTTATTTGAGAGAAAGAGAGAGAGCACGAGCCTGTGAGCAGGGGGAAGGGCAGAGGAGCAGAGAGAGAGAATCTCAAGAAGACTCCCCACTGAGCGTTGAGTCCCACACGGGGCACAATCCCAGGACCCTGAGATCATGACCTGAGCCAAAAGCAAGAGCTTAACTGACTGAGCCACCCGAGTGTCCCTTGAGTATCTTTTCTTATACTTGTCATCTCTATATTTTCTTTGGTGAGGTGTCTATTCAGATATTTTGCCCATTGTTTCATCAGGTTGTTGGTTTTCTTATTGTTGAATTTTAACAGTTTTTTGTATATTTTTTTCCATATTTATTTTTTTATTATGTTCAATTAGCCAACATATACTATATCATTAGATTTTGATATAGTGTTCAATGATTCATTAGTTGAATATAACACTCAGTGCTCATCACCACACATGCCCTCCTTAATACCGATCACCTGGTTACCCCCTCCCCGTAACCCCCTCCCTTCTGTAACCCTCAGTTCGGTTCCTGGAGTCCTGAGTTTCTCATGGTTTGTCTCCCTCTCTGATATTTTCCCATTCAGTTTTCCCTCCTTCCCCTGTGATCCTCCACACTATTCCTTATGTTCCACATATGAGTGAAACCATATGATAATTGTCTTTCTCTGATTGACTTATTTCACTTAGCATAATACCTTCAATTCCATCCATGTCAATGCAAATGGTGGGTATTCATCCTTTCCGATGGCCGAATAATATTCCATTGTATATATATATTTTTATCTTTCTTTTTTTATTATGTTATGTTAATCACCATACATTACATCATTAGTTTTTGATGTAGTGTTCCATGATTCATTGTTTGCGTTATAACACCCAGTACTCCATGCAGAATGTGCCCTCTTTAATACCCATCACAAGGCTAACCCATTCTCCCACCCCCTCCCCTCTAGAACCCTCAGTTTGTTTTTCAGAGTCCATAGTCTCTCATGGTTCATCTCCCCCTCCGATTTCCCCCCCTTCATTCTTCCCCTCCTGCTATCTTCTTCTTCTTCTTTTTTTAAACATATAATGTATTATTTGTTTCAGAGGTACAGATCTGTGATTCAACAGTCTTGCACAATTCACAGTGCTCACCATAGCACATACCCTCCCCAATGTCTATCACCCAGCCACCCCATCCCTCCCCCCCCACTCCAGCAACCCTCAGTTTGTTTCCTGAGACTAAGAATTCCTCATATCAGTGAGGTCATATGATGCATCTCTTTCTCTGATTGACTTATTTCGCTCAGCAAAATACCCTCCAGTTCCATCCATGTCTTTGCAAATGGCAAGATTTCATTCTTTTTGATGGCTGCATGATATTCCATTGTACGTATATACCACATCTTCTTTATCCATTCATCTGTTGATGGACATCTTGGCTCTTTCCACAGTTTGGCTATTGTGGACATTGCTGCTATAAATATCGGAGTGCACATACCACTTCTGGTCCCTACATTTGTATCTCTGGGGTAAATACCCAGTAGTGCATTCCTGGGTCGCATGGTAGCTCTATTTTAAACTTTTTGAGGAACCTCCATACTGTATTCCAGAGTGGCTGCACCAGCTTGCACTCCCACCAAGACTGTAGGAGGGTTCCCCTTTCTCTGCATCCCCGCCAACACCTGTCATTTCCTGACTTGTTAATTTTAGCCATTCTGACTGGTGTGAGGTGGTATCTGATTGAGGTTTTGATTTGGATTTCCCTGATACTGAGGGATGTTGAGCACTTTTTCACGTGTCTGTTGGCCATTTGGATGTCTTCTTTGGAAAAATCTCTGTTCGTGTCTTCTGCCCATTTCTTGATTGGATCATTTGTTCTTTGGGTGATGATTTTAAGAAGTCCTTTATAGATTTTGGATAGTAGCCCTTTATCTGATATGTCATTTGCAAATATCTTCTCCCATTCTATAGGTTGTCTTTTGGTTTAGTTGACTCTTTCTTTTGCTGTGCAAAAGCTTTTTATCTTGATGAGATCCCAATAGTTCATTTTTGCCCTTGTTTCCCTTGCCTTTGGCGATGTTTCTAGGGAGAAATTGCTGCGGCTGAGGTTGAAGAGGTTGCTGCCTGTGTTCTCCTTTAGGATTTTGATGGACTCCTATCTCACATTGAGGTCTTTCAACCATTTGGCCTCTATTTTTGTGTGTGGTGTAAGGAAATGGTTCAGTTTCATTCTTCTGCATGTAGCTGTTCAATTTTCCCAACACCATTTGTTGAAGAGACTGTCTTTTTTCCATTGGACATTCTTTCCTGTTTTGACAAAGATTGCTCAAGTTGAGGGTCCATTTCTGGGCTCTCAATTCTGTTCCATTGATCTATGTGTCTGTTTTTGTGCCAGTACCAAACTGTCTTGATGATTACAGCTTTGTAATAGAGCTTGAAATTGGGAATTGTGATGCCACCGGCTTTGCTTTTCTTCTTCAACATTCCCCTGGCTATTCGGGGTCTTTTCTGGTTCCATACAAATTTTAGGATAATTTGTTCCACTTCTTTGAAAAAAGTGGATGGTATTTTGATAGGGATTGCATTAAATGTGTAGATTGCTCTAAGTAGTATTTACATATTCACAATATTTGTTCTTCCATTCCATGAGCGAGGAACGAATTTCCATTTCTTTGTGTCTTCCTCAATTTCTTTCATGAGTATTTTATACTGTTCTGAGTACAGATTCTTTGCCACTTTGGTTAGATTTATTCCTAGGTGTCTTAGGTTTTGGGTGCAATTGTAAATGGAATCGACTCCTTAATTTCTGTCTTGTTGTTGGTGTATAGGAATGCCACTGATTTCTGTGCATCGATTTTATATCCTGCCAATTTACTGAATTCCTGTATGAGTTCTAGCAGTTTTAGGGTGGAGTCTTTTGGGTTTTCCACATAAAGTATCATATCAACTGCAATGAGTGAGAGTTTGACTTCTTTGCTGATTCGGATGCCTTTTATTTCTTTATGTTGTCTGATTGCTGTGGCTAGGACTTCTAATACTATGTTGAATAGCACTGGTGATAGTGGACATCCTTGCCGTGTTCCTGACCTTAGGGGGAAAACTCTCAGTTTTTCCCCATTGAGAAAGAAATTTGCTGTGGGTTTTTCAAAGATGGCTTTTATGATATTGAGGTATGTACCCTCTATCCCTATGCTCTGAAGAGTTTTGATCAAGAAAGGATGTTGTACTTTGTCAAATGCTTTTTCTGCATCTATTGAGAGGATCATATGATTCTTGTTCTTTCTTTTATTAATATGTTGTATGATATTGATTGATTTGCGGATGTTGAAACAACCTTGCAGTCCAGGAATAAATCCCACTTGGTTGTGGTGAATAATCCTTTTAATGTACTGTTGGATCCTATTGGCTAGTATTTTGGTGAGAATTTTTGCATCCCTGTTCATCAGGGATATTGGTCTGTAATTCTCCTTTTTGATGGGGTCTTTTTCTGGTTTGGGAATCAAGGTAATGGTGGCCTCATAAAATGAGTTTGGAAGGTTTCCTTCCATTTCTATTTTCTGGAACAGTTTCAGAAGAATAGGTATTAATTCTTCTTGAAATGTTTGGTAGAATTCCCCTGGGAAGCCATCTCGCTCTGGGCTCTTGTTTGTTGGGAAATTTTTGATGACTGCTTCAATTTCCTTAGTGGTTATAGGTCTGTTCAGGTTTTCTATTTCTTCCTGGTTCAGTTTTGGTAGTTGATACATCTCTAGGAATGCATCCATTTCTTCCAGATTATCTAATTTGCTGGCATAGAGTTGCTCATAATATGTTCTTATAATTGTTTGTATTTCTTTGGTGTTGGTTGTGATCTCTCCTCTTTCATTCATGATTTTATTTATTTGGGGCATTTCTCTTTTCTTTTTGAGAAGTCTGGCCAGGGGTTTATCAATCTTGTTAATTCTTTCAAAGAACCAGCTCCTAGTTTCATTGATCTGTTCTACTGTTCTTTTAGTTTCTATTTCATTGATTTCTGCTCTGATCTTTATTATTTCTCTTCTCCTGCTGGGTTTAGACTTTATTTGCTGTTCTTTCTCCAGCTCTTTTAGGTGTACGGTTAGGTTGTGTATTTGAGACCTTTCTTGTTTCTTGAGAAAGGCTTGTATTGCTATATACTTTCCTCTTAGGACTGCCTTTGCTGCATCCGAAAGATTTTGAACAGTTGTGTTTTCATTTTCATTAGTTTCCATGAATTTTTTTAATTCTTCTTTAATTTCCTGGTTGACCCATTCATTCTTTAGTAGGATGCTCTTTAGCCTCCATGTATTTGAGTTCTTTCTGACTTTCCTCCTGTGGTTGAGTTCTAGTTTCAAAGCACTGTGGTCTGAAAATATACAGTAAATGATCCCAATCTTTTGGTACCGGTTGAGACCTGATTTGTGACCTAGGATGTGATCTATTCTGGAGAATGTTCCATGGGCACTAGAGGAGAATGTGTATTCTGTTGCTTTGGGATGGAATGTTCTGAATATATCTGTGAAGTCCATTTGGTCCAGTGTGTCATTTAAAGTCTTTATTTCCTTGTTGATCTATTGCTTAGATGATCTGTCCATTTCAGTGAGGGGGATGTTAAAGTCCCCTACTATTATTGTATTGTTGTTGCTGTGTTTCTTTGCTTTTGTTATTAATTGGCTTATATGATTGGCTACTCCCATGTTCAAGGGGCATAGATATTTACAATTGTTATATCTTCTTGTTGGTTAGACCCTTTAAGTAGGATATAGTGTCCTTCCTCATCTCTTATTACAGTCTTTGGTTTAAAATCTAATTTGTCTGATATGAGGATTGCCACCCCAGCTTCTTTTGTTGTCCATTAGCACGGTAAATGGTTTTCCAACCCCTCACTTTCAATCTGGATGTGTCATTGGGTCTAAAATGTGTCTCCTACAGATAGCATATTGATGGGTCTTGTTTTTTTATCCAATGTGATGCCCTATTTCTTTTGATTGGGGCATTTAGCCCATTTACATTCAGGGTAACTATTGAAAGATATGAATTTAGTGCCATGGTATTGCCTGCAAGGTGACTGTTACTGTAATTTGTCTGTGTTCCTTTCTGATCTATGCTGCTTTTAGGCTCTCTCTTTGCTTAGAGGACCGCTTTCAATATTTCTTGTAGGGCTGGTTTCGTGTTTGCAAATTCCTTCAGTTTTTGTTTGTCCTGGAAGCTTTTTATCTCTCCTTCTATTTTCAATGAGAGCCTAGCTGGATATAGTATTCTTGGCTGCATATTTTTCTTAATTAGTGCTCTGAAGATATCATGCCAGTCCTTTCTGGCCTGCCAGGTCTCTGTGGATAGGTCTCTTGTGAATCTAATGTTTCTACCATTGTAGGTTTCAGATCTCTTCTCCCGAGCTGCTTTCAGGATTTTCTCTTTGTCTCTGAGACTCGTAAGTTTTACTATTAGATGTTGGGGTGTTGACCTATTTTTATTGATTTTGAGAGGGGTTCTCTGTGCCTCCTGGATTTTGATGCCTGTTTCCTTCCCCAAATTAGGGAAGTTCTCTGTTATAATTTGCTCCAATATACCTTCTGCCCCCCTCTCTCTTTCTTCTTCTTCTGGGATCCCAATTATTCTAATATTGTTTTATCTTATGGTATCACTTATCTCTTGAATTCTGCCCTTGTGATCCAGTAGTTGTTTATCTCTCTTTTTCTCAGCTTCTTTATTTTCCATCATTTGGTCTTCTATATCACTAATTCTCTCTTCTGCCTCATTTTCCCTAGGAATTAGTCTCCATTTTTGATTGCACCTCATTCATAGCCTTTTTGATTTCGACTTGGTTAGATTTTAGTTCTTTTATTTCTCCAGAAAGTGTTTCTCTAACATCTTCCATGCTTTTTTCAATCCCAGGTAGTATCTCTAAAATCGTCATTCTGAACTCTAGTTATGACATCATACTAATGTCCGTATTGATTAGGTTCCTGGAAGTCAGTACTGCCTCTTGTTCTTTTTTTTTGAGGTGACTTTTTCCATCTTGTCATTTTGTCCAGAGGAGAATAGATGAATGAGAGGACAAAATGCTAAGAGGCTATCAACAACCCCAGAAAAATATACAGCAAACAAATTAGACAAGACCTGATACCGGGGAAAAGAAAGGGACATAAAAGAAAAAGAATAAAAAAGAAAAAGAAGACAAAAACAAACAAAAAATAACAGAATATGATCAAATATGATCAGGCTGATGCATAGATCAGTGCCACACACTAGATTTTGGGCGTATTTTGGTGTGTTAGAAGAAAGTGCCTCCCAAAATTTTAAAGAAGGAAAAACTTATATATGTACAATAATAAGGGTTAATGTAAAGATGAAAATTATAAAAGATTTTATAAAAGGAATTGGTAAGAAGTTGGTTGAAAAAAGAAAGAAGAGGATTTAAAAAAAGGGGAGAGAATGTGATCAGGCAGGAGACTAAAACAAAGCCACACACTAGAGATTTAGGGTATATTTTGGTCTGTTAGAAGAAACTGTATCCCAAAATTTTAAAGAGAGAACAACTTATATATATATATATATGTACCAAAAATAGGCTTAACTTCATAGAAGAGATAGAATATGACTCTAAAAATGAAAAATAAAAAAGTGATTTTTAAAAAAAGGATTGATAAGATGTTGGTTGAAAAAGGGAAAAAGAAAAATTCAAAAAAGAAAAAAGAAAAAGACAGTTAAAAAAATTAACTTTGAAAGACTAAAGAATCATGGGAAAAAAGCCATGAATTCTATGTGTAGTATTCCCCTAGCACTGGAGTTCTGCCGTTCTCATTGATTGGTAAACTTGGCCTTGGCTGGCTGTTCTTGCTGATATTCTGGGGGCGGGCCTGTTGCAGTGTTTCTCAGATGTCTTTGCTGGAGGCTGTATTGCCCTGCCCTTGCCAGGTCCGGGTAAGTAATCTGCTGGGGTTTTCTCTCAGGAGCTTTTGTTCCCTGTAAGCTTTCCTTACAGCTTTGGAGGACGGGAGTTAAAATCGCAGCCTCCCAATCTCAGCCCTGAAGGAGCCGAGAACTCGGGGACCCACTCCTCAGTGCACCCCCAGAGAAAAGCAGTCAATCACTACTGTCTCCATGATCTCCGGCCGCACTCCGTGCTCACCCGGCCTATGACCGAGCGTTTCTATCTCTGGCACACAACCCCATTTGGAATCTCCAAGCCCAGCAGATTCCTGTGGTGCGCTCCCGTGCTGCTCCTCCTTGGGGAGGAAGGGGAATCTCCCCGGATCTGCCACTTGTTGGGTCCCTGCTGGAGGAGCAGTGACCTGACTGCCACGGATCAAGGTTTATGGCAACCCTGAGGTGAAAGCCCACTCCTCGGCTCCATCTCACAGCCGGCTTCCCTGCTCCAATACCTGGGAGTTCTGCCGCACTCAGGCATCCCTGGTCTTTTGTGACCTTGAGGGTCCTGAGACCACACTGTCCCAGCGAGTGTTCCACCCCCTGGCTTAGCCACTGGAGCGACGTCCCTCAGCAGAGCCGACTTCTAAAATTTCCGATTTTGTGTTCTGCTGCTCTATCACTTGCCAGTAGCGGCTGACGGAGGCCCCCTCCCCCGCCATCTATCTTCCCAAATATCGCCTAGGATTCACTTCTCCGCATGTCCGACCTTTCAGAAAGTGGTCAGTTTTCTGTTCAGAGAGTTGCTACTATTCTTTTCTTTGCTTTCCCGTTGAATTCGTAGGTGTTCAGAATGGTTTGATCCCTATCTAGCTGAATTCCTGGGACCAAAACAAATTTAGGTCTCCTACTCTTCCGCCATCTTGCTCCTCTACGTTCACTGTATATATGAACCACATCTTCTTTAACCATTCATCTGTTGAAGGACATCTCAGCTCCTTCCACAGTTTGGCTATTGTTGCTGCTATAAACATTGGGGTGCAGGTACCCCTCTTTTCACTACATCTGTAACTTTGGGGTAAATACCTAGTGGTGCAATTGCTGGGTCATAGGGTAGCTGTATTTTTAATGTCTTGAGGAACCTCCATACTGTTTTCCAGAATGGCTGTACCAGCTTGCATTCTCACTAGCAGTGTAAGAGGGTTCCCCTTTCTCCACATCCTCACCAAATATTTGGTGTTTCCTGTCTTGTTAATTTTTGCCATTCTAACTGGTGTAAGGTAGTATCTCATTGTAGTTTTGATTTTTATTTCCCTGATGCCAAGTGATGTTGAACATTTATTCATGTGTCAGTTAGACATTTGTATGTCTTCTTTGGAGAAGTGTCTGTTCTTGTCTTCTGCTCATTTCTTGACTGGATTATTTGTTTTTTGGGTGTTGAGTTTGAGAAGTTCTTTTTAGATTGGATATCAGCCCTTTATCTGTAAGTCATTTGCAAATATCTTTTCCCATTCTGTGGGCTGCCTTTTAGTTTTGTTGACTATTTCCTTTGCTGTGCAAAAGCTTTTTATCTTGATGAACTCCCAAAAGTTCATTTTAACTTTTGTTTCCCTTGCCTTTAGAGACATGCCTTGAAAGAAGTCGCTGTGGCCAATGTCAAAAAGGTTACAGCCTATGTTCTCCTCTAGGATTTTGATGGATTCCTGTCTCACATTTAGGTCTTTCATCCATTTTGAGTTTATCTTTGTGTATGGTGTAAGAGAATGGTCCAGTCTCATTCTTCTGCATGTGGCTGTCCAATTTTCCCAGCACCATTTATTGAAGAGACTTTTTTCCATTTGATATTCTTTACTGATTTGTCAAAGATTAGTTGATCATAGAGTTGAGGGTCCATTTCCGGGGTGTCTATTCTGTTCTATTGATCTATATGTCTTTTTGTGCCAGTACCATGCTGTCTTGATGATCACAGCTTTCTAATATAGCTTGAAGTCCGGCATTGTGAGGCCCCCAGCTTTGGTTTTCTTTTTCAACATTCCCCTTGTTATTCGGGGTCTTTTCTGGTTCCATACAAATTTTAGGATTGTTTGTTCCAGCTCTGTGAAAAATGTTGATGGTATTTTGATAGGGATTGCATTGAATGTGTAGATTGCTCTGGGCAGTATAGACATTTTCACAATGTTTATTCTTTCAGTCCTAGAGGATGGAATGTTTTTTCCATCTCTTTGTGTCTTCCTCAATTTCTTTCATAAGTGTTTTGTAGTTTCTAGAGTAGGTTTTTGGTTAGGTTTATTTCTAGGTATCTTAGGGTTTTTGTTGCTATTTTAATGGAATCGATTCCTTAATTTATTTTTTTTAGTCACATTGTTAGTGTATAGAAATGCAACTGATTTCTGTTCATTGATTTTGTATCCTGCCATGTTGCTGAATTGCTGTATGAGTTCTAGTATTTTGGGGGTTCTTTGTATATTTTACGTAGCAGTCCTTTATCAGATATGTCTCTTGTAAATTTTTTCTCCTAGTGTGACTTGTCTCCTCATCCTGTTGACAGTGTCTTTTGCAAAGCAGAAAATTTTAATTTTAATGAAGTCCAGTTTATCAATTCTTTCATTTATTTTTTTAAAGATTTTATTTATTTATTTGACAGAGAGAGACACAGCAAGAGAGGGAACACAAGCAGGGGGAGTGGGAGAGGGAGAAGCAGGCTTCCCATGGAGCAGGGAGCCCGATGCGGGGCTCGATCCCAGAACCCTGGGATCATGACCTGAGCCAAAGGCAGACACTTAACGACTGAGCCACCCAGGCACCCGTCAATTCTTTCTTTTATGAATCATGATGTCTTTGGTGTTATACCTAAAAAGTCATTGCCAAACCCAAGATCATCTAGATTTTCTCTTATGTTATCTTTGCACTTTACATTTAGTTTTATGATCCATTTCAAGTTAATATTTGTAAAGGATGTGAAGTCCTGGTACTTCTTTTTGATGTGGGCATTCAGTTGTTTCAACGCCATTTATTGAAAAATCTGTCAGTCTCCATTGTGTTACTCTTGTTCTTTTTTCAAATATCATTTGACTATATTTGTGTGGGTCTATTTCTGGGCTTTCTATTCTGTTCCATTGATCTATTAGTCTTTTCTTTCAGCATTCTTTCTGCCCCATTGTCTTGATTACTTTAGCTCTATAGTAAGTCTTTAAGTTGATAGCGTCAGTCCTCTGACTTTGGTTTTCTCTTTCAATATTATGTAGGCTAGTCTGGGTCTTTTGCCTCTCTATATTACATTTAGAATCAGTTTGTATCCATAAAATATTTCTGGTATTTTGATTGGGATTACATTTAATCCATTGAATCTATACATCAAATTGGGAAGAACTGACATCCTGGCAATATTGAGTTTTCCTATTCATAAACATGGAATGCCTCTCCATTTGTCTAGTTATTCTTTTATTTCTTTCATCTGAGTTTTGTAGTTTTCCTCATATAGATCTTGTACATTTTTTGTTAAATTATATTTAAGTTTTTCATTTTGGGGCAGTGCTAATGTAAATAGTATTGTTTTTAAGTTCAAATTCCACTTGTTTATTACTGGCATATAGGAAAATGATTGGCATTTGTATATATCCTGTAGCCTGCAACCTTGTTATAATTGCTTATTAGTTCCAGTTTTGTTGTTCATTCTTTCAGATTTTCTACATAGGCAATCACATCATCTGCGAACAAAGGTGGCTTTCTTTCTTTTTTTCCAATCAGTAAGTTTTATTTCCTTTTCTTGTCTTATTGTAAGACTTCCAGTATTGTTGATTTAATTTCTTTGTTGATTTAATTTCTTTAATAGATATAGCCCTATTCAGATTGTCTATTTTTTCTTTTCTGTTTAAGATTTTATTTGAGATAGAGGAAGAGAATGAGCAGGGATGAGGAGCAGAGGGAGAGGGAGAAGCACACTCCCTGCTGAGCAGGGAGCCCAATGTGGGGCTCGATTCCCAAACCCTGGGATCATGACCTAAGCTGAGGCAGACACTTAACTGACTGAGCCACCCAGGTGCCCCTAGATTGTCTATTTTTTCTTTGTGTGAGTTTTGGTATATTCTGTCTTTTGAGGAATTGGTTCATTTCATCTAGGTTATCACATTTGTGGCCATAGAGTTATTTATAGTATTCCTTTATCATCTTTTTAATGTCCATAGCATCTGTAGTGATGTCCTTTCATTTCTGGTATGTTACTTGTGTCTTTTTTTTCTTTGGACTGGGTAGAGGTTAATCAGTTTTATTTTTTAAAAGAATCAGCTTTTGGTTTCATTGCTTTTCTCTATTGGCTTTTGTTTTCAATTTCATTGATTTCTGCCCTAGTTAATACTTTTCTTTTGTTTACTTTGGATTTGGTTTTTCTTTTCTGGTTTTCTAAGGTGGACTCTTAGATGACTGATTTTAGAGCTTTCTTCTACAAGGCTACAGAATTCCCTCTAAAGTGTTTTCACTGCACCCCCCAAAATTTGATGTTGTATTTTCATTTAGTTCAAAATATTTTAAAATTTCTATTGAGAGTTGACTCACATGTTATTTAGAAATGTACTGCTTAATCTCCAAATATTTGGGAATTTCCTAGCCTTCTTTCTATATTGATTTCTAGTTTAATTCCATTGTGGTCTTAGAGCATATATTGTGTAATTTTTGTTCTTTTAAATTTGTTAATGTGTGTTTTAGATGTAGAATGTTGTCTATCTTACTGAATGTTCCATGTGAGCTTGAGAAGAATGTGTGTTCTGCTATTGTTAGATGAAAGAGTCCGTAGGTGTTAATTATATCAGTTAATTTATGGTGCTGTTGAGTTCAACCATGTCTTCACTTGTTTTCTGCCTGCTGGATCTACTTCTGATAGAGGGCTGTTGAAGTCTCTAACTGTAATAGTGGGTTCATCTATTTCTTCTAGCAGTCTTAACAGCTTTTGCCTCATGTATTTTAATTCCATGTTTTTAGGCACATAGACATTAAAGATTGTTGTGATTTTTTGGAGCGGAGAGTCCCTCCTGTGCTTGCTGACCATAACCAGTTTCCCCACTCCACTGCTTGGGCACTCTATTGGTTCAGGTACCCCCGTTGGTTCTGTGTCTCCTGGGATTCTAAGACCACAATGACCCACCTAGAATCCTGCCCTTTTCATCCCGAGCCCTTTTCAGAAAGGGATGTCTCTCACTGAAGCAGATTTCTAAGGGTTCCGATTTTGCACTCTGGTGTTATATCACTTTCCCGTAGCCAGTTTGTGGAGGACCCCTCCCCCCTCTATATATCTTCTGACATTTTTCTCTCAGATTCATTTCTCCACACCTCCTCCTTGCAAAAAGCAGTCGCTTTTCTGCTTGTAGAGTTCCAGATATATTTTCTTACATCTCAGGCTGATTTTGTGGGTGTTCAGGTTGGTTTGGTAGATATCCAGCTAAATTCAAGGCACCAGATGAAACAAGGTCCCCTACTCTTCTGCCATGAGACTTACTTTAGATCCAAAGTTGATCCAAAATTGGTTGATACTGAAAGGATAGAAAAGATATTCTATGCAAACAATAACCAAAAGAGTGCAGGGGAACCTGTATTATCAGACAGTATAGTCTTTAAATAAATAAAGGTTATTATGCTAATTGAAATAAGTCAATCAGAGAAAGACAATTATCCTATGAGTTCACTCATGTGGAATTTAAGAAACAAAACAGAGGATCATAGGGGGAGGGAGGGAAAAATAAAATAAGACGAAATCAGAGATGGAGACAAACCATAAAAGACTCTGAACTATAGGAAAAAAACAGGGTTGCTGGAGGGGAGGTGGGTGGGGTGATGGGGTAACTGAGTGATGGGCATTAAGGAAGGCACAAGATGTAATGAGCACTGGGTGTTATATGCAAATGATTAATAACCGAACTCTACCTCTGAAACTGATACACTATATGTTAATTAATTGAATTTAAATAAAAATTTTAAAAGGTTATTAAAAATTAAAGTGTAATAAAAGGTTCAATACAGCAAGCTATAACAACTATAAATACACATATAATAAGATCAAAATAAGGAAAAATAGAATCAAGGGAGAAACATATTTCTATAATAATAAGATTTCAATCTCACTATCAATAATGATTGTACAACCAGACAGAAGATAAATAAGGAAACAGAAGACTTGTGCAACAAAATAAAAAAACTAGATCTAACAAACATTTATAGAACACCATACTAAACAACAGAATACACATGTGTGTCAAGTGGACATGGGGCATTCTTCAGGAGAGACCAAACATTAGGGCACAAATTAAGTCTCAATAGATTGAAAAAGAAAGGTATTATACAAAATCTCTTCTATGACCATTGCAGGATGAAGTTAAAAATCAGTAACAGAAGGAAAACTGGAAAATTCAAATTTGTGGAAATTATAAACAACACTCTTAAACAAACAATAGACCAAATTAGAAATCACAAGGGAAATTAGAAAATACTTAGAGACAATGAAAAGGAAAAGACAATATATCAAAATCACTGGATTCAATAAAAACAGTGTTGGGGGTGAAATACATAGCTATTGGAAAATACATTGGAAAAATATGCCAAAGAGCAGGCTAAGCCACACTTACTTTAAAACATTGCATTTTTTCCACAAAAATATAGAATAATATGAAAACAAATTACTAGTGTGTTTGATTGTTAGAAGCATCATTCAAGCACTCCTTTCTTTGGTAAACCTCTATTAGGCAGGGTGCTGTGCCCAGGCTTAACAAAGTGTACACTTAAATGTGATCCAGAGCTAAAGTCATACCAAATGTTATCAGTAGTTGCTTTGCCCTCCTTCAGGTGCAGAGGCCACTCTCGCTCTCAAAGACCACACAGAAAAGAAGGCAAATGTATGGGAAGTGTTGCTCAACAGTCTCAGTGGTGCAACAAGCCGACCATTACAGATGTTATGATCCCTAGGACCCTGAAAGTGCCCAGTACTATAGCAGGCATCAATCTCTGCTGGTGTCATATGGTTACCAACCCAGACTTTCCCCCTTCCATGAAATCAGGCAGTACCAGAAATTGCAGACATATGGATCCTCAACAGTCTTTTACACAGTCTGAGAAGTTGCTCAAACCTTGCAGCCTGACCTGTACTTCCAAAGTAGGTCCATTAGGGCTTTATAGGAAGCCCCCAAAGCCCATATGGTTGGCCTGTTTGAAGATATCAAGCTCTGTAGCTATCTATTCCAGAAGGCATAGGTCTTGCCAGGTCCTACAGTTGCAGTGGGGCTTCTACGGGACAAGCACCTGGTCTGTGGGCCCATGATAAGAGGTTTATCCTCTTATGGGGATACAGATGTTGGATTTTGCTTTTCCCAAGGATGTTACTACAACAAATAATGCAAATGAAAAAATTAAGGACTGAAACACTGGCCCTCATAATATTTGGATATAAGGCATTAATGCAAGGAATAAGGTTTAGCAATTAAAACTGGTGACAACTTAATGATTTCTGTTGCAGACTTATGTTCAGTGGACACCATTCTTTCACTATAATCTTGTATGCTGTTTTCCTATCTTGTGAATACTGTCTTCTGTTCTTTTCCAATAATTTTGACATAAAATAAATTATGCTATCAAGCAAAAGAATGCTTTTGGGCTCATAATGCCATTTGATTTCACCTCCTCTGGCTGCTAAAACATTTACAGGTAGGGCCATGCCCACACCACTGATGAGAATAAGTTTCTCTTAGGAATATGGAAGGGCCTCTGAAAATTGAGCTCAAGGTCTCAAGTCCTTGTTAAAATTTTCCATCAACCCAGAAGATAAGTTCTCAAACTGTGGCCCAAGTCATGCCCCCATGAACTCTATACACTGGCAGAGGATCTTCTACTACTTGAAATGGTTTTTTTTCAGGTCCTGACACACCTGTGATGAAGAATGTGAAAGCTCATGGATTTTGCCCATGATTAGACCCAAGTCAGTGGCAGATCTGAGTCTTCTTTTGTTATGGTGGTCACCATGTGATTCCATTATGCAAAAGAACTCAGGATGTAGTTCCTGTGTTAAAGGGACATTATTGGTCACACATGAAATCACTTTCAATACAACAGGGAAACTTAGGGCAGCAGTGGTATCATATGCTGAAAGCATTTAGGAAGTATGTATGTGTGTGTTTGTGTTATTAGTACTATCCTCAAGTGTGGCTTCTTTCTAGAATGTTTATACATCTTGTGTATATGCCTGCTACCCTGGACTGTAGCAGAGAACCCAAGTGACAATACTTCAGCTTAGTTCTGGCTTCTAAAAACTTCTATCAGAGAGAATCTTAGGGGGAAAGGGGGAGATGTAGACTCATTGGGGGTAGGGGCTTTTTATGTCTGTTCAAAAGCAATTTCCTGGGAACTACACACTTAATGTTTTGGGCTTAGTCATGTCAGCAAGTTAGCAGAGCCCAAGGTTTCAAGCACTTCAGGGATGGTGTCATCAGATAGAGTTAGAAAAATTGATGCCACCATAATGTGAGGAATTCCCATCCAATCAAGGCTGAGTCTTCTTTAGGTCTAATTTATCCTTTTGTTTTACTATGAATTATAATCTTGCTTTAAGCTTTTTTAAAGAACACATTCACTTTTTTAGCATTAGTAAAATAATGATGACAGTTATTATTTATTGCCCATTTACTCTGTGCCAGGTTTGGTTTTAAGTGATTGACACAGATGAATTCAGAAAATGCTCCCAAAATGGATTGTAGGTAATTACTATCATTATGCACCTTTCACAAATGAGGAAACTGAGGAACATAAAGGAGAACTGATTTGCCCCAGGTCACAAAGCCAAACAGGAGGGGGAAGGGAATAAATACCCAAGTAGTAAAGTCAATAACCCCTTGGCACATGCTGGGTCTCATAATATACATAATAAAGTTCACTTTTATGATTTTTAAAATCAACTGTACTAACACATAATTTATGTAAAATAAAGTGTATGCATTTTTTGAACAGTTTGATGAGTGACACTTATTCAGCTTTGTAAACACTACCATAACCTAAATATAGAACATTCCATCACACTAAAACATTCCCTGCTCTTCTATCCAGTGACTCCCAAACCCCGCTCCTAGGCAACCAATGATGTGCTTTCTATCCCTCTATATTAGATGTCTTTTCTAGAATTTCATAGAAATGGGATCATACAGGTTCTTGTGCTTCGCTTCTTTTCCCAGAATAACCTTATTGAAATTTATCAATGTTGATACATCCATTAGTAGTACTTTCTATTGCTGAGTGCTATTCCATTGTAAGGTAATATCACTATTTACAAAATTTATCTGTTGATGGATATTCTGGTTCTAATTTGGCGCCACTGTGAATAAAAACTCCTTGAACATCTTAATAAAATTCTTTAAAAAAACTTAAAAAAAATTTTTGGTACACTTTATGTTTCTTTGGGGGCAAATATCTAGAACTAAAATTGTAGGTATGATACTGTTAACTTTATAAGGAACTATCAAAGGGATTTGTAATACTATCACATTACAATTTTAATTTGCATTCCTTTATGACTAAAGCTTTGGACATCTTTTCTAGTATTTATTGGCTATCTATATATCTTCTTTTCTGAAATGCCTGTTTTAATCTTCTGTTTTGCCCATTTTAACTAGATTGTTTGTATTATTATTGCATTATAATTATTTTCCATTATTAATATTCTTTACATATTGTGGATGCAAGTACTCTGTTAGAGACATTTTCTCCTGTGTTTTTTCCATTTTCATAATAAAATCTTGAAAAGCACTTCAAAAATTCATAAACTTCAACTTACCTTTTTTGCTTTGCTATTCGGTCTCAAAGTAAAATTACATTTTCTTCTGTTTTCTAACAAATTTTATACTGTTAGCTATTTTGTTTATTCAAAATATTTCATTTTGAATCAAGTATTTAATTATGATGTAAACATAAAGGTATATTTAAAATACATGAATATCCAATTATTTTGTCACTGTTTTTGAAAATAGTTATCCTCTCCCATCAAATTACACTGGCACATTTATCAAAAATCCACTGAAAACTTTCAGTTTTAGCTCAGATAAGTAGAGAAAAGGAAAAAGCATTACTCCCATCCATAAAAGAAAATAGCTAGGCAGACTTTAAATTAACAAGTTTTTTGAATGGATCAGATATCTGAGACTGCAAGGTAAAAACTAACCCAGACTCTGGAGAGCTAGGTGGCTGCAGGGAGAAGCAAGGGCCCAAGCAGTTGCTTCACTGAGCCAGAGAATGACAAACGTCATATAAAATGACTCTAATGGAAAAGCTAGACAACATACAAGATTAGATAGGTTATTTCGCAGAGAGATGGAAAGTTTAATAAAATTTAAATGCTAAAAATAAAAAACACAGTCTCATAAATGGCTCTTCAGGATACTTGATACTGCTGAGAAAATAATCAGTGACATTAAAAATATGTGTGTGTGTATGCTTAAATATATATATTCTTTCATTTTATGTATTTTAATGTCCACAAGCTTAGTATTCACAAGTGTTTACAAGTTTATAGTCTTAAAAACATCTTTAAATGAAAATCTCCCTACCTGCTTAACTGACTGTACAATCATGTACTGTTTTATTTAAATTCAATTTAATTAACAAATCTGTATTATTAGTCTCAGAGGAAGAACTTAGTGATTCAACAGTTGCATACAACACCCAGTGCACAGTACTTCAAGTGCCCTCCTTAATGCCCATCATCCAGTTGCCCCGTCCCCCCACCCACCTCCCTTCCAGCAACTCTGTTTGTTCCCTATATAGGGTTAAGAGTTTTTTATGGTTTGCCTCCCTCTTTGTTTTATTTTATTTTTCCTTCCCTTCCTCTATGTTCATCTTTTTCATTTCTTAAATTCCACAAGGGAAATCATACAGTATTTGTCTTTCTCTGATTTATTTTGCTTAGTATAACATTCTCTGGTTCCATCCACATTGTTGCAAATGGCAAGATTTCATTCTTTTTGATGGCTGAGTAATATTCCATTGGGTATGTATGTGTATGTGTGTCTGTGTGTGTACACCATATCTTTATCCATTCATCTGTTGATAGACATCTAGGCTCTTTCCATATTTTGGCATATGTTTTAAATGTATTGGTGACCCTGAGATACTATAAAAGTACATACAAAACATTGTTTGGCTTCTTTGAAAAGAAACTGTTTAGTAACAATAGCCTTTCCTATATACACATATCAGAAAGCAGCATGAGAAATGAAATGTAGTATGGGATTCTGACTTTTCAACTATTTCCTGTAACAGGTTTATTTGTTATTAATCTACATATGGTAAAATGTAGCTGGTGTCAGAACAGTTACTGAGCAAGGGGTAGATAATTCTATTATAATGATGTTGAGTTCCAGTACACATATAAATACCTGGTAAGTGGCATGCATGTATACAAACTCACATAGATAAAAAATAGAGAACTCAGAAAATATTCACATACATTCAGTGCTGTTCAGTTTATGCAATTTATTTCTTATTCTTTTAAACCACCTTATTTTAGTGAATGTCTACATTATCAGTATTGTTATGTTTGTTTTCATAATGCATATGAAACAACAGTCTTATGGAACAACTTCTAAGCAGGTGCTATTACTTACCTTTCTAAAATTGATAGATTCTCCCCCTGTAACACATTCTGAGAAAGATTAAAGTTTGATAACTTGTTGAAAACTTTCATACATTTACAATTCAATTATCAGATATTTAATGAAATATTATTTTTTTGGTAAAATATTTCCTACATATGTTGAAATGCTGAATTTCTTCCACTGATATTTACCTGACTGATGAGGAGGAGTTGTGGATAAAAACTATGGTCATTCAGGATATTGTCAGGGGTTTCTCCTGTGTCAGGTTTCTGATATATGCTGAGTTCAGATATCCACAGAAATCATATTCATAGGCTTTATTAGTTGAGGGTTGGTGAGTATATGTTAGTATAAAGTATACCCAAGCCTGTAGAAACTCAGTAGAGAAGAAGTTTATTTCCTTGCTGCAAAAAGGCGGTGTGCATGAAGGAGAAAACTCCATTCCAGTCACTCTTTACCCTGTTTCCTTGCATCTTGTATTCTCTCATCTTCAGTGCATGAGCCCCATGGTTTCACTGGGAGTAATCTCCACTCCATTCTGATAAGGGACAGGAGAAAAACTGAGCATTTAAGGAATGTATTAAATGAGACTGGTCATTGACCCCCACATCCTACTAGCCAGAGGTTATTAATATGACCCCATTCAGATGATACTGGTTGAGAAATTTGGACTAGGTGTGGCATAAGGGAAAAGAGTAAATGGTTATTGGTGAACAATTAATAGTCATTATATGGCATATGGGGATTACTTCTGTGTAAATCAAATTGAGGGCTGATTTGTAATAGAATTCCCCACATCCATTACTTCATTTTTCGTCTGTGTTGAAATACTCTGAGTTCTCTAACCTTTATGTATTTTCTGTTGTACTGAGAAAGCTGGCTTTTGGCTAAAGGTTATCAAACACTTATTACATTCTCAATTTTCTCATTGTATCATTTCTCTGATGATGAGTACATTTTGATAACTGACACAAAGTTTTCACATTTTTATTACATTCCCAGACCTTTTCTGCAGTGTGAGTTTTCTGAAGATTGAGTACAGAGTATTTCTCACATTATCTTTGTAACTTCTTTGCTGGGTGAGTTCTCTGATCCATAATGAGGACTGCACTCTGGATGCAAGACTGCCCACATAAAATATATTCCAAGAATTTCTCTCCTAAGTTCTCTGATGTTTGTGAAAGTATGTATCTTGCAGAGGAACTTGCAGTTGTTTATTCTATCCATAGGGTTCTCTTTCTCTTTTATATTGTGAGATTTGATTTCTGGCTCAAAGTTTTTCCATATTCTTTACATTCATATATTTAACTCCCTGTGTGAGCTTTCTGATGTTCTCTAAGGCTTGATTTCTGGCTGAAAGTTTTCCCACATTTATCACATTTATAGGGTTTCTCCCCTGTGTGAGTTCTCTGATGTACTCTGAGGTTTGACTTCTGGCTGAAAGCTTCTCCACAGTGATTACAATTATAGGGTTTCTCTCCTGTGTGAGTTCTCTGATGTTTTCTTAAGACTGACTTTTCACTGAAAGCTTTTCCACATTCATTACATTCATAGGGTTTCTCCCCTGTGTGAGTTCTCTGATGTCCTCTGAGATTTGATTTCTGCCTGAAAGTTTTTCCACACTCATCACATTTATAGGGTTTCTCCCCAGTGTGAGTTCTATGATGCACTCTGAGGTTTGACTTCTGGCTAAAAGCTTCCCCACAATGATTACATTTATAGGGTTTCTCCCCTGTGTGAATTCTATGATGTCCTCTAAGTTGTGATTTCTGACCAAAAGCTTTCCCACACTGATTGCATTTATAGGGCTTCTCCCCTGTGTGAGTTCTATGATGTTTTCTTAGACCCGACTTCAGTTTGAAAGCTTTCCCACATTCATCACATTTATATGGTCTTTCCCCTGTGTGAGTCCTCCGGTGATTTCTTAGGCCTGACATGTGGCTGAAAGATTTTCCACATTCATTACATTCAAAGGGTTTCTCCCCTGTGTGAGTTCTCTGATGTACTATGAGGATTGACTTATAGTTGAAAGATTTCCCACATTCATTACATTCATAGGGTTTCTCCCCTGTGTGAGTTCTCTGATGTATTCTTAGACCTGACTTTGCACTGAAAGCCTTCTCACAACCATCACATTTATAGGGTTTCTCTCCTGTGTGAGTTCTCTGATGTTTTCTTAGGCGTGACTTCTCACTGAAAGCTTTCCCACATGCATGACATTTGTAGGTTTTCTCCCCTGTGTGACTTTCCAGAGGCTGAATCAGGAATGAATTCATAGTACAGGATTTTCCACATTCATTACATTCAAAGGGTTTCACTGTTATGTGAGTTCTCTGATGTATGTTGAAAGCTGACTGGCAACCTGAGGTCTCTGTACATATGTCATAATCAGAGGATTTGTCTGTTGTGTGAGTTCTCTGATGCACTGGGAGGGCTGGATTATGGCTGAAATTCTTTCCATATTCCAAGGGTTTCACTCCTATATGAATTTTCTGATGTTCTCTAGTGTGTGATTTTTGGCTGAAAGGTTTCCCTTCTGTGTCAAATCTTTGAGTGATCCTACTGAAATTATTTTCAGTACATTGATATTCATTAAATTCATAATGACTCTTTTCCTCTGGATTTCCTCTGGACTCTTTTCCTCTGCTATGAGAGACTATAAGAGTTGATTTATCACAGTGTTTTCCCCCAAATTTACTGAATTTATAAGATTTCACTTTTGGGTGGGTACTCCCAGATGTAATGAGGGCAGTCTTTTCAAGGAAAGCTTTTCCACATTCATTGTACTCAGAAGCTTGCTGCAAAGTCTGAACTGCCTGATGCTGAATGACTTTCTCTTTACGACTGAATGATTTCACATTTTTACTATAGACAAATGATTTCTCTCCACTATTAGTTCTGCCCTCCTTAATACTGAGGAGCCATTTCTCACATACAGTAAGCTCATGAGCCTTCTTTCTTGAATACTGACAGTGTGGAGTCAATGAGCTAAGATGCAGGTAAGTAGGCTCTGTAGTGTCAAATTTATAGGGCATTGTTCTTGCAGGTAAAATGTTTATGTCCAGATTACATGGTTTTTCTAAAATCTCTTCTGCTGTAGTCAATGATTTGTTGGTGAATAAAACTTGCCACAAATATTTGCCTTGGTTTTCTAGGCTCTTCTCTGAGAGTTGATTAGGTTGGGAGTCTTCTAAAAATGAGAAAATTAAAAATACTTTAAGATATTTAACACACTTCTTATGGAATGGGACTTATAGATATATGCCCTATTATGTATTTGATGTCTCAGTTTCCCAACAATAAAGTAATTCCAAGTGTATAGTCTCTTTTTGTAAAAAAAAAAAAAAGGTTTTTGTAGTAGCAAGAGAAGAAACTAGAAAAAGATATACATACGTATTTGGCATCTTAAAGTATAGTTTTCAAAACTGGTTAAAGAAGATATAAAGGAAAGGAACAATTGAGAATGGAGAATATATTCAAGGGAGTTGGATCTTGGGAACAGAAAAGACAGGAAAAAAGTAGTGAATGGGAAGAATTCAACAAAGATTATGGAACTAAGTAGATTAAAAGGCTTTCAAAGGATTTATCTGAGAGAGAATTTGCATTAGGGAAAAATATGAGTCTAGATTCTTAGTCAAATATAGATTAAAATGGCAGCATAATCATTAGACTATATGACTCCAGTTGGAGCTCCATTTTTTCCAGTCTACACAACAACACTAAAATTAATTTATAATGGTACCAACTTCCTCATGGTGAAAGAAAAAAATTCTATTTGCCATTCTTTAATTCTCTCTGTGGTATCATTCACAGAAACATAAGTGTATCAGTAAAAGTAAAAAAAAAATGATGGGGGCTAAAGTAATTTTTCCACCTATACTGGAGCCACTGCTCTATCCTGGTTCTGGTACCTTGGTATTATTGTTCAATAGTGAATATCTCTTGGTCATCAAACCTTAACTTTTCTCTTTTCAACTTGCTCATAATTTTCCCCAAACTAGTCTTGCTTGCCCAATCTTTGATTCTGTTTTTCAACATATCTAGTTTTGTTTTTTTTTTTTTTTGACTGTGAAAACCTTAAGGATCATGTTTCAAACTGGCCCTAAAAACTATAAGTATCCTTTATATTTACTCACCATAAGTTTTTTTTTTTTAAAGATTTTTGTTTATTTATTTGAGAGAGAGAGAATGAGAGATAGCACAAGAGGGAAGAAGGTCAGAGGGAGAAGCAGACTCCCTGCCGAGCAGGGAGTCCGATGCGGGACTCGATCCCGGGACTCCAGGATCATGACCTGAGCCAAAGGCAGTCGCTTAACCAACTGAGCCACCCAAGCGCCCCTCACCATAAGTTTCTTAAGCATAGGGGCGTGTGGGTGGCTCAGTCATTAAGTGTCTGCCTTTGGCTCAGGTCACAATCTCAGAGTCCTGGGATCAAGCCCTGCATTGGGCTCCCTGCTCCGCGGGAAGCCTGCTTCTCTCTCTCCCACTCCCCCTGCTTCTGTTCCTGCTCTCACTGTGTCTCTCTCTGTCAAATAAATAAATAAAATCTTAAAAAAAAAAAGCTTAAAAAAAAAGTTATGCATATCTGTTATTGCCCTGCTACTACCCACACTCCTAGCAAAAACGTCAGGCCTATGCTAAAAATATTTGAAAGCCTTGAATACACTGACCTAGGTGCCAAGAGATGAAAGATTTAAGTGGTTCAGGGCAAATTTCACACTAACTGCATGTTCACTGTGTGTTCTAGCTACCATTCCACCAGTCCATAGTATTTTCTGCTCTAATCTTGCTATCAGTCCCCATTAAATGGTTCTTTTCCAGCAGTAACTTTATACTCACACTCTTTCCCTAAATTGTCCTCCATTCTAGTCTTAGGACTATATAAAATCTAGATGCCCTTCAGGTACAGCAAAGCTATCTTCATTAAACTTAACAGAAAGGCTTCTAATATCTTCTCACAAATTTAAGCAACATTTATTTTAAAATCTGAAAGTAGTACCATTCTGCCTGTATCATTTATTTCAACAAGGGATATATAGAGAGTGCCCATATTTGTGACTCATGATTTTTAAAGTAAATATCATAACCCAAATCAGGAGGCATCTTAAAATTGATGGCAAGCCAACAGTTAAATGGGCAGCATTTTCTCTTTCTTGGCTGTACTTAAAATACTGGTTCATCTTTTAATCAACAGTATCTATATTATATGAAATATATTTTATGTAGGTTTGCTCAGTTTTCCAAAATGAAACCCTCACTGTGATATTCTTTGCATCCTTCTGTAATACATCAGTGGTCCATAAAAAGCAGTGCGCTTCAGAATTACCTAGGGAGCTCTGCACATACAAGGGCTCGGATCGATTGCTGATCTACACCTGAGGATTCAAAAATCCTAAAAATTTGACTTGGGCATTAATTTATGAATAGTGTCTTCTGAATTAATCAATATGAAGTAGTTATCTCCATCTCGTTTTGAAATCAACCCAAAATGTTATTAAAAATACTTACCATATAATACATACCAAAGTAGAAGAATGAAACAAACCATTCTTTTGGGGGGAATCATAATCCAGGTGAGAAAAGGAGCTCATCTCATTCAATAACCGTATCTAGCACACTAACTGTATCTGGCACAGATATTTCACTATCTTTTAACACATCCATCAAATGACTTAAGAGTTTACAGAAGAGATAAAGTATAGGCTAAATATTCCAAGATGAGATTATAGAAGTAGGAACCTGTCCCCAAACTTATAATGAGTAATAGTGTTTTCTTTCCTTTTTCTGGCTGAGGTTAGCTATTTTATTTACTTTTATTTCAAGGACTACCTTTTGCCTTATAATTTATAACATTATAGTTTTTATTACATCTTTTATTTTTTATTATTGTATATATAATATAAATATTATTTATTTTATTTTTATTACATCTTCCTTGCTTGTTAAAAAAAGTGCACTTGATCCGTGTTTTTCAAAGGTCAACTGGTCAAGGGGTGCTGACCACCCCCCATGGAGTTGGAAATCTGTGTATAACTTCTGACTTCCCAAAAACTTAACTACTAATAGCCTACTGTTGACCAGAGCCTTACAATAAGATAAACACTTTTGATACACATATTTTGTAATTTACATGTATTATATATACTGTGTTTTTACAATAAAATAAGCTAGAGAAAGGAAAATGTTATTAAAAAAATAAAAGAAAATACACCTACAGTGTATTTTGTTTTGCAAAATGTTTAACACAGCAGGCCTGAGACTGTTACCGTTATTGTATTTATTGAAAAAAATCCATGTATAAGTAGATCTGTGCAGTTCAAACCTGTGCTGTTCAAGGGTCAACTGTATATGAGATTAAAAATTCTGCACTACTTTATCTACAGTCCAAAGGTTCTAATAGACATGTTTTTCAATAAAAACTTTTTCTGGATATTGTATAATTTTGATTTACCTTTTGATAAAATAGGTTTTTGAAAGATATATATATTCATCATTGATTTTAAGATAGAGGGATTTTAACTTTTCTCATATTGTTTGCAATTTACAGTGTTATTGAACAATAATATCTCTACTTTGTGGAATTTATTGTTATCTAAAATACTTTTACATTATCTCAATGTTTGAAGGCCATTTAAAAGGAGGTTTATTCTTTGTTTTCAGAACAGAGTTTTGAAAGACACTTAAAGGTTTCATTTTATAAAACATGCTATTTATAATGTCTAGACCAGAAGTTGGGAAACTCTCTGTAAAAGGCCAGAGAGTAAATGTTTTGGGCTTTGCTGTTCATGCAGTCTCTGTTGCAATTATAGTTGACCCTTGAACAATGTGGGGATTAGGGGTGCCAACCCCCAACGCAATTGAAAATATGCATTATAATTTCTGAATTACCAAAAACTTAACTATTAAAAGCCTGCTGTTGAATGGAAACTATACTGATAACATAAAGTTGATGAACACATTTTGTATATTAAATGTGTTATATACTGTATTCTCTAAATAAAGTTAGCTACAGAAAAGAAAATCATAAGAAAAATACATTTATAGTACTGTACTTTTATTGAAAAAAATCCACATAGAAGAGAACCTGAGCAGTTAAAGCCTATGTTGTTTGCATAGTTCAAACCAATGTTACTCAACTCTGCCTTGTAGTGTGAATACATAAACAAATAAACATGGCTGTGTGTTCCAATAAATGTTTCTTTACCAAAAAAAGCAGCAGGCAGGATTTGACCTAGGGCTAGTTTTCTGAGCCTTATTCTAGACTCCACTGAGTCTGGTATGAAATCAGAGGGGCATATTAAGGTCTATATCTAATGTATACCTACTTCTCCTTATAACTCTTGCCAGTTTTTGTTTTATGATAATTTTGTTGTGATATTTTGTTGATAATTTATTTGGTACACTAATATTCAAAACTTTTATATGTTCTTTAAAAACTTTTTTAGCTTTATCAAAATGTCTTTTTTTTTAAATCTGTTTTTGCCATGAACTGATTCTTAAGTATTAGGTAAATAAATATTGAGTTTTAAAATGCCTTTGGCTTAACAATTCATGACCATATTTCAAACTTTATATATTACTTTTTAGGCATATCTCTTTGATACGATCTGATAGCATGTTATCTTAATAGGTGAATTTAATTCATTTACATTAGTTGATATGGCAGGTATGTTTACCTTACCATATATTATGTAGTATGTTTGCACAGCTTTTGTGCAAAATGTTTAACACAGCAGGCCTGAGACTGTTACCCTTAGATGGTTGACTTGCAAGATTAGCCCTTGGCTGGCATCTGTGAACTTAGATTTTGAAATGGTTCCCAAGAACCTAGTCTCTAATGAACCTTCCAGGTAGACAAAATTCACTGCTGGGGTCTTGGAAGCTCACACCTGGTTTCCTCTGGACTTTGTCCCTTTTCTCTTTGCTGATTTTGCTTTGTACCAATCATTTCACATTATAGATCTTAGCTATGAGTATGACTATATGCTGAGTAACAAAGAATCAATGAATGTGGTATTTGGTAGTTGTCCTGGGGACTCACTCTTTTTTTTTTTTATTTGAAGTATAGTTGACACATAATATTACTGGGGACTCTATACAACTTTATAAGAAACTTTTCTAGTAAGAGGTCTGTTATCTTTGCTCTATCACATGTATTTAACTTCTAATAATTAGGAAGGCTGCAGTTTGCTCCAGTAGTTATCCTTTCTTATTATGTAATTGCTTAATCATCTATATATTTAGATGACATCTAGTAACTTATTATTATATAATGAAAAATTATGGTTCCTTTCTCTTTTCTAATTTGCCTATTCTCAATTTTAGTAGCTTTATTAATTTTTCTTAGTTTTTATCTTTTTACTGTTAAGAATATGGAATTCATTATTTAACTTTTCAGCCTCAAATGGAATACTTAGTTCCCATCTTTGCAGCAATGTCCGCAATAGCCAAACTGTGGAAAAAGCCGAGATACCCTTCAACAGATGAATGGATAAAGAAGATGTGGTCCATATATACAATGGAATACTACTCAGCCATCAGAAAGGATGAATACCCAACTTTTACATCAACATGGATGGGACTGGAGGAGATTATGCTAAGTGAAATAAGTCAAGCAGAGAAAGTCAATTATCATATGGTTTCACTTATTTGTGGAACATAAGGAACAGCAGGGAGGACATTAGGAGAAGGAAGGGAAAAATGAAGGGGGGGAAATCGGAGGGAGAGATGAACCATGAGAGACCATGGCTTCTGAGAAACAAACGGAGGGTTCTAGAGGGGAGG